>NW_026999342.1:2760205-3360205 GCF_037126465.1 Ornithodoros turicata
ACCTCTGAAAGCCCAGTGCGACGCCAGTAAAATATTAAATGAAGAAAAATAGCATACGCTCTTTGGCTGCACGTTGAACATATGTTTATAAGTCCCAAACGTCGCCACACCAGCACTGGACAGCTGTTTCGGCCTTATTGGGCCTTCGTCAGCAGTGCGTAGGTGGGCGACGTTTCAGTGAGTGGCGTCGGAAGGTCACGTGGAACGTGATGTCCTCCCGTCAGGGTGAGTGACTCACCTCTGAAAGCCCAGTGCGAAGCCAGTAAAATATTAAATGAAGAAAAATAGCATACGCTCTTTGGCTGCACGTTGAACATATGTTTATAAGTCCCAAACGTCGCCACACCAGCACTGGACAGCTGTTTCGGCCTTATTGGGCCTTCGTCAGCAATGCGTAGGTGGGCGACGTTTCAGTGAGTGGCGTCGGAAGGTCACGTGGAACGTGATGTCCTCCCGTCAGGGTGAGTGACTCACCTCTGAAAGCCCAGTGCGAAGCCAGTAAAATATTAAATGAAGAAAAATAGCATACGCTCTTTGGCTGCACGTTGAACATACGTTTATAAGTCCCAAACGTCGCCACACCAGCACTGGACAGCTGTTTCGGCCTTATTGGGCCTTCGTCAGCAGTGCGTAGGTGGGCGACGTTTCAGTGAGTGGCGTCGGAAGGTCACGTGGAACGTGATGTCCTCCCGTCAGGGTGAGTGACTCACCTCTGAAAGCCGAGTGCGACGCCAGTAAAATATTAAATGAAGGAAAATAGCATACGCTCTTTGGCTGCACGTTGAACATATGTTTATAAGTCCCAAACGTCGCCACACCAGCACTGGACAGCTGTTTCGGCCTTATTGGGCCTTCGTCAGCAGTGCGTAGGTGGGCGACGTTTCAGTGAGTGGCGTCGGAAGGTCACGTGGAACGTGATGTCCTCCCGTCAGGGTGAGTGACTCACCTCTGAAAGCCCAGTGCGACGCCAGTAAAATATTAAATGAAGAAAAATAGCATACGCTCTTTGGCTGCACGTTGAACATATGTTTATAAGTCCCAAACGTCGCCACACCAGCACTGGACAGCTGTTTCGGCCTTATTGGGCCTTCGTCAGCAGTGCGTAGGTGGGCGACGTTTCAGTGAGTGGCGTCGGAAGGTCACGTGGAACGTGATGTCCTCCCGTCAGGGTGAGTGACTCACCTCTGAAAGCCCAGTGCGAAGCCAGTAAAATATTAAATGAAGAAAAATAGCATACGCTCTTTGGCTGCACGTTGAACATATGTTTATAAGTCCCAAACGTCGCCACACCAGCACTGGACAGCTGTTTCGGCCTTATTGGGCCTTCGTCAGCAGTGCGTAGGTGGGCGACGTTTCAGTGAGTGGCGTCGGAAGGTCACGTGGAACGTGATGTCCTCCCGTCAGGGTGAGTGACTCACCTCTGAAAGCCCAGTGCGACGCCAGTAAAATATTAAATGAAGAAAAATAGCATACGCTCTTTGGCTGCACGTTGAACATATGTTTATAAGTCCCAAACGTCGCCACACCAGCACTGGACAGCTGTTTCGGCCTTATTGGGCCTTCGTCAGCAATGCGTAGGTGGGCGACGTTTCAGTGAGTGGCGTCGGAAGGTCACGTGGAACGTGATGTCCTCCCGTCAGGGTGAGTGACTCACCTCTGAAAGCCCAGTGCGAAGCCAGTAAAATATTAAATGAAGAAAAATAGCATGGACACCTTTCAGAGAAAAATCTGCCACCGAAGCGGGTCATTTGTTGCAGTAATTAATTGGTTTCGGTTTACGTATTTTTGTCGCGGCTGGTCGCGGTGAAGCGCAAAAAGACGCTCTTTCACTCCCTTATCCATCAATGAATTACGTCCTTACACCAATGAATTACACCAATGAATTACGTCCTTTTGCGCTTCGCCGCGACCAACCGCGACAAAAATACGTAAACCGAAACCAATTAATTACTGCAACAAATGACCCGCTTCGGTGGCAGATTTTTCTCTGAAAGGTGTCCACTGAAGGTCCCAAAAGGGGTAGTACCCATTTTAATACCGACAGCGCCCTGCTTTAGAAGTTACGCTTTTTACGAAACTCATTTGCATTTTTATTTAAATAATGAGCGCCTCCCGCTCATTCACGCGGTGCGCATCTTGTAGGCGGTATTGGACAGATACATGTAAAAAAGAAAGTTATTCGATTGGTGCACCGGTTCGCGAATTATTTAGCCCGGGGATTTAACTGAAACACCCTGTATATATATATGGGTGAGTAAGTGAGCATTGTATGTCATGTGCTCTGCCCTTACAATCTCTCGTACTCATACAGAAATGAGGACATTCTTTCCTTCACAGCAGATAGCAAATCTGAAGGAACACAGTTTCCTAACAGTACATGCATAAGTCTGACAAACTTCATCCAGTTTTTATAGCATTTCTTAGCAAGGATCCTCTTCAACGCAATGGGTGAAAACCACAGAAGCCAGCTGCGCCATTCAGAGGACTTCCAATACTCACGCTGGTGCAGAGAACATGGAAGCCTTGTCATCTCCCAGACAGGTTGCAGACCAGTCAAAAGGATGTCTATATCATCAATCCTGTCTCCCATGTTGCACGGAAATGCACGCTTTTGCTTGAACCACATGCATGCTGTGTACCTCACGAAACCGGAGCATACAGCATGTGTAGTCCCCTACGAATTCACAGGGAAGCTAAAGAAAGACAATAATATAAGTATACTGGGGCCCTTCACACCACGATAGGGTTCACTAGACCGCTGAGCTCTTTGAGCATACTTAGTAAATGTCTTCTCTGTGCGGAGCTTTGGTGGTGTAGCTTGGCACTGATACACACGTGCTGAACCTTTTCCCTTTTCAACGACACAACCCTCATGTTCGCACCAGGCACACCCGAATGCCCCATCGAATTGTGTAGTATTCATAAGGGAACAACGTGCTACAGTGTCCACACAGCAGGCGGCAGGAAAAACTCGTGACCGACGTTCTACACCGTTGGAATCGTTCCACTCTATTCCCTCGGATGACAATCTGTTCATTTCTTCGACAAACGGTTTCAGAAAAGTGTTCATTTGTGGCTTTGATGAACCAAACCAGAGCCCGCCCAGAACAATATTTTCATTTCTCTGTTTTTTTTAATTAATTTATTTATTCATTCGTACTACAGACCCAGATGTGGGTCCTAGCAGGTGTCGACATTCTTATTAAGCCACGAACAAAAACCGTGATAATCTTGAATCAGGACAGCTTCCTCAGGCAACCTGTTCCAATCCCCCGCTGTGCGTTGCAAAAATGAAAACTTGTGAGCGTCAATTTTTGATGGCTGTACTTCTAGAGACATCACATGATTCAGTCCCCTGGATGCTGTAACTCGCAGAGTTAAAAAATTTACAATGTCACATTCAAGTTTGTGATGAAGAAGCAAATACAAAAAGTTTAGCCTTGACCTTCCACGACGCACAGCGAGGGTCTCAAGCTTACACTTACACAACAAATCATTAACGGAAACAGTCCTTCTGTAACCAGAAGAGATAAAGTGAAGAGATAAAGCTTTTGTGGTAGCTCGTTGACCATGAGCTGCAGTGGCCATATAGCAACCTTCGATGACTCGAACACTCGTACCCCATCAGTGTTCCACGTCAATGAGATATCAGTGCCCATCATTGGCAGGGTATGATAGGCTTTGCTTTCTGTTATATCACTTACATCAAGCATCATGGTACGGCCTGAAAATTTAAAGTCCAAGTCCAAAGTCCACATCTAGCATGATGAAATATGAGCCGGATTTCATCAGGGCATCAGTGCTGTGTGATATGTCACAGCTTGGGCAGCAGCAGTCACTGTGTTTGGTTCCAATGTAGGAGGCACACAAGAGGCAGTAATAGTGAAAAGTTGTGGCACAATTGCTCCACGAGAACTCCTTGAAGAAAAGGTGCTTGGAGAGTGGGAACTCTGTTTGCTGTGGTAGATGAGCTTCAATAACTCTTAGAAGACTTTCCGTTGCCTCCTTTGTGGCATGATGTCGAAAACTGTGGCCCATTATAAGCAGAAGGCTCTCGGCTCGGGTGATCTTACATCCAGGGTACAACTCCTTGTTCTGAAATCAACAACAAAGCTTGTGAGACACCATCAGAGCTAATAGCTAATAGATAGCACATATTTGGGAAGATTCTAGTGCAGGCCAGCTGCGTTTTTGCTAATTATCTTCTTAGCTACACGGTAGACGGTATAAACAAGATACAGAAAAGAGGGAAACTACCAAAGCGTCACTTGAATTATTCGCCGTATCTGGTGGATCACGAGGCGAACTTCCCAAGTCTGCTATTGAAGTACGAAACTCGTCGTAAGCTGTTTCGGTTTCAGGAAGCGCGCTGTCATCCTACTCCTCATCGCTTTCGCTGTGAGAAGTTCTCGAGCTTCC
This sequence comes from Ornithodoros turicata, assembly GCF_037126465.1. NCBI lineage: Eukaryota > Metazoa > Arthropoda > Arachnida > Ixodida > Argasidae > Ornithodoros > Ornithodoros turicata. Next base: position 2,764,625 of record NW_026999342.1, read on the forward strand.
TGCCAGCTCTTCCGCCACGTCATGTCCATTTTGATAAGAAGACGCTGCAGTCGCTTCAGGGTCACCGGCTTCGTCATGATTTATCTGTGCGGGCCCAAAACAAGCAAGCTGTGCGGCCTCACATGAAGAATCAGGTGAACTGCACGAGTCTATCCTCGCCCTTTTCCTTTCAGCAAAACGACTTCGCGTTGGAATGGAGTAACTTGAATCCCAACGGAAACGGCCATACTCTCCTCGTTTCATTCCACCTGTAGCTGTAGCGCTTGTGTGGCTACGGCTCTGTTACGGCGTTCGCAACATGTCTTGACGGGAGTTATGTACAACCCTCATTTCTGAAAGTAAACTAAAATCAAACATGCACAAAGCGACACTGTCGGCCTCCAATGCCCGTGAAAAAAAAAGTCAGGAGGTCAAGAACACAATGCTATGACCATTACCGACTTTGAGGGAGGCATGGACGGAAACATGGAGCAAAGAAGAAATGTAAACAATAAATGGTGATGATAATATGGTTACGCTTGTTACGCTTGGCTTGTGCAAAAGAAAAAGAGAAAAATGAAAGAACATTCTCTTTAGCGTGAACATGTGTGTCAGTGTTTCGAATTTATTAACTAATAGATACAGCCTAGATATTCTCGCGAACTGTTGTACAAGCAAAAAGAGGTTACGACTCCGAAACCATGTAACAATTTCGCTATTCGCAAAGTAACCAATAATTCGGGTTTGCTGCTTTCTCGAAACCACCCTCTCGAAATGTTTTCACAATTTTAGAAACGTACGCCGGCTGTATCAACGTAACTTTCTACTCAAACATTACTCTTTTCGTTCGTAAATTCCCACTAGTTTGGACGGTTGCTGCTTACGTGCTAGCCACACTGGTACGTAACCAGCTCGTCAACGGCGCGGTCAACACTATCGATAGTTTCTTTGTGTTCTGTGGTCTAGTCTCGTTGTGGAAGGACGCGAATCTAAAGTGCCTCATATTTTGGTAAAGTGGCTTGTTGAGGACAAATGGGACGTCTATCCCGTCCGCGCTATCAAAGACAGTGGGCTTGCAGCAAGGCTGGTGACTAACCCACAGTTTTTAGATCTTCTGCACGGGAATGTCTTGACGAGCGAATGGGAGGATGGGAAGGAGGACCGTGCATTCATCGTGGGCTATGGTACGTTTTATTGAACATGGGCCACTGCTTTACGTTTACTCTGCTTTACCTTTTATGCACATCTTGTTTTAGGAACCGAGAAGGCTATGGAGAAGAAAAGAAATGTAATTGTGCAGCAGCACATGGAAGTGGGTTCACTTGAATCGATGAGCTTTGTTTTATTGCTTCGCAGCGTGCTGCGGCTACCTCGGGTTTTTCGCACGGTTGCAATGTGATTGTTAAGAATTTTGCCCTGTGTCGTAAAAAACTTACATATCATTCCGCGGGCTTCTCAAACATACGCTATATTTCTGGGGCAAGCCTTCTCGCGTTCCCCTTTTTCTTCATACAGATACTTCTTTTACACAGATAATATTTGCTTGTACGGTAAAAGCTACAGCAGTATTTCAGTCTCGCACGTGGTGTCCTATTGCTTCAAACCCTTGGCGTCGTTCTCCTGTTGGCTAGCAGGCTGGAAGCCGCTATCGTTTCGTATTGTTTACTGCAGTTGTAGAAAGCCTTGTGATAAGTATGCGATCTACTCCAATATATTCTTGAATAGAATATTTATTTCACCCGTCTACGAAATGTTCAAAATATCACAAAGCCTGACTGCCGAAAAATCTCAGACCAATATATTCTTTCAATCTTCAGGATACGCACGTATACGTGTGCGACCACCGGCGCGAACTGAAATCGCTACGAAAAACCGTCACGCGACAAGGAGCCACCATCGAAAAACTGCAAAGGGACCTTTCTGAATCTCGTTCTATAGATAATTGTTGATAGCTGTATAGGGAATAAGGTCACAAACAGAGTTGTGCCTAACTCGTTACAAGTAACTCGTTACTTGGTAACGGTTACTTTTTTTGGTAACGAAGTAACGATTCAGTTACTACTTAAAATATGGTAATAGTAACGGAATCAGTTACAAAAATTGGTAACTCGTTACCGACGTTACTCGTTCCTTTTGTTCAGCGTGGGGGAGCACATTTGGGGACTCCGTGTAGCGCAATGCGTGCAGATCTGACCTGCGTGACCCCCGACCACGTGTGACTCATAGTATTTGCCTTCTCTCGCTGCATGTGTTGTTGTCTTTTCTCTTGTTTCCGTAATCTCCGACCATCACTCCTTCCCAAGAATGGGCACCAATTGTGCTATGGCTACAAAAACCGCGTTTCGACTTCTAGCCTTTTCGTGTCTTTACTAAGCTTCTGAGCGCCCTAAATTATGACGCAACCTCTCGTGTGTTTTTGGGAACCGTTGGTGATCGGTGGCACGAAAACCGGTGTCTTTTCTCGTGTTTTCATAATCTCTGATCACCCCCACTTAGGAAATAAGGGAGAAGGTCCAGGCAAGCTGATATAGAATCATGGTAAGGGGCCGAGATACACGGAACACGAAGGACGGACGACAAATTCTCAGACTCAGCAAAAGGTTTATTACAATAACCCACACCATATACCCAAGACGCGACACAGAGGGGGAACAAGACAAAACGGAGGGTCACTAATCACGTTGCTACGTGTGGCGATCAGCTTCTTTTGAAGTGCAATTTTTCATTAATAAAGAGTTGAAGACAAGTGACGGCATGTTTCTTGGCTCCTTTAACTATGCGGCGGTAACGTAAAAGTAACTCGTTACCTGTGAGTAACGAGAACTCGTTACTTTTCTATGTGGGTAACGAGTAACGTATTTAGTTATTTTTTTCTGAAGTAACGGGTAACGGTATTTAGTTACTTTTTTTTTTTGGTAACGGGCACAGGTCACAATAAAACCAACATTCTATCATTCTTAAGAGAAATGCACTGACGTTTTTGTGGTGCTATGTAAAAAGAAAAGAAAAAAGAACAGTGGTGCTCGGGTTCATCATTCTGTTGTAGCAAAGAGTGGTTTTGCTGAGACTTTGCTGCGTGTCACCGATGCTGCATGTGTCCGAACTCTATATAGCATTTTTTCCTGTTTAGTGTCAAATAATTCCTGAGTGCCTTGCAGATGCTGCACAAATGGCAAAAAACCTCAGAAAGTTGATGTCGAAAACAGCATCATCTTCAGTACAAGAGACCAAGGTAAAGTGTTGTCTCTTCTGTCTGCTTTGGTATATTTCTCAGCATGTCTGGGTGCTGTAGGTTGGATGATGACTGGTAGCCATGGAGTATTTCCAAATTTCTCGTCCTTTAGGGTACTAAGTTAGACCTTTGACTCCACCGCCTATGTGCCTCATCACAGAAATTGAGTGAAACGCTTGTGCACAAAAATTAAGTTCCATCGGTGCACCAAACCCACAGCTCGTACTTGTATTTCTCGTTGTGCTTCTTTATTCTCCTACTAGCGTACTGGATTTTCACCCCTACCCTTCATTCCCAAAGGGCACGTGATGCTCCCCTCTGGTGTGGAAAACCAAGCGACAGGCAGCTTTTGTGTCGCTTTATGATGTCATCCGTCCGGTCATTGCGCACTGCTGCAAGAGGTCATAACATATCCCAAGTACAACACTGCGCCATTCTGAATTTCTGTATCATGTCTAAGATAACTTTTTTTTACAGCCTCTGGTGTGTTTTGAATAAGCACCCTTATCTGCAAAGTAATTTTGAAAAGTGGTTCACAAGTTGTTGCAGTTATTTATTTTGACCATATAATCTAATATAATTTGTACAGTGCAGGTCAATATTGGTGGAGGTGTCATGGTGGAGACAAGCACGCTGGCACGTCTTGGCGTCCACCATAGCGGCAACCCTCGCCGCTTTGCTAGGGACCTTTTGCGCACTGTTTTCGCAGAAGATGAGTTACGTGGCAGATCTCTAACTGGACGAAAGTCAAACGCTCATGCCGGGAAAGAGGCGAAACAGGCACTCGACCCTCTCAGGTTGAATGCCGTCATAGGCATGGTACAGTTTTATATGTGAAAGCTGCCTGTTACATTTGCATTAATGGGCATCTGAATGGCACGTTTATGTCTACCCTGAGGCCCTATTCCCGTCAATCATAAGAAGATCTTGATCACTAATTTGATGAGACCACAGCCTAGGTAATCACACAATTTGTTGTTTGTGATTACCCCCAAGAAACTGGGCTACCTGAGGCAGAAGCGAATATGCGACATGTTCGACCAAGCTGGTCTGTCGCATACACCACTCTCCTGTGCCCTATTCTGAAGCGTGGGGTAAGCCCTGCGATCACAAGTTTTTTCCCATCTGATTCGCTCCACTCAGGGTCGATTCACTCGATGCAACTTTTTGCTGCAACTCTGTTCCCACTACAGTTGCGTGCAACCGAAGTTGCCCCAAGTAGGTCCCTTTCATATGGCGAGCAACTCGGGATGTTGTAGTGGTGACCGAGATTGCCGGATGGTGCGAAAAATCATCATTTAATTTTATCTCAGTAATGTGTCAGTTCTAGGCTAGGTGGTGCAAGCTACCGCTCGCTCCACAGGGAAAAGCCACAGTATCCATCCATCTGTCATCATTTTCGCCCAATCGTACTGCGACTTCCACTCATTAAGACTTCAATCTGTTGCGACTTATATAATTTCGAATAATTTCCACTGGACAGGAAAATTTCATCGTCTCACGTACTGCCGCTGCAAGAACTGACACATTGAAGTCCTCCTGATTGGTCGCGCTTGCAAGGAGGAGCCGTGTGATTGAGAGGTTGCAGCTCGAGTTGCAGGTGAAATCGCTCGTGAAACGATCAGCTGTGCAACTCCTGCATCTCGAGTTGCGCAACCAGAGCTTCGCCGTTCACACGGTGCAACTTGATGGTGCAACCTGGTTGCACGCACCTAAAGCTGCATCGTGTGGATCGACCCTCACAGTAAATGTGATGTTCACCTGCAGCCCTCACCCATTTTCCCGTCGTCGTCTGGTCCACAATTTTCCACATACCGAGTTCAGAACACGAAGAATGCTGTGTCATAGAGTGGTGATCCCTAATCACTAATGTCTAAAATTTCAGTTTCACTCACCAACAAGTAGAAAACAGGACATCCTGAGCATTGCAGACCCATGAATCTCACTACTCAGGCATATGAAAAATGCAGGAAGCCCGATCACAGTTTTGACTGATGGAGAATATCACGTTTCATTTATTTGAGTTGCCACCTTCTTTTATCATGTTTTTGGCATTGAGAACAACAGCTGCGCGAAAATTTTGTAGTATAGAGTGGGTCACCTGCGTACAGTCCACTTTATTTGTACACGGAATCAGGTCCACAGCGATCTCATTTGAATCACGCTCTGTCCATGTCTGCAGCTATCTCGCATTACGCGTAGATAACCAGAGTGATTGACCACAAGCATGTCTGAGTAGGCTAACACGCCGCTCGTTCATGGTGTAGACCGGAATGTCATAATCCAACTGCTGGCCGTTGTGCTGTCTAGCCTTTTTTTTTTGTTTTTTGCCCGTCAGACTTGCGGCACAGTTCCCCTTGAAGTCGGCCAAGGATGAACACTACCCCTCCCCCCACCTGCCTCCCCATCCTTCCTGATGTCCCTACCTGTCCAATCTATATCCTGCTCAGGGCCACAATTGCCTTGCGGCCCTAACACTGAATTAAAAGGGGGGAAAACTGGATACTGATTGAACACTCGCTATGCCCATAGCACAGCAATATGGTACACAAGGTGGATTTTGTGCAACATGGTTACGTCATTTTGTTTTCTTTAGTTCAGGATACACGTGTGCAAAATACGAGGTGCCACTTAGCTCCATCAAGAACAGCCTTAGCAATATGCTAATAAAAAAATATCAGTAAGATATGTACTGTAGCGGCCTCTGCCGACGATGAAGAAGCGCTTTCCACCCGGAGTTCATTCCATCCGCGGCCACCGTCCAATAAACATCTGTATTCCGCTACGCTCCTGGCCTATCTCTCTTAGCCGTGCTCACAAATTGATGACCCGGACGTGATTCGAACACGCAACTGGGGACCCGAACTTGGCAAAAGGTTAACCATCCGCCTGCCCAACCATCTGGAGGTTGTTTCAGTCGACCGTGTCAAGCCGGCTTTCCTCCTTCCTGACGACTCGATGGACCCACCGTCGCCACATTCGCGCTGCCTGAGCACGCCTCCTCCTCGTTCTCCTGCCCGCCGCGTCAGCTGGGCGTCTGGTCCACCATCGGTCCGCACTAGAGTCACTATACCGGGGGAAGAGTACCGCAATCGCTCCGCGTCGTCTGCTCCGGCAGCCATATTGCTTCCAAGCCGCCGCGGAGTGCGTGTTAGGATAGCTGTAGTTCAGTGTTACATGGCGTTGATTTCGCGGCTGTGCACCACAACTTTTGTGACTTCGTAGGGTGGGACTTGGCTAATACTTAATGAAGAGGGCACAAGCGTCTCTACAGTATAATTTATTGTATTATGTAGCTAAGAGACGAATTATTTTGGCGCGTGTTCGCCGTTGTAAGGCATCGTCCAGTCTCGTTTGCGCTCCGTAGAGCATTTTCCCCCCTTTTAGTTCACTTGTTTTGTGGAAATAAAACTATAGTGCTCGTGTGTGCAGCTTCAGGTTGACATAAATAACCTCCACCAGTTTTATTATCATCTTTTCGCAATTAAATTTCTATTTCACACGTTCAATGGCTGTGCGCTTGCAAACGCTTTTTCATGCGCATTTAAAGTGCTGTGGGTTGTTCTTCCAGTCCCCCTGTCCAATGCAAGCAGTTGATCTTCCATGAGGAGTAGATCGAGAGCTTCAGGTCATTACATTCCGTCTCAGCCTTTGCTCGTTCCTTTTAAGAATACGATCTTGTCGAAGGAACCATCTCATGGCTTGTCTGCAGGTATGTCCTGTACGTATATCCTCGATGCTCTGTTCACAGAAATTTGTGACGGTGGTGTCTTCCTCGGCACAGTTGATTCACTCACAATTACAGCTCAATATTTCTGAATACATAGTTTTCATGAGTACCTGATAAGGTGAATATCTACATGTATTTCGACGCATTACCTTCCTCCACTTCCCCTTGATCCTATACTAGGGTGTCATCAACTTCAGTGTGCAAGTCTTTTGGTGACTCCTAGGAGAACTCAGCGTGCGAAGAACGGGGGATAGGAGCTGTCCTCAGCCTGATAGGTGTCAGGTATGCAAAAATGCTACGGACTGCCGTCCACTTCAGCTTCTTCCTATCGATTCTCCTTGTCCTCGAAGTCGTCGCGTGTAAAGTGGTCCTGAGAGTGGCGTTTTGTTAGCCCCGCAGAACAGAGAACGCAATGGGAAGATCCGAGAAGCACTACTTTGTTACCTAGGCTGTTCTTCGCACAGTTTAACTGTTATTCAATACAGTGTGCAAAGGCTTTTTCCGTCCGATTCTGTGCCGATCGACGCGTCCCGTCACTTTTACCCGTCGGAATGCAGAAAAAGGCTTTGCCTGACTCTGTCCCGTTGCTGCACAACATTCAGGCATGGTTGTTCGTAGTTCCTCAGCTCTCTGGGATCCATTTCACCTACAAAAACGCAAGAGCGTCACACGAACGTACACGCACATGCGTCACAGCTATTGCGTTCCCCGCAGACCCGCCGGGAAGTTGGAAGCAAAGAGGAGGAAAGGAAACCACGTGACGCGCCTCGGCGAATGAGCGAGGCGGCGGCACGGAGAAAGCGAATGCGATACTCTTCCCCAGGGTACAGTGACTCTAGTCCGCACTGTTCCGCGGCGACCTCTGGTTCAGCGGGGGGCTTGTAGCGGCCTCCGCCGACGATGAAGAACCGCGTGCTCCCGCCCACGCTCTCCACCCGGAGTTCATTCCATCCGCGGCCACCGTCCAATAAACATCTGCATTCCGCTACACTCCTGGCCCATCTCTCTTAGCCGCGCTCACAGTACTATGTCCAGGTTGTTGTGTGACAGAATATCTCTCATATCTAAGAAAGAAAGCCGCGTGAGACAAAGATTTGAAACATACCACTTTTCTTTCTTTTTTTTCAGTTGAAATAGAGTACATCTGAAATTTGATGACTTCAGTTAGGAAATAAGACTGCAGGAAAGAAGGTCACTGCCCTGGGTGGCAGAAACGTTTGTGAATGTAGCGCACCAGGTGTCAAACCTCTGCCTCATGGAGCTTTCTTTCAAGAAACACACAAAGCTCTCTCATGCAACACCCTTATTTGCATGTGTTGTACATAAATGTGCATTCATTCTAATAAAGAATTATTTATTATAATATTCCTAGACTTCATGTAAAGTCTCTTTCCAAGAATTTATAGGTCACATAAAGAGTATTTACACAGAATACACAGAAAAGTATGATGATAGTATGAAAATATTCACACAGATGATGCGCAGGGGAGGGGCTGTGGGGACCTCACATAGAAAACCAGTCAAAAGTCAACAAAATTCATGCCAGTAAAATGTCAATTGCCGGTCAAACAAAATACACTGGCGAAATATTAATAGAGAGCAAGTGACAAGTCAACATTTTCGCTATTGACTGGTGACTGACTTTTGGGTCCTTCTGAAGAGCCGTAGTCAATTGACTTTCAATTGAGAGCATTTAAATTTTTTGTAAGGGCTATCATAAGATGGAAGCAGCACGTCATAATGTTGACTGTGGTAGAAAACAGAGAAGCACAACAAGGGTCTAAGTAGCACAACAAGTATTCAAGACGCACACATTTGGTGTCATTGCTGCATGTGGTATATCTAAAGTTTCTGAGCCTTTCTTGCAGCAACTGTTCGCTTGCAAGTGGACACCTTTACAAGTTATCGGTTTTGAAGCTGTAGATGCCACAATAAACGAAGACGGCAGAACATCAGCACAAACTGGTCTTTACATGTGACACTGCAAAAGGGAGTGCCGAAGCTCTGATCACGCAAACGTGCAGAAAGCAGCCTGTTTTTCGATTAGCACTTCCTTCACAGGTTGCAGAAAGAGAAACTTCCTGTCTTGAAACACACTTGAGACAGTTTGCTGAAGGTAACATGACGCCTGTAAATAGTTCCCGAGGTAGATAATCAGCAACAAACAAGGCAAGAAACTGGTTGTGCGAAACAAGGCTGTGGCCTTCGGAAACCGGTGCTTGTGAACAGGTGTACGTGATGACTCCTTCAGGAAAAAGTGAACAAGACGGCCATCTATGTAGTAGTGAGCATTGTCCTGTCTGAATATGTGTTCATTGGTGGAATACTCTCTAGTGCCTGAATCCACATCACTCAGCATGTCGCTACTCTGTTCTTCATGTTCAGTGCTCACAACCGACGACACAGGATGATGCAGCAGCTTTTGAGGCTCTGAAGGCTGTGCCCCACCTACAAGAAAAAATGCACTTCAATGCAGTACACAGCACATGAGGAACCTAAACGGCAACCATAACAATTACTTCTCCTTGCGTTGACTCACGTAAGCAATGTCATGCACAACATTTGTGTGATAAAGACAGCTATATGCACATTGTGGCATGTCACAAATTATGTGGGACAGAGGTTTACAAAAAGCAACCCTGGACAGCCGCCACAGAAGCAGACGGCAGGTCAATGGCACGGTTCGGCTGCATAGGACTTGCTGCAAAGTACACACTGCTAGGAAATCGGAAGACATGTTTCATGTCTGTTCTGAGTGGAATGTCTCCTCAAATCACCAGGAAACCATATTTGTAAGATGTGTTTTTGATTGCAACGAAGTAGAATTCAGCTCCTTGTACTACACTCAAGAAGTGCAAACTACAGTAAATCGAAGCTCACCAACAAAAAAAAAAAAAAAAAAAAAGAAAAGAAAAAACAAAACAGCTGGTCGCACCAGTGAGATCTACATTTCCACGTTTTTTCCCCCTACATCTATCTGAAGCTATCTGAAGCTCACCGAACTGTTCATGACTTCTTCAATAAACATGGGTTTCCCATAATGGCCAATTGAGTATCTGAATGATGAGTAAAACAGTGGGCTATAGCACTTAGCATGAAATATAATGCAAAACATGTTACCTAGAGGCAAGACCTTGGCAACAATTATTGAGGTAGATGGGGCCGACACGGATGTCACGTGTTCGTCACTAGGTATGTCTATCAAACAATTTGGTCGCAATATTAAGGGTAATGTCACATAACCTACAGCACTGTACCCACTACACACAATGAATAAACAACTGGGGAGTGGACAATCTAGAACAAAAAATGATCCAAACTTTGGCTCTATATGAGATGTCAGGCATGTGGTGTTTTGGCTTTTGGCTGTCTTCGGCTTTCGGTTATGATATGTTGTTGTTTAAGTCCATATAGTTTCACTTCATTATATATCTCTGTGGGAGAAATCACTGACACAGAGAAGGCTTGCCGCGACAGAGCTCCTGTAATGAATCGAAGAATTCTGCCGAAAGCAATACAAATGACTGCGTACATGTTCCGAAAATCAGCGACTGGCTATATTTGAGTTTAGGCACCAGCATACCTACCTTGCGGAACCAGCATACCTACAAAAGAACGGAGACGACGCTCCGTCACTCGCACAGATGGACGACCGTTTCCGCGTAAGCGCTTTTCCGTTGCTCCGGCGAACTGGTCTTCGGTGAAGTGGACGCAGCATAGCCAACGGTCCTTTGGCGTGTGTTCGCCAGCTTCAGACAAGTTGGCGTACGTTTCCCCAGAAAACACCTTGAATTTATACCAGAGCCAATTTCAAAAGTACACAAACAGCGCCAGACAAATGCGCTTGGCAGTGTGAGAAACACACGTACCTCTCGTCATCGTCGGTTGGGAAGTGGAAAAGTGAAATTCCGGGAGTTTTGTTGCTGTTGTTGCACCACTTTGCGGCGCGGTAACGACCCATGGCCTTCCACGCCACGTTCCGCGAAGACTTCAATAAGCAGCAAACAGCAAAAGGCACGAAAAACCACAAAACCTCCACCAACGAGACACAAATGCACCGCACAGACGACCGTGAGAGCCGGAGCCCGGAAGCACACGGGCGACACAAACCCGCCATTGTTCAAACTTATACCCTCAAGCGGGTGCCTTTGGCAAAATTGCCATCTTGTCCTGGTCGCACGTCATAAAACGTAATTTTGAGGTCATGTGACTTCGTTTATATGTCGTTTTGCCGCTTATCGACATATTTCCGTCGTCATAAAGCCAAGAGATGAACGCATTTTGTCAGCGGAAACTATGCGGCGCTTCTTCCGCAACACGGTAGCCCATTTCTCCTTAGTTTAAGTACACCAAGAAGTACACCGCAACGGCTCAGTGAGTCTTATCGCGCGTCGTCATCACATCTTTGGAAGTCGTCAGCAATAAGAGGCCTTATGTGCAAAACTGCGCGTTCTACTGCGATATATCAGTTATCGGATAAAAATAATTACCGTGATCGAAAGACATCCGAAACGTTGCGCAGAAACAGCAACCGCATTGTTTACAAGCGGTTTGGCTGCCGATCACGGGCACCGCCATCTTTAAGTCACGTGTGCCCTGACGTTTGCTGTGACGTGCGACTAGGACCTGTCCAGGATGCATTGCGTTCGCCCAGCACCAGGTGACCCAAACTCCTTCAGAATCGCTGTCAAATGATGGAGGCTGCCATATTGTGCCCCCGAGTTGTCCGACCGGAGTTGATGCATCCCGCTAGTTTTGGCGAAAGAAATCTAAACTATGTAACGTTTCCGTTTTTCCTGCTTTCTCTTGCTCATACCAAGAAACGTTTCGTAGATAACCGAAGAAAACGATTATAAACAGAAATGAGTTGCGTACCGTGCATTTTACTCTTCTATTTAGATAGACGTGGTTCACCTCAATGCAAGTTTCGGTTCCTGCTTTGTGGCTGTCAGACCATAAGCTGCGCCCTGGCTGCGCAAAGGTAACTTGAAATAGCGCCTCAAGGCTCTGTTTGTTCAAACCGCTACAAAACACTCCTTATCGGCAATCATCTGCGTTTGCGTTCCGGTTTCCTGTGGCAATAATGTGAACATGCCATGCAAATGCGCCGTAGGGGACTGTAATCGAAGGTGGGACAGAGGATAAGGAGTATCTTTCCAAGTACTGCACTTTCATGCACGTTGAATTGTTGTAGTTTATGTTTCTCTGAATTGGCTTCATATGCCCGTGATTCTACGACGTATCATCATCTTAGTTATCCAGTGAATATATTGTTGCAAATTCGTACTACGCAAAAAGCAATATATATTTTCTATGAAAGATGAAAGTCACTGAGAAGGTTAGCCAGCTGTAGGACTCGAACCCACATCTTCTGTATTACCGATTCATATCTGGATACATCTTCTGGATTATTTTCTAGCCTCTTTCAAACGTATATATATATTTTCGAAGCGCGGGTTTTGTTTGAGATATCTGTGGTATTGAAGGTTCTGATAATCTAGTTTTCATTTCACCTGTTATCCAAACAATACAGCACGAAAACGCTTGGATGTGGAACATAAAGGGCAATCATTAAACTGATACTGCGGCTTTGCTAACTCCTCTATGAACGTGAAATTCTGCTACAATTCTACGTGTATAGCAGTTCCACTTATATCAGTTATATGTCTGAGTCATTGATGTACCTCTCCATGACTTCTGATAATCTAGTTTTCATTTCACCTGTTATCCAAACAATACAGCACGAAAACGCTTGGATGTGGAACATAAAGGGCAATCATTAAACTGATACTGCGGCTTTGCTAACTCCTCTATGAACGTGAAATTCTGCTACAATTCTACGTGTATAGCAGTTCCACTTATATCAGTTATATGTCTGAGTCATTGATGTACCTCTCCATGACTTCTTTGCCTTATTTAGGTATTGCAGGTCTCCAGAATTCCACAGCCTTCATGCACTTGTGCTGACATCTTTCCAGCTTGCATATGCTATGTACATATAAATGAACACATCGGTGTTTCAGACGGAGCTGGAATATGATATGTGAATGTTGCTTTGGTATAACAAATATTCTGTGTTAGGCGGTACTTAAAGTATCTAACACTGAAATGAGTATTTGTATTTTATTTTAAGTACTTTTCAATGTGTGTACTTCGTACTGTGGTTCAAGTACTTTTACCCATCGCGTTCTCATCAAATAGGGGCATTTGGGAGAACGGAAGGCAGCGTCGACAAGCTTTGCAAGTTGAGAAGACATAACTACTGTGCTACTTTTAGTCCTTCAGCAATCCAAAGTCAGGACCATAAACATTTTCAGACGTGTTGTGCTATACTAAATGCAGTAGCTTATTTTTGAACAAAAACCTTGTTCATCATCTGTGATATCATTGCTGACACTGTGCCTTTTGGTTGTCAGTACAACATACAGTTTGGTTTGGTGTTTAAAAAAATAAAATTACCGAGTGAAGCAATCAGGATGATAGTTAACGGGAAGAAAAAGAACAGCAAAGATAACTGAATATAAATTAACATATTCCTTCAAAATGGGCTACTTTTTTTTTTTTACATGTTATGTGATGAATGAAAACGGGGGACAAGAAGGCACAGATGTTTTTCTTTCATATTTTTACATTTCACCCTTTTCATGTGTAGCACAAAGGTTGTTCTAAAAACGGGCGCATCAGATATAACGTTCCAGGTTTTGCTTCCTGCATTTTGTTATGCTGTAGAAAGCCTGTAGTACTTTATATGAAACGTATAATCCTGATCTATTGGCTTGTCTCCTTTTTGTTCGAAATTATGTCCTAGTAGTCCATTTAATATTCAGTGATCAGTACCAGGATCCTATCCTCTAGATATATGGTGAGCTCGGGAAATAATATTTTGTAGTCGCACAAGTGGCAAGTGTTGTGAGAGTGGAAATGCCAGTTGAATGTGTGTGTGTGTGCATCAAGGGAATAAGCAAAAAAATTCCAAACCGAGAAAGCTTCAAGTGAAAGTGGCAAGGTAATTGTGGTTGGTATTCTTTGAATAACGCAAATCTAAAATGTGTCCTATGCACATGTATATCTACTCTACATGCATAATCACAATAAAATCAATCACACATAAAACACTGGAGCCATGTGAACTTATCAACACGATTGAAAGTAACTGTTCTGAGGCTGGAACACACAAAAAGAGAAATACAAGTATCGCGAACAAACTGCGCGTCCCTCCATGTTGTTTTCTCGGCGTGAAACGCTTTGGGGCTTTGGATTCGGCTGCTGCGACTCAGGTTATACCTGGATTGGATCTGTAGCCTACTATATCCACTACGAGCCAACTGAGTCACCTAATGGCGGCCTACGGTGTTTTACGCTGCGAATAGGCTGAAATACATGGGAAGATGGTGACTTTGCCCCACCTGCCCAGCACGCTTTCGTCTACGGAGCAATACATTGGGTGCCACCCCTGTGCCCGGAAGCCCGGACGTGTTTCCGGAAGAGCCGGTTACGAACGGTGTTAAATTCCTTAGATCTGCGTGTTTTTCTCGAGCAGCGACTGCAGCGCAATCGATTCAATGCATTGTTATTGCGGCGAAGTCATGAAACTATTTCATGTACCAAACTCGATTAGTTTCGAACTAGGTGTCGCTGCTGTCAAAAAACGACCTATTTGCCCCCTGGGGACATTCGCTTGAACGTCGAAGCTGAGGGGCCCTGGCCGGGTGCCACGGCCGCGACCAAGCGCTCCCATGCATTAAACACACCAGTCATTCTAGCTCGCCATAGTTGCGGTTGTGGTGTTGCTTGCGACATGTTTCAACAGTTATCTAGCTATTGGGACAGGTCGTTTGTAGCTCAACAACGCATTGATCATGGAGTGTAGTGTGGTATCTGCAAGGATAACCATTCTCGGCTCAAAATGCAAGTAACGTGGAGTATGGAACTGGTCGAAGCGCCGCGTCTCAAACTAAAAGTTGAGAACAACATTCTGCTAGTTGTAAGTATTGTCTCTATATTTTGCTCCCTATTGCTCATTTGAAGTACCATTGTAACGGGTAGTTCAGACTGTAATTTAACTTTAAGTGGAATACACAGAGTAGGGCAGTGAACATTACGCGTTGGGATTATCAGTTATATCCCGGATACTTTCTTTCCGAAAAATGCTAATAGTGGAGTTACATGTAGTGTGTTTTGTGTCTTTTTGAAAGGCTCGACGTCCTCTTTCTGGCTACTTTGGTCCCGTAAGCGCTCTAATTTTCGTTCTCCAGAAATTCGCTTAAGAGTATCGGGTATCGGCGCCGGTGCGCCTGGTAGCGGGTCGACACTGTCTGGAGACGGCACTTGCTTCCCCCTCGTCCGATCTCGTTGAATTTTTAGGTTCGTATATCGCGATCGTTCCCCAACAACTTTGTATCTCACATCTGTGTTGTAGTTTATGTTGTATGTTCAGAGCGAAGTTATTCGGCAAATTCCCGTGCCCCGGTTCCGCCACCTTTATCGTGTGTGTTTTTCGGCTCGAATCCAATGGGGTATATCTGCACCATTCTTCCGTACGGCTTCTGAATTGTCTTTGACCCTCACGATCTATTATAGTGCAATGTTTGGCAGAGCCTTCCATTCTTGTAGCTTTTCATGGTACAAGTTTCTCCATCGTGTTGAATGCTTTGGGTCTGTCGCATGGCACCCTTTCGCAGTAACTCATGCCCGTGTTTTTTTATTGTGCGGGTATTCGTTTTGTGTGAAATGCTCAGGGGCTAATACAGTACAAGTTTCTGCATAGTATGCCTAGTCTGCTTAATGCTCAGTCTTACACAGTGCAATTTTTTTTTCCTCTGTTACATGCTTATAGTCTTTCTACATAGAGAGCGGCACACAATGTACGCCATGGCACACAGCGGAGCAATTTACTTGCACGCTGTGTTTAGCAAATAATGTGGGTTGACCTTGACGTTTTTCAGGTGTAGGACCAATTCGTACGTGACATCATTTTGAATTTTTCGTCAGGGTACTGTCAACCTCCCTAATGACGACTTCTCTTCCACTGGCGCCGGAGATGAATCATGAAAGCCATTGCGAGTCAATGCCACAGAAGGAGAAGAGAACAATATGTATAATATGCATTAATCTGACAGTAACTCTGTTTTTTCATGCTCAGGTGCTCCCTATGCTCCTGTTTCTCATTCAACATTTTTGTATAAGCCCCCAAATCTGCCTGCTTACAATCTCATAATCTGAAACGTTTGGCATGGAATACCCTCAATGTATGACCCTCAAGAACCTGTGATGTATATAATTTAGCATTTTAACGTCCATGTAAGCAAGTAAACATTACTACTGTATACTACAAGAGGGAGTTCATGCTGGTCTAGAAAACACTATATGGTCTGTGATGCATCTGTTTCAGAAAGAATACCTTGCTGGTCTTGGGAGGAACCGGTCTCCACGCTGTAGTCAGGACTGTTGTATCGAGGGTATTGTGCCCATCGTTAAGGGCCGAATTCAGTGTGAACAGGAAGAAAGGTACCAAGTCTGCGTTCACGTTGTCCGATCCCTGCACTGTTGTGATTTGTAGGTAATCCTAATACTGTTTACAGTTGTCTTACTTCCCAGGTGTCTGAAAATATATTTTGTGTCAGAGAGATTTGCTGCGGTTTCAGTATGCCCTTGATCAGCTTTGGACAGCTACACAGGATCTTGCTTGAGCAATAACTCACAAAAACAGTCATGGGGAGAAATGTTATTTCCTGTTTTGCTCTTGTGCAATGTGTTTAAGTGCTGTTCCTGTGTTTCTACAAAGGGTTATTAAATACGGAATTATACCGATAAGCCCTACTACCTTTGTGATTTTTTCTGAAACACTTGGATTTCTAAGAGTTTCTAAGGGTTTCTCCTACCCGTTATAACACTACATTGAGGCATTCCGGCAACATGTTAACATTGCATTTTATTTAAAAATCAATACACATATTCGGACTAGTGCAACATCAGAAATTCGGGTCTTCATTTTGGTCTGAAGGGGAAGGGGCAGGAGTGATGCATATGCTGGCAGTTGTCGTGCGCTTCTGCCTGCTGCTGTCTCTGTCACCCGCGCCAAAAAGGAACCTCCCTGCAGCCTTGTACACAGCTGGCTCCTCGTGCAGTGGCTACCGCTGCGCCACTGTTCCTGATAAGTATAAGCAGTATATGAGGAGTAGGGCTTCTAGGTATAATTCCGTATTTAATAACACTTTGTAGAAACACAGGAATAGCACTTAAACACATTGCAGAAGAAAAAAGAAAGAAAGAACATTTCTCCGCATGACTGTTTTTGTGACTTATTGCTCAAGCAAGATCCAGTGCCGCTGAACAAAGCTGCTCAAGTGCATACAACAAACCACAACAAATCCGTCTGAAAAAAAAAAAAAAAAAATTGAGACACCTGGGAAACCTTGTAGCAACAGGAGGATTGTAATCTCATTTGCACATGCCACTGCTATATCTAGAGTCGTAGGTAAGACAACTGCAAACAGTTTTAGGATTACCTACAAATCGCAACAGTGCAGGGATCGGACAACATGAACGCAGACTTGCTACCTCTCTTCCCATTCACACTGAATTCGGCCTGTAGTGATGGGCGCAATACCCTCGATACAACAGTCCTGACTACAGCGTGGAGAGCGGCTCCTTCCAAAACCAGTAAGGTATTCTTTCTGAAACAAATGCATCACAGACCTTATAGCTTTTCTAAACCAGCATGACCTCCCTCTTATACGTGGGGTGTTCAAGTCAAACCGGGACTTTCTTTCTCCTGAGTGTACAAATGGCTCGCGCTGCTTTTTTTTCGTCATTTTCACACGCGACAGGCCTCCGCGTTCACCACGTGGTGGTCCAAAGTTTGTGCAAAACAGAAGACACGTGTTGGACAAGATGGCCGACAACAAGGTGAGCGCGCACATCGAACAGCGAATTGTCATGACGTTTCTCGTGAATGAAGGCGTAAAGTCATCTGAAATTCACAGAAGACTTCAGACTTAGTATGGCCACGATACATTTAGCCTCAGCAAAGCGTTTGAGGGGTGCAAACGGTTCCGCGGCGGCCGTACATCAGTGCAGGACGATCCCGGTCGGGGCGGCTCAGAGCCCAGTGTCAGAGTTCCTGAGAACATCCAACTTGTGGAGCGCCTGATCCTCAAGGACAGACGGATAACATGTCTCGAACTGCCTCGAAAGACGAACGTTTCTGTGGGAACGTTGAACACTATCATTCATGAACACCTCCAGTTTCGGAAAGTTAGTGCCAGTTGGGTCCCGAGGCAGCTCTGCGTGTTTGAGAGGCAGAGAAGACTGGAGATCTCGCAAGAGCTAAGGCACCGTTTCGACACTGAAGGACAGCCGTTCCTTGATCGGATCACCACGTGCGATGGAACGTGAGTGCACCATTTCACTCCTGAGTCCAAACGCGCATCAAAACAGTAGAAGCATCCGGGCTCGCCAGCTCCCAATAAGTTCCGAAGCACCCCGTCTGCGGGTAAGGTCATGGCCACGGCTTTCTGGGACAAGGCAGGCGTTGTTCATGTTGATTTTCTGCCCAGTGGTACCACCATCAATAGTGCATATTACTGCCAGGTTCTCAGGTATGTGCATAAGGCGCTGAAGCAAAAGCAGCCGGACCCCATCACCAAAGGAGTCCTCCTTCTACAGGACAATGCACGTCCGCATATCCCGCATCTCACGACACGCACCTTACAGAAACTTAGCTGGAAGTTGCTGCCACATCCCCCTTACAGTCCTGACCTCGCCCCCAGCGATTTCCACCTCTTCGGGCCAGTGAAGGCGTTTCTTGGGGGCCGCCACTTCAGCTTCGACGACGAGGTCAAGAATACGGTCCGATCATGGCTGCTACGCGCCGGCAAGGATTTCTACGCTGCTGGCATCCAAGCCCTCTTGAAATGCTGGGACAAATGCATTAGTGCAGCTGGAGATTACGTTGAAAAATAAAACTGATTTATCGCCTGTAAGTTCATTTTACTTTCGCGAAAAATGAAAAGTTCCGGTTTAACTTGAAGACCCCTCGTAGTATACAATAGTGATGCTTACTTGCTTACACGAACGTTAAAATGGCTACTTACGAAAGGATATACTTCACAGGTTCTTGAGGGTCATTCCATGCCAAATGTTCCAGACTTTGAGATTGTCACCAAGCAGATTTGGGGACTAGGACTTTTACAAAAATGTTGAGTGAGAAACACGAGTATAAAGAGCACCCCAGCACGAAAAAAACTTAGAGTTACTGTCAGTTTATTGCATATTATACTCATTGTTCTCTTCTCCTTCTGTGGCATTGGCTTGCAATGATGCCTTCATGATTCATCACCGGCGCCAGTGGAAGGGAAGTCGTCAGTATGGAGGTTCCTCAATTTGGAGGCCACGGCTGCCAGTGTGAAGTTTTTGGCTTGCAGATAATTGCACACACTTGTCTGATTCTGCCTTAACCCGGGGAAATTATTATATCTGAATTTTCAGGTTTCTAAAAAAATAACAGTATTTCCTGTATATGACCAATATTGATAGATGCCAATATGTTTGAACGTGACCCGCACATCACCAGATTCCAAACAAAAACATTTAATATTCTTGAGGACGAGCTCTCTGAAAATGATTGCATCGTTGTTTGCTTCATGTATTAAAGAAAAAAATTTAATTGATTACATTATTATTACATTTATTAAATTACAGATGACTAATTGTTCTCTATGTTCGATGGGGAACGCGAAAATACCGACTTGTTGTATCCAGGATAGGGACACCCGAGTGCAGATTATTTCTCCTGCAAACCATTATAAACATAAAGATAGCATGTCCTCCCACACTTACGGCTTATCGACATCAGAAAAAAAATTACCGACGAGAAACTAATACCCCTGTCATACGGGCTAATTTAGTGTCATTTTCGTGGAGTGCAGTCCAACCAAGCGAATGTCACTTTCACTACGTGCTTGCTACACGGACTAATACCCTAGTCAGACAGCATTTCAAATGTCAATTGCGAGAAGTGGGCTTCGGCCTCTCAAATGACCTTTGTTCGGGGGCGCCTGCCAGACAGGCGGGAAAGGAGTGCTCCTCAACTGACTGCCCTCACCGGCTCCCTTTTTCGGTTTCGTTTTCCCTGTCTGATGTGGACATTTGAAGTTGGTCTGTGCGCCACAAATCAAGATGCAGAAGTCATATGCACTTCTCTAAATAGGATATCTAAATACTTTTACACAGTCTCACTCCATTATCCGCTTTTTATAGGTTTTCCTACATTCAGCTGCGAAGGTAGCGAGGGTACAATGGCATAACACTGTTATCGAGATTGCTCCTTTCTGCACCTCAAATGTCGTTGGGGGCCTCCTTTCGCGTTGATGGTCATTTCTTAGAAAGGTCCTTTGAGCTGCCGTCTGACACGGCTCTGAGAGGTCATTTTTTGCAAATGAAAATTCCACGAAGTCCTTCGAGCATGCCGTCTGACTGGGGTATTAGTAAGCACGGACTAAGTAAGTGTCACTTAAGCGATGATGGCAATTACGATAGATCAGAATAAACTGCGGCAAAATTTTTAGGTGTGCACAACAATACCTTCCTGAGAATCTTTTTCTTTGACTGCTGAAAATCATCTTCAGACACAAAACAACTTGGCCTGAAACATGTGCCACAACAAAAACGGCCGCCGCCGGACTGCTGAGACCATGAAGTTTTCACAGGCTGTTAATGAGAGTAATGAGATGTTTTTCAGGGGAATGTCGCGCTGTTCTAAATCAAATATACACGCTGTCAAAAATACTCGTTTCAAAATATTGTGGCGATGGCGCCCCTCGCTTTTTCTTAATATTTTTTATCGGAATTTTTTATGTTTGGTAGGCCCGTCACCATTCTGCAAGTCGCCTTCACCTAGTACATGGGTGCATTAGGTGAAGCCCACTTTACAAGACTACCAGTGTGGCCAGATTGTACGTAAATTTCCGCCCGAAATGGCGAAATGTAACAATTTCATGTCAGGTGAAGCCCACTTTACGAAACAGCTCGTGTTACATGATAAGGCAAGCCTGAGCGATGGGCAAGACACGTAAACAAACACAAACACGAAGCTTGTGTTACTTCTTGTCGTTTTCCCTCCTTCGTATTCTTGTAAGATTATGTGCATCTTTTAGCACGATTTCTTCTTCTTCTACTTTTTTTTTTTTGCTCTTTGCTTTGTAACTTTTATTTCTGCATTTTTATCTTGCATTTTTTCTACTATCAGCAAAAGTGAGCAGGAAAAAGATAACGTTACGGGGCAGTGATCGCAGTGTCGCTGCTTTTCGCCTCTCCGTCTGTACCATGGACGTCCCTGTGTCTTTTGTCGAGCTTAGGTCAAATAATTTCCGGGAGGGGCAAAAATGTACAACCAATAGACACAAGTCAATAGCATGAGGACAATCGAATGCTCTGATATGCCGACTGTCCGCTGATCAGGTTCAAATTATTATTACGCGATATCCGAGTATTATTCTTGAGTACCTGCGAGTGAAGAGCGCGGAATTTCCACAAATGACCTCTAGATGGAGCGACACCCCTATTTTTCTCCCGTACTCTCATGGTCTGTACTAACTTCTCCTTTGCTTTTCATTGCTTGTTTTGTGGGCTCGTGCACCCCAATAACGGACTGGCAGTTTCAACCAGCCTTTATAGCGTGTAATGTGGTGCGACGTGCGCATATGATGTGTGTTATGAAACAAGCTGTTTGTTTGCCTCGTTAATGCGACCTCGTTTCAGGAGGCTCTTGTTCGGGAATGACTTTGGCTATCGGTTTCCTGTGTTCACCTGAGGCAACCCGGCAACGTCCACCAGCTAGTTCACCAGTGACACCACACGCTGTGAAGGTCGTCAAGGGAAGGAGCATTCTCGGCAACCCGAATCTGAGCGATTAGTTCAGCTCCATAAAAAGTCTAAATATCGCAGTGGTCAGTAAAAGAAGAAGAAGAAAAAAAAAGCTGACAGCAGAGGGACTCGCACGTGTGCGTCACGGTTGCCGGTCATGTGCGATATGGATTACGCGGGGCTGGTGTCGTTGGCGTGTGGTCGGAAGGTGGGGGCAGGGTAACAGCCCCCCTGACTTCCCACAGGGGGACTCTACACCCCCTTAAACTTCTGCTCTGAGGGTCCCGCCACCTCATTTTTCTTCCGTAAGTCTCATCCGAGACAGATTTACTTTCGGCTCTGTTACCGCAGAATGAAAATGAACACCGATTTAAAAAGTAGAATACGAGTAGAAAAGAGAAGACGAAATTCACCTCCCCCCGCCGTATAGGTACAATCCCAAATTATCCTACGTGATACAGTATGTGCGTACCTCCTACGCGGAAAGCAGCGACACGCCATTCAGTAGCCTTGCTTAGATTGTACAAGAAAACGCAGATCTGCTATCCAGCAAAGGACACTGCCTTGTATTTGACCAACGCGGGGAAGCATTCGGAGGCTCGTATCCTGCGGCGAGGAGTTCGCTGGTACGTTGATGTCTTATAAGGCATAGCTGGCTGTTTTTGCCTGAGTCATGGCTAGAACAATCGACGAAGCTTGTAGAGTACAGCAGTAATTTGCAGACGAAATCATTGTACTTTTGACGAGAACAAAAATAAAGAAGGAAAGAAACACGACACCGATTGCTTCTTCTATAAATCTGTCTTACCGCATTGAATGAAATAATCAACAAGTATTTCAGTTTCTGCTGCTCTAATGCCAATTTCTTTTTCGCCTCAAGGTAATCAAGAACGCGAGCTGGTCTTTCCCATCTGCATTACAACCTCCAACGCCATCGGACTGCTTGGACGAGTCATGTTTAATGAGCCCATCAATGGCTCCAATTTTTGTATTTGCCGCGCTTCTCAATCTAGAACTTCATGCACCGTAGTGCTCTCCTCTAGGTTAGGTTAGGTTGGATTTGATTAGGACTCGCCCCCCCCCCCCCAACCCTGCCGTAAAGGACTTCCGACGCCTCTGTCTGTATGTTCCAGCCTACAGGACAGCTGCTTTCCAGCAAGTTTTTCAGATTCTGCTCGCATCACAAAAGCTGTTGTAACCGACAAAGTGAAATTCTCCATTCACCATCTTAAACATAAAGTTGTTGTCGTTGTTGTTGTTGCAGCCGGCGGGATCTTTTCCGTGTCGACGGTGGCTGCTTATTGTGGACAGGGGCCGCTGAGAGACTGCCACCACATCGAATCCAGGTGTCCCTGCAGCAGGCTCGTTCCTTTTCCTTTTTGCATGATCTGCTACTTCACCTTCTCCCAGAGGCTTTCAATACGCTGGGTGTTAGTGCCCGTCACGGGATACACAAAATTCACGTTGTGGTTACTGTTGCGTGCTGCAGATTCATGTGTCACCTGTAGGCCCGCCATTCGTCTGCCGCTACTTTCGTGTGCGGTGCGACGTTCCGCCGAATGAGTTGGCAAAGCGTAAATAAGTCAAGAGCTATTCTCCGACATTGTCATGATGATTTGAACCGTACCAGAGCATTCAATTGCCCTCATGCTATATTGTCTTGTGCGTATCGCTTATACATTTTTACGCCCCCCCCCCCCGTGAATACTTTCAAAAAGTCACAAGAGTCACAAGTCACAAGAGTCACGGAAACGTACGTAGAGTCTGGACACACTGGTAGTCTTGTAATGTGGGCTTCACCTTGTGCACCCAAGTGCTAGGTGAAGCTGACTTGCAGAATGATGACGCCTACCCAAAACAATGCCATTTTATCTGTACCACTAAGCCTGCCGTCGAGGCTGCGCACTCGGTCGCCGGTGAGAAGTGAAACGAGTTTAGGGAACTCACTAAATCGTTACTGCACTTTCTGCCGAGTGTCACTAAAAGGTGCTGTGTGACAGCACACGACAGCACAGCAGTACGAATGACACTAGTGCAAGTGTCACTCGTTCAAAGTGACACTAAATTAGTCCGTGTGACAGGGGTGTTACCTTATCTCTTACAACGACACCCTCTTTTTATCCCCAGTTTTGGTGAAAGGCACTTTAACACCAATCGAATGAGTCATATTTTATAAGGTTGTTTCTCGCAAGGACACATCGCTAAAGGGCGTGCCATGAACCATCACTTCAAGTAAATAGTAAAAAGTAGCAATAGTAAGTCTCAGTGAAAAATAGGAATTTGTAAAATAGATAAAAGTGGGACAATAGTTTGAGAACATAAGTGGAATACAGAATTAAAAGAAAAAATTCTTTTTGTGTTCATTTGCTTTATTTACTAAAGGAGCTCTCCCCGTAGTTGCGAAGAAGGTGGCGGGTAGAAAGTACATAGAGCCGCAGTCAAACTGAATGACCACGAGCCACAGCCCAGAAAGGGGAAAAAATTGGCATAGTAGGCGCGCATTCCCTGTTTACAGCATAAAGGCCCCAGTACTATCAGATGCAGTACGAGATGAGGACGATTTCGTCGACTGCAGTACATAGGCGAGGTGTAGGCGAGATCGTCACCTATGTACGCCGTTTTCATTGAAAGCCCCACTTATGTCCCTCATCCATCTATCTCTCATGTGCTCTGTATGGAAGCTGTCATCGTCCGGCCAAATGTATGTTGTATACCTACAGGATTCACCCACAAAGCGGTCGTTCTACCGCTTTAGGAAGCTGTTTCTGTCTTAATACTGGAGCACACAAAATATTTGAAAACTAAACCATATCCGGTAGAGCGACGATAGTCCTTTCACAAGGAAAGGAAAAAGAGAAAAAGCGATACTGAAAAAAACAGTCCCGCTCCGTGCTTTTTCTTGTATGTCGTTGTTCAAGCAACGTTATGCATGCGTAGCGTTGCTTGATTAATGTTTCACCCCATCATGTACACCAAGTGATTGTATTTAATTTGTTCTCATTATAGCCTTGGCATAAATAGGATTAAAGTAGAGCCATGACGCTCTGCGCAGTTTGAACCCCGGTTACTGTTCGCATGGTCCACATGCAATTGCTAGGCGAACCATAATCTTAGCCATCGAAATTTTCTGGCTCATTTAGAGTTGCTGAACGCGAAGAGAAGCCATGAGTAAGCTGGCGAAAAACGCGGCACTGGCTTGTGTACCGCACTCTTAACAATGCGGTAACCAGGGGTAGCTAGGATAAATTTGGGGAATTTGATAGATTTCACATTCGGTACAAAGCTATAATTCAAAATAGTTTGAATAAACACAGAACATGACCAGCTTAAGCGGACCAGGAAGACGAAAAGTGTGTAGGATCAGTAAGCCTGTGTATGCGTAGACCATAGGAATATGTCGAACACTGCAAATCCACTGCACCCTATAGCATGTGTTCGGCTGTCCGCCCTCATGCTTTTCGGCCCCAGCAGGTAGGCAGGTAATATACCGATGCCGTAAAGGCCTTGTAGGTAACGACAAGAGGCGTCAGCTGTGACCTAAAAGATCTTTTGGCATTTTTGGACACCGTAGGGCTTCGATCCTTATTGTGAAGGGACTCATTACTTCATTCCCCTCACCACCATCAGCAACGGGTTAGGGTATCGCCTCTGCGGCGAAAGTCCCCATTCATCATCTTAAAAATAAAGTTATTGCTGTTGCATCCTCCTTGTACCAGGTAAAACGCTTATGTATGATGTGGCTGTGTTGCCATCCCGGTTGGCTGTCGCTATATGCTTTCTACCCACCACCTCTTTCCCAGGTCAGCTATATACTAAGAAAATAAGGCAAAGGAATACAACAGGAAATTGCTTTCTTTTAATTCTGCGTTCTTTGTGTTCTCACACTGTATATCTTTTTTTGTATTATTTTACAATTTACTAATTACCGTAATTTCACGCGTATTAGCCGCAGCTTATTCGCGATTTTTTTTCTAAAGGGCGCTCTGCGGCTTATCCACCGGTGAGGCTTATGTGATCACTATTTTTCCTTGGTATTTTCCCTCCCAATGCACGAACAGTATACGTAACAGGGGCGCGTCCACATTCGAGTAGATTGACCTTCCTGGTCTCTTCTGGAAGACCACTGACCCAGCGATCCATGAAAAACACCCCACAGGGGTACAATCCGATCTGGGTAGAACACTAGAACTGAACTTCTTCGTGTACACCATGCTGACTCCGGAGTATGGACCACATGGATTATGGCCTTCTCTATGGTCTCCTTTGTCGCACAAGTCAGTCGCGTCGTATTGCCCGCAGCTTATCTGCGAGTGCGGCTTATCTGCCAGAAAATTTTCAAAACGTTCCTAAAAACGGGTCCCGCGGCTTATCTGCGGTGCGGCTTATCCGCGTGAAATTACGGTACTTACAACTTACTACTCTTTACTATGTACTGGAAGTCATGTTTAATGGCGTGCCTCTTATATAGCTCGTTCGACTGGGGCTCACATGCCTTTTGGCCCGGTTTCACTGTAACGTTTTTGTCGTTCGTGTTTTTAACTTGGCCAAAACGGTCTCATTGGACCATATAGGACACGATTGCCCTTAGGTTCTGTTTTTGAAGCAAATGGACGAAAAATTCCGTAGTGTGACATGGGTCATACCAGCACTGAGCATACCAAAAGACGAAGATTGCATCTTGACTAAAGGATAAGATTAGTCTCACGTCAACGATAATTGCGTCTGGATTGATAAGCGTAAGAGCGCGTGATTTCTTTTCTTTTGCGTGGTTTGCTGGAGAAATTATCCCCGGTCCTACCTTTCGGTTCGTGGAGCATAGCCACACAATTGTGGACGGACTGAGCTGACGTGTAAGTCCACTCCCAATTATTATGATCATTATTATTATTATACTGCAACATACAGTGCTCAGTCAGGCTCAATGCCTTACAACATGAACATGGTAGGGCACTTGACCGGCAGTCAAGAGGTGCATGGTTCAACAACAACAACTTTATTTCAAGATGATGGGTGGGGAATTTCATCGCCAAGGGCAATACTCTACCCCATTGCTGGAGGTGAAGCGGGGAATAAAGGAATGGGTCCCGTTACAATGAGGATCGAAGTCATGTGGCGTCCAAAAAGGTGAAGAGAGATCTTGAGGACAGAGCGTTGGTGAGCTGGACGCGGCCAGGGGCCAAGCAATTTTGTGAGGGAAAGGGCACGGGAGTGTAGCTCGTTGAGGGAGGCGGAGAGTACGGGGCGGGAAGGGTGGTAGTGTAGGCAATGGAGAAGAATGTGCTCGAGATCTTCAACAGCACCGCAGTGACTGCAGTGGGGAGAGTTAACTTGTCTCAAGCGGTAGCGCCACTGTGCTGTGAAGGCCACGTCGAGGCGCATTCGATGAACTAATGCGGTGTCTTGACGAGAGATATGTGCTGGCATGCGGAAAGCGAGCGCTGGGTCAACTCTGCTCAGCATGACGGGGGGTAGTATATCGGCGGTCCGTTTGCGGGTAGCCAGAGGAGTCACAAGGCTTCGAAGTATGGACCGCCGATCGCCTCTCAGCAGTGCAATACGCGTCCGTGTCCGAGACGAGAGAACTGCTTCGGAGGCGCTGTCCTCCAGTTCATTGCCTTCGACACCGCAATGGGCGGGAACCCATTGGAGAGCGAGCCTATGTCCTTTTTCTTAGACAAGTTTGTAAGCGGTTAACACATCCATAACCAACGGTGCGGAGGAGCCTCGGATGCCAGAATTTTCAATTGCTTGCAGTGCAGATGCTGAGTCAGTAAAGACCACCCAATTCCGGGAGGGGGGGGGGGGATGGAAGGATGTGCTGCAAAAAGAAAAGTATGGCGCAGAGTTCCGCAGCTGTGGATAATGTACAATGCCAAAGGCGACGTCCTTGAACTACGCCTACGTCGGCGTAGTTCGTACGCCTCCGTAAGTAAGTGGTTCAGATGACGTAGCTGTCTGGCTTTTTCAATGACTGTCATATCTGTACAACGAAAATTATCCTCTGCTTATTGAAGAGGATTTTGCGTTTGATGAAGCGTGATGTGCGAGGTTTTATTCCCCAATGCATTATGCTCGAGTATTAGAAAGGCCTTAAAAAGTAGAAATCTACGCAAACAGAGTCATAGCGTGTTATCCGAGTGTCGGAATAACTATTTCATAATTCAGCATCAACGCACGTAGATGTTTGTATGCGCATTCAGAAATTTTCTTCTAAGCGACGGGCACAGCTGCGTGAACATTCACACCACATATACATATATTGTAGCGCAAACTTACTTGTTTCTAAACTCTACTGCAGATGATTGCTGAATAGTAAAGGTGGTTGAGGGAGCTTGCGAAACCGTAAGGCTTTTCTCGAAAGCTTTTTTCTTTTTGTCATTTATGATATTTGCTGTTGTGTCGTGTTTCAACTTGTCAATGCTTCTAATGTTACCTCGCGGTGCTATTTTTCTTGTTTTATGTGGTAATATGACGTATTATAATTGTCTAAGCTTTACCATTGTTCATATCCTACATAGTTATGCGTTCAACATTGTTCCGTGAAAATGTGTTTTGGTACATGCTGCCTCCTAATGCCGGCCAGGGTCGGCGGGCTTGTCAAGCATCCTGTGTTCCCGCGACCCCGCTCATTGTACTGAATGCGAAATAAAGTAAATGAAATGAAGGGAAGGGTTTCGTTCTCACGTTGTAGGCGCGTTTGGCGCATTTTACGAGACCGCACATCGAGTGAGCCAATAGTCATTTACTTGAGTACACCTAAATTTTGCCTTTCCCTTTCATAGACTACTTCACGTAGACTACTACGCAACATTCGGATTGCTTGTAGGCTCTCAACCTCTTCAGGAATGTAGTGTTTGGAACGCGTAGCACATATGATGCTGGTGGGCTTCACCCCAATGCTTCGGTGCAGCAAATGAAGCCTTCGTTACATGTTGGAAATTGGGAACCTAAACGCCTCGAAGATCCCAATATTCACCCAAAGAAATTGCATTAGAAGCTTCGCCTAGCCACAGGCTATGTGACACTAGCGAACGAACGCAAAGCGCTGTCTGCGTAATATGTTACACGCGCTTCTAGATTCCTAACACATGGTCTCTATGGGGACATCAAGAGCTGAGGCCTGCTTTACGTTTTGTCCCGAATTCTTTGGCATGTGCTCATGGAGGTAAGAAACTAAGGAGAGGGCCTATGAAAAAATATTTGACCATGCTATAGAAATTCTATAGAAATAAGTCAGAAGAGTCAATAGATATGATATTGGATGGAAAATCCTTTCGAATTGCTTTGGACAAGTAATGGTTATTGTGACAGACTTCCCTCTGACATTTGTGCAAAAGATTTCAAAACACATTTCTGCTCAGGACTTCCTTTTGAAAGTGAACACGCTTGGCTTTGAACATCTATTGACAGTCATTGACGTTTCTTTGGATTACTTCCTACCCCCCCCCCCTCCACATGCTCGTACGTTCTCTCGGAGGTTGCCTTGGCCACAAATAAATTTAATTCAATTTGCTCTGATGTATTAAGGGACAGGAACGCAAAATCACATGCGAACAGGTGTCCTTTATTGAGTTACTTTATTTATTTTTGAAAGCATTGACGCGAGGCTTTGCTTGGTCTCCCGTAGGCTGATGCTTGTCCAGTTTCACCGCGTTCCTACAGGGAAAGCACAACTGTCAGCATTTGATTGAAAATATAGAATATCATCTCTGGAATATTTTCGAATCCGCGGCATCTGCATTGAATATGAGTAATATCACACATCCTCTACGCTTACCCCCGTATGGGAACAAAAGGTGGCCATTACTGTGTCGCATACTTAACATTTACACACACTTCAATAGATTAATTATACACCAGTTATGCTACTCCGTCATCGTGATAAACAGTGGAATAAACAAGTCCCTCAACTGTATTATGCCTCCTCTCTCAAAATACAGACGATGTGAACCATTAAGTATGCAATTGAAATCCTCTGTCCCTTACAAAAATTCTTGATGAATTTCTGATGAGAAGGCACTGTATTTTGACATCAGACTCATCAGAACTTCTATTGAATTTTTTTAACGAGTTTCTGATGTGTTTCTGATCAAAATTGGCCACTGCGTTTCTGATGGGTTCCTGGTGAGTACTTTTCTTGCGAGTTTCTAATGTGTTTCCTTGGAATTACCATGGAGCGATTGGTCCCTGGTGTGTGTTCTTAGATTTTTTATGTGTTTCTTGGATGTTCCTGATTCAAACCCATAAGCTTGTTGGGTGTAGTCAATATTTACATTATTGACTCATGATGGACCTCGGTATGTGCATGTAAACCAAAAATGAGTATCACCAAAAGGACTGAATAAATCAATGCTTATACCTGCCCACAGTCATGCTCGGGGATCAAGAATGATGCTTGGAACACTATTTTATTTCTCTCGACACCATAGATGAGAGGCTATTTTTTATCTGCACCACAGTTGTGTCGAACTTCCCGGAGACATAACCTGCAAAATAAAAGATACGTCACTAATCATTGTATAAGCTATGCAGGTCACTAAATGGTTGATGTTGAGGTTACACAGTGCAATATCAGATATCGAGCGTATGATTTCTTGGAAGAGGTACAGAAATTACACATGTACAATTTTACAGACAGTAGTCTTATTTCCATGCACATGAAATGGTTAGGAAAATGAGTGCCCATGACAATACCTCGAGAGAGTTTTTTGTAATTTTGTAAATAAAAAATGGCAGGCGTGAAATCGACTTAACTCTGATTTCCCCCAATGCTTTTACGCGGAGAATATTTGCTCCGGAATATCCACTCTGCTACCATCGTTTGCAACAGTATCACTATCTCCAAATATTAAGAAAAGTAGGGGAGGGTCATGTGACTAATTTGTCTAATCTGACGTGAAAGTGGTCACTAGTTAAGTGACATTTTCCATTTTTATGTATTTTCTTGTTTATCTTGTACTCCTTCGAAAACAAATATTGGGGCACCCCACTGCAGAACATGTATTGTGCGTTCTACCTGGCTCATCGCAAAACCAGTTATATTGTTCTGATAGTTTAGCAACTTTCAATAAGTGAACTCATTTCAGGCAGAGCCATTTATAGGGAGAGTTTGGCCACTCTTTGATCTTTTGCCGTCTCATGGGAGGAGCTTATTTTGACGTCAGAGTCGTCGTTGCGCCGCCCAAAAAGCCTGAAGACACGTGCGTACTTCTTGTTTCGAAAGCCTTTCGTCCTTGAACTCTTTCAGTTCGCGCGGACGAATGGCGCGGACTAGATGGATGATAAGCGGTTCCGATCGGAATCCGCTTATCATCCATCTAGTCCGCGCATATTGATGCTGTCCGCGAGCTGGTCGACAGCTTCGTGGTCGCGTTGAATGTAATCTGCAGGAATAACCGGCTTATGACCCACGCGCCAGTGATAAGGGAGCTTTGTTGCCGAACTGAAAGAGTTGAAAGACGAAAGGCTTTCGAAACAAGAAGTACGCACGTGTCTTCTCTCCTTTGATTGTAAACAACGGTCAGCATCAATATGGAGTCTGCGACCGGTTGACGACTGGATAACAATGGAGCACGACGAGGGAGGTCGTTCAGCCGTGACGTCGCATCACGCGCTTTAAGTTAGGCTCCTCCTAGTGGCCAAACTCTCTCTATAAACGGCTCTCATTGCAGGTAGCTTCTAAGGAGAAATGGTGTACAATGAATTTTCAACTACCAAGTGTGTACATACCAATGATTGCATTGACCCGCACTGGGTCAAGTGCCTGTGTTCCCGCCTGTGTGTGTGTGGAGGCTTAGTAGGCCCGTCCTTATTTGTATTAGAGCCCTTTCCGAACAGGGACTCCCCTCGGAGCTCATCTTCTGAAAACACATTATTCAGTAGACTTCTCGCAAACTTGGTGCGTGCCCCCCCCCCCCCCCCCCGGCAATGGGAGTGCAGCCGCTCCAGGACCACTTTCTCTGCCATGACACCACTGCCTATGTTCACTTGCACAGGCAATAAAAGACAACAATAACAATGGCTCACAAACATATTGGATTTGAAAAGCGCAGATAAGGGGGTAGGGAGGGAAAGTTTTCGATGAAAGCATTGACATAGCCTTAAAAAAACTTCCCAATTAAAGCACATCCCATCAGTTGCACTATTGTGCAGTCTGTGAAACCCCCTTCAACGGACACTAACAGGCCATAAAAGCACTATCTGATGATACACCTGTGATCTGCATAGCTGGTGCCCGGTGTTGGTCCTGATAGTTCAAAGTTCTGTTGTTTTTATTGATTTTTTATTTAAGGCGTCATGCTCTTGCATACTTTATCTCCACCAACCAACAACCAACAACCAACCAACAACCAATTTTACGACTAAAAATGATAAAAACCACCAAAACTACCAC
Source organism: Ornithodoros turicata (assembly GCF_037126465.1). Taxonomy (NCBI): domain Eukaryota; kingdom Metazoa; phylum Arthropoda; class Arachnida; order Ixodida; family Argasidae; genus Ornithodoros; species Ornithodoros turicata. The sequence continues at coordinate 2,796,824 of NW_026999342.1, forward strand.
AGTGCTGTTGCTGTGTTGTCCCTTAGTCTTTTTTTAGTACCCTCACGCTGAGGTTTTCCATAATTTCTAGTAGCATGCACCAGTGCGCCCAAGTTTTAATCATGTTGAAATGACACTGTCAAGCCAGTGAACAAGATTACGGACTAGTGAACGCTTCATTTTCATTTACCATTTTGCATGCACCAACCACCATACCTGCCAATGTACTGAGGTTACAGGTTCACAGTATTGTAAAACAAAAACAGAAAACAATGGTGTTAGATGTCGCACGCAGCTTCACTTCCGCTTTGTATCTCTAACGCTTACACGACATGCCAATGTGAATAATTCTGTGAGACAAAGCCACAGGAGCAAATGCAGGTTGATGACATTCTCTCAATCATATGTCATAACACTATGTGTGTTTTCTGCAGAAGCATGATATGTACCACAACTCTTTAGTGACCAGTCCAGCAAGTTTGCATCCGGAACTGTTGGTAACAGCAAAACCAAGTGTACTAAAGCTGAGCAAACAAAAACAATACCAACACAAGCCAGAAAAAAAAAAAACCCTTTTCGGCCTCTGGAGTTGCGCCTTGCTTTGATGATTCAAGCCTGCCGGTTATTTTTCTTAACTGCTGCACCATTTGATAGGAGTCTGGAGATGTATGAAAGTATCAACATATGAAGACTCGTCACACTTGACATGTTCTGATGTAGCTAGTGAATCACCCTGTACATGTTAACATCAAAAAGCTATTTATCACAAGAAAACAGATAATAACCTCTGGCTGCACCCATGGCAAAACCACTAAAGACTGCTAATACAAAGTTTGACATACCATAGTTGTTCTCAGCCACTTTCAGTCGCTCGACCAGTGTGTCCACATAGGCTTGAGCTCCTGTAGCCTTTGTTTTGATTTGCAGTTACATTCAGGCGAACTTTCACGCTGGGAGCACGTAACCTGTACATACGGTGTAAGTCATGTTATGTCAACTTTGCTACGAACAGGTGATGACAAAGCGAATACTCACCTTCTGAACCTTCGATGGCGACTCTACTGACTTGTCGTTTTCAGCCCTTTGGCAAGCCTCGTCCGCCGTCGCTCCATCACTCTCTCTGAGCCTACGATTATGCTATCGTAAATTAAACGTTCATTATGCGTTCACACTCACGCGAACTATTCTGACAACACTTATCGCAGTCTAACAGTTCAGCCATAGCCGGTTGTTCACCATCCTTCCATTTCACACTGACGTGTACCACGCAGGTTGTCAATTGCGCCTTCCTCTGACTGGCTGCACGCTATGGCTATGGCTACGGTAAATGTCAAAGCGAAAATTGAGGCTGTGCGAGCAGTCGCATCGCCGTTGACTCCGACATCGAAAGATTGCTTCCGAATATATATTTTTTACAATAATATGTGTAATTGACCGCCGCGTAGATTAAACGGATTTCGACGCAAAGACAATAGTTAAAGTCAGTGTGCGCCCCTAAACATCTGAAGCCAGAGCATGTAGCCAAGTCGTAGCCGCAGCATCAAAGAGTGCAGCCGCGCAAGTTCTGGAAGTTCTGCCTTGATAAATATGCTCGAGCATGTCTAAGGTGAAAAGCTACAAGCGGTATCTCTATGATGTCATGTATGTATCATATGTATGTCATGCGACATTCCCGTTCGCACGAAACACAGGCTGAAAGCTTCCGAAATAGCACGTCATGCTCTATCAGGGACAGCGAATATCTGTGACGTTGATAGCAGTACATGTGATTCGGACAGTGAACAAGATACGCCCCGTCTGGCTATCCACAGTGGTGAAACCTCAGCTGTGTGCGATGCCGCGGTGGGTGGTGGAGCTCACAACTGTAACGAATGTGATGTCTCCTCCTCGGATTACGAGGTCACCAATGCAGTGGAGGAAAATTCAAGTGACAACTTTACATTGAGTGATGACGACGACAGCGGCGCTTCTGAGTCTGCAGAGGTTTTGGAGCCGAGAAACGAACTGGTAAGTTTCGCTCGTTGCTCAGCACCATATCGTAGTGGGACCAGGTTGTTCCAAACGTAATGTCTACACTGAACAAAATACCGTGGTACTGGGGTTCCGTCCATGAACACGAACCCCCACCACTGAGTTCGAATCGCGGTGACATTTTCTTTTTCGTATAGCGTGCCCAACTTTTAATTGATGGAATGCTTACACCATTTAGTTGGGAATTAATTACCCATTGTGACCACAGATCTTTTTTTTTTAACTCATGATTATAACCTTTTCAGGAAGAGCCACTCTACCCAGGATCGAAACTGTCGAAAGCCCAGACATAGCCTAAGACACCATTCGTCTAAGGAGGCAACAGAGCCTGCTCCAAGTGCTCGATGCCCACATGCCTCAAGAACCTACATTTCCGAAGACAAAGTTTTTGTTCGTCAAGAGCTTTTCGTCTTTGTCTGAAATGCAAGAGGACAACCCACGTGTGCTGCAAAGAATGCTCTGAGTACTTGACCACAGAACCATCTACAACTGAGTGTGTTCAGTGTCCTCAATGTGCTTCAACACACAACGTGGCCAAGCTTTTGGAATCTGGCTCTTTCTTTTTCACCCTTGACATTGACACCCAAATCAAGCACCTGCTGTTAAGCGGCAAGCTTTCACATAGTCGTGCTAGTTGCTCCTACGACGTCAGCGATATCACGCAAAGTACAGCATACAACAGGATGTCAATGACGGATGGCGATATAACAGTGACATGGAACACAGATGGGGTTCCTCTGTATGAATCATCAGGACAGAGTGTGTGGCCCTTGCTGCTGCAGGTTAATGAACTCCCTTATAAAGAAAGGGTTCAGAAATTGCTGCTTTTTGGATTGTGGTTTGGCACGAAAAAGCCAAACATGAACAGCTTTCTGGAGCCATTTGCACAGGCAATGAACCGTCTGTCTTCAGAAGGTGTCACTTGGGGTGTGTTCGTTTATTAAACTCGCGCGACCCGCGAGTCGGAGTCGTGACGTATGAGAGCCATCGAACGTCATCGACTCTAGCGACCCACCTCGAAAGGAGAGTCGCTGCGAGTCGACTCTTGAGCACATCTAGTGTTGAATCCTCGAATTTTAGAACGGGAGTTAGTGTCACGTGGGCGACGTCATGAGAGCCGCGCCGCGACATTTTCGCCCACCAAGAGTCTCCTCCCTCGGCTCTCGAGGTGTTCGAGTCGAATAAACGAAAGCAACCTTGGACAACACAGAGTGGATTGAACAAAACATGCCGTGTCTATGCAGGGCCATGTATCGTGGACACTTCATGCATGATCATGAACATGGTGCAGTTCAATGGATCACATGGCTGTGCATGGTGTGAGCACAGTGGCGAAGTGGTGAACAAAGGCAGGGGGCATACCTGTGTCTACGGTACGCAGAAGCCTACAGCAACGGCAAGGACACATGAACGCTTCATGAAAAATGCACAACGAGCACAAAAGAGGGGAGAGCCTCATCTGGGCATAAAGGGCCCCAGTGTGTCCTTTTCTTCATGACATTTTTCAGTTTCTGCACTTCATTTGTAGTAGATTACATGCACGCTGTGTGCAATGGCTTCGTTAGGACGACAACATTCATGTGGTTTGCTCATAAGAGACGTCATGCATACAACATCGGGTGTCACATTCCAGAGATTAATGAGAGGTTACGTCAGTTCACTCCAGTCTGGAAGATGAGTAGGCTCCCGAGGCCACTTTCAGAGATGAAATTTTGGAAGGCCTCAGAGTGGCGGGACTGGTTGCTCTATTTTTCACCAGTTGTTTTGAAGGAATATCTACCTAGGACATACTACAACAACTGGGCCAAGTTTGTGCACATAATGCGTTTTTGCTTGCAGTCCTGTGTCCCCATAGACAGAATTGGGGATATAAAGAAAGCCATGGAGGAATTTCTGGAAGAGTATCTGTGATATCTTATCAGTTTGTACGCGGCCTTTGTAACTGTTTCGCGCCTTCATGGCTTGGCGATAAAATGCAGCTGCGGGTTTGTTTTTGCGCAGTCTGCAGCCGGGTGTACTAGGGGCAGGTTCTGCTCATGTCGTACAGGTCCAGACAAAAGTTTACGGAACACGCGAGCAGTGTATTTTCTTCTCGGTACGACACCCTGGCGGCAAGCGGAAGCTGGCGAAATCAGGCCAGTTCACTGCCTTAGAGGGGTGGACGACAGCGCTCTTAGCGACACACAGCGGTAGTTTCGGTATGATTACTGTTGTATGTGCCCGTGGAGTGAGTTGGATTAAACTGTTGTGCTCGTCAACAACTCGTGACTCACGTCAGTTGTTTATCAATCAATTATGAATGTCAACGTCAAGTGTTTATCAGCTCGTCACGCGTCGTCCATAATAAGGCAACTCTTTACCAGATACCTTTCTTTGTCTTGTCTACATATCCTGGCTTTCCAATAAAAGCAATACACGGTAAAGTGTTGCCACTATGATTCATCCTTGTTATCACGATGATAGCGGCGAGCTCCCTGTCTCAACAATCGTTGAATCACGTGTTGTTGGCGAGCACAACAGTAAAATCCAACTCACTTTGCGGGCACATACAACAGAAGTCATACCGAAACTACCGCTGTGTGTCGCTAAGAGTGCAGTCGACCACCCCTCTGAGGCAGTGAACTGGCCTGATTTCGCCAGTTTCCGCTTGCCGCTAGGGTGTCGTACCGAGGACAAAATACACCGCTCGCGTGTTCCGTAAACTTTTGTCGGGACCTGTACCTGCAATAAACAAGTTCGTTCCACATTTCTGAGTACGTTGTTCCTCACCGAAAGACACTACATCTGGCGACGCTAGGATGGGATTTCACTGAGAATGACCGGCGCAGACGAAGCAACCGACGGAAAGGAAGAAGCGAGGAACGACAACGCGAACCCGACGACACAGTGCAGGATGACTACGATAGGGCAAGTAGAACATTTTGATGAAGCTACATCGGATTGGATATCCTACGAAGAACGCTTGCTTTCGTTCCTGAAAGTTAACAAAATTGAAGATGGCAGTAAAGTGGACGCGTTTCTTAGCATCATTGGACCCAAAACGTGTTCGCTGCTAAAAACCTTACTGGCTCCGGATAAACCGTCTAACAAGACTCTTGAAGTTCTGATGACTGCTTTGCGGGACCATTTATCGCCGAAACCATCAGTGATAGCAGAAAGGGCGAAATTCCATAAGTGCGTCCAGGGACAGTCTCGGACGATTGTGCAGTTTGTCGCTGAATTGAAAAGACTTGCCCAGGATTGCAAGTTTAGGGCAAACTTGGAGGAAGTTTTGAGGGACAGATTTGTGCGCGGATTGCGAAGACTTGATATTCAAAATGTCTGTTCACCGAAGATGAGTCTTTAACATTTAAGAAAGCAGTGGAAAAAGCACTCCCTCTTGAAATGGGTACACGAAGCGGCTCGGAATGCCACGAAGCTGATACGCCCCCACCCCTACACAAAGTTGATAAGGTCGACAAGGAAAAGGTCTTCCTGTTATCGATGCGGTGCGAACAATCACTCCAGTGAATCATGCAACTTCCGGAATTCTGTCTGCCACAACTGTAAAAAGAGAGGCCATAGTCGACGAGTGTGCCGATCGCGAACAAAGTTAAAACCGCTATCTGGACGACAGAATCTTCGCAACTTGAGGGAAGATTACAACTTTGACTTGAATAATGCGGTCCTACGAATGGAAACACGCAGGAACGACCCCATGTGCGCAACGGTTGTGATCGAGAATGTTCCTGTTAAGATGGAAATTGACACTGGTGCCGCTGTTTCCGTTATGTCTTTCCAGCAGTACCAGAAGTGCTTCCCGGACCTTAAGTTGACACCCACGGCACTGAAGTTGCGGACATACACCGGAGAAACGATTACACCTCGTGGGTGCGTCATAGTTGACGTGAAGTACAACGGAAATCAACGAAGCCTTCCACTTCACATCTTGCGTGAGCCTGGTGTACCTCTCCTAGGACGGGACTGGGTGCGAGAACTGTGCGTGGACTGAACGCAACTGAATGCAATATCACTCGACATCAAGTCCACCACGGAACAATTGTTCAAAAAGTACAGCCGACTCTTCGAAGACAGGTTGGGAAGAATTAAAGGTGAGCAAGTCTCCCTCAAGCTCAGAGAGGGCAGTACACCACGGTTTGTAAAGGCCCGAAGTTTGCCTTTTGCGCTCAAGTCTGCCGTGGAAAATGAATTGAGTAAACTGGAAAATCTCGGAGTAATTACGCCAACCAGTAGTAGTTCATTTGCAACACCAGTTGTACCTGTCGTTAAAAGAGATGGTTCAATTCGATTGTGCGGTGATTACCGAACAACGGTCAATCAAGTTTTGGAAGTTGAGAAGTACCCCTTGCCTAGACTGGACGAAATATTCGCAGCGCTTGCGGACGGCAAGCATTTTTCGAAGATTTACCTCAACCGGGCATATCTTCAGGTCGAAGTCGATGAACAGTCACGGGAGTACTTGACGCTGAACACTCATAAGGTATTATACAAAGTGAATCGCCTTGCGTTCGGAATCACCTCGGCGCCCGCAATGTTCCAAAAGATAATGGGAAAACATGCTGAAGGACCTTAGGGGTGTCATTGTTTACTTAGATGATATCCTGATCATGGGAAGGTCGCAAGAAGAGCACGTGCGGAATCTGGAAGCAGTACTGAAGCGCCCCGCAGAACGAGGAGTAAAGATAAAGAAAGATATATGCGAATTTTTCAAGAACGAATTTCAGTACCTCGGACACGTAATCAACGCGGAAGGAATTAAGCCATCGCTGGAGAAAGTAGAGGCAATTCTTCACGCACCGCCTCCGGCAGATAAGCAACAGCTACGTTCGCTACTGGGAGCGATTAACATCTATGGGAAGTTCATGCCAGATTTGTCCAGTGTTTTGTATCCGCTACATAGACTCTTACGACTTAAGGTGGCATGGAATTGGAACCAACAGTGCCAACAGGCGTTCAAAAAGGTGAAGGAACTCCTATCATGGCCCCCGCTCCTTGTTCACTACGACATGAAGATCCCGTTGCAGTTGGAGTGTGATGCATCAACATATGGTGTATGGGCCGTACTGTCGCACATACAAGCAGATGGCAGCGCTAAGCCGATCGCTTACGCTTCAAATACATTAAGTGTCGCAGAATCCAATTACAGTCACTTGGAAAGAGAAGCTCTGGGACTGATATTTGGATAGAAGTTCCACAACTACCTGTATGGACGGCATTTCGTTCTTTTTACTGACCATAAGCCACTCCAAACTATATTTGGTGCAAAAACTGGCATCCCAAGTATAGCCGCTGCACGGCTACAGAGATGGGCATTAACTCTTGCAGCGTACCAGTATGAACTTCGCTACAGAAGCGGTTCCACTAATTATGTCGCGGACAGTTTCTCTCGCTTACCGCTCAAGCAGAAGCATCCCGAAAGTGCGGACGACGAGGTCTGTGCGTTGTATACCGTACGACTGCAAAGTTTCCCAGTGAGCAGCACAGAAATTGCCAAGGAAACTGCTCGTGACCCTATTCTGAGTGTTGTGGCCAACTTTATACGAAACGGATGGCCTCCTTCAATTTGCGATGACGCTTTAAAGCCCTACTTTCTGCACAGGACGGCACTTACGGTACACCAAGGGTACATCTTGTGGGGTATGAGAATCCTGGTTCCAGCGGAACTACGTAGTAGACTGCTTGAAGAGCTACACTCTGGACACCCAGGAATCGTTCGGATGAAGGAGATCGCCAGAGGTTATACCTGGTGGCCAGGTATCGACTTCGACTTGGAGCGCATGGTGAAGGAGTGTGACGACTGCCAGGACCAGCGTCCCTTACCAGCGAAAGCTCCGCTGCATCCGTGGGTGTGGCCGTCGGAACCTTGGGAACGTGTCCACCTGGACTATGCCGGACCGTTCCGGAACAAGAATTTTTTGGTGGCAGTTGACGCCCATTCTAAATGGCCGGAGGTGTTTGTACCTGGATCAACGAGTGCTGAAATGACAGTTCAGTGTGTGCGTGAACTATTTGCTCGTTGGGGAATTGCGAGAACAATTGTTACGGACAAGGGGCCACAATTTTGTTCAGAATCTTTCCAGGTGTTCCTAAAGCAGAATGGTGTCCGGCATGTGACGTCAGCACCTTACCACCCGTCAACAAACGGATTGGCAGAACGGTTTGTGAGGACCTTGGAAGAGGGTCTAAGAAAGGATCGTAGCCAGTCGCTGGAGGTGAGGCTAGCCAACCTACTTTTATCTTATGAACACCCCTCATGCTACAACTTCTCAATCACCTGCATCTTTAATGCTTGGAAGGACGTTAAAAACGAGACTAGACCTCATTAGGCCTTCTGTTAAACCTGTCGTAACTCAGAAACAACAAACGCAAATTTTAAAGCGAAACCCTCAAGAACGGATGTGTTCAGGTTGGTGATTCGGTACGAGTAAGGAACTACCGGAGTGGGAAGAAATGGGTTCATGGCTTTATTATCAGCAAGACTGGGCCTGTGTCATACAAAGTGAAAGTGATCACACAGCATGGGACTTTCGTGTGGAGAAGACACGTTGACCAGGTTGTCGCGGCTCAAGCTCGAACAGAATCTTCGGCAGATCTACATGGCAGAATCGTCGTATCTCATGCCTGCAATCTCCACTGGCCCATGTTCCGAGACACCGGTGACCGAGAAGACGCCAACTCCAGTACAAGCAAGAAGATATCCACTTCGTGAGCGTCGACCCCCTCAACGTTATGAATCCACATGAACTGGGCTCTAGTATTTAAATGTGCATGAAAGTTTGCATGCGGGTTTTTGAAATATTGGATACATTATTCGCGCAAAGTTATTTTTTTCTTAGGGTGGTGGTAGTGTGATATCTTATCAGTTTGTACGCGGCCTTGTTAACTGTTTCGCGCCTTCATGGCTTGGCGATAAAATGCAGCTGCGGGTTTATTTTTGCGCAGTCTGCAGCCGGGTGTACTAGGAGCCGGTTCTGCTCGTGTCGTACCTGCAATAAACAAGCTCGTTCCACATTTCGGAGTGCGTTGTTCCTCACCGAAAGACACTACAGTATCAACATCTGTATGGCATTCACAGCATGACGTACAATGCTCACATCCTCCTCCACATGGTTGATCATGTAAAAGAATGTGGACCTCTGTGGGGTTTTTCAACTTTCCCATTTGAATCTGTTAATGGGAAGCTTGTCAGATTTGTAAATGGAACAAGGTATGCTCACACACAGATCGTGGAGGAGTTCTGCATCTTACAGAGCCTTCCGCAGATTTTGTTCATGACCTCTCATTGGCAAAATGAGAAACTCAGGCTTTTGGTTAGGTCCCTGCTGAAAGGGTATAACCTGAGGAAGGCGGCATCAATGCATGGTAGCATAATCCTCCATGGAAAGTGGGGACAAGTAGAAGGTAGCATGAAATCCAAAAAAGTGACAGTTGGGACATTCACATACTGTAGCACTGCAATAGACAAATCACGGAGGAAAAATTCATTTGTCTTGACCAGTGGAGACGTGTTCGGAAGAATCAGACATTTTTACAACGTGTGCTGAGCGGTCATGCACCAGGAACGACCATGTACAGTTCAGAACCAAGAAGTACAATGTTACATTGTATGCACAGTTGTATTTCTCTTATCTGACACATGGAAGGAGTTTAACTGCTACAAATACTGTGTGATAGTCCCTTCACAGCACGTCAGTGCTTAGTGTCCATGCTCAATTTTTGCCTGAAAATATGTGCAGCAACACTGAACTGGTTTGATGTCATACACGAACAGGTCATAGAAAGAGAGTATGTATTTTTATGAAAAACTGGCCTCTATATTAAATACCGCCTGATTGATGTTTTCGGAATACCTTCTCATTCTCTTGAGTATGATCTTATGCAATCCCACATTTTCTCTCAGTGTCATGTCACAGATATAACTGATTGTTCACTTCCTGGTGGTTTCGTTGAGGTTGTGAACCACTTGATGTGACTGAATCTAATGTGTACTGGCTTACAGCTTGCAAAATTGCATTATTTGATACTGAATGTCTTTTACGCTGGCTGTGACGCCTGCCCTTGTTTGCTGTAGTACAGAAAATGTACGGAGTAAGCTTTCAGCATGATCTTGATCCTGGTGTAATTTGCTGTTGTGTGTCTGTATTTTTATGGCGACTGTTTTCTTCATATTTAAGGGACGTGTAAAGAAGCATTGATGATATATCAGTTCATTAAAGACTATCAAACAACCTCCTGTAAACAGAAATTATTGTTGTGAAATTATTACCTGTCATGTTTCTGTACACCTAAGTAACAATTAACTCTGCATTAATCTGAAATAAGTATAGCACAGCAGACATGGGTTAAGGTTAGGAAACAGTTTGGTTGTGGATATTACTCGAAAAACAAGCACCCGTGTCTTATTAATGATGTAGTGCATTAAGAGTTCAACGGAATAGCTACGTATGTCAATTTCTCATCAGAAAAGTTAAAGGTACTGTAAAGCAGTAGACAAGCATGATATACCGGTGATGTGACTAGAGACTTTGTTGCTCCTAAATACCATATGCGGAACCATACCACCGACAACGCGCTATAAATATTTTTAATTTGCCATGAAAAATGCGGCGTAGTGGAGTGGTGCGACGCCTGGTATCAAACAACCCCCTGTACAGCGGGCAACACTGAAAATTGGTATTACACACTATTACATCAGAACTTCGTTATTTTAGTAACCATAATATTAGTTTCCCTGTTTACTTATGCATTCTGAAATCCCTGTTAACTGTGTTTTTTGCGAAGTAACCCAGCGCCGGCCGCTGTTCGATGGAGGCTCTCCCTACTTCTCTGCTGCGCCTGCGCGCTCCTTCTGTTCGCGGCCTCTTTCGAACGAACAAACTCTCTCTGTGAACCTCTGTGAACAAACAAGTCCCGACGCTGTCTGGCTTCTTGAACGTCTGACACATTTTTTTTCCAACGGCATTTCAGTTCGCTTATCCTCAGATGTGGATAGTTGTGTGGATTGCAGGGGCTGATTTTGTGGTGGATTGTTATGTCGGGCCCAGTGTCCTACGCATGCAATGTGGTTGCCGCCGTATCTGGCAGGAGTACGGATTCATTTCGAATACCTAGTACAGTATTGCCCGTAATCTTTAATTGTAATTTTCTAATTAATTGCACCGTCGATTGGAATGAAACTTGCGCACTTTTTTTCCTGGTGCCTTGGACTATCGAATAGCCACACCAAATGGCATTTGATCGGTGCTGCTTTACAGTAACTTTAATGTCAAAACTTCACGGAATTTTTCATGAAAGTCTAATATCAAAACACATTAGCCGTTGCGTTTTTGATGTATTCATTAAGCAATCATCAAAACCACATCAGAAACTCAAGAACCATTTTTGTAAGGGATATAGGCGCTTGGAAAATAAAAAGTTGAACTGAGCGCAAACTCAGAACCACGTGCACTGCAGCTCACTACATGAAGCAGCTGCAAATACTTTTTATAGTCATTAAACGTATCCCTCCCTTGGTATGTCGAAATAAATAAAAGAATAGGAGACTCACATGTAGCAACAATATAAGCCTCGGAAGCATCTGTGTCGGAACTCCGTTTGACGACGGATTTCTTTCCTCACAAATCATCTACGCTTTGCAGTATCCGTAAACCCGCATCAACGTCCTGGAGGTTTCTAATCGGATAGACGTCCAGCATGCCCACATCGAGCCGCTTCACCAAAACAAAAATCCACTTGGAACACGAAAAAAGCTCACTTATATGAGAACTTGTAAATGGCGCCATGACGCTTGTAAAAATGGCAAAGAAACAGGCGAGGAACGAACGGATTGGCTTGGCTTGGAAACTAGACAATGTTGCTCGCCGTGATGTCGCCCTGTCACCAAGAGCGACGAATGGAGCATGAAACGTGCATGCTAAAAATGACAATATTGAAGAAAAAAAAGGAAGAAGAAATAGAAGGTGTTACTAGAATTAATGGAAGCAGGAACGTGAGCCTTTTCGTTGTATAATGCAGTGCAATTAACTAGGTAATAAGTACCAGCCTTGCATGAGTGCTCGCCGATCTCGCACGTTCAGGGGGGGAGGGATATTTAGCCATGTCTTCGTTACGCTTCTTCTTGCATAAGTCGTAATTTATTTTGTTATTTATTTATTTATTTTACTTAACTTATTACTACTAATTATGAAATCTAAAATCTATGAAATTACTAATTATGAAATCATGCAGGACCCTATTGATTTCCCATTCACGGGATTAAATACGTTTGTGCTATCAAGTGGAGGCCCCGGGCTTTTTTCTCTTTCCTACTTTAGGAATGTGCAACCACTTTATCGTGCAATCTATTCTATTATCACAACACTAATTCACTTTACATTTTCACATGAATTTTTGTGTTTCGTTCGGAGCAACCTTTTTTGGTCGTTCTTTGGGCTACCTATTGACTTGTGCTCTGAAAATGAAGAAAAGGAAAGTTCAAAGGCAGTCAATAGATTTTCTATTTCGCGACCGCTTCGTCTAGAGCAATTGTTTGGACAATTGTCTATCGGAAATCAATCAAAAGAAAAGTCAAGGTAGCCAAAGAATGTCCACAAGATATCAATAGACAGGCAAATTTCATTTTCATATATAAGTAACCATGCTAGCGGCTCCTGACGACGGCCATCGCGCCGGCCCGGGAAGTACCGTTGAGACATTGCTGTTTGCCTCTCCGATTGCCTCTCCGGCTGACGTCATGACTGTGGAGCGCGCCCGTTTTCCATCAAGAAAATGCCGTAGTGGGATTACCGCATTACTGACTGCTAGTTGTTGGGCAAACCCGATATTACTCATCGTAATCAAGTCCCCCTCTCATTTCTTACCTCTTCGCTTTCCGTTTTATTTTCTGTTTTTTTTTTTAATGTAATGAGATTTCGCTGTTCGTTTAGGTCCTGTGTTGGTTACTTCGTTGCTCTGTCCCCCTTCCTGTACTTTCGAAACTAGACACATGCTGCCCACGTCAGCTACGACACATTTCCTCAATCTCTTTTGTTCTTTTTGTGTGTGTGTGTGCGTTTAGTAAAATTTACTGAACATTGAGGAACAACAATTTCACATTATCGTGCTGTATACGGCTGGTGCTGAATGCACTAATTTTCCGCTATATGTATAAGTATACAAACAATCAGCGCCGTTTTAGTACGTCCCAACAATAGCCTGTAATGATATCTAGCTGCAAAGTACGTACGGACCGCAGTACGATTTTAAACCTGCGCATGCACATTGAACATCACATTTATATCGACTCCCAACCGAATTTAGCCTGAGAGACGCATTATAATAGGGTAAGGTGTTGTAAGATGTTGAAGACAGTTGAACTATTTTGTTAATAGCAGTCAGAATAATCGCCTAATTTGTACCATAATTCGTTAACTGAATCCCCAAACCTTTGAGAAATGATCCACAAATTGCTGTGGTGCTAAACCAGATATTTATTTCGTACGAGACAAAAATGACAGGCTACATATTTTCACCTACTTACCCCACCCTATGGGTAAGTTGAGGACATCAAAAAATTAATGCCGGGTCTTTGTCTTTTGTTTGGGCCAGCCGAAACGGTCAGCCACGAGTAGTGCGCAGGAAAACACAGGGCGATGACACAGCATCATAACGGCGAGGTCATATTTTATTAGCTGAGGGTCAGAGATGGGCAAATTGAAAGTCAATGCTCGCGAAAGTTACAAATGGGACAAAAAAGGGCCCCTCTTACCTCGACTACATATGCAAAACAGCGTCTCACGTCTTTCTAAAAAGCCACGTGCAGAATGTCAACACGTTACTTCAAAGCCCAGACAACGACTGTGCTCGCCCTGGTGTCATAGACGAGAAAAGAAATATTCCTATTAAAATGCCACGCAAAAAACCCAAACTGTCCTCAACTTGCCCCCGTCTTCAAGTAGCCCCACTTTACCCTATGCATATCCATAACATCAAGAGAAAGAGAGTGCGTTGGTGAGCAAGAGGGCGTTCCCAGTAATGCCGCTGGAATTTGAATGACGGATATATAGGGTAATGTATTGCTGCTGGCAATGTTCAGTATTCTTTTTGATCGCATGACGTTTTTATAGTTTTGGGACTTCTCCATTACACGCGCTACCAACGCCTCAGCACCACAGTGTCTAAATCAGCTGGACTCTCGACTGCCCTCTCGCCATCTCAAAATTGCTTGGTTCATGGTCAAACCTACGCTGTAAGAAAAAAATCCGTGTTTTTTGTTGCACAAGTGGCTATCGCCATATGCGCCCTAACCTATATGTAGTGTTCCGCGGTTTCGGTTTTAATCGAAAAACACCTAAAAACATACGCCGGGTACCTCATTCGGTTTTAATCGCCGAATTAAAAACACCGAATACAGAGGGACATTACAGGAACGATTAGAGAGATAAATTGCTGCACACGCCCAGCAAGTTGTTGATGCAGATGAGAAAACCATACAGAAACACGATGGTTGTCAAAAATGTCCGTTTATTTTTTCGTTAGCCGTAAAACGCCACCGCAGCGAACAACGCCATGTTGAATGAGCGGCGGAAATTACATTGTGATTTCTATTCCCCGGCAACTGTCGGGTAAACCGTGTACCACGCCAGGAAAAACCTCGAAAATGCCGATTTCGTGAAAATCAATAAACATAGAAAAACATACGCCGAATCCGCCCAAAAATAAAAGCCGAAAACTCCGTTGGGGTGCACACTGCTCCGTTCCGGACTGCGTTTTCGCCGTTTAATATCCCTTATGTAAGTGGCCCTCATTTCGCTGAATGGAGCCGTGCAGTGCGCACTCCAAACAATTTTTTTTTTCGATAACTATCTCACGGCACATATACCGGCAACGGATTTAGCAGTCACTTGTGTGGAAAGTTACAGATTTACTTTTTTGCAATGCAGCCCACCAATGACGCCCTAAAAGAACTTCATACATCATCTCGCAATAAAGTTGTTGTTGTAACCCTTTGGGCACAGTAGGAATTTGGTCATCACCACGAGGCCACTGATTATTCAATTTCACCACATTATATCGCCAGCAATGGGCACCCCACTCATCATCATTAATATAAAGTTGTTGTTATACTTTAGGGGACTGTCGATTTCGTCTTAATTTCAATAAATGATCATGCGTAGCTTTACGTCACGGGACAACAATGATCGGGAGCGACGCCACAATGGTCATTTATTGTTTGTGGCCAAGGGTTCTTTAACGCGCACAGAAAATACAAACAAATGCAGCTGTAATACCCTCGTTCTTATGTGCCCCCGTTATATATGTTCCCGTTATATAGCGTACCTACCTAGCGTCTACCTATATAGCGTTATTACCTATATATAGTTAAGCGGACAAAGTTGCGCGCTCCATACACACTGTAGTGTAGGTCACTAGGATATCTGCTTTCTTTAAATTTCCACATGCAGATTTACGTAGTTGTAAATCCAGGAAGCTTACAAATTCTTGGAACAGCACATTAACGACAGCAGCGTAAAATACTGAATAACACAAACGTTCTATGTTATGCGTTCTCATTCTAGAAAAGAAAGGAGTCGCAGCGTTGGCCGAACGACCTGATTCCAGAAGCATCGGATAAGTAAGTTAGATGAAGAACTGGATAGACACCTACGAGGAAGTAACGACTGACCGGGAGAAAGTCGCCTCTTTTCCGGTTGACGGCCCATTTTGAAAATAACTCGTTCCGTTACATATCCTCTCGATGAGTGGTCGCTACTTGCGTAAAACCAACGTAATCGTCTCGAAGGAAACAAGGAAACAGGCAACAGGTTGGGCAACGTCTGCCCGTGGCGACAGACGAGACATAATGTGACTCGTGCCTTATCTCTAAGTTACTAGGCTGTGTTGTTGCATTCTGGCAGTGATCTGATAAATGTACAAGTGAGTACAAATACTTGCAGTCGCATTGTCGCGTTGGAACTTGCATGGGAAAAAAAAATATGGAGAGGGATACGCATCTACTGGAAGCTTATAACGGATATAGCGTTGACCGCACACCGCAACACTGGATATTTTCACAGTGGTTCGTAGTAACGTCACTATAACGTACTCTTTAGACTATAAATTCTGATGCGTAAATACCTGCACACGGGCTCGCGTGCATGGTGAGTCAGGTGAAATAATGCTGAAGTTTAGCATCGCGCTTCGTAAAAAAATATGTTTCAATGTATAAACTTTCAATAATATTGCAGTCGTCCACATCTCCTGATTTAGCGTGTTGCAAGATCTTGTTAAGGAACGGACACAGCAAAGAATATGTAAAACTTGTTTATTTACAAGAAGCATACACACGTACTTCGACATACACAAATATATACAAAGTGAAAGAAGGGAAATGTCTGTTCTTTCTAAACACCATTCAGTGAGAAACACTTGGAACCAACAGAGCATAAACGTAAAACCGAACACATGTAAAAGAGAGGGCACGCACCGCATACACATGCACTGACCACACAAAACGCACTCAAATCCTGAACGAATTGCGAGATCTCATCATAAATTAACTTTGGACAATACCAACACCAACTTATCCCGGATAGAATGACCGCGAAATGACTGATCCCGAAAACAGAGAGGAAAATGGCACGTCAAGCAACAAAAGCAAACGAGTGTCGAGACGCATGGCGACTAGAAAAAAGAAAACGAAAGACACATGAGGGCGAAAGAAGCGATCACAGAAACGGTGGATGGCTGATGTAGAGCATACCTTCAGCAATCATTCCAATCCACGCACACGTTGTCTTATTGCCACCAGCCTTGTTGCACTGCATGACCATTCCAACCATGATCTTTTCCACCTTGCCATCCTCCTGCTGGCCACCCATGATCCACCACTACCGTTTCAACAGCCTTGCTCTCCCAACCCTTAGCATCCCATCCCTTTGGTTGCCATCCTTTATGCTCATACTTTGGCTGCCATTCCTTGTGCTCGTATTTGTGGTCGTATGACTTGTGGTCATGATGCCCGTGGAGGCCGATATCCAGTTCGTGTCCGTGTCCTTCGATCTTTAGGCGTGGTAGACTGAGGTGGTGCCTTGGTCTCCATCCGTGGCCGTGTCCTTTCACCTTGACATGTTTCACTATAGGGATCGGAACGGGCAGAGGGAGTGGAAGCGGGATGATCTTGTGGTGGTGCGGTTTCAGTAAGTGGGCGGCGATAGCGAGTCCCGCAAGCTTCTTCAGATGGTGATGGTGGGCATTCGTACCAGAAATTGCGAGAATTGCCACAAGCAACGCTGTCAGCGTAACGTGGCACGCCATTGTAGAGCGTGCTAAGAGATATGGTTTTCTAACTAACCAAGATCTTCACCGTCATTTGGTATATATACTGGAGCATGTAGGTAGAAGAGAAGCGAGGCGGACATTGCTGACTGGTCCGTTGATTTTGAAGCTGCGAGGAGGTTACGCGCGGAAAGCCGGCCTGACCTACCTGTGTCCTCCTCCCAAGACGACTTCTTCTTGCTTGAATCGGTGGAAAAAGAAAAGTAACAAAGAGCTTCCTTCCTGGACAGCTTTACACAATCAGTGCATCCTCGTCTTCTATAAGGGAATCTACTTTTGAAAGAGTGAAAGGAAAATGTTACATTGGCGGAGTTATTGCTTGATATATCTCTCACTTTCGCCCGCTACATCCGGGAGAAAGCTCTTCGAGAAGACTTGCCTTTATTATAGTATTATCGCCATATTCGAACGAAGAGGAGAGCTAATGTATGCTATCATTGCTCTACTCCCGACGGTTCTATTTTAGTATATGTTTCTGCAGGTGTCTTTTACCTACTGTGCACAAGAAGTGTAGCTGTAGATCTGCGAGATGCATATTCTACCAGTGAAAGCCGCAACAGACAAGAATAAGGCATATTTACCAAATAAGCAAACAAAATCAAAATAAATCAAGCCGGGTACACTTCACTTTGATAAACAACGGCAAGGGAAAAAATATCAATTCACAGAAGTAGTAAACACGGCAGTCACCATCCTGTGACCCATGCCTAGCTTTGATGGCGTCACACCTGCGACGATTAATAATAATAATAATAATATTAATAACAATAATAATAACAGCATGACAATAACCGCAGTCAAGTGAAAGTGCGGCATTAGGAATCCGACAAGAAGAAGGGATCCTCCACGTCGATGTAACGCCTGACAAGGTCTCCTAATACGCTGTTTGAAGGTCGAAGGACGTTCCTTACTTGTATTTTTTTTTCCTCTGAAGCAGCTGTTCAGGGTTAATTTTTATCATGTAAAATCATAGCTTGTCAACGACATCACGACCTTTACGACAGGGTTTATTGCACGACTATGGTGACCTAGAATGAATGGTGTGCTGAACGGCGGCTGAAAAACAGGTCATGACGACGGGCCTGCCGAGAAGTGGCTACCAAAGTACTACCTAAGTAAGTGGCTACCAAAGGCTTGCTGCCGCTTCTCGCACCCTCATGGCAACGTGACTCCATGTGCAAAGAGCACCCAGGAGCGCCCGTGCCTACCCGCGATGGGCGAAGTTGAAGCAATCCGGCAGCTACGCGGAAAAAGAATAAAAATTTGATGGACGATTAATGTAATTAATTCGGCGGGAATACGTTAGCATTAGACGTATCCTATTGCGTTTTATACCTTCTCTTGCGTTTTATACGTTTTTTTATCATATGTTCCCTTTATGTGTTCTCTTATCACCACTACACCACCAGCATCACCACTACACCATCACCACATTACAACCTTCTAGAAACTATCTACTACTGTACCTACTATCTAAATCTGCTATCTACTACTCTTCTGAACCCTACTACACATCCATCCGACAGACAGACGGACACGATTTTCCAGCTTGGGGGTTCTAAAGCTAATGCATTAAAACTATAGATAGTTTTAGGACAATTGGCCATCGTACATCGCACACCGTTGACATCGCTGTAACAGTGCATTAAACGTGCCCAGAAGCAAACGCCAACTACACGGCGAATTTTGGCCTCACGCCAACCTCTCCTCCGCGTGACGCCCTTTTCTCTCCTCTGTACACCGACAGACATACCGCGTGACAGTTCTAATGCAAACGCATTAAAAAATGTGGGCGCACTGATACGTCATGCTTCGCACATATGATTACGACAGACGCACGAATTCCGCGTTTTGAAATGTTGTGGTAAAGGCAGGGTCTCAATGCGTTCCAAGGAAAGGTCACTCGGCTTATCTTCCGTTTTGGGACACTTTCGAAGGTTGCTGAAATTTTGGCTGCAGGATTTTTTACACCCCATTATTGTACACCCCAACATAATCACGTGTAACGCATGGTGCAGTGATACACTGATGCACTATGTATAAATGTTTGGGCGTGAACGATTGACGCTCTCAAAGTTACACAAATTCTCGCCATATTCATGCTGACTTTTTTGTTTTAGCCGCCATTTCCGAAAACAGCGATAGGTACTAATACATGCAGAGTATTTGGAATTGTCAATGAGATACCTAAGCCAATCCTTGACATCAAATTATGCAAGCTGGAGAACGTCTCCTTATTTACCTCATAACATGTAATCGCGCCGAATGCCACGCAAATGTCGCGGTGTACTATATAGTGTTGCGAACATCTTACTAGACGTAATGGAACCTGACATGCTGCTCAGTCAGAAAGTCGCATTCGGTAGGAGCGCTCTGCCTCCTTTATACCTTCGTCGTACAAGCCAGCGCTTTCGCTTACGAGTTCAGAACGGGGCTTATACACTATGCCACTGCTCGCCTCCTCCCCCCATTTTCACTGCTTTTCGCGATGCCACAAGCTTTCAATTGTAGCGCATGAACACCAACACACAAAAATGACGCTTAAATTTTATTTGGCAGTTAATATAATCACAGTGAATCAGCTGGGCTCTAAACCATCGCACCAAAGGGGAAAAACAAGAACACGTGCCAGCAGAAGTTACTCTTCCTACTGACTGAAGTGAGCGTTTCTCAAAACTCTTCGCATTCTCGACGCAGAAGCTCTCAGTTTTTGCGCTTCACTGCGACCAGCCACGACAAAAATATGTAAACCGAAACCAATTAATTACTGCAACAAATGAACCGCTTCGGTGGCAGATTTTTCTCTAAAAGGTGTCCACTGAAGGTCCCAAAAGGGGTAGTACCCATTTTAATGCCGATAGCGCCCTGCTTTAGAAGTTATGTTTTTTTACGAAACTCATTTGAACTTTTATTTAAATAATGAGCGCCTCCCACTCATTAACACGGTGCACAGCTTGTAGGTGGTATCGGACAGATACTTGTAAAAAAGAAAGTTCGTCGATTGGTGCACCTGTTTGCAAACTATTTAGCCCGGGGATTTAACTGAAACACCCGGTATATACGCTACAAAATGGAGGTTCGAACGACCAGGACGTTGTATACAGGGTGTCCAGAATTAAGCTTTCACGAGCGCTACGCAAACACAGCAATGACAGGAAACCGGATGATAACTTTACGCTACTTGTGTAAGAAACAGGTGCTGCTGATTATGTAGCACATGTTTCTTACTCAAGGAACAGAAAAAAATAGCATTCTTTTGTTCGCCTATTTATAAAGTGCTAGTGAAAGCTTAATTTTGAACACCCTGTATAGATAGCGAAAAAAAGACACCAGAGACTGAAGTAGGGAGTGGGGGAAAATTATTTATTAAACTGGCATTAAAACTAAGGGTCTGGGGAAGTCTACGTTTCGGCGGAGGCTCCGCCTTCTTCGGTACTAAGACGAGAATCTATGTACAATGTCTTTTAAAAGGTTACGAAAAGGTACCTTTGAAGACTTTTTGTAGGGCGGATCCTCCGCCGAAACGTAGATTGCCCCAGACCCTTAGTTTTAATGCCAGTTTAATAAGTAACTTTCCCCCACTCCCTGAATCAGTCTCTGGTGTCTTTTTTTCGCTATCTATATATGTATATATACATATAAAAGTACTTAAACGTCGCCACGCCAGTACTGGGCAGCTGTTTAAAGAAAATGTATTTCACATGCAACAAGATTACATTATACGCAACCGAGTGACACCATCTGGCTACACAGCCTTGTTAATGCAGAACGTCATGAATCACATAGCTCGCTTTACAGGTGTGACTATGCCATTACTTACATGAATAACACCACAATCAAGCCACGCAGAACTGTTTCGGCCTTATTGGGCCACCATCAGCAGTACGCAAGCAGGCAACGTTTGAGCGGATGGCGTCAGAAGGTCACGTCGCACGTGACTCCTCCCGTCAGGGTGTCCGAACTTACCACTGAAAGCCCAGAGCAAGGCCAGTGAAGTGCATTGGGGAAAATAATAACCGGAGCTCTTTGGCTGCACGCATAGCATAAGTTTGTATTGAGACGGGTGGGCTACACCTGGAGGGCTACACATGGAGGACATAAGTTTGTAATTGCCCAAACGTCGCCACGACAGTACTGGACAGCTGTTTCGACCTTATTGGGTCATCATCAGCAGTAGCAGCAGGCAACGTTTGAGCGGATGGTGTCAGAAGGTCATGTAGTACGTCATTCCTCCCGTCAGGGTGGCTCAATAAGGCCGAAACAGCTGTCCAGTGCTGGTGTGGCGACGTTTTGGACTTATAAACACATGTTCAACATGCAGCCGACGAGCTTATGGTAATGTTCTTGCCTTAATATTTCACTGGCTTTGCACTGGGCTTTCAGAGGTGAGTCTCTCACCTTGACGGGAGGACATCACGTTCCACGTGACCTTTCGACGCCACACGCTCAAACGTCGCCCACCTACGCATTGCTGATGATGGCTAAATAAGGCCGAAACAGCTGTCCAGTGCTGGTATGGCGACGTTTGGGACTTAAAACACACACACACATATATAGAAACATCTTTTCGGATCAGGTTCAACAACCACTGGTCGGACGTTAACAAAAACCCGAATCTTCCTGTTTCTCGTCATTTCAAACAGCCTGGTCATTCAATAAATGACGTCGCCCTTTTTATTCTTCAATCAAACTTCAGCTCCGATAGAGGCACGGAACAACGCGAGTCTTACCTCATTTACAAATTCCAATCAATCATTAACGAAGATCCCGGTGTACTTTCAACAGTAAGGAATCTGGTTGCCGAGATGGGATATACTTTCCTTTTTTTTCATCTTTTTTCTTTTCATCTACGGCTTCAGTACAGCTCACCCTGAGCTGGCTCCCGAAGAGGGTCTAGGACTTTTCGGTACAGGACATTTCGGTACAGGACCTTTCGGTACGGACATTTCGGTACAGGGACCTTTCGGTACACGAACATTTCGGTACAAGGACATTTCGATACACGGCCACACCGCTGGAAGGTGGTCTTCGGCTTCTTAGTCATAAAACGGTGACTGTTTCTTTTTTTCTTTCTTTTTTTTCGAGTACCAACAATTGCGAGTACCTAGACTATGCATTAATCATGCAATGCGTTGTTTCAGTATGTCATTCAAGGGAAATACTCGAAGCATCCCATGCAGGATACATGTCTTTAGATGGGCGCCGCGAAAAGTATAATTTCCAGGTATTGCCTCTGCAGGGAGTGGCAGCCATAAGGCCGGAAAATCGAATCCCGGAACAAACCGAAAGTCAAAATTCAAGGCTAAGGTTAGGTTAAATTCTCTTTATATGGTTAGTTCAAAAAGAGTGTTTACAGTTTACACGCGCTTGGACGGACATTATGTTGAAATCTTGTGCGAAAAAATTGAACAATGTCCTTAGGCCTTCAGATAGGTCGGTGTTTTGATTTTTCGGCCCTTCGTCTGTTGGCCGTTTTAATCTTTTGGCCTTTCGTGTTTTGACCTTTTGATGGGTTTCCCTCTGCAGGACACATAAGGGCTCAAGAATGGTAGTAAATGTGGTGACGGGAGTGTAGATGCTCCCCTAAAATTGCCTGTATCTGCATGCTGCAATGATCGCAAAGTATCCTTTCTGCAGTGCCTTACGGGTGGCAACCAGAAGGGCGTAGGAAAGAATGACCCTGGAGAAAACGTTCCGGGAAAAAAGTGCCCCCGGTATAGCAGGCGGGCTTATTTTGTCCTACTCTCTTTCACAGAAGACATCCAAAAAATATCGTCAAAAATGTTAGGTTCGTAAAAAAGGAAATGAAGAGGTTGCCGTAGTTTTCAGCAAACATATTTTCGTTGAAAGCCGTTAAAAAAAGAAAAAAAGAAAGAAAGAAAGGTCATGGTAATTTTAATTTACAGTGAACAACGCAACGGACAACGAACTGATGTTTTCGTACGTGCAAAACCTTGTAATGCCCTTCCTTATACAGGGTGTCTTTTCTTATACAGATTTTTTATTAAAAATCTATAAGAGTCCCAGATATGCCGTTTGGGTGACAATAGCTGGCAAAGAATATCTGCCGTCCCAGAGATGTTAGAAGTGAAAACAGGACGTCTGTAGCTCATATATTTTTAATAAAAAATCTGTATTGAGAACAAAACACGTTGTCATAACCAATAAGCCGAAGACCATATTCCAGCGGTATGGCCGTGTACAGAAATGTCCTTGTACCGAAAGGTCCGTGTACCGAAATGTCCTTGTACCGAAAGGTCCGTGTACCGAGAGGTCCGTGTACCGAAATGTTCTGCACCGAAAGGTCCGTATCCCTCCCCAAGAAGAATGACATCACCACCCGGACTTGACCTTGCGGAATGTTCCTGAATATGACTCACGGACAACTGCAACTTGGCATACTTGCACCGATTGTGACGTTAGTTACCCAACATATTTAAGCAATATGCAACCCTTGTACCTCCTTGATCCCGACCGAGACAGTGCTACTCTCGAATATACTATATATATATACAGGGTGTTTCACGAAAAAACCCCGGCTGAATAATTCGTGAACAGGTGGCGCCATCGAAGAAATTTCTTTTTGGTAAATATCATTTTGACATCGGCTATGAACTGAGTAGTGAGCGGCTCATTTGCGTGCGCTCACTAATTAAATAAACATCCTAACTTTTAAATTTTACTTCGCACGCTTACGGAACCTCTGTTTTACGCATCGGGACCTTCAGCGAAAATCGTTGAAAGAAAAAAACCGCGTCGACACTTAGTGATTTTTCCGAGTAATTAATCGGTTTCGGTTTACATATTTCTTGCGTGGAGCAGTGCACCAAGGCGCTCTCTTGATCAGCTATCCGGCTGTCAATTTCATGTTCATCCGCCTGGGGCGACGAAAGATTAGGAACAGCCGTATGCTTTAGTATAGGGACGTTGGCCTGGAGTTTGGCAGGGCGACACTAGCGCCGCCTTTCTCCCCTGGTGTTAGGGGGAGGAAAAGTTTCAAAATAGACTCGTCAGGCGAAGAATGTGTATTACATGCGCTGTGCGCGACTTCCACCTGTTTCCGTGCAGTATCTGAGAACGGGAAAAAGAAAAGCCTGTCCAGGTTACTGTTATAAAATACACGAGCTGCACAAAGAACACCGGAGCACACCTGTATCGTATCTGTTTTTCTTTTATTATTTACTTTCAAACTTAAACTGATAGCTGTGTGATTCTGCACTCTTATAAGCTGTTCAGTGTTTGTGTCTGCTTCGTGCCCCACGCTCAGGCTTCTTTCATTATGAATTTCTTCCCCCAGCTTGCCTGTGTCTACGCCACTCTGTCATAAACGAAGACCTGTGTCTGGGGCTTTGTAGTATGTGAAAATCATAAGTAATGTGCATTATGCATTTATTTATTTATTTATTATAACTCTTAGTTATATATTCTGTAGATATAGGTGGAACAAGTTCCTAGACCGCGAGTGCTTGGCAATCATAGGGCAAGTATGTCGCGAGTGCATCTGAATCCTTCAAGTATCCCAAAATGACCACATACGCAGGATCCGTCGGGAGTCATTGCAATTGGTCTTTGAATTATAAAATTTGTATTGTACTCGGGACATGCCTGTCATGAAGATAGTTCTCATTCACAGTCGAGTGTCCTAAAGTAAATAATCTGCGCCGTAAAGACTTATCGAAATTATTGTTCTGATGACTGTTCCGATCTGACTTCCATATTCCTCTCTTCCGAAACCGTCACGAATATGTGACAAGTGGTAGCCTGGCTTGGTGTAAGCAAAGAGAGAATAGATAGAATTCAACGTTCATAAAAAGAGCCGACTACTCGCTACTCACAAGTGGTCGCTTCATTCATTTCATATATCATTGCTCCACCGGCTCTTACACACTCTTCGTATAAACATGAGTAAAACATTTGAAACACGAGATATCCAGCAATATGCATCCAGGCTTTATTCTTCAGTCGGGTTTCGCTTAGAGCTAATATAGATTTACGGCACCGGGAGTCACATCTTAGTCGTATTTCGAGTCTGTCCGAGAATATTTTGCCACGCGACCAAAGCACGCCGCTGTTGACGGTTTCCCTTCTTCCAACTTACGATGGGGAAACAATCATCGGTATCTTTCGCGTTATTAAAAGCGCAACACAACTACATCATTCTGACACAGCACATGTGCGTGATGAGAGAACACGCTACTTTGGAAAACTTAGCACTACCGCCACAAGTGGCGCTGACTGCCGTAAACAAGGTCGCCCTCTGGCCCAGCCCAACGTCCCTATTCCTTATCAAAGCGACTGGTAAACAGCGCTGGCAGTTCTGTCGTTCCGTATGTGAGATAGCGTGCTCTTATCATAGATGATGATGAATGATCTGCGAGCGCTGTGAACTAGTAGGGCACACTCTTCAAAGTTAACTACACCACATAGCACGCCCCTAGTCAACCATCATCCCGAATTACAACGTTCTCGCCCAGTTTGTTAAAAACGGGAGGCGGAGCCTGTAGAGAAGGAGAAGGAACACCAAAGCGTCCCCTGCGGTCTTGCGGCTGTTCCTTATCTTCAGTCACCCCCGTGCGTCAACCAGGCGGATGAACACGAAATTGACAGTTGGATAGCTGATCCAAAGAGCGCATTGGTGCACTGCTCAGCGCAAGAAATATGTAAGCCGAAACCAAGTAATTTCTCGGAAAAATAACTAAGTGTTGACGCGTTTTTTTTTTTCTTGCAATATTTTTTGCTGAAGGTACCGATGCGTAAAACAGAGGTTCCGTAAGCGTGCGAAGTAAAATTTAAGAGTTTGGATGTTTATTTAATTAGTGAGCGTATGCAAATGAACCGCACACTACTCAGTTCATGGCCGATGTCCCAAGGATCTCTACCAAAAAGAAATTTATTCGATGGCGCCACCTGTTCACGAATTATTCAGCCGGGGATTTTCGTGAAACACCCTGTATACACATGTTTGTAAGTCAAACGTCGCCATGCCAGTACTGGACAGCTGTTTCGGCCTTCTTCGGCCTCATCAGCAGTACGCAGGCAGGCAACGTTTCAGCGGATTGCGTCAGAAGGTCACGTAACACGTGATTCCTCCTCTCAGGGTGAGCTAACTCACCACTGAACGCCCAGTGCAAAGCCAGTGTGTATATATAGGATGTTTGCTCTAACGTGTCCATAAATTATGTTTAAAGGGACGGTCTCGTACCCCCTGCCCCTTTCATAAAGTGTACCATTCGATTGCCCTTTGTTGAAAATGGAATACTGCTAATTTACCCGACAAAACACGCCACAGGTATTAAATAACCGAATTAAATTGATAAAGATTGCAGAGCACGCCGCGATCTGTGTTGGCAACAATAAGAACGGCCACGTCGCCCTGCGGGTAAGTCCGTGATAGGATACAGAAATCGTCTGCTTTTGCGCGTGCTAGTGCATCGGTGTGAGCAGACGACTTTCAGAAGTTACTGGGCATCGCGGCAACTCTCGTACATTTTCTTTCAGTTCTCAGGTGAAAAACGTGCATTCTAAGTAGTGGCAAGCATGGTGGTTCAGAACAACTATATTAATCCTCAGAAACAAGTTAAAAGTCGCAGAACAACCCCATCCATAATCACAAATCTGAAGTCGCTGGCCATCGGCGCGCGCGGTCGCATTACAGCTCCGACCAAAAATATATTACGCGCGCTTCCATTACACTCCCCGTTGTACACTGATCATGCTTCAAAATGAAGTATCGCTGATGACGTACATGGAGAATGAGAACGTGTTTATTTAAAAACCGCATTAAATACTCGCGAAAAGATAACACGTGACTTAGCTTCCACGTATCCGATTGTGCGCCACATTGTGGGAGACCCCACAGTCAATGCTCGGACTACATTCTCCGCTCGCGGAGGTATATGCCTGAATGTCCCCATTTCGAGAGCAATGGGGATTACTCAAGCCAAGGTGCTTCTGCAAGTTACAATTACCATGACAACGACGACGCACCCGCAGGCCGACGTCATACGTGACGTATGCATGAGAGAAGCGCAGCTTTCGTCGTCTGCTCTTACGGCACGTTTCGACAAATTCCTCGAAAACGACTTGGTTATTCCGAATTAAACTTTGTCGGCTGTATGTGTACAGTACTCGTGAAACTAGTTTTGGAGAAGTTTCGGAATCGCCCCGGCTGTACGAGACCGTCCCTTTAAAGCGAACGATAAAAGAAAAGGAAGTGGTACTTTTCTGCTATTTGAGTAAGAAACAGGCACTGCTTCACTAGTAGCACCTGTTTCTTAGTCAAGCAGCTGAAAAGTAGCGCTCGTTTCTCTTTTATCGCTCGCTTTAAATAAAAAATATGGACACGTTAGAGCACACACCCCGTATATATCGTATCGTATATATTTCGTATCGTACCGTATATATATCGTATATACAGTTTTCTTTTTAGAAATTCGAGCACCAATATTGTTTGCTAACTACACGCATTCATGCGTTCCCGCTGGTGAATATTTGCGGAACAAGGACACCGTAATTTTTATTTCACTGCAGATTTTATTTTGTCGTTCTTTCCTCCAACTTTAATGACACCCTCCCATTGCTTGTTATTGAGTACTGGCATTCAAAAAGCCAGTTATATATAAAGAAAAATCCCGAGATCACGAGTTCGAACCCGGCCGAGGACGCCAGCAACTTGGTGGCAGGGTACAAGTTGCTTAGACACGCCGTCTTCCGCGAGGGACGTTAAATACGGGGTGCCGTGTGATGAACTTTCATCGCACGTTAAAGAACTCTCAGGTGGGCAAAGGCAATCCACAGACCGACCGCTGTGGCGTCGCTCATGATCTCAGTTGTCTCGCGACGTAAACACCCAATTATTATTATTATATAAAGAAAATTTAGAACACTGACCTGATGGTATATGTGCAATGAAACTAGTGGTAGTTGTATACATTTAGGTTACATGGGCTACACCAAGTAGTCAATTTCCGAAAATCACTTCCTTCAGTTCTTATATGGAGTCCCTTTCTTTCTTTCTTTTTTCTTTTTTGAATAGCGAGCAATAAGCAGGAGTTATGATGTGACTCTGAACAGCAGGCGCATTATCGCCGAAGTTCTTGCCACTTGTACGAGTACACCAGCTAAGGGGCTCGGAACAGCGGGTATCGAAAGGCAACACAACGTCGGGTGGTCTATTGTGAAGAGATAATAAGTGTAGATGTTGCATCTGTTGTTGCCACGTTCTTTGAAGTAATTTATATCGCATCAATTACCTTGCGGTGTAGTATATATCGTAACCGTATTTGATGACGTAGTCGTCAGGAACTTGTGTCGGTCGTCGGTACTTGTGGTAAAGCACAGCGCGATCCTATACGTCTGTCAGCCCGCCAGTGTCCGAAGCGACGAGGGTTTACCTGGGCCTGACGAAACCGTCGAAAACGTAGCTGTTTAGCCGCACACTTAGCGCACTTTCCTTCTTATTCCGGCCACTTCCCGGCTCAGTACGACGTGAAGAATGCGGATCACAAACCCTGACCTCAAGTCACGTCCGAGAATCCTTGCATGTGCACAAATCCGACCTGTGCTCTAACCTGTGAGTCGGAGAAACATTTTCCGAAAACTGCGTTGAAATGGTGTGAGAAAATATAATCTCCAACGATTTGTTCCTGCTGATTTCTCATATTGAAACCGTGTTGTCTCGGTCATCCTGTAAGATCCTGTATTGGCCCCTCCCTTACCTTCGAGACACAATCCTGTCATACTTGTGCCTGGACGCCGTCCCTATATCATAGTCGATTTCGAACGTGAGGAAGCAAGAACGGCTAGATTGCAAGGAATAGCCATTCTACTTCGTCTGACCAAATCTACCCGTACTTTCCAATCAGCGATTTATCGAGACCCCCTCCAGTCCCTAAAACCCCGTGTTTGGCGACAGGTTGTGGGTTCGATTCCGACCGAGGACGCTATCGGCTTGGTGGCAACGTACAAGGTGCTTATAGACACTTGTACTGAAGCGGCCATGATCTTCGCGCGACGAAGGCCTTTGAAAACGATGAATTGGACAACACTGCCTCAAGTATATACCAACACGTCCATTTGTTAACAAGCATATTTGCTTAGACACGCCGTCTTTTCAATGGGCGTTAAATACGGTGTGCACTGTGCTGAGCTTTGGGATCACGTGAAAATTAATCCACAGACCGACCACTGTTGCGTCGCTCATGATCATAGTTGTCTCACGACGTAAAGCAATAAATTTCCAATCGCAAGAGAGAGACAGAGAAACTCATGCGGCAAGCAACGACCTTGTACTGAGCAAGAGCTCGCGATACCCTGAGAAGCCGTCCGTGGCACTGTTCTGTTTCTTAGTCGGCGCATGTGACTCGAAACAGAACAGTACCTCCGATCCGCACAAAAATCTTTCAGCATGGTGCGGAGCAAGCGTGAGCGCATCCATGTAAATAGTCTTACGTCACCGGGAGCCATTTCCGCAACCAAGTGCTCTCCGTGCATTGGATGGGCCGGTAAGCACACTAGTCATTCCAGGTCACCATAGCATGACCTCCGTGTGGCGAAAATTAAAGAGAATTTTTTCTTACAAACAAACACACGTTTCTTCGCAAGTTTCGCGTTGTTATAGCATATAATGGTGTGCTTAGCTGCTACGATATGTGTAGCTGTAATGTCTATTCTGTATATTCTATGTAGCCCCAAGTACGGTGAATATGCCAAAAATTAAGGAGAATTTAGAGAACGACATTCTGTAAGACGGAAGAGCGAATGACTAATACGTTTTCTTCGCTTCACTAATTGGAATTTTATGAGCTGATTTTATGGATGATGATTGGGTATTGGAGCTGGTCAGAATCAAGTTGATCAGAATGAGAGCTGACCGTAAGATTGATGAACATGACCAACACAATCCCACCTCGCCACCACTGTTCTTCGAGTGTACGTAATTCTACAGCACTATTTTTCCACTCTTTCTAGCGATACCATTTTTCCGGATCTCCCAGCAGATGCCCAAAGTTTTAAAGATGTTTTAAAATCCTATGGCTGTTACACACTTGCTGCAACTTCATCTGAAATTTATTACGCCGATCACTTATTATGCGAAGCAAATTGAAGCGCAACGCAAATGAATAAGCGGACTACCTGTGGCGGTCTCTCACTGAATCACTTATCCCAGGAGATAACTCACTGTCGCGCCGAGGAATGGATTTCGTCCGTTGACTTGCGCTTCCTGACCGGAATTCATTACGCGCATGCTGGCGTTCCTCAGGCCACCGTAAAGGGAAGATCAATCGCGGCACCACTTATTGCGGCAGTGGAGATGACGTGTTAACGGTGTGCTGAAGTAATAGACGACCTGAGCCCCTACGTCATCGATTACGTTTAGCCGCCGTACAAAGCATGCTGGTGGGCACTATCAGCTTTATCAGTCTATCAGGCAACGCATTTTTTCCGCTTCTTGCCCACCACAGCAAAATATAACCTCGAACCGGGCCTGTCGTGACGTCACATGTTTGTAAACAGAGGGTCGTCTATAGCTGACCGTCGTGACATTCCGCTTCGCTAACGGTGATCCGCTGAGCGCGAGCGGAGCGGTAGTAAGAAAATTGGTTTTAGCAGGGCGACCATCCCGTTTTCCGTTTCGCACGGCTAACGGCGCTCCCTGTCTTTGTACACGGGAAGTAGTAGAACGAATGCAAGTGATTAGCTATGCTCTTTCCAGTGAGGTTAATCTGTTTATTATTACAGTTTTCATTATATTTGAAAATAATTCCATAACCGTTGCTTTCGTAATAAAACCTGAATATTAAAAAGGCCGGTCGGCTTACCAATAGCCAAGACTCAGTCGACTTTGATGCAAGCTTCTTGTAAACAATAAATTTGCGCTTGAAGCTGTCTGTCCCGGGTTCACTTGTGAACTTTTGAGTGCCCTACAGGATCCTTGTCGATCCGAAAACGCTTCAGGAGCCGCTGGTGAGTCGCATCGCCCTCAGCAGCAGCAAAATATGACGAGGGCAGCGGCAGGTGCTCACCACTGGCGGCAGCCATCTTGACACCAGGGAGTTTTTTCTTTTTTTTTTAAGTTGGGGGTTTACGTCGCAAGACAACTAAGATCATGAGCGACGCCACAGCGGTCGGTCTGTGGATTGCTTTTGCCCACCTGAGGGTTCTTTAACGTGCAATGAAAGCTCATCACACGGCACCCTGTATTTAACGTCCCTCGCGGAAGACGGCGTGTCTAAGCAACTTGTACCCCGCCACCAAGTTGCTGGCGTCCTCGGCCGGGTTCGAACCCGCGATCAGAAGGCGAACACGCTACCGACTGAGCCACGGAGGCCGGTACACCAGGTAGTGCGGACTGTCTCGCGTCTCGATCGCTCCGCTCAGACAGCGCAGCAGCGGAGCGGGAGCCCCGCTCCGCTCCCCCGCTAACGGCCAAATGTCCCGCGCATGCGCAGTGGCGTGCTCGCTCGCCGGCTGAGCGGAGCGGGGACTCGGTAACAGTCAGCTAAAACTCTGTAATAACCACATCTTTTAACCGCAGATGTACTTGAAACAACTGTTATGAAGCACCGGAGAACCGTAGCTGTAACTCCTTTCTACTATGTAGTTCCAAAGCTTTACGCCTTGGGGAGCACGATGACTCGCAAATATATAGTCACCAACGAAGATGTTTGCCGTTATGTGATCTGTATAGAGCACAGAATTACGCGTCAATATTACACATATTTTCCCTTTGTAACTGGAACGGATGTGCGGAGTATCGCTCGACCGTACCCTGTCAAGAGCCATTTAATATGGGATTCATAGTTGTGCTGGACTGCGAGAAGTGCTCAGAGGCCTGGATTTTCCGAGCACTGCTGAGTAATACAGACGACTTATTTTGCAAAGCTTGCTGCATGACAATAGACGTGAAAGCAGGAAACAGGAAACATACGAATTATTACAATTCCCGAAGTATACTGCCGTTACAAACATTGCTTAGCGTGCAGGGCATTCGTCGGAAGCGAGAGCAACGTGTGATAACGCTTGAGATCCGTTCTCGCAAGTCATCACGTAATACCTCGATTTAAGTTTTCCATCTCAACCAGAAACACGAACGAAAGGAAAGAACGTCAGTCAGCCCTTCCTATTAGTTCTCCGTATACTTGTAATATGTTTATTTTGCTCGCGTTTGTCAAATCAGAAAACTATGACCTCACAACAGAGTTTAATTTTTCGTGTAAGAAGAAAGAAAGGAAAGAAGATGTCTCCTCGTGGAATGATCTCCTCCATGGATCTCCTGCGACGATTGGACAAATCGTTTGAGGAGATGACGTTCGTTGACGACAAATCGTTAACGAACGATGCAACGAATGATACTTTTGTGTTGCTGTCAAGGTATTTCATTCCGCCACAACTCACCACTCATCATTTTAAAAATAAAGTTGTTATTTCATTTCACCAGGAGGAGAAGTTAAATCTAATATGGTCGGGACGCAACATTTTATTCAGGAAGATTGAACAGCTGCAATGTGCTTGTTTCACAAAATTACCGCTTCACCACACACTTTCAGGCCAGGAGGACCTGCGAGAACAATACTGTGGGTGTGAAACCATTTCACATGCGCATTACAGCAGGGGTCACGAGGTATTCGCATGGACCAAAAATTAAGTGACAAATTTTCTCATTGTCGTCACTTGATGCATCAATTTTTGTTCACTGCTGATCAACGTGAATTTTTCGTTAAAACGAGCAGTTGTTAGGGTTTGTCTGAAAGCAGTTGCGTATTCCCTCCTTAGAAAATGCACATTTACGTTTCCTAATGCTATCTCTATGATTGCTCGGCTCGGATTGCTACGGCTCATGACTTTGAGCCATCGAAGTACAGATTCCAAGCTTGTATATAGTTGCAGACTTTTGCTTCCTGAAATAGGTTTTTAGGATCTGATCTGATTGTTTCACGATACACGATCTGGGGTCATTTGCACAAAACAAAACGGAGATGAGAACGATCTTACGGTGAGTTCGTACTCAAATGAGTGAAGCCTCAGATTTGAGGCAGAGACGATTACATAACCATTTTCAGACGATTCTCGTCTCGTACTCACGTGAGACGGAACCTGAGATCGGCAGCACTGCAACTGGCGAGCGGAAACGTCATGCACTCAACCGTCAAATGCCGTGAAAGATAGAAGTGCTCCGTACAACTCGGATGTCGAAGCGGACTGCTTCTACGACACTCCGAGACTGTTTACTTCTCGTGTTCGTCGTCGCGCCAAACTGTAGGAGATAGGGCCAAATATTACTGTGTCGCGAATCTGTGCAATGCATTATGCTCGTGTAGCATCATTTCATCTGCGGAAGGCACGTATACACCTCTGCTTTTCAAGATGGTGACATATTCTGTCGTCCGAGTTTTATTCAGTGCGCAAGTTGATACAACAGCGTGAAGGCTTGCACACGGATTTTTCAGAAACTTCACCAGATTGTAAAGCACTTCTGTTCAATAAAATGAACACGAAGCTTCGTGTGCTCTGCTGTTTTGCATGTTGCAGACGGCTACATGTCGCCTGTATCTCGTCGCTGCCTCTGAGCGGTTGAACGGCGGTGAAACGAATACCAGTCGGCCCAGGACGCATACTAACCCCCCTGTCTCTCTCCATCTGTACACGTTCTGTACACGTTCTTGTATCCTTTGAAGGTTTTTTAAATAGAAAAAGCCGTGAGATCACCAGTTATCACCGCTTTCGCAGTTGGGTTATACGGCCTACGAACACCTTCTCGAAGGGAGCCTGTAACTACAAAATCACCAATTAGCTAAATTCATTAATCAACTGTGTAATTCGGTAGTTCCTACGGGCAATACAGTAAAATATGAGGGAATCCTCGTTGAAAGCCATTCCATCTTTTCAAATTCCCGAAACGAGCGCGTGCCGTGATATATCCATCGCCGAGTTTCGCTATGCAAATGAGCGGAAACCAAAACACCGCGCCTCAGGAGCGCTTGACCTTCGGCGACGGAGGCTTATCTGTGCTGCAAAGCGGTTCATCCAGATAGATAGCAGATGAGCACCTACTCCAATCATCTCCATCGCTCCAAAGTCCTATGACGTGGAATGATCGTTGTGTTCCCTGCGCTCAAGTTGGCACGGTTTCAGTTCTGGCTCATGTACATATCAAAATTAGGCGATATTTCAATGCATGGATATTTCGATGCAAGTGCGCGCTAGATGAATTTTTTAATGCAATGGCTTTCAACGAGGATTGTCTCCCTTTCTGCTATCTCACTTTTGACCTAAATGCCCTAATAGAGACTTAGTTTTATGGAATTAGTCATCTTGTCGTTACATACTGTCTTCGAGAGGATGTCCGCCTAGCCGTACACCCAGCTGCAGATACGACATGCATGCAGCTCTCACGTTAACTGTACGCTACGTTTGGCAACTCACGCTAACGTTTTTAACTGTAAAGGTATAGGTAAAGGTAAGGTAACTATATACAGTGTGGTTGCTATAAAAGGTCAGTCACATTTTCGCGTGTGACGCTATATCTACATGAGAAACAGACTTCAGCCACCACACAGTAAATAATTTGTGCCAGAGAAATGTACGGAAAAATCGTGGTTGCCATGCAGTGCATAAAAAAATTAATACGACCACGCAAACTTTGGTCTTCGTGCATTTCCTATGCGCTATGCCGATGGATTGAGACGAAAGTTTGCGTGGTCGTATTTATTTTTGTTACACAGCACTTTCTATCCGCAATTTTTTCGTAGGCTTCTCTGGCATAAATTCCTTACTCTGAGGCAGCGGAAGTCAGCGCGTCAAAGAGGTATCGGTCAACGAATCATCACGTCACGCACGAAAATGTGACTGACCTTTCAGAGGGCCCACCCTGTATATATGGGTAAAGGTAGCCACATAATGAAACATCAAATATGCTTCCACAGCTTATGGTTCGTCGACACTATTTTCCAACACACATACTGCTTAATTTGCACCATACCATTTCTTGCACCGTTCATTCTCATATAACATACTGCCATACTGTTTGGGCCATTACATATAAATCACACTTACGTACTGTATTATCTATCCAGAACCGGGCCATCAGAATCATTTTCAAGTTGCCTTTTGACTCTCACGTTTGTCTCAAAAGCTTTCACGTCCGTAGTTAATGAAATCATAAATTTCAATGCTCTAGGTATAACCTACCGTATCATTAAGGGCAACCCTACACTATCATCCATTGATTTCACTAGCCTTACTGCCGGTAACTGTATCAGAGCTGGGATGACTGGTATATTAAATACACCAAAAACTACAACTATCTGTGGCAAATTTCCATCTACATCTTATGGCGTACATACATAACACTCATGAACAACCTATCTCTGTTTAAAGACGTAGACGTGTTTATTGTTATTAGGATTCACTTGAATAATATTCTAATATTCGCTGTTATTATCATGACTCTGTGAAATGCATTTATTATTCTTTGATATCATTGTTGGGAGGGCACTTCAACCGGGATCTCTTTCCTCTGGCTCCTCCTCATGTTTATTATATGAACACCATAACAACCTGAATAAATTTGATGAATTTGAATTATAATTTGAATTGTTGCTCTCAAATAATATTTATATCAGACAGGCGTGCAGATTGCCACTAATAGCCCACGTGATACGTGATTGGAGTTCAGAGAGAAATGTTTTGTCCTAAACTGATTCGAAAGGGAATAATAGGGAAGGATCCGGGCTTAACGAGGAAAGGTGAGACCCTAAATATCATGCTCACGTGAGATGCAGTTTTGTTGAGCAACGAATTTTCCTCTAAGGGGAAATTCGCTCAAGTTATTCAGAAATCTTCTAAAAACGGCTTAAAGTGCGACTCTGCCACGAAATCATTACAAAGGTTGTGGCACACCTGAAACCTTTCAGCTGTCAGGAACATGTGCACGAAATATCTCCCTCCGAGAATGTGCATATTTTATTCACACGAATTTATTATGAAGTGGACGCGCAGGCTCTGTGGAGCAAGAGGGCACTGAAAGCGACACTGGGCTGACATCACCCGGTGCCCTTTCGCGGCACTGCTTCTCGTGTCTTGGAAGAACACAACCTTTTTTCTAAACCGTATTCGCTTCCGAATTTTACAACATAATGGTCGGATCAATACGGTTTGCATGAGTGGTTGCGGTTAGAGTCACCAAATAGGGGTACAGAGTATCGCATTCCTTTTCCACGCCGGAGCCGCCGTTCGGTGTCCTCTATTGGGTCGATCGTGTCACGTGGTTTCTCCTTCCAAGAACGCGCCGTCCATGTTGAGTCCCCTCCGTCCAAAACCGGTTTCCTCGGTTGCGAACTGGCTCGGCTGCGCACAGTTCTCCGGCGGAGAAGGGGGAGATTGTCGTCCCATTGTGGCTCAGTGTCGCTACTCTGCTCCAGAGTTCGTGGTAACTCGTTACAAGTAACTCGTTACTGTAACTAAGTTCATTTTTTTGGTAACTTGTAACTTAACTCGATACTTTTGCGCCGTGGTAACTTTCAGAGGAACTCGTTCCTTTTCCGGGTAACTTTGCCAAAGTAACTTAAGTTAAGTTCGAAGTTACTTTTAACTCGCTTTTCACTCACATCCACATATGTTATTGCTTTCTCTCCGTTTCCTCCATGGCATTTTTTACCATAAAACGTGATATTCAATCAATGACAGCATTTTATTCAAGAAGTAAGAACCGCTGCCATTGCAATGAAGCTGAATCATTGTGCGCCCACAGGGAGTAAAGATGCAAAGCGTTCGAATATACCTCTACCAGAGAAACGCCATCATGACATTGGTAGGCAGACTGAAACCGAAACAAATCGGAGGGAGAGGGCTGGGTTCCACGAACGGGCACTTGGTCGCTGCCTCGCATTGAAAGAAAAGTAGGACCGAGGGTCGCGTCCCTTTAAGGGCCTATATCGTAATCCCCTCAAGAGCGTGGCTTTCGGGCGCGACCTTATTCACCTCTAGCTTCGAGCGTAGTTCAATTCTACAAAATTTTGGCGCTGTCGAACACTATGACGTCATTTGTTTACAAACAGGGAGAGGTCTATTGTTGGACATAAACGAAAACGATCTAAGCGTGTTGCACTCCTCCGCAGGCAACTCAAGGTCTAACTCAACTGCTCACGCGCGCTGCACCTGCGTAATGCCATTTTGTGTCCGAAGTCACTTGGAAGTAACTCGTTCTTTTTTTTTAAGTAACTAAGTGTGTACGAGGTACATTTCAGGCTGAAGAACTTTGTTATTAACTTAGTTACATTTTGCACACCGTAACTTACCTTGTAACGAGTTCTTTTTGACGGGTAACTTCTCAATCTATGCTCTGCTCCCTAGTTAGTGACTCTAGTTGCGGCAAGAGATCTCGCTACACGTCGGAATCGGCAACTACGTGGAGTGTCCTTTTTGTTTCGTTCAAAACGCAAGGGGAATGCAGGTTTTGAAGCAGACGACAACCCTGGACGTGACGTCAAGGTATCCTCCTCACCGACGAGCCGGCGCAGTAAGGAGGAGCGCTGTGGCCCGATTTTGAACTCTCACATAGCGATTGTTATCGACATATTTAATGTTTGCAAGCTGCAGTACCACTTCAGTAAGCTCTGCTCTTCGCAATTCGGTTTTGGTTTGCAACTGTCACCATTTACGAATTATTTACTCTCGCAAAATAAACGCGGACGATTATTCGTTATCGAGGCGGTGGTTCGTGTTCCCTATGAGGTTCACCTAATTTTTTCGAATCCTCGCGAAGTCTCCCTCAGGGGATAACCGAAACAGATAATAAGCATCGAACAGATTAAGCACCGATTAAGATTATTAAGCAGATTAAGCAGAACCGATTAAGATTAAAAACCGATTAAGCAGATTAAGATTAATAAGCACCGAAACAGATAATAAGCATCTAAGTTAGATGCTTATTATCTGTTTCGGCGGTTTTGACGTTCTTGTAATCGAAACCTTCGGTGCAGATTATCATTTTATGCACCGTGGGTAGATCCGATTGCACATAATTAGGGTTCCGCGTTTTCGATGTTTATGTTTGTGCGGATTCGGCGTATGTTTTTCGATGTTTATTGATTTTCATGAAATCGGAGTTTTTTCATGTTTTTCCTTGCGTGTACATCGCTTATCCGACAGTTATCTGCGAATAGCAAATTCAGTAGTGTGCGCGTCTAGCGCAGCCTTAAAAACCACAACCAATGCGAATTACCAGTTTCACGAAGTACCTGTTCGAGTTCAATAAGTTATTCCCACATCATCATCATCAGCCATTCATCTATGTTGTTTTTGTTGTCAATAAGTTTTGCAAGAAATGGCCGGAAGGCGTTTGCTCACCTTGTTCGTTACGAGGATTCACGTGGCGCCACGGTCGCACGTGCTCCGATATGCGCGCCGCACCTCTTCCTCAGCACACTTTAACTATCACGCTACAATACTTGCATACGACAACATCTTCTTTACCTGAGAGTTCAAAATCTTGATTTTCGCCAACGTAGTCCGAGGCCCTCTTCCTTTTTCTTCCCATCTGGGGTGCCGCGGAAAGACAGGACTGCCGTACGTGGAAAGTCGAGGTGTATGTACTGTCGTAACCTCTCCACTAAACGACTAAAGGCCGGTGACCGAGATTCTACTTGACGTCACGTCCCTAAAAGGTTCACAAGCGCGGTGGGGCATCTACAATGGCTGAAGAATGAGATTTCGATCAGCGCACCCGGTCCGGGACGAAAGGATTGACCCTGGAACACTCAATGTGGTCGCAGGTCATCCAACCATAGACCTGTTGCGCTAAGGTTTGGGAGGGTGATCGGAGCGCCGCTCCGGTATTTGCCTCGTTGCTGTTATATGTTGGTAGGGCGGCTCATCTGCGCTATTTGTGCGAAATGGAAGCGACTGAATGAAAGTGGAAGCCAGGCACGAACTACTGCTGCGTTGTGCGGTGCCACAACAGCAGCAGACTAGCTAGGAAACTTGTAAACAGACCTTTGAGCGGACTCACAGGTCAGGAACAGCTGCCGCCAGTACGCTTCTATCGCTTCCCGGGCAAGGGCTGCGAAAAGCCACGACGCGAAGCCTGGATACAGGCCGTACGACGGCAGAAGTAAGTAAGAGCATCTGCATCGTTCTTGCTTTCGTTCGTTCTTACTCAAAGCCGTCATTATTGCAGTGAAAACGGCTCAGCATGGGTCCCTAGCCAGACAGCACGAATATGCAACTACCATTTCGTCGGCCACGCGAAAAGTGACATCGAACAAAGCCCTTCCTACGTGCCAAAAATATTTCCTGATGTTTATCGGGAAAAGGCAGCTGCAGACGAAGGCAGGTTCAACAGGTGGGTGAATTTCAGTAACGATATGTTAATAACAAGCGGTGTACTCTAACTGGCACCATGTAATGTCTATTTTGTCTATGAAATATCATTTGCCTAATAAATTTCTATTTTAAGGTTCCTCAGGCGCTCACAGTCCCGCAGGCCAACTGCAACAACAGCAGATGGGGCAGGGAACAGCCCAACAGCCCAGGGATGTCCTGAAGAAGGATATGTGGATGCCACCCACAAGCCAGAGATCACAGCCGAGCACAGTGCAATTTGTGATGACGAGTCAGGCACATCTGATTCCCAAAAGGGCCTGGTACAAGGACAGAATGACCGTCAGCTTACGGCTGCTGCGGTAAATATGTTTATGTGCCTTAATTTCCGGCTTCTGTTGTGTTAGTTTTTGTGTGTACCACCAGCCAGGCGAAAAGACATCATTGTGTGTGTCGCATTTCATTTCAGGAAACACAGACAGACTTCCCACACGAAGATGGAGGCCTCAGGATCTTCTTATCTGTGACGAATGAGGGTGTTGCTTCGGCTCAGATCACGCATGACAGTAAAGTGACAACGGTACGTTCACCTCTTACCTCTGCTTTCCAGTGGTTCATTAGATACACAAGTGCTAAGTCATGCACAAGTGCAGTTAGTATTTTGCTTTCAGGTTTATTAATTGCTTACCTTTCCTTACAACCAATATATGTTTGTAACTTGTTTTCTAACGTATTCTCTGCCCTTCAATTTCACAGGCTAGCCAGACCAGTAGAGATTAGAAAAGAAAACGTGGATTTTCGGGAGTCAAGTCACTCGAGGCATCTGAGCAATCGTTACGCGACTTGTGCTGTATTACGCTCCAGATATTCTGTGCACTACTCAACATGATCCCTGACCAAAGGTGTAAAAGTACCGGCATGACAAAAGAAGATAAGCTAACGCTATTCCTGATGAAGCTTAAGCTTGGAATAAGCCTCACATCATTGGGAGCTCTCGTAAAAGCTCTCGTAAAGCAGGAGTTAAAAAAAACTACCCTGGGTGACGCATCCGGTTCGAATCCGGGAGCCGGCTGTGCTTTTTGGGTGCTTTCGGTGGGTTTTCCTCGGACGCTTTTGAGACAACTTTCGGCACAGTTTCCTACGAATTCGTCCCACGAAGCGCGATCTCTCCGAGCGACATGCCGCCACACCAGCAGGCAGAGTGCTCGGAAATGGGACGCCACCAGCACCAACCATAGCACTACCGCCACCAACACCTGACTGACGTTGTCGGATGCGATCCAGCTAGTGTTAGAAATCGCGGCTCATTTTACAGCGATAATTGTAGAAGCGAAGTTTTGTCGAGGCCGTGCGTGGTTCATGGCGTCTTATTAGGCACGCAATTGGTTGGCGCTGCTGGCGCAGAAGCAAATCGAACAGCATAAAAAACAAAAGAAGGAAACGTGAGGTACGAGCGGAGTCAGCGCACCAGAGGCTATGTGGTGAGGGAGCTGTACGCCGTCCGCAGATAGGGAGGCTTGGCGCAACGGCTGCAGCACGCGAACGGTATGACACATCGAGCGAACAAGCTGCTCAACACGCATTGCCTGACGAAGAGAACATGACCCAACAGTACCAGCAAGACTTACCATGTTTGTATACATTTCACGACTCCAGCAAATCTAGAGCTTCCCTGCACGGCACGACTTTTTCGGGAAGCAACATTAAGGCTACGAATCTAATAAAAGAAGAAAAATAGTTTTATGTTCATGCACAATATGCAAAGTTCTGCCTTTACCAATTCTAACATTTCCAGGCGTTTGAGGCTTACTTGTCTGTGGCGTCCCTAATTGTGGTCTGCCTCGGCCAATTCTCGTTGTTTTGTGGTTTCCGCCCTCAGTTCCGTATCAACCGTTATTTGAACCGGTTATCGGTATTTTTTTAACGGTCCAGTTCCTGTTCAGCTCCAAGATGGCGTCGACCGTTTCGGTTCGGTTCAGTTCCGGTTCGGCCAAAAATAACGGTTAATAACGATTTTCGGTTCGGGTTCGGTTCGACTCTCTGCTTTAGAGCGAAGTAAAATTCCCTGTGCCGGTCCCGAATGAGTCCTCCTTCATGCGGTCCAACATTATCTGTTAAGTAGATTGTTAATTTTTTTAGTGTTACCCCGTCGCATCAACCAGGTGGATTGCTAAAAGTATGGTTACAACGCCTCATGAACATCTCCGCATATCCCTCCATACACAAACAGACACCAGGCAGTAATAATTCTCAACCTTCACATTGAGTGTCCACACCGTGCGACTTAGCTACGTACGCGAAAATTACTTCCACCAATAGCGGTGAAAAAATGTAAATAGCTAAAAATATTTGAGTGCACACAATTTGTTATTTGTTATGATTATGGAATTCACCCATCTTGATATCTTGAACTCCCATACAAATGTTTCCAAAACGCTCCTCTGGCGTTTATTCAGTAACATGTGCAGTTGTACAGCTTTGGTTTTCTTTTTTGTTTCTTGTTTTTATTGCCAGGTATTGTATGTCTCAAAATGGATATGTTTCTGTATAATGTGTATATGTATGTGAGTGTATGTCTTTACCTGTACCGTCTACGTGCGCCAATACCAATGTTGCTGCTGTTGTTGGGCACGGTAATAGAGGTATATTATATTATTATGATGATTATTATTATTATTATTATTGATATTAACATTTTAATGCACTTCATTGTGAAGTATTAGGTATTGAGCGCAGATAAATATGCTCTAAAAACTCCCGAAATATGCATGTAACTATGCACTGAAAACCTTCTAAACATGCAGTAAAAATCCTCAATATATGGAATATTTTTAAGTTTTCACATGCCTATTTTTTTAGAAAAGTGAGTACTTTATTGGGGATAACACGGGGAAATAAAGCCGCCTTCATTGTGCAGCACTCAATAAAGAATACTTGTGCGACGGATATAAATCATAGGGCTGAAGGCTTTGCGTTCGTGAGTGATGAAATAGCGTAAACACAGGCTAGCTTGTGGAACACTGCTACATACACGCACGGGCATAGGTGTATGTTCGTATTTAAAATGAAAGATTAAAATGTGAACGCCGCCCGTCTTCGTAAGGGTAATGTGGCGAAGGTGAAGTACGGCTATTTTGGCCAAGGACGCAGTGGTGGATGGAGCAGCCAGAGTACGGACTGAAAAACGCACGTCACCCCTCCGAAACATGGAAAATATTCGATTCCGACCAGAATTTTTGCAAAAGACGACACAACGCCGTCCCGAAACCAGAATAAAAAAATAAATAAGGGGAAATAAAGCAGGAAAAGAGAAGTAAGCTATCGCACCTGAAAAATAATGCAAAATATACACTTTTCATGCACTTTCATGCGAAATATGCCACAACGTGCAAAACGTGCATTACCATAGAACCCTTCTGGCAGGTCCCAAGGCAAGACCGAAAGTATATTTCCATCGTAGACATACGAAACCATATCGAGAGAACGACATGCATATGCATGAAAATCCGCGTTCTAGTGAAATATATAAAAAAAAGGAGTTACTATTCTGCTCTGGCACAAACAATGCGACAGACACGCTGAACAGCCAAAATAACGGAAGGTATCCATAATTCTAAACTCAACCCATGTAGGTACCCGAGCCCATGAATGAGACGGAGGCGGGAGGTAAAGCAGAAATTGGGGGGGGGGGGCAACCGTTTAACGTTACCGCTAGCCGGTTTCCGTGTTACAGTTGTCTGTGGCTGCCTGCATGAAATAGTTTCGGAATGCCTGAAAAGGTGTGAACCAAGAATGCTAAGGTAGCTCTCAAAGTGCCGTTTCCAGAGTCTCCCCATTCGCTTCGTTAGGCAACGTCGCCCATATACGGCTTCAAGAAAGCTAAAGCAC
Organism: Ornithodoros turicata; assembly: GCF_037126465.1. NCBI lineage: Eukaryota > Metazoa > Arthropoda > Arachnida > Ixodida > Argasidae > Ornithodoros > Ornithodoros turicata. The sequence continues at coordinate 2,840,357 of NW_026999342.1, forward strand.
GTCCCCTGTTCATGCGTGACTTGCAGCACGCTTTTCTCAAATACGTCCTCTTATTCCACGTGTCAAGCCAAGTTTTCGCTTCCGCTGTCCATATCCCGTGTCCTAGAAGCAAGATTCGCCTTCCACGCTCCGCGTACCCGGCCGGCTTCGAGTCCCGCACGCGGGTACGCTGTCTGGATGTTTTGTATGGATTTTCCTCCAACACTGTAAGGCAATATTCTGTGGAGATGTTGGCCCATGATGCAATTACTCCTCCAGGCAAGAAGCCGTCACACCGGCAGGCTCGGCAATAAGAGGTCACTATAGCCAACCGCTTTCATTGTGTGACCATTTCCGTTCTCATATGCTTCTCTCACCTTGCCGTTAATGGCAAAATTCCTTCCGCAGCCGTCGCGCCGTTCCAGACGTTTCGTGACTGAACGCGCAGTGGGCCTATAGAAAGGGCTCGTCGTGTATACAGAATTTCCGTCGGGTCTTCCGCCCACAATCTGTTCCAGGACAGCGACCCAGAAAACATTATCCTTTTGTAATGCACGGACGCATGAGAAGCGGGTCTCCATGATTAACTTACATGTAACGCAGGGTATAATGGAATTTGATTTTTTTTCTTGGCTTCCCCTTTTTCTGTTCTTTGTTTACACAGCACCCCTGATGCTGTGGTCTGCACAGTAATATATCGCTTACATTCATATGCGTTCGCAAATGTGCAGAAATACGACATTTTAAACCACATACACATAGAACAGAACGAGAAGAATGTATCTTATGTGTGTTGTTATATGTGATGTATATGTGTGTGTGTCGATCGTGACACACACTATCCGACTACCTACTTCTGACTATCGTTTATACGACGTCGCCTTTCTAAAGTTTCTAATCCCTTCAGCTTTTGGCGTTCCGAAATTCAGCCTCTTCCTTTTGCTGAGACTTCTGAACAACTTCAAAGTATTCCTGAAGCTCACCCTCCTCTACTTCTGACGCATTCATCAGTACTGACCAGCGTGCCACAAATTAAGTGGCAAGTCACTTCATCCTTTTGTAGTTATTGTTTGCGAAGACTGCGTTGAGTCGCCGATCTTACTTTCTCGGGCGCGATCAAAGTATACGCACAAGCGCGAAGCAAAGGAACCCCCCGAAATAAATAATATTAACGGAATGTAATGTGCCAACGTGTCCGCGAGCGGGAATGGCAGAGCGCGTACTCATGAGCTATATTTCGCATTTGGCGGCATTCCCATTTAGACCATCAAAAAATAAAAAATAAAAAAATCCCCCAAACGTGAAAGAAAATGAAACGCAATCCTGATAATGCTTACCTTATTAGAAATACGTCGATTCCAGCTTTGCGCGTCATCGACAGCTTAAATATCAGAGGGCCTGTAGGGGTTGCATATGAGGAAAAGAAGGGGGTTTTGTCAAGCATCTGGGGATGATAGGGGGTTGTACGGGGGCCTGGTTAAATCACTCAGGTGAGGAACACTTCACGGAACAACTCAATGCACTCCAAAACTTTCCAAGTGGCGCCAGGCAAAGTGGCGTCCCCGCGAGTTTCGAATTGCAGCTAAAAAATATCAAATAAATTACGACATGCGGCATAGGATATGTGTCTCCGGTAGAGTTTTGTATCATATTGGAAACCATCACGAGGCTTCAAAGTTTCAGAATGCCGGCGGAACTGTGTTTTGAACGCATAGTTCAAAAATTGTGAATGAAGCTTGTGAATGAAGCTTGTGGACAAGGAATTAATTAATTAGGCAAAATAAAAACTACTGACAGCCAGGGTACACGGCAGGTAACAACAAAACCAACAGCCTCAGACTCAAGGTCATGTTGGCTCTGCCAACAACTTTATTTTGGTTATGATGGTCGGTGTGCTTCATCGCTTGAGGAAAACTAAGTTTGTTTGATTTTTCTCAAGCGTCGTTTTCCTTCCTTTTTCTTAATAAACATATCCCCCCCCCCTCAAGCGTCGTCTTTTTGAAAATACTTGTGCATGTTGGTCGGGACACCCGGATTTTCTTCTCGATACGGAACATCAGCATAAAAAATAAATACATACACAAGTGACGCTTTGGCATATGTCAGGAAGAAACTACAACGTTGGCTATTTATTGGAATAAGGTAGGATATTGTGGTAAGCAATTCATTCCGGGAGCACAAATAGATCACGTAAACATAGTCCTTGTTTGAGCGGCGCCGGAGTGAGCCTTGCTTGGTGGCCCCGACGAGACGCATCTCTTTCCTTCGCTCTCACACACCGCACTGACGTTGCACATTGAAGCAGTTGCTTGAGGGGCGCGCCGGTTTTCGGACGGCAGGATGTTTTTATTTCCCCCCTCTTGTAATGTAGCCGAGAGCTATTTCCTTGCACCGTCATTGACGTGGCTCTCTTTCGTAACACAGGAAGGGCGGTAAATGGACCACGAAATGAACAGCTGGCAATGATGGAAGTTTACATTAGGAGCATGACAGGAGTCGTTTACAGAAGCAAATCGTATCATTAAATGCGACTTTCTCATGGAAGGCTCGATGAATTGACTGATAGCAGAGGGAATAAAAGCGACGTTGAAGCAGGAAAGTGAGGGAATGGTCACGGGAGACAAAAGTCTCAGTGAGAAAGTGTGGGCTGCACGAAATTCCAAGTTGCCAAAAGAAAGAAATGAGAGTGGAGTAAAGTTACACACGTTTCACACGGTTTCCATCGCGTTTATTAAAGGACACCTATACAAACACAGCCTTCCTTGTTGGCCAACTCTTGGTACTAACCAAAGTTTCCATTTCACTCCGCAGTATGTTCTCTCATCGTACTTTCACCGAAGATATTTGCTACGTGTATTCGTATGAAGAAGCGAAATGAAAATCATGACCAAGGAGGGATATTGCGTGTAAGGAACCCATTGAAAAACGGTTGCCTTTTGCTTATAAAGGTAAGAGACAAGAATGAAAACCTTTTGACCACAACTGCTTGAGCCCAAGTCGCTTCTCGTCAGACGAGGCGGAATAAATTTATGTGACCTCCCAGTGACGCCACGACAGAAAAGTTGCCTTCCGGGAGGAAGGGCCGTCACCACAGACTTACGAGGTGCTCATGTGATATAGCCGTGCCTTACCGAAATAATTTTACTCTTTGTCGATTTGTGTTTGCGTTCACCACGCAAAGTTGGGGTTCCGGTAAGGCCTAGCAAGGGAGAAGTGAAAACTGGTGCGCGATCGAACTCATGCTGTGCATCTTTATAAATAATAACAATCAGTAGGATATGGTAATACGATTAGCCATGACCATAACTGTTAGGATGACAGCCCGTTATACGAGCTTTCGTTTCTGTTTTTTTTTTTTTCTCTCTTCCCCGATGTGCATGTTAGCGCCTGCTTTATTTGCTCTGATGTTGTGTACGGCCTAGTATTAAGATGGTTATGGTATGGTCTTCTGATATATGAGGTCATAGGCGCCAACTGCGTTGGGGCTTAGGGGCCTGATCACTCCTCCGGGAAGTGTACCCAGATGACACTGAAGATGACCGTTTCGAGGGACATGCTAAAAATCGCGTGTTTCATACGAGTGATCATGAAAGTGCTACAAAAATTTGCCTTACAACGTCATAACACGGAATTCCCGACACCCTTCCCGTCCTCTGTGTATGAGAGGGAAGGGGGCGTTGTGCCCGGAATCCTCCCTGTAGAATGAGAACTCTCCGCCTATGCATGGGGTTCATTATATTATGCATGTATTATGCTGCACGCCGGAGTACTGAACAAAAATAACAATTATTTTACATGTCGTACTTTGCGAGATAGAAATCCCGTGAACACTTGCGCCTTCATAGCTCTAACGTCAGATGAGTGAGAGCGATATTCGTTGGCACTCCTATAAGTACACAATACAAACGAGCATTTTCGAATTGTAGTACCGTCCCATTTGCTCGTTATGTGTAAGCAGTAGTCGCTTTTGTACGACCGCTGCTCTACACAGCAAGAGTGCAGCCCGATCAGCATGCTTTGACCATGCACAAATACTCCTGATATCGAAAGAGTCGGGGAGTAGAGAGTAGAAAAGTAAAGTTGCGGATGGATGGATCCATTCATAACAATTATAATTATTATAACTTTGTTATTTCATGTTTCTTCTCGCAGGTTTGGTTTGTGCTTTCGTTTAGCGCTTGCCTGTTCGCATATCACGACGCTGCAGTCCCCCAGTCCCCCCTCGATCCCCCCAAATATTTGGCGACATCTCCAGCCGTTGTTTCCTGTGCACCCCCTATAGGGGGATCTCTGGTTTTACAGCTTTAGACACATGTCGACAATGATGCATAAAGCTGTTACAGCGTAACTGTAATAATGCCCCCCCCCCCATATTTTTTTCCAGCACCCTCCTGTGCTTCAATGAAATTTCGCGGATTCTTACGGAAATGGATGGTCTATCACGGTCACGGACTATCCATTTCCGTGAAAATTGCAAGTTGTCGTCTAGCAGTGTCCAATTACGATTCCGTTCGATCATCATCCATTTCAATGACCATTGAAACACCTGTGTGACAACTGTATAAACCTTCTTAGGTTTCACGGTAAAAAGTCTGGCTACATCACGGAGAGTAACTATACTGAGACTGGAACGCGCAAATTGAAAAACAAAACAGGCCGCATGGCGCCTAGGAACAAGGAAGACGACGATGTCGCAGCCGTCAATATTCGTGATGCCATGGACGTCCCTCGGCAATGGTGTGGTGACGTAAAGGCACGGATTATCATTACGCATTTCCACAGCACGTGTGTTGAGAGAAGCAGATGAAGAATGCCAAAGGAGAAAAAGCGCGAGATGACAGCCGCTGGGGCTCCGCGAGACAGACAAGGTAAATACGAGCGTCAGGTCAAGTTCGAGGTCCTCACCGGTGAAAGCAAAGTTTCAGCTTCCGCGTTGCCGAGACCTTCGCGGAGCAGGCTTTCCTTTAGAGGTCGAGGGACAACAAGGCTGCTTTGTTTCGTCTTTCATCATTGAGAAAGGCTTGTTTCTGCTGACTTTCGCAATCCGTGTCGTTAACCTCCTCCGTCAGCACTCCTTTGTTTACCTGAGCGATGAGTGTGATGGTCAACCGAAGTGTAGTTCATAAACAAGAGTTCGTAGTTTGTGCACCGCTGCTGATGCACGAAAGATGAGTGCTTTTTTGTTACGGATCGTCTGCGCATTGTGACATGGAAATGAACATGGTTCAGAGGATAAGAAAATATCGTCGCAGCCGTCATGATCATATGTGAGGTCGTTTGCCTTTCTAATGTGTGGACTGCTGCACTCGAAGAGATCCCAACCAAAGAGGCGGCAAACCCTATGTTGTTTCCGCTTTGTATGAGGTGACACTTTTAGCATTCTTTTAAAGTAAAAATTCCACTTGCCACGCTGAGCACAATGTTGTGCAGCCTTTTTCTGTTTTTACTGACAGGCATTTTATTTCGTGGTGTGTCGTTGCTGCATGTCGCATGCAGCTGAACTTTTAGTGCTGGCGTGCATGTGGAACTTATTGTAGCTAATGGAGGGAAGATTTCTAAAGCACAATTACTACACTAATGTAAATCACAGATACGGGTGATGGTCGTTTATAACGCACAAAAGCCAAACTTCATACATTCGGATGAGCGTGGCAATCGAAAGCTGAGAGAATCATGTGACGTATGTGACACGCGACTGCTACTTTCTTTTCATTTTTATTCATTATCATTTTATTTACTTTACTGTATATTTATTTGAACTGGAGTAGCCGGCTTTCTTTATGAGCACCACATTATCCGTGTTATTTTTCGTTCCACCGAACCAATCATCAACCGAAGGAAACGACAGACTGAGCGGGTTAAGTCATCTCCCCGTTTTGGTGGTAGCCAAGGTCGTGCTGAAGAGTGGGAGGTGGTGGGTTCGAATCTACCATCGGCTGGGCTGTTCTGGGTTTTTCCCTCAGTTCTCCGAAGACATTCCAGACGAAAGTCCACAGAGTTAACCCCTGAAGTCGGCCCAGGACGCATACTAACCCCTTGTCTCCTACCCCTCCCTGCTGTCCTCCCTCTGTCTGTCCATATCTGTATGCCGCTCATAGCCATAGCTGCTTCGCGGCGCTAACTCGGAATAAAAAAGTCATCAGGAAGGAGATGAACATGATGAAGTGCATTGAACACGTCCTGCAGATATCGTGGTTTGGTACGATGCATAGAAAAAGAAGACTTAGATTGTGGGGCTCGTGAAGAGATCCGGGGACACCACTTCAATTAGAGATGAAATAAAGTGTTGTTCGGCTTGGTGGTAAGACGAATCCAGAAAAGATACGAGACATGGACACAACAGATAGTGCTTTGTGATCATACACTGATGCACAGGTTTCATTGTACATACCACCAGATGAATGTAACAAATTTTCTTTATATATATCTATTGTGCCCATGTCCCGTATCTGCACTCCAACGTCTCTCGAAAGTAATTGAATTGTCCATTTTGTGGTTCAACAAACAATCACGTTTCTTTTTTTTTATTGAGAACAGATAGCGTTAATATTCTCTGCCAATTTGATGACTCACAAACACATACTTTGCAAAAGTGAAGTTTAATCAAAGTTAGCGGGGCCATGCTGATGACATTGCTTACTTGCCCTAAATTTTAACTGGTTTAACTTAATTGTAACTGAATTTTAGCTAGTGACTAAAATTCGTCAGCCGCTTTTATTTTACCTTGGTGTTTATTTGTTTTCTATACATCCTGTATTTTGCTGCGCGAAATAAATTTCCTCGAATATCAGATACCCTTCCATTTCAGGAAACATCTCAATTGACGAACAACAACTTGAATAAATTAAGTAATGGGGCTTACTGCCACCGACAGGAGGAGTACATAATTAAATAACCGTAAGCCGTAGCTGCGTACAACGCTGACTCCAGTGGACCAAATTACTGCTGACAATTATTTTGGTTTTGTTGCGGTATGTTGCTACAATTTAAATTGATGCAGCGTAGAAAATCTTCTTTCCTTGATCGAGTACTTAAAAAAAGGCTACTAAAACTAGCTACTACTACTAAAAAAGCTTATTCGATTAAGTGCCCGCAAAAAGTCATACAAAATATCGGTGTCCCGTGCAGTTCAACCTTGAAGGTTCTTGTGATAGAAGACCAAGCTTTGTGTTAGGATGTTACCCTTATTCACCATTCACGCATTGTAGCTCGCGATTGAAGCAAGAGAGGAGAGCGAGTCGGACTTGTTTAATGACCCATAAAGAGCTCGGTCCTTTGGACTAAAGGTTATAGCCATAAACACTGGTCAGGTAGCGTAACACAGCGGTTCAGCATCACTGGTACTTGACCGCCATTCGTTCTCCATTGGTGGCATTAAGAGCCGCAGCTGTTAACAAGTGTTGAACAGAAATTCGTCAGCAGCTACAAGATAACCCGCACAGGTTCAGTGAGTCGGAAATATATTAAGTGCAGAACGGAACGAGATGTAGAATAACCTTTCTTGTTTTCTTTCGACGTGAAATAGATTTTCGACTTGTACAGCGGAGTGAGCCGCGCGTAACTGAACCAGGCCGCGTACCCGTTGCTTTGCTATAGATTACGTGTCAAACAGGGTCAGTCTTATGTTGTTTGTTTTCTCGCTTTAGGCCCTCTGCTTCACACTCATTCTATTTTACAGCGTTGCACTTTGATTGTACGGTGCGTCCTTTATATCGAGGGTTGAAGGTTGATGTTCGTTCTTGAGCGACTATGCACACCATGGAAGTAAGCCTCGCTGTAGATACCCTATTTTACATTCGAGTTAATTTAACTACAGCTTGGGACAAAAGTTTACAGAACACCGGAGTCTCGTATTTCTCAATTGAAGCGACACCCTACCTGCAAACTGCAGCGGACACGCATGCTGAGAGATAAATAACATAGACAGTCACACGTTTCTTATTAGATATCTTCCTTATAGCTAGCAGTGGACCGCCCCATCAAAGAAATATTACCGTGTTCCGTAAACTTTTGTCCCTAATGTACAATTAGGTGAAGTCAGTCACGTGATACTGGAAGGAGGTCCAGCGATACAGTCCTGACAGAGTCCAGTTTAGAGATACTAGAAAAAGAAAAAGGAAGATTGCTGTACCTTAGATGCGCTCAACGTTTGCTGTTAGCGAAGCAGCAGCGATTTCCGAAAGACACCTACGGATATCACGGTGCACCCTTTGAGTGGACCGTATAGAAAAACAGAACCTGGGGTTTCGGTTCCCTTGGTAAATAAAGGGCCGTTGTTCACCCTCTGAGGTAATATAGTATGATATTCAAGCATCATATAAACCCATGCGACTGAACGTGGCCGTACAAATGAAAGGAATAAACTTGATCCGCCATACTTAAGCATATTCTTTATTTGCATGCAAGAGTAACTGCATTTGAAAATGGTCGTCACTCATTTTCCCTCTCTTCCTCTGAAAGATGTTTCCAGCGACACTTAACAGGCGTTCGGCAGGGGCGCTGGAGGGTGGTGTCAAGTAGAGCCCCTATTCGCTGCGAGATCGACCTATAGGGGGCGACACTTTCACCTTTCTAGTGTGGATAACACGTGGGCCGTTGTACGGAGTTGATGGTTCTTTTTCGTACTTCTTGTGTATATTCACCGGAAGATCACTTGTGCCGCGATGGTATGGCATTGTTCGGTTCCCCGATATTCCATCTACTGCACTGAATGCGGAATAAGCGTGTAAAAGCAGACGACACGTCCACACTACGGAAGTTCTCCGTTCTCCGCAGCGCGCCGACACCGTTCGATCTCGGAGCGAATACTCGTAAAAGTAGCGCGAACATTTGAGGATCGCTACTTTCCTCCTCTCTCACACGGTCGACGGCGTCTTGCCTATTTCATTGGTCATTCGCTATCACGTAGTGCGGAGCCTCTTTCGTAGCCAGCATCCCTGCTGCAGAAAGCAGGAAGACGTAGGAAGTGCCAATGACAAACTATACGACTGCGCTTGTTTCTGAGACTCGCTGTCTGTGTGCTATGGAACAATCAATTCCTGTGCGTTCGGATGCCATAACCGATATGGCGAAGGCAAGAACTTTTTGCGTTGCCTTTCATTGTAAGGGTATTTATAAGGGAACGCCACCATCTCAGCTTTTCGAAGGAAAGGATTTGCAGTCCTTTTAGTTTTGTCAAACACACACCTGTATTGCTTTTATCTTAACTTACCAATGCTGTCGCCGTGCATAGCTTTCATCGTCCCCGCGTACCCATATTTTGCGTCCGGTTGCGCCGCTGTAGAGAATTTTTGTTTGTGTTCAGTACCGGATGGATCACGACTATGCGGTGAGTGAACATTGCACGCATTCTTGAGAACGTAAGACAGAGCGGAGTTTTTGACCGTATAGTATACCGTTCTCCAGTTTCTAGATCAACGTACCTCAGAGAACAGTGTGGTTTGTTGAAATTCCTGTTGAAGTGTGATGCCTTTTTGACAGTCACTTTTTGTCCCCATCCACTTCACTTTATTGAACCAAGTTGAACCAACTCGCTTGAACCAAGCAAGGGTGCTGTTTGAATCGAGCGGCTTTTGAATACCGTAAAAAGATGGCAGACCGTACAAAATTTCAAGATTGTTCGTGTTATAATATTCAACGACAGTACACTCTAAATCTGGTACCATCTAGTAAAGGGTAAAAATTTCAAAATTTTTACCCTCTATTTCAGAAGTTACCCTGTAACCTACGGGCAATACCCTCTATTAACGTTACACAGGTCACCTATAAATAGAGGTTACTGTCTCCTAACCGCCACACCGACGTAAAAGTTACAGTTTCGCCAGCCATGGCTGTCTCTAAGACGCCCGCCTCCTCAAGAACAAATTGTGCTTAAAATGAGCTCTCATCAGTGGAGAACGCATACTGTCATTCGCAACATATGGCTATAATATATGTAATTCATCCAAAGGCATCCAGTGGCGAAAAGCGAGTGATCACTACATGTACAGATTCACATGCACAACAAATGAAAGAAAGAAATAATTGCAACTGGAGCATATGTATTATTTAATTGGCAAACCTGGAACTACAGCTGAGGCAAGAGCACGACGACGTCACAATACCTGTGGTGAACGACATTCAGTTTCAAGGAGGCATACTATTTACAGTCCTCACATTGTTGCAACTCCCTCTCCAGTACGCCGACAACATTTCTATTCCTTTCTGAACCAGCGACGCGGCTATGGTTAATCAGAAGCACACGAAGAAGTAAAACACAAGGATGACAAAGTACTAAGCAAATAACGGGCGTAACACACACACGTACACACTGTGTTGAACCGTTGGACCGTGTTGAAGAGACAGACTGTGCTGCGATTAGTGTTCCTAGACTGTCCAGCAAAAACGTAACTACGTAAACTTTGTAGTGAACATACCGTAGAAATACTCTGATAAAGTTCCACCACTTCAACCTTGTGCTTTCTTCACAATTCTGAACACGATCCGCAGTTCGTACAGACGCAGAGACACAATAACGTAACGCACACTGATCCGGAACTCTCGTACTGAATGATTGGATGTGCGGCTTGAACGAGAACACAGTGACTTTTGAGCAGTACCTTTTGTACAGGTTATCTTGCAAAGAAACAAGAAAAACAAACGAAGGAAATTCAAACGCGGAATTCGTTTAGACGTTACAACGTTCCTATAAAAGGGTACATTTATAAGTTACGTGAATCGGATTTCCGTTGAACTCTGAACTCTGAAGTAACCTCTATTGCTCCTCCAGTGTCACGTTACAAGTCGCGTTTAACCTCTAAATAGAGGTATCGGACGTGTAACCTCTGCGATATCTACGTCTATATAAAGGTTACACATTGCTAAAAGTTACAATAAAGGGTTCCGAGTTAGGAGTGTATACACTCTAAGAAAAAAAGGTAAAATTTTCTACCCATCTTGGTAGAGCTGTGTTTCAACCACATTTCTACTCAAACCGATTTTACCTTTTGGGTATAACTGCAGAGTAGAAAGAAACTAAAGAGTAAAACTGACGTTCTACCAGCTTGGGTAGGAAATTCTACCTTTTTTTTTTTCTTCGAGCAAACGTGAGAGAGAGGAGCAAGTGAAACAGACGTCACCGCTTCTACCTGCGGAGGAGAAGGCGCACGTGGATTGGCCCTGAATGGTAGAAGTGCTGCCGTTCCGGCTTGGGTAGGAATTTCTACATTTTTTTCTTAGAGTGTACACGTATCACCTCTACACTCAAGCGAAGGAGAAGAGGACCACCTTTTTTCCTTTTGTGAGGAATAAATCTAACGTGAAAAGAGTAGAAATGTAAGAGTGCAGCTGTACCACCCTAGTTGTAGTGCATGTTACAGTGGAATTTGCAGATATTGACTGTGTCGAACAATATGTATACTTTGCGGGAAGTTGTTGGATGTAAGGCGTATTGAATAGGACATTTCACACGCTTCAGCGTCCAATCTTGCCGTGCTGCTTGGGAACTTGGTAAAGGTATTCAATACGGGTTCGTCCCATTTTCCTCATTCTCAGCCAATACGGGGTGCACACGGGCAATATAGGGCCCATAATGCAGACATTTTCCCCATATTGGCTCAAACTTGGCAATATGGCGCCCGTGCTGCAAAATCTGAGCCAATGTGGGAAAAACCTATGGTAAAACGGGTCCCGTATCGGACCCGTATCGTCAATGCTCAGCCAGTATGGGCCCAATATTGTGTGCTGCCTAGGGAGACACGGAAGTGTTACATTACGCATTATTCAGTCACGTATCATTCTTTGTACACCACGATACAATTCCTTACCGAGGAAACCGTTGATCAAAACCATCTGCTACACGCATTAAGTATTTTCGGGACACGCACCACTTCAAGCAAGACGGCATTAAATATATGATTTGCTTCACAATCTCTGCACTGCACGTTCGTGAGGTACACGTATGTGGGAAAGAACGCTGGAGAGCACACCGGGTATGCTAAACATTCAGTGATTAACTCCTGAAACAATCAAGAACAACACTGATGCAAGCCTATGGATGCTGCACTAGAAATCTGCCAACAAAATGTTTGTTCTCACTAGGACATGTCAGACTGGTGTGATCACTTCAGTATCAGACGTTGCACTTTGATGTTTCGAGTACGTCAACACAGAGGTTCATCCAATCATACAGTTATACCAAAGAAGTGCGACATTGGCCGCGTTGTACTGCTACACTATACGAAGAAATTGGAGCTGTAAGGGCAAGGGACATAGGGAACACACATACACAGGACCGGCTGCTCCACTACAACAAGCACTGCTACGCCGCTCTCGACAGTCTCCTTCCACAATACCCGTATAATTTAGATCTCTGAGGGAATCAGACAAGTCTTGCTACAAGACCAAGTTGTTTATGAACGGCACACTACATGGCAATCCCTTTGCGCTGCACATCGACAACAGGACAGCCCAGCCACAAAACATGTCGCCGATCACAATTGCGAGTTTATCTAATATTTTCGCCGAGCCAGCTAACTTCTGATACTGTGCAAGCGTAAAAGTCACTGGAAGCACACAATTACTTCACCTTAGGCGAGCTGTTTGATCCAGGCGTTTCAGAAAACAGCGCTGATGTGCTACCACCCAAACAGCACTACCCAAGCATGCACAATGTACTGAAAATCGAGTGCAGTACGGGTGGACGGTATGTGTCCTATCAACATTCTTTAGTTTCACACGTCTGTTCAAGGCCTTCCACCAACCCGTTCCTTACCCCATTCATGGCGTTCCCCATTGCACTCGACTTTCAGTACATTGTGCTGCTTGGGCATGCACCGATTCATGTTAGCGTGGTTTATTTGTACACAGGTATCGTGAGGGGATCTTACAAAATTCAAGCACATAAAAACTATTCACAATCAAACGAGTTCTACGTTGCGCGGGAGCTGATGAAAAGTGATTTCGTTACCCTTTCCCCATCGGGTTGTGTAACCGAAGGATACACAGCTTTGCACCACGCCCACTTTGCGTGGAAACGATCACACCAATCAATACAATTGATTGCTGTTTTGCCCGCATCAAGCAGACGATCTGCTGACTACAGCGGTACCCCAAGAATGTGACGTAAGGCGTCTGTATGTGCCCAGTACCACCTGCGATTCAGAAAAGGCGATCTGAATTAAGGCAGTTATCAGTTTCACAATTGTGGAATGACCATATAAGATGGATATGCGGAGAAAAAAATCAGCCATGAGCACGACAAGCAGGCAAAAAAGGGGCCTCCTAACGAACCTTTGTGCTTCATAAAACATGCTGTAGCCAATACTTGTAACATTCGAGTAGAAAACTCAAATTGAAGGTCACAAAGAAACAAAAGCACGTTAAGCGCACACGGCTAAAGAACGTACGCAGAGGTTGCTAAAGACATACGTTACATTTTCCTTAAAAAATGACAAAAGCTATTTTCTCATGTTTTCTCGTGTTTCTTCAATAAACTGTTTTCTACAAAACACGACATGTAATGTGCATCATTCAGGTTGTCGTCTCAACGACTTTAGTGGAGCCTATTCTGCAGACTTGTGCCCGTTACCGAAAAAAAAAGTAACTAAATACCGTTACCCGTTACTTCAGAAAAAAAGTAACTAAATACGTTACTCGTTACCAACATACAAAAGTAACGAGTTCTCGTTACTCTCAGGTAACGAGTTACTTTTCCGTTATAGCCGCATAATTAAAGGAGCCAACAAACAAGCCATCACTTGCCTTCAACTCTTCATTAATGAGGAAATGCACTTCAGAAGAAGTTGATACTCGAAATTTACATTTCTGAAGTGGGGAGTGATGAAAACACAAAGAAAGACACCGGTTTTCGTGCCACCGATCACCAACGGTTCCCAAAAATACACGAGGGGCTGCGTCATAATTTAGGGCGCTCAGAAGCTTAGCAAACACAGGAAAAGGCTAGAAGTCGAAACACGTTTCTTGTAGCCATAGCACAATTGGAGTCCATACTTGGGAAGGAGTGATGATCGGAGATTACGGAAACAAGAGAAAAGACAAGGGCATTCATTTAAGACGATTCAGCACGTCAACGACACATCCAGCGAGGGACTGCAATAATATTTTGAGTGACACGTGGTCGTGGGTCACGCAGTCAAATCTGCACGCATTGCGCCACACAGAGTGCCGAAATGTGCTGCCCCGCGCTGAAGAAAAGGAACGAGTAACGTCAGTAACGAATTACCAGTTTTTGTAACTGATTTCGTTGCTATTACAATTTTTAAGAAGTAACTGAATCGTTACTTCGTTACCAAAAAAAGTAACCGTTACCAAGTAACGAGTTACTTGTAACGAGTTAGGCACAACTCTGCTATTTTGTGGGTTCTATCTAGCAAACAAGTGTCAGTTTCTCAGCGTACTTCTCTATTACGAGAATACCAATCTTTGTTTCCTTGTGATTCAAAGACAAAAAAAGCGTAAATAAAACGTAGAAAGTTGTTAGTTGCGAAATGAACGCACGCAACGATAAGAAGCAAGGAACCGGAACGCTTTCTCGTAATCAAGCACGGAAGCCGCTCCTCGTTTTCACGCCAGAAACGTGCTTCCGTCACGAATGGCCACAATCTCACGAGTCGTATATCTCAAGTGGAAAGAGAATGTAGTCGTCGGTATTTATGTTAATAACGTCATATCTGCGTTAAGCCATGCAGTACCGTCTTCAACGCCGCACAGCCAACCGTGATCGACAATTTGTCTTCCTTCTGACGTACTAAGCTGGAAGAACTATCATACTCCGGACGCATGCAAACGCCCGCGCCGGCGGTGAAGGGGTCAAAGTTGTGGAGATTTCCTTGTCTATGTGAAAAAAGTTCGAAGCAGTGGCACATGTCGTTGCTTCGAAAACAACCTGACCGATTCCTGGTGTTGACGATTTTATCATGTCCCGCGTTTCTGAAGTAAAGTAGTAAGTAAGTATTATCTGAGAAAAAAGAAAAGAAAACACATGGTTGAGCAGGGTGGCTGTCACTACAGGCGCCTGCAGGTCCATGGCATTTGGGTTGGAGCGCTGGACTCTGTCTTAAAGACGCAGCAAAGGTGTGAAAAGTGGCAGCGTATGCCGCTATCTTTTAGGAAGGCGTGCTTTCAGAGCTTTAACTTCCTGTGAAGTAAATGACAATGTATCTACTTCGTTTCAATGACATTATGGTACTTTACTCGTGCTCAAGCTCAGTTCTCCGATGAGCACGTTCTCATATCGATGACGCTTTGAAAATGTACTACTTTACAGACCCGAAGTCTGCCGTATCGTGTACCGGAAGACGTCGATTTCTCGTGCGTACGCGTAGTTAGAACAATCCGGGAGATTTTCTGTTCCGATAGATTGTCGTCAGCAGCGGCTGGGCGGGGCGGGAAACTTTCCTCCTGTGGCTGCTATCGTCGGCATAGTGGCGAGTATCCCGTCCATCCTGCCCCGAAGGGCTCTATTTATAGCTCCGTTATTTCTGACCGATCGCCTGCATTGAGCTCCTTCAGCGGGAAATAGAGTGTCGTGCATTTCTGCGCAATGATATTACCCACGAAGGTCATATCGATCTTTTCATGCACGGTCATTGCTGTTACAGCTACCGAAACTAATAGCGAATTGAGCTGGTCGTTTCCGCGCAGCGCAGTGTAGTGTACCAGTGTGGGTTCGGCCCAGTACAAACGAGCGAAGAACGAACAGAAGGACCAGTGAAACGCGACACACGTTGGATCGAAGCGGCTCTATGACATACACACTAGAGCGAGTGCAACTGTTTCTGTACGAAGACTACTAGCTAGCTACCATAAGTAACCGAATACTCCACCCGCTACTTCACTGAACAGTGGGGCAATACTAGCGTCGCTACAAATTGGAAAAGTAACCCTTTGTTGCCACTCGACATTTAACACGTTTACTTTCACAGCATCAATTTGGCTTCAGAAGCAACTCATGAACGGAATATGGGGTCTTAGAAGCCATAGTCGAAATAAAGAATGCAATCGACTGCAACCTAATCACCGCTGCAGTACTCCTTGACCTATAGGCAACACATTCGACATCCTTAAACACAGCATTCTGTCGCTTAAACTGAATAGGTAAGGTATTCTCAGAGGTACGTTGAATCATGGCATAATAATTCTAAAATAGGTTTTAAAGACTCTTTTGCGAGGAATGGTGGTGGCGACGACTGAGGAGACCTGCTTGCCGTCGTTAGCCTCACTTATGTGGGCAACGTCACGACTGTAGCCAGGACGAGATGACATAATATGATAAAAGATGCCGAAATGGTGACGCTCGAAAGTTAAGATGTAGGCCAGTCACTGCCATGATTGGTGACAAGTCCGTGCAAAAACATTGTCTCAGAGTCTTTGGGCGAGTCCAGATTCCTGGAGAAAGGGGACCACGCTGGGAAATTTCCGTGGAAGAGCCTCTGGGATGTAGGACATCATGCAGCGCACAATTCCTGTGTGTCCAAGGTATTTTACGAGAGACGAGTTGTAAGATATCATCCCATGCCATCCCACCAACCAGAGGGAGTACTAGTGCTTCTTAGCAGTACACACCACACGTTAAAGTAGGGCGTCAAGGTTCGGGATGCCCCCTGAAATCGTTGATCCCGGGACTACACTCATATCGTTTTTTAGCATCGTAGTACTAAAAAAAGGCGGTAACCACGGGACCAGGTCACACTGGGCTGCTGTCGTCACGTAAGGATAGCCGGAACGAAGCAGAATAGGTCTGATTTGGCAGCCGGAATTAATAGCGGCGTTACTCGAAGGAGACAAGCGAAGCCCTACAGGTTGGCTGACCTTTCCCCGGTTTTTTTCCTTTTCGTCTAATAAATATATCCCCCCCCCCTACAGGTTGCCTTGTATTTTTTAAACAAAGAGAGGATACTGATAACGTGTCCGGAATTGATGATGCTATTGTCCATTTCGAAAAATTACTCAAAATTGTTTGAAGCAGACATTGTAACAGATTTATGAGAAAATAAATCATAATTAGGTAGGGTTTTGTTGTTTGTCCTGTCCGCGGAGGGCACGTTTCTCGTTAATGTGACAATTCGCTTTATGACCAAAATCCGTGGGAACGGTAGTGGTCATATTAATTAGGGTGCACTGTAAAACCATATCGTTTCCGTGTTATCGCCGCGAGGCAACTGGGGTTAGGGGCGCCGTACAGACGTGGAGAGATAGAAAGAGGACAGTAGGAAGGAGTGGAGTACAGCGGGTGTGCGTCTTGGGCTTACTTCAGGGGGAAGTGTGCCAACATTCTCAGAAGGCAGCGCGGTGGCAGGATTCGAACTCACCCCCTCCCTGCAGTCTTCAGCATGACCTTGGCGACCACCAGTTGTTGCTTTTACCCGGTCAGCAGCGCCACTGGTCCTGAGCAAACTACAACCATGACAAGAGCCACTAGAAGACTGGTAAGAGCATTATTTTTCTTGTGCTCACCAACAGCGTAGGTCTTACTGGTGATGCACGCTGGTTACAATAGATAAAACAGATAACATAGAATCAGGATATTAGCTACTTGCTAGCAAGCTCTTTAATATTGGTAAAAGTTTGAAGTATATCAATATTACACAAATTTCGAACCAGTTCAGCGCTTCCGTCTGATATCTCCCATAAATAAGCGTTTTTCAGGAAATGCGCGGCCAATAGCTTACCGCTGTTATGTGCATTGATGTTCTTAGTGGCCAGGTACTCCCTTTTGCGAGAGAAAGAAGAAATGGATGAACACTTGCAAATAGCGTCCACGCTGATGATGTGATTTTTTTTTTTTTACGCGCACAGTTCTTGCAAGATACATTTTCACATTCAGTCGCCATCCTCTAAACGATAGTTTCGTCTCGTGCGATAACGATGGCAGGGTTATGTGTCTTGACATTTTCATATGCTGTGCTAAGCATTGGTTGGTGAACGTTTATGCCCGTACATCCGCATCTCTCATGAAGCGTTCCTTTTCCTTTTTTTTTTTGCGAAGTGGAAGCTGCCTTCGCTATACCGTGCTCTGCCGTGTTGTGTGGCGAAGACCACATCACGGAGTAAGGAACCAATTGAACGTCGTCAATGAACAACCTCTGACTTCCAATTCATTTAATGAGATCCAACATGTTGTGTACTACATAGTGCACCAATAGAAAGAATGAAAAGCCAATTGGAGGACTGGCTTAATGCGTATCAACGAGAAACTGCTTTCCAATTGATTTAATAGGATCCAAAGACCGGCCGCCAACACAATAAGTGAGAAGTTACGATACAAGTTGCTGAAGGAACGAGCGTAATGGTGACCAACGGTACATCATCCCTCTCAATTTAAGTAATATGATTAGGAAGAACGCCGTACGTCCGTCTACAAAATGAACTAATTCGAAGAACGTGTCCAATTCAAAGAAATTAAATTCCAGAATACGCATCGTATCGAAATACTATATCACAAGTGATAATCTGAAATTAAAGTTTATTCAGAACAAATCAACTGAACAGGCCGTTCGGCGATGTCGCCGCTGACAGAGCCCGAAGAGGGCCCGTTGTAACCGGGATCGGAACCAGAACTGAACCCGAACGGAAAACCGGAAAAAACCGTTATTTTCTAACGAACCCGAACCGAACCGAACAATTTTTTTGCTTGTCCTGAACCGAACCGGAACTGAACCGAAATAAATTCATACGGTTACCGGTTCGGGAATCGGTTCAGGGGTGGAATAATTGTACTACTGACCGAACTTTTTTTGTTTGTTTATTTATTGTTTGTACCATGCCAGATGCGAGTAGAGGTTTGTGACTGTAGCGCCAGTTTTTTACCGCAGCAAAATAGGACGCTGACCGGGTTCTGCAAAAAAGATTCCAGCACATCGCTTTCCGTTTTCAGCAGACTACCACGAGAGTACAATACAGTAAAATAGCAGGTAAATAATAAATGTGTTTATTACTTGTCTTGTGGTTTCACCTGCTGTCCTGAAAGGTTTTTTCGCCTGAAATGGTTATCTCACGCCTTTCTCTTACAACCGTGTACGGGGGGGGGGGGGGGGGATATAGGTTTATTGCAAAAAATAAAAAAATAAAAAGAGGGGAAAGAGAGTAAGCTCGCTTTCGTGTAGCAGTATTACTGCCCATGAACCGGTTAGACCGGGACCGAAAAAAGTACCGGTTCCAATCCCTGTAAATGTTCCGACCGCTGACCGATTTTTTTTTGTGTGTGTATGTGTGTGTGTGTGTGTGTGTGTGTGTGTGTGCGGGGGGGTTCTCCCTGAGCCGAACCGAACCGATATACCTGAACCGGTTCAAGCTGATAATTTCGGTTCAGCGGAGCTAAACCCGAACCAATCTATTATGCCTAAACTCGAACCCGAACCGAACCGAAAAAAATATTGGCTCCGATCCCTAGTTGCAACATGTTTGATGTTTCCGTGCCGCACCACATAGTGACTCGTCCGCGTTGAAATTAGTTCGCGTTATTTCAAATGTTTGCGAACATATTCTCAAAAGCACATGTGCTGTGGTAACTTCGTATTACACCTTTAAGTTATTGTTTCTGCGTTCCGTACAACATTCCAGTGTACGTAAGTGTAAGCGTTTTCGTCAGTCGCCAACGGATTACTCAATCCGTTACGAAATGTCGAAGTGTTTGGACGTGTGCCGTGCCCCGCCGTGGCTCACAAGCAGTTGGCGTCATTGGGGCTTCATTTTGAGGATTTTATCCGTTTCTAAGGTATGTAGTCGATGTCTCAAGCATTCCCGTTCTTTCTACGCCGTTTCCCATGTTTTTACCCCTTTTGGTAGGCCTTACGACCGCTGATGGGAGGAGAGCGAGGTGTGCAGTCAGCGTGTTACCACCCGCGCTGTGCGCAACGGTGTGTAATGTATTTTGACGCTCACTCACACTGACATGCCGCTGTTCCAGTATCCTTTGAAATGGTATTTCTTGAAGGTTATGCTCGTACGACGCGGCTGGCATGGGGGCGTCGGCATCTGTCAGCGGGTGTTCAAAACGAATTCTTACTGAAGTGGATGGTGATGATTTTCACGCAAGAAAGGCAAGCTGAACGGGGCATCGCGACTCACCTACGAAACACAGAAGAGCATGATCCCCGTGGCGCTCAGTACTTCTAAATTGTTTTTTCCTCGGAGCTGTTCGGGCATTGGGGATATATCTCTATGAATTTACTCATTGTGGATTTATCTTCTGTCTGTTGATGATGGACAGTACGCTTTCAAAACGTGGTGGCTGAATCAAGTTTTTACTCATGTTGTTTACTATGTCTTGCTAGCGATTTTCAACTGATTGGTGAATCATCACTTACAAAACATCGAAAGTAACTTTCACCTTTATATCTGCCACTTGTAATATTTTCATATCCACGGTGTTGTTATATATGTAAGAATAAATGTTCACGCAGAAACAGTATCTAGTGTAACGCCTTTTTACACAAAAAAACATGCTTTCTGCTCATGTGATGCAGCAGAATCGAATGTTACCACACTTTCAAAAAATGCATCGACAATGGGAATTTCAAAGTAACATTAATGAGGTGGCGGTGAAAGGGCTCGCCGTTGTCGGCCTCATTGAGGTCGACAACGGCGATGAGAAAATCCTCACCATCATCTCCGTAAAATCTTTCAGTGAGAAAACTTGCTGCGGCACACTGGGCCGATGGGAAACTAGACTGGCCTCCAATGGGTGTGATTAAGCGTGGTTCCACTTCGTCTCCATTAACATTTACTGTGACTTTTCATTGAAACACAATAAATTCCCGTTGGTTTCAATCGGGTATTTGTAAAAAATTGTCGGTTGGGAATGGAAACCTTTGGTCACTTTCAATGAGAATTGTGAATGCGATATCCACTTAAACCGAATGAGATTTCTGGGCTATTTTAAATTGGACTATTTCCAGCAGGGCAAGGAATGAAGTGTCGTGACTCCTATGTTTTCGGCGATGTATGTCAGCGACTATCAGCCTGTACTCCTAGTGGTCGACACTTGGCGTACACGTGGCCGGGGACGTAGTGCAGGGACGTGGCGACTTGCCCCGCCCCTTCTCAACGATTCCATCATTACCTGTCTGGTCGCGATCCAATAGCCCAAGAATGAGAAGCTTTCAAGCATTGGATGAGACGTGTCCTGCAGACATGGTGTAAGCGTCGTGCAAGAGACCGTACACGAGAAATGAACTCCCTTTCTGCGAAGATACGCTTCGTTTGGAGGGGTCACCCAACAACGCCACTGATGTCTGAGTACCTTGAATCACTTATTCACCGCCGACTCACTCTTTTGCGGTGTTCATCTGCTACAACTTGCCAAGAACGCTGCCAGTACAGAGCGGTGGCCGGCCCTAAAGTCCTACGTTACCTTCATGACACGTCGGCATCGGCAAAGCTCAGGCAACGGTTCCCAGTTTCCAACTACGGGATGACAGGATCACAGGAAAACCATTCGGAGGTAGCAACAGAGTTCGTCGAGTTCTTCCGTGGATTGTACTCAAACGCTGCATCGGCTGCCGATGTTTCTCTGGGTGCTTTTTCCTTAAAAACTCTCCCGCTGGCTGAGAGCAGTACATTTGCAGCAGTACAAACTTAATCCACATCGAAGACCTCGATGCTGCTGTGCGTAGAGCAAAGCGTGATACAAGCTCGGGACCGGATGGGATACCCGCAGAGTTCCACGTTCCTGCCGCTCCACGTTTTGTTCGATGGGTTAGGTTCCAGGTTGTTCGATGGGTTTTGTGGCTGGAGCCCTCCCATCGTCTTTTGTATTGGGAAGCATTATACTTATGCATGAGATAGCTGATAACCTTGCGGATCCTGAATCGTGGAGGCCGATCACGTCCTCAACAACGACTACAAGCTTGTCACAGCAGCAATACCTTGTAACAAAGACCGGGCAGGTTACGCCGCCTCTGGCAACGGCAGCAATAGCCTGCCAAGTCAGTCAAGTGCTCCCGCTTCTCCTTCACACTGACCAATCATGTGGTGTGCCAGGTCGTAGACTGTGTGCAGCCTGAGTGGGATCCGCGACCTTTTGCACTACACACAGCGGCGAGCAGCGTCCGGCGATCTACTTTCCTTTGTCCATGCCAAAGCATTTGACAAAGAGTTACAAGCACACCTCTTTTCCCTGCTGAGCGCTTATGGCTTCCCATATATTTTTGTATCCTGCTAACGTTTGCGGTACGAGAACCACCGCAGATGAGTGTAACCGGATTGCAGTCCGTCTGCTTCCACATCCAGCGAGATGTACATCGAGGCTGCTCGTTGTCTCTCGCCCTCTACGTCCTGGCTTTGGACCCACTTTGCAATTTACAGAAACGTCCTGGTCAGTCAATGAAGTCCCCCTTCCGGGAGCATTCTTGGAAGATGTCTGCGTATGCTGATGCCGTCACATTCTTCAACGACCGATGCTCGCTAACGAAAGTCCAGCAGCTGTACGAGCAATACGCAGCAGTATCAGGCAGTCAACTTAACGCCCAAACGTCCAAGATCCCCCTCTTGGATCGTTTTATGCCGACCATGACCTTCCGATGCAACAATGCACTACCATGCGCATCCTCTTTTTTTATCAAGATGGCGCCACGCCTAGCCACACTACCACACACTAGCCGCTAGACACTAGCCACACTGAGGATCCAGTACTCGTGTCGCGCAGCACAGGAGTACGGCTTCTCGTGCAAAGAGCGAGCATATCTCTTCCGGTGCGCCTTTCTCGCCACCTTTGGTTTCAGGCCCACGTTCTTCTGCCGCCTGCCTCTGCCAAATCGCTATCCGCACGCAGATCCTCTCGTCCTTCTGGTGTCGGAAAACAGCACTTCTCGATGAGATGCTCCGAATGCGTCCACAGACAGGAGGTTGGGCGGTGCTGGATGTTGCTATAGCCTGTGGGTGTTTTGCACTGCGTACCTTAATGGGCATTTTGTCATCGGAGCGTACCCCTGCACAGTCACATCTACGACATTACTAGGTCCCCTCCGTCGCCACCTCGAGCCTGATGCACCCCTGCACAACAGTTCAAGCGCTGAGGTACCTAGAAGGTTCTAAGCCGCAATAATACGATTCTTCCAACAAGTATGCGTTTCAATTCCCACTGTCGACCCCGGAATAGGACTACCGCTGGGTGTGGACACCCTGTAGCCTCCACAGCTGGACCTTCCCGTCGCGCTATACAAGTTGCGCAAATTCGGTGCCCTGCTTTCATCCCGTCCTGGCTCCCTGGTGGCCTACGGGAGTGACCCTCTCTGGTGAACCCCTTACAAAAATAGCTTCGTCCTTTCTGTATACGTTCTGTGTACTGTATACCCTGCCTTCTTTCTGTAGACTGCTCCTCTATGTATATCAGGCACACAGAAACTCTGTATAACTCTTGTAGGCATCTTGTGCCCCTTTTCAGCATGCAGACATTCTGTGCGTTATGTATAATAACGACTTATATATATAATAATATAATAATGACTTTCTGTATAATACGTACGCAGATATTATGCGTATTATATGTAGACTTTCAGTATACTACGTAAGCAGATATTCTATGTATTATATGTACTTTTTATATGTAGCCTTTCTGTATACTACGCATGCAGACATTATGCGCATTATGTATAGGGGAGGGGGATATGTTTTTTGAAAAAACGTACGCGTATGCAGCGTACTACGTATGCAGATATTCTGTGCATTATATGTAGACTTTCATATGCACTTTTTATATGTCGACTTTTGTATACTACGCATGCAGACATTCTGTGCATTGTGTATAAATTTTCTGTATACTAAGTATTTAGACATTCTGTGCATTGTTTATAAAATTTATGTATACTATGTATGCAGACACTCTATGTATTATACGTAGACTTTCTGTGTACTACACATGCATATATTTCCCACGTCAATTCCACAGGAGTACGATGGACAAGAGTTGCGAAATTCAGAACATTGAATTCTAATGTCTGCAAATATAACATTGCAACACTAGCACAATACATAAGTTCTACTCTGTTCTTTCTGCATCAGGAGCAGCCGGCAGGAAGGGTTGAAACGAAACAAGCCGGCGAAGTGGTTACGTATTTAATGTATTATTAACAAACACATAAAAGAAGCCAGACCAAACACTATAAAAACAAGGCAGGTTTGTTCTGAGCCTATATTTTCTAAACAGAAATATCAAACAAATTTTGCAAATGTTATGCATCTAATTTCTTCTTTTGAGTAAACAAAAAAGGAAGGCCTCGATAGCTTAGTCGCTAACTCAACTTGCTGAGCGCAAGATCGTAGGTTCAAACCCGACCGAGGACGCTACCAGTGGGAGGTAAACATTGCTTCCAGCACCGTGTGTCGGAGATTTTCGTATCGTCAAAAGAATGCAAAGTAATCGAGACTATCTGCAGCCCCATCCCGCGGCATGTGCAGCACATTGCAGAGAAACGTCACGTGTAACATAGGATCACGCCGCCTACTGGCAACTAGGTAGCTTTAATGGCTGAAGCTGCAGTCCTGGATCGATGGATTCGCGCCTGAATGGCGGCAGCCAGGTTTCCTCAAACAGAATATGCAGGTGTCCCAGCTAAATGGGAACATATTCCTAAAAAATACATATATCATTTTTTCCGAGATGAAGTCAATTGCAATATAGCATATGCTGAAGGGCAGTCATTAGGAGGGCATTAGCAAACTCCTAGGGCAATGTCTTAGTTAACTTCCAATAATTAACTTTTTAAGTATAAAACCTACTAATATATATCACTCGGAAAAAGTGATATATACCGGGTGTTTCAGTTAAATCCCCGGGCTAAATAATTCGCGAACCGGTGCACCAATCGAATAACTTTCTTTTTTTACAAGTATCTGTCCAATACCGCCTACAAGATGCGCACCGCGTGAACGAGCGGGAGGCGCTCATTATTTAAATAAAAATTCAAATGAGTTTCGTGAAAAATGCTAATTTCTAAAGCAGGGCGCCGTCACCATTAAAATGGGTACTACTCCTTTTGGGACCTTCAGTGGACACCTTTTAGAGAAAAATCTGCCACCGAAGCGGGTCATTTATTGCAGTAATTAATTGGTTTCGGTTTACGTGTTTTTGTCGCGGCTGGTCGCGCAACTTAAACGCAGGCCCAACAATTTCGTCACTAACTAATTTATTTAGCAGAATTTCATGGTTAACGCAGTTGAACGCTTTGAATATGTCAACGAACTATACTATACGTCATAGCTGATCACTGAAGAAACTCTTAAAAAGTTTCGGAACGATATCGAACACATTGATTGGAGCCCAGTGTTCATGCAGCACTGTGTAAATGAGGCTTATTGGGCTTTCCTCCGCAAGTTTGAGCATGCCTATGATAAGAGTTTTCCAATACGCTTACGCAAAGTCAAGCTGCGCATACGCAAGCCTTGGGTCACACCTGAATTGCTGGGCTTAATATCTGAAAAAAAAAAAAAAGAACAGCTCTACAAAACATTCATACAATCAAGAGACATTGATACCCCAAAGGAATTCAAATACTTCCGTAACCGCGTATCAGCGGCCGTCAAGAGAGCCAAGACAGCTTATTTTAAAAATATATGTAAGGAGGTCAAAAATTCCGCCATGGCATGGAAAGCAATAAGAAATATCACGGAAAGCGAACCTTGTGAAATTAATGACATCATAATAAACGGTGAGAAAGTAAATGGAGTTGAATTATGTACCAAATTTAATTATCCCTTTACTAGCGGCGCAGAGCGAACATGTCCTCTTTGTGGGGATACAACTGAGGCTTATAGAACAATGTCATGTCATATTCGGGACTCGATTTTCTTTTCTCCAGTCACCGAGAATGAAGTATATTCTTGTTTCATCAACATAAAAAATAGTAAAGCACGCGATTACAGTGAAATTCAGATCAAACCAGTGAAGTATGTCATCGACATTCTTGCCCCTGTTTTGGCACACGTGTTTAATCTTTCTTTATCAAAAGGACTCTTTCCAGATAAGATGAAAATTGCGAAAGTAGTTGTCTTTCACAAAGCAGGTAATGCAAACGACCTGGGAAAGGCCAATTTCAATCCTTCCCGTGTTTTCAAAACGTTTAGAAAAAATCATTCACTCCAGGCTAACTAAGTTTTTCTCTCGACATGATATAATTACACAGTATCAGTTTGGCTTTCGCAAAAACCATTCCACGGAAGCAGCACTGTTACATCAGAAAGAACTAATAATCCATAATCTGGAAAATATGTTATACATACTTGGCATTTATATTGACCTCTCTAAAGCGTTCGACTGCATTGTCCACTCCATATTACTACACAAATTGGAAATTTACCGTGTGCGAGGTACGGCGCTTACTCTCTTGAAATCATACCTAGGTGATAGCTATCAATATGTAGAAAATAACAACTGCCGCTCGGGAATGTTACCAATTTCTGCAGGTGTACCCCAGGGTAGCATATTTGGACCGCTTCTTTTTCACATATATGTAAATTACATCGTTAACACATCACAAGTTGGAAATTTTTTTATATATGCTGACGACACCGCTTTATTCATTACAGACAAGAACAGTACAAATATTACTGTGCAAGAAAAACACGGCTCTTTCCCGAATCAAAAGGTGGGCTGAGGCAAATGGCTTGAGCATAAACTTAAATAAAACCAAAGCAGTACTGGATAAACCGAAAAACAAGCCAGTATACATTCTAATGCCCATTCACTTGGGTAGCAATACTGTCGAAATAGTGAGAGCGGTAAAGATACTTGGTGTGTTCTTCTCGGAAAACCTAACTTGGAATGAACATGTAAACTACCTTAAGCGGAAAATAGCTAGAGTTATAGGCATTTTAGGTAGGTATCGCTTCCTCCTACCAAAATATGCAAAAATAATTATTTACAATTCCCTCATAGTGTCTCATTTACACTATTGTCTTCTTGTATGCAGTACCACCTCTCAGAGGAACATCAATAGTAACTTTATCCTGCAGAAACGAGCAGTCAGATCCATTGCTGCAGTAGCTTTTGATCATCATACTGCTGATCTTTTTGTTGATCTTAGTGTAATGAGAGCAGCAAACTTTTATCCTTCTATACTTCTCAACACTTACGTTCGCGCCGTAAAACAGAATCGCAGCTTAATCCTATCACGCCTTAACATACACCAATATAATTCACGCTCAACGCGGCAGACACAGTGCGTAACAGTTCCACGGTGTCGTACAAATTACTGCGATCAGTCCATAGCTTATAATATCGCCGTCCTTCTTAATCAATACTGCAGAAAAGGAATCGGAATGGACTACTTGTCACAAGTTGCGCTCAGGGCTATGTTTATAAACTAGCATCTTTTTCTTGCAATCAGTGTGCCCATGCAAACTGAGTCATTTACTGTAATTATTTTGTCATGTTCCCTCTTGTTGTCAGGTTTGTTCTTATTGATTGATTGTTGTTGTATTGATGATTCATTATTGATTGTCAATTTTGATGTCAGAGTTTCCTTTGCTGACTGATGCACCAAGATGTTACACGGAGGCGTGCCCTGGTCAAGCAGCCTTGCACTGCTTTTTGGCCACTTCCACGCAATTTGTCTTGGATATTAAATATGAATAAATGAGAAATGAAATGAAATGAAACAAGGAGAGAGAGAGAGAGAGTATAAATTGGGAGTATGGATTGATATGACGAATGGGTCCGCCTACATGCTGCAGTTGTCTCTGATGCCTACATACTTCACATGTCAGGTATGCGGATGATTTCAACCGGCTGGGGTTATTTAACGTGCACCAGTAATCACTGACATACGTTGCTGGAAGGAATGTTCCCTCGTTTACGTTACTACCATCCTTATCCAGTGTCGAACCGGGGATCTCAGCTAGCCAGCATGCTACCGAGTGAGCTGCCGAGGCGATTTTACATTAATGCAAGTTATCAGTGAAACGTGCTAGTGCCCATTCTTCCACCCTTTAAAACAATACGTTTTATTTACAAACACCGTGTAACAAAATTTTGTTTGGTTGAAAAGCTAGAATGCTGTGCATGAAGTTGCTGTACTTGTAAATGATGATGGGGAATGGGAAATCGAGAAGATACATATAATTACTCCGAAAGAGACAAATATTCGCCTAATTAGACATCTACGTATCCGTCATGCATGTATATTGGGTAGGTAAATTTGCCTGCCTCGCACAGCATAGCTCCGAGCGTCTCTTTTCCTGTTTTTCATTCCGTGCTAGTTCCGAGAAGAAGATGTGGCCATGAGGGCCGCACAGATGTCGACAGCTGGAGAGGGAAGAGGATGAAGGAATGGAGGATCCGAGGGTGTTGTTCGAAACAGCGAACGTGGAAGGTTGCGGGTAAACTGAACAATAGTAACAGTCTACAGACTACAATCAGCACAAACTACGAATGATGATAGGAGAATCAAGGTAGTCTGAATTAAACCTTGTGAAACAATTTTCCGCATTCCGCAGAAGAAGAAAATTCCGCACGAACTACTCGAATATCTTAGGTGACCTGAAATGCTGCGCAATAAATAAGAAGCAATGCAACTGTGGCGCATGACTACGGGATGTCAACAACTGCGTTATTCCGCACGTTATTCCGCACGAACCAAAGCGGCTTTTACGTTCGGTCACATTTCGTTTCATGTAGTATAGGGAATCCACGAAGCGAAACCAGTGCTGAATATAACAGCTTCTTCAAAAGTGAAACGCGAAATCTCAATTTCTTCGTGTTCATGCAGGACGAGATTAGGCAGCGCCGTGACACTTTCACGGAAAGAGGAAGCGCACAACTTCCGATCGTTTTGTTCAACTTTCTCTTCAGTTATGAGATAAATGGAGGAAATCCGTTTCAAAACCGCTGAGTAAGACAACCTCTTTGTCTGTCTGCGGAGCGTTCCCTGTTTCCCACGTGCCGTGATAGGAAAGGACAGAAGTAATTCCTTGCTGAGCCTATATACGGGAGCGCTATGCATTTCTTTCGGCCACTCAAGCATGAGAAAGGAAGGGGGACCGACAATGTCATTCACTGGTTGTACTCAATTTTGAAAAGATCAAGTGCGTGTCCTCCCTTCCGTATAAACAAGGAAAGGTAAGAGCGTTCCCTTTCCTGTCTTGCTTATGATGATGTCTTTTGGATTGCTGCTTTCTTTATCGATGCTAAACCGTTTAACCCACGACCATCTCTATAATACACGACCATAACACTCGCCCGTTCGCCTATAGGACTTCCGTCCGCGCCTCGAGGAGCGGAAGTGCCGTATTTACGCGCGGAGCGCCCGCCAGGGGCGCCACTTGCGGGACCCAGAAGAGCGCCTGTTGTAGCTCAGCTGTGTGCAATATGAGTGGTCCTTGTGGTTAATTCTTTGTGCGTACATGTTTGTGTATTGTCGCAGGTTCTCTGTTCATGTAGAGCTAAGAGTTCTGAAACTAAATTATCGTCACGTAAATTATCGTAATTAACGTTCAATTTTACGTTAAATTAACGTAAATTATCGTAACGTAAATTATTAAAGAGATGACTGACACCTGTTACGACGTCCAACAGAATTTGTTGTATAAGCAAGCACTTCAGTTTTAAATCAGCAGTTGCTTGTTTTGTTTTCCTACTTATTGGTCCCTTTTTATTTTACTTTTACACTTTTTTTCTTCTTTTGCGGTTTGCCATTACAATGCTCTGCTAACCTTTATTATGCTGTTCGGATAGAAGCCACTCTGAGAATTTCTCTTGATGGTGGCTTTTCTGCGACGCTACCTTTTGGTGCCTTTTTTGTGTTCGTTTTGCACTCCTGGGAGATGCAAGGCTGTGCAAACTTCGTGATCACTAAACGTACACTCTAAATCAGGTAACGCATATGTAACGGTTAAGTACCGCTTGGCCAAGAGGTTCATTTTTTAAAAAATGTACCTCTTAAAATTAAGAGGTACATGCGCCCTCACATGCGGTACATGTAACGGATAGCGCGCAGCGATTTAGGCCTACCCGTCGGGGTAGTTCCCCTCCTCCACCATATATTAACAGCCCCAGGAAGCTACGCTGCACGATAAATATAACAAACAAATACCTTTATTCGAAAATTATATCCATTTCAGGATTGATGCTTGTCCATCGCGAGCGTGCATTGTCATGGTGCACAAACGCCGAACACACGGGGCACAACGTATATGGATGAACGATGACCACTGCGTCTCTCCTTCACCACTGCAGCTGCTCTGTGGTCACGCTTCTTTATCTCTTCCACACCTTTGGATAGCTGTTCTTCCCCAACTTCCGTTTCTTCCGCAGAACGTAACACCAACCACAGTAGACGATTGACTCACCCATACGACATCGCTTGACGTAACCTAGGAGAAAATACAATGTAAAAAAAATCCAACAAACGAAATAGCTTGCCTGAAAAACATGCCTACTTGCTTGTGTAATCCAGGTGTAAAATGAACTCTCGGCTCCTCTAATTCACGCATCAACGTTCGTGCATGAAGCACAAAGTTCGTTGTCTCCGTCCCTCAGTCGTTGTGTCCAGCCTGCCGGTGATCAGGACCACTGGGAATCAGAGCGAAGATGAACGAAAATGCGTCGTGAAGACGAATAATTACTTCAGAGATATAATACGCACCTTAAATGACTTCAATCTTGAACGCGTCGAACGAATTTCTTCGAAGACCGAGCAGACTCGTCCTCGCTCCCCGACGTTTCAAAACAAACTTATTTGCAGCGGTTGCAAGAAACGAATTCTTCCCAAACATGCGATCCCTCACGGTCATGGGTTCTAGTTATTGCACTTCTTTGACAGCATGATAGTGCTCATCCATTACGGCACTGCTGCATAAGGGAATTTATAGACTGGTATTCGGAATCACACGAAATATTTTTGCAGCGCATGGATATCGTGAGAAGGCGTTCGTACTCATGCGCCGGAAACACGCGGTACACATGAGGTACAGCTGCTATAGATCGCGCTTAAAAGGTACCTAGCCGGTACGGATGGGTCTCGGAGCCCTTGTACCGTTTGAATTTGGCAGTGGTCGCGGACTGTACCTGCTGGTTGAGGACTGCACCTCATGTGTACCGCCTGGCCCAGGTGCGGGTCCTCTTTCATGCGGTACATATCGGGTGTCGGATTTAGAGTGTAGGTACCGTTGCCACGGTGCCACGTCTGAGAATTTTGCGCTTTGCGCCGATGCTAAAGTCTTCGGCCTTGAAATGCCAGGAACACGCAGAGTTCGAGCTAGCATGCAGGCGAAAAACGATTTTAGATGGAGAGTTTTTCGCTGTTGTTGCAGACAATGGTCGAGGCTGATTACTTTGTTGTACGAAGCATCTTCATCAAATTTAATGCAAGCCTTTGCTCATCGGCACCAGTGAAGATGCTGTTCTCCTTTGCGAATCTGATTGTACGGCCGAACACAAGAATCCTAAGTGATGCAGTCAAACACTTCTAATATTAAAATTACCGTGATAATCTAACAAATAAATGCTATTTTTCCTTGCTGACTTGTTGTTATGTTCATCGTTATTTCTGTAACTCCAGATGACATCTTCATCACAGTATTTATGGTACTAGTTACGGCATTTAAATACTCTATATTTTATATTTAAATACTCCTATCGAAAAGTATTTATGAAGAGTATTTAAACACCCGTTTCAACAAAGTATTTTGTATTTATATTTAAATACTCAAAAAATGCTTTTATGTCCACCCCTGGTCGGAGGCCACGGTTCATTATTCGTTTTTTTCAGAGAGAGATGCGTAAAAGGTACTCAGCTATATTAGGTAAAACTATTTATGGTACACACTGCCATCCATAAAGTGCACCCTGTATGAAATGAAACAATCGCAATTCGCAATGAAGTTACTTGTGTCAAGACGCCGCGATATATTTCGAGCCACTTCTCCCGTTAGACAGCATTTGAGCGGAACTCGTGGAATGAAATACTTGTGTCCGACACTGCTTTATTCGGCTTGCAAAGCGGGACGTTGCAGTACACCATCACGTCTATACACCATGCAGAAACCATGCACTGGGGACAAACACTGTCCATCGCGTGAAAAATAGCAAAAACCAAACGCGAATGACGGCAGCAACGGTATCCGCATAGCATGCGTCGTCTGCCGAGGGTCCAGTATTCAGCGCCACAAACGCGCGGCGGCCGCTTGGCGAAACTACATCAGTGGCGCTGGGGCTAGGTGCGAGTGTTATGGTCGTGTATTATAGATATGGTCGTGGTTTAACCCACGTATTTTGCTCAACGTCATAACAAAGAAGACGCCGCGAGGCGTCACAAAGATCGCTGCCCTCAGTCACCGCATAAGCAATGCAAGGTGATCAACATGAAGCAAACTACGCAGGTACCTGTAGAAAATACACACAAAAAATCATTGGCATTATTACTCCAGGTCCAACACAGAAAG
Source organism: Ornithodoros turicata (assembly GCF_037126465.1). Lineage (NCBI taxonomy): Eukaryota > Metazoa > Arthropoda > Arachnida > Ixodida > Argasidae > Ornithodoros > Ornithodoros turicata. The sequence continues at coordinate 2,872,712 of NW_026999342.1, forward strand.
CAGCTATACAATTTTAGTACTGCGAGCACGCACTGGCACCTCATCCACTCCTTGCGCCGATACCGGTCAGCATCGATGTGAAACATTTTCATGAGTGTCCGTCATCGATCCAAGATAACCAAGAGGCAATGGAGCCGTGCATTAGCATTGGTGCGTGAACCGGAATCTAGTGTTGCATAGCTAATCAGTATTAAATAGAGAACGCTAATACTTGCAAAATCAATTATCAATCAAATCAAGCAAAATCAATATCGTTATACGTTACCGCCCTCAAATTAGCGATGTCATTACCCAAGGGAAAACTACTCCCAACATAGTATGTATATGGAACTTATAGACATTGAGTCAATTTTTTTGCAAAAGCACCATAGTAGTAGTTAAGCTTATTATTCCTGCAACCTACCGACCACCAAATACTCCACCTTCGCATGATTGCATATGCCAAGTGAGTATTATAACCAACACCCTCCAAACGTCCTGCTCTACAGAAAGTGGCATTCTATCGTTCGACGCAACTAGAGTAACAAAGTTATTTCACAATAAGCACCAGCTCCCGTGGCACAGTGGTTAGGATGATTGCTTTCAACGCCGAGATTGGGAGGTGACACGGATTTGAATCCTGTCACCAGCTGTGCTCTGATGTTTCCCTGGGTTTTCCGAAGACTTTCCAGACGAATGTCGGTTCAGTTCCCCCCGAAGTCGGCCCAGGACGCATACTAACCACTATCCCCCACTAACCCCCCCCCACTCCTTCCTGCTGTCCTCTCTCCATCTGTCCACGTCTCTACGCCGCTCATAGCCACAGTTGCTTCGCGTCGCTAACACGGAATTAAAAAAAAAAACGTTCAGAATACGCAAGTTCTTTATCCCCCAAATGATACTTTTGATTCCGTCATAGCGCCGCGAAGCACCTGTGCCTATGAGCGCCGTACTGACGTGGACAGATGGAGAGAGGACAACAGGAAGGAGTGGGGGGTTAGTATGCGCACTCGGGCAACTTTAGGTGGAACTGTGCGAACATTCGTCTGGAATGACTTTTGAAAACCCAGTGAAAACCTCAGACAGCACAGCCGGTGGTACGATTCGAACCCAGCACCTCCCGGTCCTCAGCACGACCTTGGCTACAACCAAATTACATACCTTACGCGAAAATACGTACCAGTGTTGTACCAGCTGACCCTAAATCCCCATGGTATACTACAGCTCTGAAGCATTGATCGAATCAAAAGAAACGCTTGTATCACACGTGATAAGCTTGCCATCTGACCGTGGTACCATAAAACTTTGCTGAGCCACGGCCCCTGGATCGCTTTCTCCGATCGAGGGGCCGCGATCGAGGGGCCGTGGCTCAGCAAAGTTTTATGGTACCACGGTCAGATGGCAAGCTTATCACGCTGCTGCAGCAGCTTATTATGAAGCTGTCAAAAACGCAAAAAAAAAACCTATTTCCTCAGTAATACACTTCCTTATATCATTTCTAATCAACCAATAAAATTCTGGAATATCGTATCTAACAAAAATGCAGTAGGCGCGACGTTGGTGAGTGCCGATGGCGCTGCTATCACGCCTGAAAGGTGTGCCTCCTTGTTGAACGAAGTGGTCATGTCAAATTTTTCCTCTGCCGCTTGTTCGTCTGCACCAACCGTCCAACCATTCGATTTCCTTCCAATGTTACCTGTATCAGTAAATCCATCTGGAGTCGCAAAGTTAATTTACACTTTAAAGTCATCATGCTTTTCTCAATTTGATAATGTTAATAGCAGATTCCTCAAAGAAACGGTAACCTATTCCTCCATTTTTCTAAGTATGCTGTTTCAGCAGTCATTGGACCGTGGAACCCTACCCGAGGATTGGAAGATTGCAAAGGTGGTTCCACTTTACAAATCTGGTGACAAGTTTAATCCTATTAACTTGTTCTTTTTTTTATTGCGTGCTAGCGCCGCGTAGCAAGATTGTGCCTCATATGCACAAAAGGTAGCAGCTCCTATCATCCAAACGCCCATTTCCACCGACATCCAAAATCAACCAAAAGCTCATTTCCTCCGAAAAAAATATTTCTTAGCTTCTGGGCTTTCGGTTGATCTGGGCACGCGGGTGGCAGTGACCCATATCCCCAAATGCTCTTTTCATCCGAACGCCAGAACCACCGAAAGCGAGCGGATCCTAAGTGTGGGGGTATCCGATGTACAGCCCGAAGCAGAGTTAACTGGAACGCCACTTCGACTGGCGGAGGTAATGTCGGGGAGAGAGCAACCCTAGCGGCTCATAGAGAAATAAAGGCGAACAGTGTTGCTGCTGGAGCGTCCGCCTTGCCATGAGCTGATGACTCAGCATTACCCTCAGCTGCCGTTATCATCGCGATGTTTGTTTGTGTTTGCGGCGATTATGTGAAGTTGTATGTCGGCTGATATCGCACGGATGCGCGCTGACTTTCTCATTGATACACACAAAGGTGGTCGCGTCCGCTCAGTTGAGCATTTTCAGATTTGTGATGAGACAAATGAGGATGCACGGAGTCTAGTGGCAAATTCAATGCGGGAACGAGGGAATTTGAATTTGATGTCCACCTTTGTGTGTTAATGAGATAACAGCGTCGCATCCGCGTGATATCGGGCAGCATGCACCTTTACATAATCGCCTCAAACCGGAACAAACGTCGCGATGATAACCACGGTTAAGGGTAATCCCGAGCCCACACCTCATGCCAAGGCGGACACCCTCGCAGCATAATGGCGAATTCGGGTGACCATTTCATGGCAACTTTTTTTCCAGATCCCGAACAGTCATGTTCGTTTGGTCGAAGCAAAGCAATCTCGCTTGTTCGCGTGGCGCTTTCCGAGCGCCGAGAATTTGCCAGCTAGCACTTTTTTCGCACGATCTCGAAACTGTCGAGCTGTGGGTTGCCCAACTATTTCCAGTGTCATCAAATCCGCACTGCAACGGTGACGAGTGCCCTCATTGGCCCGCAAGTCGAAGTTCGCGTAATTTAGCAGACGACGGAACTCGAAGACGGGCGACCGCGATGCCCCTAACTTGATCCAAGTGTACGAACTCTGCCCTGCTTCAAAAGGGATGACGCGAGCCTGATCCTGATCCTAAAACCGCTAGATCCCTGGCACTCATGTTCGGGTGGCAACTGTCACGTGATCGAGCTCGGGAGCCGACCTAGCAATTTCCGATTGCTAGGCCATGTTGCCATAAAATGACCACCCGAATTTGCAATAAGTATATGGTGGCTAGAATATGTACCTGGTGTGACGTTCGCGGGCGCCGGCGCGAGCTATCCCCGGAAGAAACCGACAGATGGCGCTGCACGGAGTAGCGATGCCAGTTCGCAGCAGCTTCGCTGTACATGAAAACCAGGGTGGGGTTTGGAATAAAACGAGAACACGGACTATAATGCGTTTGTACATCCCATTTTAAATGGCATAGTCTGTTTCGTGAATTATGTACTCCCACTGACTGAAATTAAGCATATTAGGATATCACGTTACTTTCATTGCTCACAGTTTCAAAGCGCGGGTGTTCCTTTTCTTTTCAGTTTGTCGTCAAGCTATATTAGATGGCATTTTAGGTCTTTAGCCACCAAAAATTCACTAGAAAGACATTGTCATACTACAGGTACTTTTATTCTGAAAACGCTTCCACTTCGTCAGGCAAACCCATAAAAAAAGCATCACAGCTGAGCAAGAATGCTAACGTATGTCCATGAATCTCGGGAAGTGTACCTTCACAAACTAAAATCCATGAAGAGCAAATACAAGTGAACATTGCAAAGCACTGGGCACAAAGAAGATAGCTTATAAAAGGCGGCTTTGTTTAGATAACCTCAGCCTTGCCCTCTTTTCCTTCCGCGTTTGATTTACACCTTTTGCATAGAAGTGCAGCCTCGTTATGATATAGAACTTCGTTATTTTCTGAGTTAGCGACACTTGATGAATCTCGCATCCCACTGCTGGAATGTGCCCCCTTATACAATTGAGCACATCCAGTACACTCTCGGAGTTTAGCTCATGCAAACTAAAGACATTAGTGAAAGCCCCTTCGAGATACTCGATGAGTTTGTAAAACCTTTCCGTAACATATAAAAGGCCTCCACGGTCAATGGCTTGCGTAAAGCTGGAAGGATGGAGGGGGTCCCTTACAGGAGAATCCCTCAAACAAGAAGCGGAACATTCCGCACAGTTAAGAGTGGCAAGAGATTTCCTTGCTGTATACCCTGCAACATAGTATATCAAGCGCGAGTCACTCTTCTGTTGAACACAGGACATGTGGTCAGAGTCCATCCTTTGTTGCACACAGTCCAAGTCTCCGGCATCCATGAGAGCATCCAGGTCTCCAGTTGATGAAGCTCCTTCTGCGGTGCTTAGAAGGGATGACACAATCCCCTCTGAAACTGCACATCCAACAGGAGATTTTGCCAAGTTATAAAAACTGAAACAGTTTGTTGCTACTAAAAACTGTGTTGGTGTTGGATGATCATTCGGTCCAAATGTCTGTCTGATTATGCCAAAAACACGTTCCAAACTGTCCTGGCTGAGTCTTGCGGTCATCAGATAGCGATAGCCATGAGATGATAAGTATTCCAGAAGGCTCGTAGTGCTCTTGAGGGTGACTCTCAGTCCTTCCGCAGTACTCTTGCTCAGGAACCCGCCACTTTTTGCATGTTGCTCCCAGACGTTCAAGAAGCTGAGGAACTCCTCTATGTAAGCTGCCTCCGAAGAGCGGAATCTAAGAAAACAAGAAAACAAAGAGGGTTATTAGTATATTCTTGCTCCTATGGCAGTGAAAGCAAGTTGACAATAATAATAAAGAAAAAGATCCTGAATGCCAAGCCTTCTTGGGACATCTCATTTGCAATGGGAATTTACCTCAGAGCATCACTACTGCACCTTGACGTCATGACCTTGATGAGTCTGTTAACGCGCTTGATAAAGTTCTCTGTGGCTTCACAGCTGCCATACTGTTTTTCAATAGTTTGCCTGTACAGAGCAAGGCCCCGCAGCACCTCTTCGCTGAACAAGCGAAAAGCCAAGTTTACCCGCATCTTTTCAAATGCATTTGGGAATAGCACTGAGTGTGAAACATGAGGCATTGCCCTCAGTGTCAGAACGTTGGAATCGGCCTTCCAGGCAGCCTGGATGTGCTCTTTAATTACCTGTGTGCAAGACCCAAGCGCCCAAAACAGAGAATGAAAACAATGCTTCACTCCATATGGCGACAAAGTAATAATGGTCGGGAGAACCCTAAGCTTTTGTGGAGACAGAAAAGAGCATACCCTTCCATGTGGTGTATCAAAACCACACTTGAGCAGCATGTTTCGCAGACACTTGAGCAGGTGTGGGAAATCCGACACAAAATAAAGGAACCTGTTCAAGTCGACGGGGTGAGGAGCGCAGCACTTGATGTCGCTGGATGTAGCCTGCGAGGAATTAACACCAGGTTAATTTCAGAGCCGCGCTAGAGTATCACGCAAACGTACCTTAATGCCGAATCGTTTCCACATGCTCCGATTCCAGGCTGCCCCGTCACAACAGAGATAGTCAACCTTCAGGCCTGCCTGCTCACACTGTAGGATAGCATCAATAATGATCTTCGATAGGATATTTTCCTTCACATTTCCTGATGATGCAAAGACTCCTGTAATAATGATTAGAAAGGGGGTGTGATCCCTTGTGGCTCAAATGTGTAAAACCATTATCAGGTGTCATCACTCACCGACTATCTGTGTCCACTTCCCTGAAAATGGTTGGAAAAGCAGTACTAAACCGTGGTCAGCTGGAACAGCTTTGTCCTTTTGAGTTGTGAACTGACCCAGGTCAACAAAACCATCCAGTTTTCCTGATGACGTCACAGTGATGTTCTCGGACAGCTTCATTTCATCCAAAACGACCCCACCATGGCATTCAAATTCCTGCATTGTGGCAGTCTTTTTTGCAAGGGCAGAGAATAAGTTTGGGTTGAACCCAAATCCACTTTTATAGTTTTTCAAGTAGCTACGCAGTGTTGTGGGGCTAGGAAGGCACAGGATTTTATGTCGTCGAAGGTGCTCGTATAATCTAGGACTCTTCATCCTGGAGCAAAAAATGAGAAATGAAAATGAAGATCGCTAATTCTTCTACTCCTGATGCTATTACAAAACATGGAAACGATGTGGTTATTACCTCATGATAATACATTCAAGAACCCAGTCCTTTGTGTATGGCATCCCTTTGTTGGACTTCCGCTGAGCTGACTGAAAGCAGTGTTTGACTGCCAGTTGCTGCTTGGGAGGTAGGTCTTTAATCTGAAAAGAATTATGTGGGCTATGCTTACATGCTCTTTTTGCATGTCTAACTGCTTTGCACAATGTTACACAACACAATATTCACAGAGCTTTCAAGTGCACATTGCTTTCATGTTACTATTCATGCGAATGCTTTACCTTGCTCTCAAGCACCGAAACCTCAGTTGCAGCTGTGTTTGCATGCAGAACGGATATATCCTCTTTCAGCTGGCGTACTTTCTTGTCCCTACGCATAAGGCGCTGCCTCATCATCTTAAGAGTGACGCCTTCACGTGCAACTTTTCCTCTTGCTTTGCACCTTTGTGTGAACAGCAACTTTCTTGCATACTTGCAATGAAGACACGCACTTCCTGTAAGCAATAGCAACGTGTAATTTAACGTGCCTTATATGTGGCAGAGGAACAACTGAGTGGCAGGTGAATCTTACCTTTTTCTCCAACAATCCGACTGCATTTCTTGCTGATTGCTTGACCGTCTCTGACACTCACAATGGTTGAGTTGTTGACATTGACAGGGACAAACTCATCTACTGCACCGCATCCAATGCAAAGCGTTAGTTCATCTGTCGTGTTGAGAAGACTCTGCAGCTCTTCTATGGTCTGTATGTCACAATTGTCATGAAGCTTCCCTTTCATATACCTCGCGCACTGTATAGTCTTCTCAGGAGAGCTTGTTTTGATGATCAGGAGCTTCTCGGTTAGAAGATCGTTACCTGCTTTGTTCAACACGGAGGTGGAGAGCACAGTGGTTTCGCCAAAATTGTGTCGCATCCATACACCAGATGGAAGTTTTAATGCAGCTACCTCAACGTTCACTGACGTTCGGTTACTTGTTTCGTCAGGCACATCCGTTTCATCGTAGTTCTCTCTGTTCAAAAGCACTGAGGGCACAGCGGCGACGTCAACAGTGTTATCGGTGCGTTGCCTTTTGCAGGGCTGTTGTTTATCACAGCCCTCTGGGTTGCGTTCCTTACGCTTTTGTGGAAGCTTCTTAGAGAGGTAGAAGGGACAATTTGGAAAAATCGTTGGCACGGCATCTGGTTTGAGCCGGAGACGTTCCCTCCCCATTTGCACAACTTCTCCGTTTATCACAACACGTCCTGCGTAATGCCTATCGATGAAACGCTCGTCAAAGTGTAGTTCACATACCACAGAATTGGCCTCCAGTTCCTTGTCTTTGCGAGGTATATTTCTCTGCCATTGGACAAATAGCCCGCTGTCTTTTGGCACCGAAAACAACGCACGCTTTTCCTTTGCAGATCGGTATCCACTTGTGCAACCAGTCACAAAACAGTGCCTTGCTCGGTATTTCTTACTTGCTTCGTTCATGTCGAGCACCGTCTGCCCGCCTTAGGCGTCGAATGCACCGTCCTCGTCTTGCACAAGCACGAGTACGGCAAAGAGAAGCTAAAACAGTCGAGAAACCTGTCACGACAACAACGTATACAAATAGCAGCGTCGCTTTATCTTAGCATCGCTATGACTGTCAGCGCACCAAGCGGTCGTCTTCCAAGCGAGGCTCGCATGCTGTAATGGGGAATGGCGGTCGCTCTTCACACCAGGTACATATTCTAGCCACCATAATAAGTAGGACAGTCGAAACATTATTTCTCTGTATTTCTCCTAAGCGCCGCTAGGGTGGCGGTCTTCCCGTTTCGGCAGTCGAAGTCGCGTTCCAGTTAAGTCTGCCTCGAGCTGTGCTTTCTGCAGCTCACCAGAGAGGGTGACGTGACTCTAGCCATCACGTGGGTCCCTGGGTGCTGCTCATCCGGTGCTCGAAATGTTCTGTAACGTGATGTACGTGGTCCGCTGACTTCTACAGCTTCTTTTGTTTCCGTGCTTAATAATTATCCTTAGAGGTCTAGCATCTAGATCTCCGCGAGATGTAACAGATATGACTGATATAAAAATGAGAGCTGATGCACGGAATCTATATCAAAGAAGCCTGAGCTTGGATGGGTAGAAATGACACGACACTCGGTGTGTACAAATGAGATCGCGTTCAAGAAGTGATCTGAACGGAGAGATATTCCGAAAATGAATTTTATTCGTATGCACGTTGCTCACGGGCGAATCTCTTATCTTTGGAAGCTCATGGAGGTCCGCGTCATGAGGCACGGAAAAAGAATATGATGGGAATGGTATGTCCTGGGGCTGGAACATATAGCGGGACGGCGGAAAACACACAAACCTCAAGCGCCTTCTGAGGAGATTGACAGTTCAGACGATGTGTCGGTTTCATGCATTCATACTGCTTGCAAGCTTTTTCTTGGGGTTGTTTCAGCCGGTTAGTAGAGTGTTTTCTGAACGTCTGAACTGTATTGACAGAAAGCATTAAATAAAAGTAAAGGAGGAGGTCCTCTTTGTAACCTTCTTCGGGACCTGTACCGTGGGCGCTTTGTTACTATTTGCTTTCCACTATCATGACCTACACAGTGCCTGGACTCCAGTCACTCATATGGAAAATATCTCTATTGGGATCGGATCACTGCTTGAACGCGATCGACATCGATAATGCCTCTCCTTGGCGAAAAAAAGTCGGTGGTTTTGAGCGTTTGGTGGAAATGAACAGGAGAGGAGAAGCTGCTCATAAGCACCAAACGTCCAGAACATCCGAATGCTCATATGCATCGAAAGGCGGGAGACCACAAAGGCCGGGTCTTCCTCTCCCGCATTTGGAACAAGGTCATAGGGTGAGAAAGGTGGAATGAATGGCGACTACCAAGGCCGCTTAATGTGTCAGTTTCAAGTTTATGTAACAGCTTGGTCCTGCTTGTATGTAGCCAGACCGAATAGCGCCTTCTCGTTTATGGAATTCAATTTGAGCTTTATTTTCATAGACATGGAGGCAGCCTAGAAGAAAAGACTTGATTCTAGCTCGAAAGGCGCTCGGCTCCCAGGACTGTAGCAACAAAGAGCGTGGTCCCCTCCGAACATATGTCCGGGTTCACTTACAATGCAGAAGCTGGAATACGATATTTAGATAGGGTTTATATTATGCATACATAGACCTGCAGTGGACATTTGCGCAAAACCCTTCTTTCGAGCCTTGTTCTTCGCAAGTTGGTTAATCAATGCGTCATAGTCTAGAGATATGATAATCATGTTTTCGGTTGACTGCGAACTCAGAAAGCCTCACATCTCTTATGGTTGAGCGCAGGATATTCTTGATCGGTCAGTTTCATTGTGCTGAGGCTTTTTTCAGCATCAGCGACAGTAGCTGGTGTGGTCAGAAAATATAATCCTGACGCAAATGCAAGGATTCAGATATACAGTCAGACCTCGTTTTATGAACCCTCGATATACGAATTCCCTCAACTTACGAACTGCTCCACAGGGAACCAAACTTTTTCCGTGTATTTTGACCTCGTTTTACGAACCCTCGATATCCGAATTATGAACGAATTATTAGGGAACTGACCCAAAGTAGCCAAGCCATTCTGACCTCGATATACGAACGGGCGTTATGAACGTACAGAGGACAGGCCAATGGACCGGAGGATAATGAAAGTTCCTCAGTACATGCTGGCAAGGTCAAACATACAATGTCCCAACGTCGCTACGTTCCACAAACATGATTCACCATTTCCTGAAAGAATAATTCGGGCGTTTACAGCCGAACGGTTGTGAGTTTGGACCAGGTCTCTGAGATGGAAACATATTGCCATTCCAAGAGAAGGCGTTCAGTCCTGACAGCCGTTGACAAGCGTGATATTTGCGTTGGAAACAGTCTCATCCGCGCGCGGTACGGTACTTTGAAAACTGGGTGGATGAGTCAAGTGTCAGACTTCTGTCACCTCTTCTAAACAGGATAGACCCTGCAGAAAGTATGGTGCAAAGCACAATAGGCCATTTGCAAAAGTTCGAGGGAGCAGCGCGCATGCCGGGAAATGCTGTGCAAAAAGGACAGCGACGGCGCATGCGCCAGTACGATGACGACGACGATCGAAGCGATAGCAAATCGCTGTCGTTTTGCACAGCATTTCCCGGCACGCCCTGCCAGAGCGCGCGCTGCTCCCTGGAACTTTTTCAAATGGCCTATTACGCAGTATTTTCAAAAATAAAACTTATTCAAATCAATTTCCCGTGTTTTTGTGATGTATTTGTGCACTGCACTCCTCGGACCTCGATTTACGAATACCTCGATTTACGAACGATTTTCTGAGAAACGAAGGGTGTTCGTAAAGCGAGGTTTGACTGTATCTCCTGGAGGCTTTCTTGTATGTGTACGTTAAAAATTGTTTGGCGTCTCTTTGTTTGGCGTCCTCTCTTTTTCTCAATGACACAAAACGATATTCCATTATAAGTTCGCTGGCATCGATGTGTAACACTTTTACTTCAAAATTTTTGCTGCGATTCTCCAGTTCAAGTTCACATTGACACTGCCCCAAGTTGTTAGCGTTTTACAGAAATCTAAACAACTTTTACCACTCCACGAGTTGGTCGACAAAACAGAAGATATGGCCTGATCAGTGAGAATAAGAAAGAACTGAGATTTGAATTTTCGTTCTGCAGAAAGACGACTTTTACTTTTTTTTTTTACTTTTAGGAGAAGGTAGCAGACATTGCAGAACTGCTTCCTGATCTTGTCGCGTTGTTTGTACTCCGCAAAATAAAGAGAGGAACAGAAAGAACAGACGCAATTTGTACAATACAAGCGGTGCAGAAAATGGAACCACTTTTATGTTCCTCATTAAATGCCGTGCAGCATTAAGTTTATTGTTCATTAAGATTAATGTTAATTAAAAAAGCATGTCTTCCAATTTCGAACAAATGAGGAGTGCGAATGATAGCACTTGATTGGTTATGATCCTGTTTATCAGATGTCCACAACGACGCTCCTCTATTTTTGGGCGCACGGAACCGCGCGGGACCATTTCTTCCGACACGCAACCAGGGACCATTTTTTCCGGGACTATTTTCTTCCGGAACTCCATCCAACATGCTCTACACATTCTCGCTCCTATAGTTATTCTCTCTTCGGTCTTGAAGATGATTGGCTTGGTTCTTTGGATGATTGGTTTTCAACTCATTTCTGTTTGTCCACCGTTTTAGGCATTCAAGAACAGCATTACTTCCTCTTATAAGTAGAACTCGGAAATTTACGTGCCAAAACCATGAAAATAGACAGGTATTTAGACCCACAAAAACACCTAAACAGGCAAGAACATGCAAAAACAGACACGTTGTAGCCCATACCAAAACTACTTCTAATGTACGCTTCACGACGCAGACTTTATACTGTGGAACTGTAGCGAATGCTAGAGAACCATTCGATGACGCCAGTGCCTGACTGCAACGCTGTGCAGCGTCAATCCTCTTTCCTGCACTGCTAGTTCAAGCTCACTGGGTGTTATCGTTGAACCTCTAACATATATTCAGTTTAATGTTATTTCTTCAGTTTATTTTTGCTACTCGTTTTCTCTTATGTTTACTCGTTTATGTAGCTTATGGCGCTATGGAGTAGACGGCGTTCCATGTTGATATCCGTTCATCGGCCACATTTTCTCTTAGATGTTTTGTCAACCACACACTACCTCAGGTTCAGGTAGGCGAATTTAATTCACTGTGGTGAAGAGGAAAGGTCTCGCCGTTGTTGGCCTCACAGAGGTGGGCAACGTCACGACTGACGGCCTGGGGGAATGTGCATCCTGGTCGACTTCTAAAGGAACTGTGCCGACATATCATTTGGTCGAAAGACATTTCATCGAAGATCGAAACGGCAGCGGTCGTTTGATCGATTTTTTATTGGTTCACTTGGAGTGTTAAAAAAGAAAAAAAGGAAACGAAGCCGGAGTTCTAAATGCCGTTATCCTAAGCAACATTTAACTGCCGCTTGCTCGTAAACACATTCCTCATGCTAACCCACTTTTTCGTGTCCAAGAAGCGGTCCAATGGCCCATGTTGTTCACCCTAGCCCGTTCGACACCTGATAGGCTTTTCCGCTCTGACACATAGTGACTAAACATGTTAATCCCCCAACCCTTTGACAAATAATAATTGATTTCAAGTATTAAACATTCCTGGCAAATAAATAAAAAATAAATTAATGACATTTTTCGATGATTTATTCCTGTTGAATGTGGATAAATTTTAACAATGTATTATTGTTTGTAATGAACTGACCATTTATAGGAGAAAGAACAGTTTTAGTTTATTTACTTTTCGCCTATGTGCAAGTGCATCTAAATTTACTTCTTCCAACAGACATGTAACGGAAAAACTCTTTCGAAACCTAGACAACATAAGCAGTGCAGCAGATCTTTGTACTTTCTCTATTTTTTCGGATAGCGTGCTTGTGTAGTGACCCCAGATTGCAGATGCATACTCTAAACGAGGTTGAACTAAGGTTTTATTTGCTGTTAATCTTTCGTTGTGCCATGTCGAAATTTCCTTCTTAGCATCCCCAGACTTCGAGTGGCTTTCGCGCACATATGGCTATCCCGTTTCAGACTGTTCCCTTAAAATATGTCACGAGCAATGAGAAGGGTACTCCGAAGAAGCAGAGACTATCGGCTGCTCCCAACCTGGGGCAACTTTCTTCAACATATGTCCGACTGGTTCGTAAATTACAAACGTCTGCAAGTAACCAGTGGTCTCCCTGCAAAAAAATACAAAAATAAAATAATAATAATAATAATGAAAAAAAAGTTGAGTACACTGATTGCCCGCTCCGTATGCTCGAGTCAAAAGTTACAGAAAAAGAGGTGCGGATGACACAGTGCATGCAGTTTTGAACTCCCTTCGAACAAACGTCTTTCGAACAAGCGGCGTCGATCAACCGGCCTTCGATCAAACGGTTTTCGACCAAGCGGCGTTCGATCAAACGACATTCGAGCAAACGACATTCGACCAAACGGCGTGCGACCAAATGGGCGGACACTACGGCGGACGTGTTTGTCACGTTCAAACACCCATTGACTCACGATAACCCCATTCAAACCCACACATTCAGCCAAATTCGAACTTCATAAACTTCGTTTATAAAGATAAAAATAAACTTCCATAAAAATTCATTCTGACGACATACAAGCAGGACCAAGCTGTTACATAAACTTGAAACTGACACATTAAGCGGCCTTGGTAGTCGCCATCCATTCCACCTTTCTTGCCCTATGACCTTGTTTCAAATGCGGGAGAGGAAGACCCGTCCTTTGTGGTCTCCCGCCTTTCGGTGCATATGAGCATTCGGATGTTCTGGACGTTTGGTGCTTATGAGCAGCTTCTCCCCTCCTGCTCATTTCCACCAAACGCTCAAAACCACCGACTTTTTTTCGGTGCATATGAGCATTTGGAGGTTTTGAGCGTTTGGAGGTTATGAGCATTTGGTGCTTATGAGCTACTACCGCGTAGCAACTGTGGCTATGAGCGGCGTACAGACGTGGACAGATGGAGAGAGGACAGCAGGAAGGAGTGGGGGACAGGGGGATTAGTATGCGTCCTCTGCCGACTTCAGGAGGAACTGTGCCGACATTCGTCTGGAAAGTCTTCGGAAAACCCAGGGAAAACCTCAGACAGCACAGCCGGCGGTAGGATTCGAACCCACCACCTCCCAGTCTTCAGCACGACCTTGGTTACCACCAACGAGCGGACGCCTTAGCTCACTCGGCCATGCCGCTGGTATCCTATTAACTACCGGCTTATCTCCCTCACAACCATACCATGTAAGATATTAGAACACAGAATATTTTCTGAACTTGCTAGTTTCCTGGACTCGAATTCATTTTTCTCACCCGCGCAACACGGATTTCGGAAGTCATACTCATGTGAAACTCAGCTTTTTTCACGTACTCATTCTTTACACACCATCCTCGACCATTGCTCTCAAGCATATTGTATCTTTTTGACTTTTCTAAAGCATTTGACAAAATTAACCACAAACTTCTGCTAATTAAGCTCAAAATGTTAAATATTGATAACAAGCTATTAACTTGGGTTGAATATATTCTTCTCAACCGCTCTCAGTTTGCATTCAGATGTGGCTTTCACTGCAGCTTAACATCTGTTCAATCTGGTGTACCCCAGGGATCCGTGCTTGGTTCTCTTCTCTTTCTAATTAATATGTTAACGACATGCCTAACAGCATAACGTCCTCTATCCACTTATTCGCTGCCGACAGCGTCATCTTTCGGGAAATTTCTGACACTTCTGACACCTTCCTCGTACAGACCGACCTCAGCAGCGTTGCCGATTGGTGCAGCAAATGCCTAATGGTTATGTACACTATGTACAGAAGTCGGCCCAGGACGCACATTCCCCCAGGGCGTCAGTCGTGACGTTGCCCACATACGTGAGGCCGACAACGGCAAGCCCTATCGCCATCACCACCACCACCACCACCACCACACTAACAAATGCAAAGTCATGCGAGTCTCACGTACTAATTCAACTTCGCCTTATTACATATTGAACAACGCAACGTTATCAACAGTTCAATCTTATAAGTACTTTGGTGTGCATATAACCTCTGACCTCAGTTGGAAGAGCCACGTGGACTACATCACTAGTAATTCTTACCGTTCATTAGGTTCCTTGAGGGGTAATTTCTCAAAGGCTCCTGCCAACATCAAGCTAACAAAGTACAGCTCCCCGCAACCTTAACCGTGTATTCACACGAGCGCCTTTTCTGACTGCGCAGCGACTGAAGGAGGAGAAGGAGGTATCAGCATTATCACGCAATCATCCAACCATTCGGTCGCGGGCGGAGCTTATCGCACAGCAGAATCTACGAAGCGCGCACGTTTTCATTGTATTTTTGGCGAGATATCAAAGAGCCTTGTGCAACATCACTGCGCTCAGCAGCTCCGTCCGTCAGAAAGAAGCACACGGATAGTTTGTTCGCGGGGCACAGAATCTGACGACTGACGCGCAGAAGGAGGACGAAGCGAAAAAGAAAGCCACCCTCTGTTGCCAATGTTACAAGCTCTATTATGTTTTATCCATTACACCAGGTAGAGCAACATCCGACCTTGTGGAAGCTTGCCGATGAGCAAAACCGAAATGTACCGAGGAAACATGCCACGTGGGAAAAGATCGCTCTTGAAATGGAAAAGAGACACCCGGATGTCGAAGCAACGGTGTACATCAAAACACTTTTTGGGTCCCCATATTCACGGCGCAGTCGTTGTATCAGTTGCTGTTAATTAATAATAACGAGTTGGCAGCATTCGCGTTCCAAACCAAAAGGTATCGGCTCAGGACGCTAGCGGTTTGGTTTAAAAACGAGAAATGTGTGAGCAGTATCGCACGCCGGGTAAGACAAAGGAGTGCAAAATTTTATCCCCAAGCCGGCCACTGTGGGGTCACGCATATTCATAGTTGTCTGGCATCATAAATTAATTATGTAATGGTATAATATTTTAGGGCAGTCATTACACAAGTCTACATGGCAGCACCCCGGGGTCATCATCACGTCATGCAGCGCATTCACGGGAGGCCACTGTGTGCATACATCGTGTTCTGACAAGCACCAGCGAGAACGATCAGTTGTAATAAAGGGAGTCAGTTTTCCGCGGTTTCACTATTCTTACGTGTTTCCCATTCATCGCGGCCACACAGTTTGAGAACTGCCACAGCGCTTTAGAGTAACGTGCTTTACCCCTGGACAAAGCTATAGTGCTGAAGATGCAACACTTACGTGATGACGTCTCGCTTTGTCATGACATTATTTCATAATTAGTGACTAGGGGAGCTTCCTATATAACGCGATATGCAAAAAGTGCCAATTCGTGAATTTCGTTTTGTTCCATAATTTTATATGTATGTATGGGACGGTAACGTACCCCCACCAAAAAAAAGAGAAAAAGAAAAGAAACAGATCATAAGGGTTGTTTGAGTGGGTGTGAACTCTGCCTCGCTATGCCACCGGTATACGCGATGAACGTTTCACTGGGAATGAGTAGTAGACACAAAAACATGGAATGTCCAACGTCTAAAGCAATGGGGCCAATGAAACGCAGGAATTGGAAGCTACCAAAGCTAGCCAAAAAAAAAAAAAAAAGCAAGACGGATGGAGGATAGAGGATGAAGGGTGGTGGTGCGTTGAGGGTGCATGAGTTCATCGGGGAGAGCAAAGTATTAGATGGGCCGTTGAGCAAGACCTCCCTTCTGCAGAAAGAGGACAAGGTTTCTTGCTTTTGCGGAACGTACAGCAGAGGGACCACCGGAGACACACACACAATTGACACAAAAAGGTGTACGCTCCACTCTGTCCTCCAATCAGAAGTGAGGCCCTATCATTCACGGCAATAATTGGCGCAGAACCTGCTATGCGGTAAAGCTGTTTTTATTGTGTTCGAAAGGTGCGACCTTTACGCCACAGCCGTCTTTGCTTTACACCACACTCAACACCGTCAGACTGCTGCGGAGTCACGGTAAAAACGACGACGCACAGCTTTCACAGTACTCTCTCCTACACTCTTTCCCGCTCACTCTTATTTACGAACGTTTTATGCATTTAGAGGCATGTTTAAGCGCACATAATTCGAACAAACCTGGTGCAGACGGGTTACGGAAAGACGATCACTGGCTAGTATACTGTCCCGCATATTGGCCTCTATACTCTCCTTTTGCGCTTTGCTATGCGGAGCAGAATGTATTTAAAAGTGGCCGCATCGATGCTCAAAACCTTGCGGTAGACAAATGGGTCCTCGTGTCGTAGCTCCCGTAGAAGGCTATTTTGCAGACCGTACTCTTTCCTCAGCAACCATTCATTCGTCCATAGCTTCTTTAACCGCTTCTTTTCGTGGCAGCATTCACTATCGTCAATGAGAAAAGCAAGAGCCACAAATTTTCGCTTTCTTTCGTCCATTGTGTACCAAGCGCCGTGCACATAAAATTAATGCTGCAACGTTCAACCGCAGCGCGAACGTAATCCCCGGCTTCCCCAGCATCTGAGCCGACAGCACATTGGAACACTATCTGTGTAGGCGTTCCAAAAGGGCGTAGCCTCAGCGCCTTATCATTTACCCCTCTCGCTCCTTCAGTCGCTGCGCCGTCAGAAAACACGCTCGTGTGAATACACCGTTGAACGCCGCTTCGCGTGACGGCGGAGGAGGAGAGACACCCTAGTGGGATTCAGCTGAACTATTGGGAGAGCGCGTTTCTGTCTGTTCCACTCGCATTAGGGGTGTCCGTTGTTGCTCAAATGCCTTGAAGCCTTGAAGGCACGCGGGCGTTGTTTTCCGAAGACGGTGTTATCGGCATTGCGATTCTTTGTATTGCTTATGTGAGATGTATGCTCGATGATATCGGTAATATCAGCGATATTCGAGGCATGGCTGCGTTGGCAGCTAAGAATGATTGTGTGCATCCGAATGGATCAGCAATGATGCTGTATCAACTCGAGGCGAAATAAACGAGGATAAAACAACTTTATTTTATGATTGTGAAGGTTCATCTCCTTGAGTGGCGATGCTTTACACCATTACTGATGATAACAAGGTGAAACGAGGATAGAAGCGCATCACACATATTTTTTTAGTCAGAAAAGAATGAAATTAAGTCAGCCGTAGCGGGTACGTGGCAATTGCAATCAGCTCCTGTTGTTATAACATCGTTCTTTGTTATTGTCTCGTTATTTTCATACTATTTTTATATGTGTAGTTTTGCGTATTCTTTTGCCTCACTCCCCTCTGTATGCGATTGAGGGTAATAAAATAAAATGAAACGAAATAGCGGGAAGCCTAAACCCGCTCGGCCATGCCGCTGGTCCCAAGTGCTGCATATCTGTTGAATTCGTACAGTCCATCAGTATTTACACCAAATAATGATTCAGAACCACAGTTTGACAATCTCGAGCCATATAGTACTGGGTCGAGCAATTTAAGTATTAAAATCGAGTGGCATTGGTGTCGAACGTGAGAAGGTGGCCAGATGGATATATTTGTTACTCTAGTTGCGTAGAACGATAGAATGCCAGTTCTGTAGAGCAGGACGTTTGAAGGGTGTTGCTTATAATACTTACCTGACATGTGCAATCAAGTAATGTGTAAATTCATGTAATGTGTCAAGGAAGGAGGGTAGAGTATTTGTACACTCTAAACCCAGTGACGGATAGGTGCCGTTTGATCAACAGATGACTTCAAGAGGCCCGCGGTGCCTGCGAAAGCTGCAGGTGCTCTGTGCCCCCTGAAACAACTGGTACGACATCCCTGTTGACGCCAGGAGCCACAGTGTACCGAACGTATTGAAGGGTTACTCTACCCGTAATACGCGTGACACATTGCGCCCCTCGAGTTCCCTAAGAGAAAAATGACCTTCAGGTTTCGGAAAACAAACGAAAAAGAAACGAAGAAAATGCACCAAGAACATCGAACTTGAAACACTAAATTTTATTGGCGTGCACATACCTTTAAATTGTATCCAGTACGTCATCGTTGGCGTACGGAAAGCATACACGGTTAACTAATCCAAAGTTCCCAACACATACATACGGAGCACACGTTGGACGGACACACAACTCATACGATGCACCAGGCAGTCCTGCAAACATCGAGCACACAATCCTCCAAACTTCAAACACGCTGGCACTGCAAAGCTCAATCAAGATCATCCTTAGTGACGAACAAGACAGTTCCTCCAACGAAATGGCCCACGAAGAATTGTCCAAGCAAGTGGCACCAGACACGCTTCGATGTAAGAAGCAGTTGCAATTTTGCACACGTATGTGTGACCGTTGAGACAGGAAACAACCTGTAAAGAAACCATGTGAATATCATGCTGGTATTGTTCCAACGTCAAGGATGGCATAGTACACCATTTTGTAACTCACGTCCTTGCAATCACGGTTACCTAAACGAATAACGATTAGCCTCACTTTCAATGTACATAGTCGCTTCACCCATGTAGTGTGAGCGTAGTACCTTCTTCGCTCCGCTTACCATTGGCGGTGCCCGGTGCCAAGCCTCGCCCCATCCCCCGCTGCTGGTCAGAGAGTTCTCCTGCCTTGCCCCACGTGCGGACGCGCGCTCACGTTCGTCAATAAATCAATTATTGTTATGACCCACAGGGACTCCAGCCTTATTCTCCTTCATCCTTTCATCATTCTCAGCATCACTCCATTTCCCATCATCACCCCACCCTCACATAGTGGAGTCGACCCACGGATCTCTGCCTCGGGAATCCAGCGTTCGCTAGTCATTCAGGCCCAAGCCAGATTGCACCCTCAGGTGGCGCATTCGACCCACGAATTTCTGCTTCGGGAATGCAGCGTCCACTAGTCCTTCAAGTAGCAGCCCGAGCCAGACTGCACCCTCACATGGCACTGTCGACCCACAGATTTCTGCCTCGGGAATCCAGCGTTCACTAATCATTCAAGCCCAAGCCAGACTGCACCCTCGCATGGCGTGCGAGGCGTTTCGAATCTCAACATGCGCAAGCCCGCAGCCAATAAGTAGACAAGGTTCCGAGGATCATGAGTCACCACTCCAAGCCCAGCAAGATCTACCAGCCGGCCGCATCCCCGTCCCCTGCTGAAAAAACCCCTACCCGTCCCCACGGCAGCCTCGCCACCCAAGACGGAGATAACACATTCCATGATGGCCGCCACTTGAACATTCGCCCGCCATTGCATCATCCTCCTCGCCTTGCTTCCCCGCCTGAGCATAGCAGCTTAGTATACGGCCCCCGTTCATGTCGTCGCATGTTCATGTGACTGCTCTTTGCCTTTTCCGCTCCTTGCCCTTCGCTTCACGCTTCGCCTTGAAACGCGATGGCATCGCCCATCAACTGGGACGCATTATCCAGTATCACCCAGCTTGGTGACCTATCGGACGAAGCCCTCAAACAAGAACTGCGACATCGTGGGTTATCACGTCATGGTCGTCGAAATGCCCTCATGCGCAGACTATTCGACTTGATACAAGAAGAACGAGCCTCTTGGCCATTATCCCTCCACCCTCGTACCAACAATCACCTCGCAAATATCGTCGGAGTCTTCACTGCCTTCTCTCCAGTCAGTCACTCCGCCGTAGCTGCAAGTCACGACGATAACACTTGTTACTCTCTCCACACCTTTGAAGACAACCGCCGTCACTCGTCGACGCAGTGGTTGAGCGAACTCGAATGCACACGCAAGCTCGCACAGTGGTCTGACGAAGCCCTTCGAGTAATCGCTGTAAGCAAACTCCATGGAACGGCCCGCAACTAATACGACGCTCTTGGGAAACACTACGAAACGTGGTTATCTTGGAAAACGGCGTTCCAGACTCTGTTCAGGGGTGATCTCACGCTGATCGAATGGCAAGCAAAAATCTCTGAATGCGTTCAAATTCAAGGGCAATCACTGGACAGTTACCCGTTCTCCAGTTCCCTTGACAGAAAAGCAGCAAATTGACCATCTTCTTCAAGGATTTCAAGACCCCAACTTTGTGGCAGCACTTGTTGCTAAGCGACCAAAGACCATTGCAGACTTCATTGACATCGTCACCAACCTCGAGAATAGCCTACTACATGCCCGGCGTTGTCATCGCCTTACGTCTCAGACGAACTGACAGTCCACCTCAACCGCGAACGTCAACAACTGGATCACAGATTCAAAACGGTCGCATGTCTTCGTCTACCTCCCCTAGTCACACTCTTCCATCTCCTACGGCAACACGGACTCTTTGCTTGCACGTCGCCAACGTATCTCTCCCTTGCCTACAGCTGAGCAGGAAGCGAAATACAAGGCGATTTCCGACCAATACGGAGCCCCAGCGTTTCGTAGAGGACAAGATATTTCCACCGCTACGTGCTACAAATGTAAAAATTTGGGACATTTGGCATCCAAGTGCCCTGGTTCTATGGCTCGCCCTCAGTCCTCCCAAGGTCAAGGAACTAATGTACCGCCGTCACAATCAGCACTTCAGAGCACCCCAGCTACAGTGTTCCTTCTTTGAGGCCACCGTCACAGGCCTTGCTACACAAGACGCATTCCCGGACACAGGATCCAAGCTCACTCTCGTGTTCCAATCGCTCCTTCCCGCCCACATGGTCCTTCCATGAACCCAGTCTCCTCCGGAGGTAGTAGGTGGTTCCTCACTGCTACGCATAGGTACTGCCATCCTTGAGATCACCATTGGAAACGTCTCTGCCTTGGTCAAAGCAGCAGTTCTGACCAACAATGTGTGGCCATTCATCATTGGTGAAGATTGGTTCGAAAATGCCAAAGCTCGGTTGATTTTCCAGCCACCCAAGCCAACCTATACTTACAGCATGACTTTCATGGCACTATCGTACAAGCACGCCTCAAGGTTACACTCCGCATAGCCAATGCTGTTATCGTCCAAGGTTCTGCCCTTGCATGTACTGCTGGTGCTCCCATTCCTATAGACTGTCTACAAACGGATCCCTTGCCGTCTGAGCAGGAACCTCCCTGGAAAGCCTTCAACCAGGAAGTACCTTTCAGCATGGATGGGACCAACACCGAATCCCAGCCTGTTTCGAAAAAGCCATAAAGAACTTCACTGCCTGCTCAGCATGGAAAAACAAAGCTGTACACGTTCAATACTATAGAATACTGTCACGGTTCACGTGTCTTTTTTCACTTCTTCCGTTGTCACAATGTCGTCTCTCTTACCGTGTCCATGGCAAACTCAATGTAGCATATACATATTACACACATACGCACACACATTCAAATGTTTCAACATCCTCCCCCGCAATGATCGGGCATGATCATTCCTCCACAAGTTCGACTGGGTGGAAATGTTGGAGGGCACGTCTCAGCTCCCCGGTACCAGACCCCAATATTTTGCACGATCTAACCGTACCATCTCTACCCTTGTAGGTTTCAGTTACTCTGCCATTTTCCACATATGCCTAGGAAGGCTGTCTTCTTCACTGTGAGGAGGCTGGGTATTGGGGGATGAAGGCAGGCCACGGGACAGGAGGAGGAAGACGAGAGGGAGCCGACCCGGAAGTATGGAGAGGAGGAGTGGGGGAGGGAGAGCACGTAGGAGGTTTGGAGCGTGTGGACTGGACCGTCCGGACGTTGGGGGTGGAAGGCTATGTAAGGTTGGTGTGAGTATGCATATCACTGTACGTTGTGTGCCCGTGACTGGGAATTAAAGCGGTGGATGTAACAAGTGAGGGCTCGTCCGATCGGAACCTACAATGACGGACAACGCAGCAGCGACGGAGGTTTCTCCGACACCAAACGAAACTAACATCCCGCCTGAAATTGTGCAGCAGCTTCTGGCCACCACAGCGGGAACCGCACTGGACAGGGAACGACTGGCTTCACAGCTACGCGATGTGCTGCTAGCAACTTCATATCCAAACAGCACGGACACATCCAGCGTCAACACGAACAACGAGGCGGAGACTAGGCCTAACAAGCATATGGCGTCGGGCGACGGCATGGCGAACGTTACCGCAGTGAAAGGACAAGGCACTAGGGAGCCGGCACTTACAATGAGGGGACCCCCGGTTCCGTTACCGAAGTTCGCTGGTTACCATGACCACATATATCCCCAAGAATTCCTTTATCGATTCGGGGAGTACTGCGATATTTGCGGGATACCCATAGAACACCGTGCGCAGATGCTTCCCGCTTCCCTGGAAGGCTCGGCAAAGCAATGGTGGAGATTTACCGGGGGTTTTCAGGACTGGGAAGCCTTGGTCAGGGTATTCACAGCAGAGTTCACGCCAGTGGACGAGACGCTCCGGCTTAAACGAGAACTTGCAGGACGTACCCAGCACGCCGCGGAAAATCTTAAAGAATTCATTCACGTGATTGCCGAATTTTACGACCGCATTGGGGAGCAGGTCTCGGACGCGGAAAAGGTGGAGCGTGTACGGCGCCAAATGCATCCGACTTACCAAGACTTAACCTCAAGCATGCAGTTTGAAAATCTCAAAGAAATGGCCAGAGCAGCAGGACAGGTCATGGAACGGGCTTGGCACCGTTTGCGTTACACATCACCACCGCCACGAGCCAACCAGTTAGCGGCGGACCTCGCCTATGTTAGCCAAGAGCATGCACAGCAACATGGGGTACCCGTCGCCGCCAGTGCTACCGCTCCTTGGACAACTAGCCAAACCCAGGAATGGCAGCTTCAACCCGCGGCTGTGCTGGCCTCTCAGCGGCAATGTGACCACGCTCCGCTTACGTCCGGACTTTGTGCGGAGGCACCACAATGGACGCCCACACTTCCGCACTATGTCACTAACACTGCACATCAACACAGTGGACTGCAGACGACCCGGCAAGAGGAAAGGCTCCCAGCAGGACCACGACATTGGGGCTACCGACAAGGTAATCACGACATAGTATGCCACCGATGCAGTGGTTTCGGCCATCTAGCACGGGACTGTGCTACAGGCAGGCCACGCAATCAACGACGGTGCTTCAACTGCAACCAACAGGCCACTTACAAGCTCGGTGTCCGGGAAACGCAAGGGCGTAGCGGTAATACCGGCTAGCAGCTACGCCACCTCCGTTCAAGTCTTGGCAACAGCCGGAAGTAAAGAACCACTGCTGGAAATATCAATTGGCAACACTGTTTTCTTCGCACTACTAGACACAGGTGCCAGCGTCAGCCTGGCAGGGGAGCGAGCCTTTTCGGCAGCTGTTGGTGCAGGCGCCGTAGCCAAGGAAGAGAAACGGGCATTGCGCCTTGCTAGTGGTTGGTCAGAGGCCGTGCGGTCAGTGCGCTGCCGCATTAAGTGGCATGGAACGTCAAGGAAACAACGATTTCTGTTGCTACCTGAGTTGTGTCATGACATTGTCCTGGGGAGGGATTTCTTGGAAGCAACTGGAATGTCCCTGCACATGGGCCAAGGTGGCTGGACGCGGACCTCAGACCCGCATCAACTAAATAAGTTCAGCAAGAAGGAACGAGTAGGGAGAACACCTACAGGACTTGCCCAGGTACCGGATGAAGGGAACGTTCCAAGGGAAGACACGACGGATGACTGCTCTAGTATTGAGGATCTCGGCCTGTATCTACAGGCACTGTTCGCTACAGACCAGGGTGACCATATGTCCAACGACTTGGATATTGTTAACAATAAAGAACTCGATGAGATTCTTAACACCTACCAACATCTTCTTACTACACAGCCAGGCTGCACATCATTAATGGTCCACAGCATAGCCACAGGTACACATCAACCAGTTCGTTGTCGGCTTCGGCCAGTCAACTCGCAGAAAAGAGAGATCCTCGATCAGTGCATAGATGAACTCTTACACCAGGGCCTTATCGAACCAAGTTCTAGTCCATGGGCCAGTGCACCGGTGCTGGTCAAGAAGAAAACAGGTGGATACCGCCTAGCGGTGGATTACCGTACACTGAATGCCAGGACAGAAGTACCAGTGTATCCAATGCCACAAACTGATTGGGTTCTTGCTCAATTGGGACGTGCACGTTGGTTCAGCAGCCTGGATTTGGCTCAAGGGTTCTTCCAAGTGCCCCTTGCCCCTGAGGACATTTCAAAAACTGCCTTTCTATGTCATAGGGTATCATTCCAGTTTAAGCGGATGCCGTTTGGTGTAGCCGGGGGTCCAGCGACTTTCCAGGCACTGATGGATAAAGTACTTGAGGACATTGAGCATAACCATGTTATGGCATTCCTGGATGACGTGCTAATATACTCTGAGACCTTTGAAGAACACATGCAACACATCAAGGATGTCCTCAGTAGGACTGAGTCAGCGGGTCTCACAGTGAACCCATCAAAAGTGAGCTTTTGCAAGCAGTCCTTAAAGTTCCTTGGCCATATAATCTCACCAGGTGAGTGCCGCCCCGATCCCGACAAAGTGCAGGCTGTGTCGGAGTACCCCCCCCCCCCCCCCCCCAAGAAATGTTAAAGAACTTCAAATGTTCTTGGGTCTAGTGGGATACTACCGGAACTTCATCCCGTGGTTTTCGGACAAGACGAAGCCACTTACATCATTACTGAAGAAGGGAGCACTATGGTTGTGGGGTCCAGAGCAGCAAATGTCTTTCGAAACGTTGAAACATACCCTAGCAGGAGAGGTGGCCCTGACATTGCCAAACCTGAATGAACCTTTTGTTGTAGAGACTGATGCCAGTGGCACAGGCATTGCAGGTGTTCTACTACAGCAGGTGGATGGCCAGCTGCGGCCTGTCTCGTTCATCAGCAGGACTTTAAGTGACGCAGAGAAAAATTACACCGTTCAAGAGTGGGAGTGTTTGGCAGTAGTCTGGGCAGTTGATAAGTTCCGACCGTACTTGGAGTTCACCTCCTTCGAAATCTATTGTGACCACTCATCTTTGTCATGGTTGTTCAAGACCGAACAAGCATCAAGTCGTGTACGGCGATGGGTACTCCGTCTGCAAGGCTTCAATTGCACCATTAAACACCGTAGAGGACGGGCCAACATCCCTGCAGATGCCCTGAGCAGGTTCCCGGTGGCTTCACCAGAGCAGCCGTCTCATAGCCTAGCAGAAGATTGGTTTCCAATCGAGACAGAGGAACCACTACACACTGTTTGCTTCGACACTGCAGCTGCCATTGACACAACTGACACATCCGTCTTAACCAACAGCACACAGCTCGCAGCAGAACAGCGCAGGGATCCATCCTTACAACAGATCTTCCAGCGTCTCGAGTCAGACGTGTTACCAGATAATCCGAAAGACAGAAAGAAGGTAGAAGACCTTGCTACAGACAGTGACATAACAGCGGAGGGCATCTTAATGCACAGCATAGGCGAGCGAAAAGTGGCTTGGCTACCTGAGCACCTAAAGGAACTGGTACTAAAGGTTGAACATGACCACCCTCTTAGTGGCCACTTCGGATTTTTCAAGACACTAAGACGCATCCAGAGTCGCTTCACATGGTTGGGCATCAGGTCAGACACCTCACGCTATGTGCGAGGTTGCCAACAATGCCAAGCTTTTAAACCTCAGCGCCAGAAGCCGAATGGACTCATGGACAGTTCCCCTGCCACAGAGCCAATGCAGCAGTTAAGTGTGGACCTTATCGGACCCCTTCCCACGACTTCTAAACAAAACAAACACATTCTCGTGGTCCTCGACAAGTTCACAAGGTTCATCGAGCTTCTTCCTCTACGTGCCCCAACTTCCATTGCTATAATTGAGAGAATGATCGAGGTCTTCTGTCGCCGCGGTGTACGTTGCTCAATTTCCAGTGATAATGGAAAACCTTTCGTTAGTAAGCTGTGGAAAGGGGTTCTACGACATTGGGGCATTAACGAGCGCCACACGGTGCCATATCGCCCTTCAGGTCAGACTGTTGAACGGCACAATGCCACAGTGAAACAGTGTATAGTGAATTACTGTGTGACCCACCGTGACTGGGACCAAAGACTTCCCGAGGTTGCATTTGCCATGCGTACGGCAGAGAATGCGGTCACAGGCTATACGCCGGCGTTTCTTTGCTATGGACGTGAGCTGCGGACACCCTGGGACTACAGACAGTGTATAACAGATGAAGTCCCTCCCTCTGCACCTCATCGTTTAGCGGCAGAACTGGACATGTACCTGAAAGATGCCTTGCAGGTTGCAAGGGAGTACCAGTGCTCAGCAAGGGAGGACCAAGCGCGGCAGTACAATCGCAGACGCCGACCGACTACATTTAAGGTTCGAGATCTGGTTCTGCGCGATACCCACCCCCTAAGCAAAGCCAGCACGGGGTTTGCGGCCAAGCTTGCACCCCGCCGTACAGGTCCATTCCGGATAACTGCACAAGTAGGACGAAACACCTTCAGGCTTCAGCATCCTGACACCAAAAGGAACAGAGGCCTGGCCAATGCAGACCAGCTGACCCCATACCATGCAGCCTGGACCCCCTCTTGCACGGATTTAAGGGGGGGGGGTTGTGAGGAGGCTGGGGTATTGGGGGATGAAGGCAGGCCATGGGAGAGGAGGAGGAAGACGAGAGGGAGCCGACCTGGAAGTATGGAGAGGAGGAGTGGGGGAGGGAGAGCACGTAGGAGGTTTGGAGCGTGTGGACTGGGCCGTCCCGACGTTGGGGGTGGAAGGCTATGTAAGGTTGGTGTGAGTGTGCATATCACTGTACGTTGTGTGCCCGTGAATGGGAATTAAAGCGGTGAATGTAACATCACAAAGCCCATTTGACGATGATGATGGCACCATGTGGGCGGATCTTAATTCATTGAGGTATTCCGTACGCCATCTTCGCCAGAAACAGTCGATCGTCCTGTTCTTTTACCTCCAGCGTCGTCGAAGATACTTTCCTCCGACTGAGTGGATCGTCGAAGTACAATGAGGAGGAAGGGTCGTCAGTTTCTGCCCAACCAAGAAGTGCCCCGGTGTCAATGGCTGAGGTTCGCTCACATTCGGATAAAGAAACGTCATTGGACACGAATTTACTACTGCTTGCACTTCCACTAGGACCGTAATGAGTTCTTCGAAGTTCAAGCTGCTGCGTCCTAGCACCTTGCGTAAGGCCGTCTTGACTGATCTCACGAGTCTTTCCCAGAAACACCCCCACCAAGGCGCTATTTCGACAATAAATTTCCACTTGATCTGGTTGTTCAGTCATGGGCAGTATCGAAGATACATGTATCTTCGATACGATCTTTCGATACAACAACAACAACAACTTTATTTTTGACCTTGGAGAGTGGGGAGTTTCATCGCCGCAGGCGATACTCTACCCCATTGCTGGTTGGAACGGGGGGAATAAAATAACGAGCCCCTTCACAATAACGATCGAAATCCGATGGTGTCCAGAAATGTCAGAAGAGCTTTGAGCGCAGAGCGTTGCTGGGCTGGATTGGGCCAGGGACCAAGCAATTTCGATAGGGAGAAAGAGCGAGAGTCCAGCTGACGAAGAGACTCGGAGAGTGTGGTTCGGGAAGGTTGGTAGTGAGGGCAATGAAGAAGAATATGCTCCAGATCCTCAAGAGCACCACAGTGGCAGCAGGTGGGAGAGTCAACTTGTCTCAAGCGGTAACGCCACTGATCTGTAAAGGCCACATCGAGGCGCATTCGGTGGATTAATGCAGCATCTTGACGAGAGGTGTTTCGTGGCATGCGGAAAGCGAGCGTTGGATCAACTCTGCTCAACATAGAAGGGGGAAGAATGTCGGTTGTCCATTGGCGGGAAGCCAGGGGTGTCACTAGGCGTCGCAGAATTGAACGGCGGTCTCCTCTCAGCAGAACAATACGGGTCCGTTTCCGCTTCTAGCGTCAAGTACTGAGGTCCCCTTCTTTGTCTGTGAACTACATGTGAGCTGTGGGACAATGTCAGTAATGCATGTTTGACCAATATATGTACAGGTCTAGACAAAAGCTTGCAGAACACCAAAGCAATACCTTATGCAACACTGAACAGGAGAGAGTACACTTAATGTGAGGTGCACAGAATACACAGTCAGTGGTGGATTTATAGGGGGGTCCAGACGTTCTGACCCCGTCCTCAATTTCAGTCGTTACACAGGTTTCAATTGACTTTGGTGGTGCAATAGCATGCTGTCCAAGTTAGGACAACCCTTCAGAAAAATCCTGGGTACGCGTCTGTGCACAGTCGTCTGTCTGCAAGTGTATCTGTTCCTGTTCCCTGCAACGTGTTGCTCCTGTGAAGGTATACACCACAGTTTCTCTCTGCATTCACGTTCAAGAGCCCGATCTCTTACAATGCAAACGCTTGCAAAAGGGATATTGACAAAGTGGCTCACAAAAGTTTTAAAAAATGTGCTCATGTTGTTTTTTGTCATGCTAGAACACCATGAAGTACAAATATGGCTACAGCTAATGCGTCAACCAATTTTTGTCTTCACATACCGGACAGCTCAAGTTACAAATATGTTTAATAGCACCAGCTTTGTGACATTCTACATGCAGGGTACACATTTTAAATCTGGGTTATAAAGTGTCTGAAATATTGTACTGGACTAAGTTACTTATAAACACAAGCTGTTCATATACTGAATCCACTTTTTCGTAAATATGAACGAAATGAGGGAAATTATGATAAGACGTACCTCCACCTAGTATCTTGGGTATTTAAAGCATGCAGTAGTTACTATGGGAAAGGCTTTGCATATCCTGTTCACCGCACAGGCTGGTATACAGGTATACACGTATACAGGCTGGTATAACCATTCTCTTGTTGTTTTTTTTTTTCAAGTTTGTGCAATAGCCAATGCACAAACTGTTGGTATTTAGTCTATCTGTATTTCCTGTATGAGACACGCAAGCTTTGAACAAAGCTAAAGCTAGTAGGACGGCGAGTAGTATTTCAGCTGCACTCTTTCTGAATAAGTGATGAACAATGACGAAAAGTTCAGAATTAGAATTTTGTATTGAAACCCACCAGCGTGATTGTGCATGAGGCACGCTTCTTACTTGTGAATATGAGCGCTCATAGGTTCTTGCTGCCCTCGAAGTTCTAAATATGCTACTTTAAGGACAGCTCCTTGCAGCATAAGCATTCGACTTCTTTCGGCATTATTATGCATGAACCACTCCGGCGCCGTCAAACACAAATTTTACACAAACTGTTCATGTGCTTCATCATGATGAATGCTGAAAGCTCATCTAGCAGTCTGTTGTTGGAACTTCCTCTTCATGCTGAAGTCGATTCACAGCTCAACATTTCAAAAGCAAGGCTTCCAAACTCTGCTGCACGTAGCAGAACTTCCCTCTCCGTTGCTGAAAGGTAGCTGAAAGCTGACTTGTTGACTCCGCTGTGCTTCCTCCTTCGACGTCCATGTTGAAAAAAGCACCCAGCAATACGGAAGTTGCGGAAACCACCCGAACTTCCGGTATGGACTTTCCTCCAATAAACGTCGCGGGCGTTTTACGTCTTACACTAGGGAGAACCGATGCATAATAGCTAGACTTTTGCGCTGATCGGACGAGATGAGAGTTGAAAGCGAAACCGCGTTTCGGCTCCTTGTTTAGAATAGTTCGCGGCTCCGCAGAGATGAAACGTTTCAAGTGTAACTTGGAGGCACCATGTAGGTTCGTTATCCATACAAACAAAGACATTTACCAGATTCTGGTCAGAGACCCTTTAAAGAGCCTTCTCGATGAAGTCCATCATCTGCTGCAGTATAATGCCCTAAAGGTTTCGCTAAAGAAGTGCTATTTTGGCCTTACCAGCATCAGATTCCTTGGATTTGTTCTCTCCAGTGAAGGGAAAAAGCTAGACCCTGACTGAGTGGAAGCTATGCGCGGATCCCCCGTCCACGTACCCAGAAAGAAGTCCTTTCACAGATCCAGACCGCAAACTTCTACCGAGATTCATTCCCAGCTCTTCCAGGGTTGCAGCTCCACTCCAAGTCTTGATCAAGTCGCTTGACTTCGCCTGGACCGAACAGTGTGAAGAAGCCTTCCAGACTCTTCGCCGTGCACTGACCGAAGCCCCACTCTTTGCTCATTTCGAACCCAAAGCCCCAACAACGGTCACTATACTGAGGCTGGAACAACATAGAAGGGACAGATGTGTAATCCAGAAGATCTGGGTTCGATCCCTACAGCTGGCTAACCTTTTCAGTGACTTTCATCTTTCTTCAGGTACAGCAATTGGTGCTGCTCTTTCCCAAGCAAAAAACGGCCAGGAAGTGGGCATCGAATATGCGAGCAGAAGCCTCACTCCAGATGAGCGCAAGTTGCATAGGAACGTATGGGAACGCATAGCTGTTCACTGGACCATCACAGTTATGTTGCGTCAGTCCATCCATGTGGATGTTTCAAATATGTATCTTAATTTAAGCGCGTATATCATTCTCCGTATATCAGATCGTATATTGGTCCAATAAGGCACCAGTCTAGAATTGCTATATTGGCAGAACACAATGCATTACACGTTCTTGGTATACACTTAATTTGCCTGATATGCATGATACACTCACTATGGAAATAAAGCTGCACACGTTACGCCATTTCTTCAGGGTGTCGTTTTACACCAAAAATTGAATCAGTTAGAGTATCGTTCAATTAACAGTGTAGACAAACAAGACGCACACCCGCAAAGTAGATGTTGCACCCTTTCAGAGGTAATGTGGGTGTACCATAACTCACACCCTTTTTAAGTGTGAGAGTTTGAAGGTGTCGGAGATACACCCTGAGAGGTAGATATATTTCATTACACCTAAAAACTTTTACGCTCAAAGGGGTGTCAAAAAGTTTAGTTTGTATGCGAAAAACCTGAGCTACCCCCAAGCCTTCGGCCAGACGCTGGTTCTCCTTCATACATTTTGTTGAAAGACTCACGTTTTGATCATGCTCTGCAGACGAAATGCCTCTCTACATTCCTGGAGCAACTGGGCATCACCAGCCAAGAAATAAAAAAGTTCGAAGTCTACTTTCTCTTGTTCGTTAATGTATGTGCATTATCTGAGTGGATGAGTGGTCTAGCTTGGTGTCCACGCAGTGATACTCCTGTGGCACAGACAGAGTGGCAATCACTATGCACTTCCATTAACACACACTGGTATCCAGAAAAACGTACACATTAACTCCAGAAGAACAGTAAACGGATTGTCCCATAGTGAACCCCTCTAGAGGAGTTTTTTACCTCGTCTAGAAGGAATAAACATATACTTCTTCTGGGCTGTAATAGATATACTCCTTCAATAGAGTTCTGTAGCACACATGATATACGAAATGAGGAGCGAAATATGAAATGTGGAGCGAGAGATGTGCAACACGTCAGTTTTTCCCCATAGAAGAACGAATGTGAGCTGTAAGAAACATTTATTAGCCATCGATACACGAAACAGGTACAAAGACATGTGTCCAAATTCGAATCCAAACCGGCTTGGCGATTAGCATCGAAGTGTCCTGTATCGACCGCCACACACAGCAAAAAGAAATGCAAATCCGAAAAGTCACAGTACCTACAGAAACCACTGCAAGTTCCGACACATTAATACCATGCCGCCTCAGTGCACCATTTCGTCGAAAGCATGTCTTTTCCAGCGTTCGAACGTCCAGCCGCCACGATATTTGCACGATAAAACTGCAAAGCAAATAGACGTACGTCGTAAGAGACTTGCCACAAAAAAATGTAAGGACCCGAAAAGCAACATGACCTCACTTGTGTTTCAGTCACAGTGACACGTCTCATTACCAGTCAAGCTGGTATGCTGAAAATGATAAAGAATTCTTTGAATTGACTCGTTTGAATAAAGGTTATGACAACGAAACGGTTTTGTTAAAAACTCCAAACCGACGTGAAAGGTCGCGTAAGGGTACAAGAGTGCGGCAGAATCAAACATGTTCACAAACAATTTCCTTGCGTTGGCGACGACTGAGGACTAACGAGAGACAGAGCTCACCTATTTTACGTCATCACGTAAATGTACATTTGAGATTTAATGTGTTTAAAAAATATTAGGAACTACGTGTCCTATATGCGGGGATGAAAGTGTACGGCGGCGGAGCAGTCGAGGAGAGAAGGTGTAAGGAATAATATGCACGCGTTACCACTTCTCGGCGAGGTTCGTACACCTCCTATATACACCTTCCTCTCAAATGAAGGGGAAATAACCATATTTATTCCTTTTATGAGGAGTAAGTCTGACGTGAAAAGACTATAAATGGGAAATGCCTTTTGGGATACCTTTTCACTCCATTAGAACACCTTTTCGAATAACAGTGAAGCTACTGACAAGAACAGAAGGTACATTTTAATGTAATTGATCACACGTGTGGATGAGAATTATAATTGATTGTCTGTAAACTCTAGAAAAGCATGGCTAATGCAGGACGCACTAGCAACTTAATATTTTCTGCCTCGATTGGTTTGCGAAACCCTGTGGCGCAATGGTTAGTCTCATAGTTTTAACAGAACGGGACTAATGCTTCTAGACTTGCTGGAGGTGCACCTAGAGTCCTGCTCTCGCCAAAAGTATTGCTCGCATTACTATCTCCGTTTCTTATCGCTGGTTTTCAGATAAGAGGACACACACATGGATGACAGCACGTGCACCATTGTGCATCCTATGGTAGTCAGTCGCCCCCTGTCGTTCATGTCCCCCGCGTCCTGTGATCCGATCACCGATGACAAGGGGCTGAGAAATGCCAGCATTAGTTCTGGAGACAATAGGGCCCCCTGCCATGTAGTTGCTTTGGTGGTTACACGATACAAACAGCTGGGAGGTATTTTGTATGCCACTGTGCACTGCAAGTGCAAGTGCTGCCTATAGCAGGCACTGTACTGCACTGTACGAGGCATTTTTTGTTAACGATGCCGGATGATAATAGTGAGTACACTATCGCCTTCGTGTACATAAGGGGTAGCGTAGTCGTTCGGCGCAATCAGCACGGCCCTGCTGGTGTCTTACGCGTGAGCAAAACCACCAAGGCTATCCCTTACGTATGCAAAGGCGACAGCGTACGTTATACTAATTAAAACTCACTAATCTCTGCCGTGTGCCTAACCGCAAGAATACCTCACTGGGTATCCTGACATTTCGTTTTACCATCCCAAGGACGACGATCTACGGAGCGAAAGTGGCAAGCTGACACTGCGTGCTATCAACCACATGGGAAAAAACTGGACACAGTGTCTCGTGTGTGTTCGATGCATTTCTCAAAGGACGCGCACAGGGCACATCTCCAAAGCAAGAGTGGGTGTGCCGCTGACAAAAAAGAAAAGAAATAAAAAGTCGCTAAAAGTCGATGCTGTGCCGACCGTCTTTTATGAATCATGTGACAAGAGATGTGAGGTAATCATGTGAGGTAAGATCAGTAGTTTACGCAGAAATCGACCTATATAGGGGGCGTACTGATATTCTAAGGGGGCAGGGTATACAGGGTGTCCCAGAAAACGTGTCATTGAATTATAATTAAAAAAAACTACGCCACCTAGAATCATGCGGTCAAGAGCATTTGTTCTTATTAGGTTTTTGCCACCTCCTAATGTGAATGTCATGTACTCCAAGTTTAATTATGTAAATATTTGCGAACTGAACTCGAAAATTTGCCAAGTAAAGGTCACTTTTTTACCCCACCAATATGAAGAGCGTGCCGAATTCACTCAAATTCATAATAATTCACAGTGATATTCACGAGCTACCCCATCGGAAAAAATAGCCGAATATCATGCTTTTCGGAGCATCGGACCATAGCGCGCGATGACTTTTTGAGCGCAATCGCTCTCAGTGCGACGAAAGGAGGTCCCGAAGCCAGCCCACACAGTCATAGTAGAAAAAGTAACAGTTCATAAAATTGCAAGAGGAAAAGCATTATCCCAGCGAAAGTCGGACGTGATAAGCCGTACCTGTTTTATCTCTTCCTGCGATGTCGGCGAGGGCTGGGTATCCAACCTCCTTTCGTCGGACTGACAAAGATTGCGCTGAAAAATTCATCGTGCGCTATTCTGGGATAGCTCCTGAATATCCCTGTCAATTATCATTAATTTGACTAAATTAGACACGCTCTTCACATTGGTGGGGTAAAAAAGTAACCTTTACTAGGCAAATTTCCGACTTAAGCTCGCAAAAATTTACATAATTAAACTTACGTTACACGACTTTCACATGAGGAGGTGGCAAAAACCCAGTAAGAACAAATGCCATTGACCGCATGACTCTAGGTGGTGTAGTTTTTTTTTATTATAATTCAATGACACGTTTTCTGGGACACCCTGTATGTATATGGACACATGTTCATGGGCATAGACGACCTGCGCCCCTACGTCATTGATTACGCAACGCCGCCGCGCAAAGTATGCAATTGGACACCATCAGATTTATCAGCCTATCAGCCGACGCGTTTTTCCTGCTTCTTGCCTACCACACCAAAATATAACCTCGAATCCCGATTCCCTGCATCACAATCAGCAATGGGGTAGAGTGTCGCCCCTGGCGATGAGACTCCCCGTTTATCATCTCACGATAAAGTTGTTGTTATTATTATTCACAACTGGATAAGGAAGGACCAGCAGTAGTTTTTGTAGTAGTGCATTTCCATCGTTACACTGCTGCAAGGAAAGTCACAGCTTTTACTGACCATATTTCACTGCCCTCTTCGGTATTTTCGACAGGTCAAAGCCTGTCCCACCCGTACCACTCATTCTTTCTCCAAGAATGTTACGATAGTGCGTTACACTAGGTGCTTAGGAGTACGATCTTCAGTATCGCCCAGGTGCCAAGCACGCCAATGCGAACGCACTCAGTCGTCTACCAGTACTAAGTGTTTCTGATGAAGCTGAGCCCCCGAATGACATTCTCATGATAGAAGCTCTCACTGCTCTACCTCTCACCGCTGTTCAGATAAGGGAATTCACAAAGACAGATCATGAACTTAGCGTACTCTTCGCTACCTTACAGTCACAAGATGAAGTCGATTGGTCACAATCAGAACTCGCTCCATGCCGGAATAACAGCGAACAACTCTCGACACACAAATGATGTGTCTTATCCAGGGTCGCAATCCCCCCGAGAGCTCCTTCAGCAGCGTTACAGCTGCTTCACGCCAACCATGTTGGGATAACGGCCATGAAGAGATGTGCACGCAGCCACATGCGGTGACCCAACATGGATAACGAAATTGACCTAATAAACCTCTACCCGAGAAATGTCATCATGACGTTGGTACACACACCGAAACCAAAACAAATCGGAAGGGGACGACTGGGTTCCACGAATCGACACTTGTTCGCTGCCTTGTATTGAAAGATAAGTAGGACCGAAGGTCGCGTCCCTTTCAGGGACCATCGTAATCCTCTGAAGACCGTGGATTTCGGGCGCGACCTTGTTCGCCTTCGAGCGTAGTTCAACCCTACCAAATTCGTGGCGCTGTCGAACACTATGACGTCATTTGTTTAGAAACCGGGAGCGGTCTACTGCGAATAGCTGCAAGCAGTGCCAGTTAAACTCCAGAATGCCGAAAGCTTCGCAGTTACCTGTTTCACAACGCAGTCAGGTGCCATGGGACACTATTCACATCGACTTTGCTGGTCCAGTCAACGGAAGTTACTACTTCGTATATTCTTATACAAAATGACTGGAAGTTCGACGAATGTACTCCAGAACATCAACGGCATTGATTGAAAACTTGTTGCCTATATTCGCAACCTTTGGTATTCCACGTGTCCTCGTCTCTGACAATGCTATAACATTTACCACCAAAGAGATAATTCACTTCTATCACAGAAACAGCGCGTGTCACATCACGTCGGCTGCTTTCCATCCAGCAGCGAATGGTCAGGCTGAAACAATGGAGGCAGAAACCAAGAAAGCGCTCAGCAAGTTGACGCAAGGTAGCATTACACGTCGTCTCTCGAGATTTCTCTTTCGGCAGCACACAACACCACACGCGACTACGACAACATCACTAGCTCAGCTTATGTTCGGTGGGGAACTACGCTCTGTCCTGCATGCATGCATCCAACTAAGTGTGACGCGGACAAGGAATTGTCTGTCTGTAGGTACATTTCAACGACACTCTGCATAGGGGACCAGCAAACGCGATCAACAACATTGCAAGTATATTGTACCTGCCTGTTTTTGTTGTAACACCGTGGTGCACACGGTTACAGCGTGATGGTATACTCATGATGAGCCGAGCATAATTTTTCTAACAGCATGCTGCCACTCGTCGCACGTGAACGATCGGAAATGTCATTGACAGCCTAACCACAGTTGATTGCACCTGTTCCATATCCCTAGTTCACAAATCATCTTAGAAAATACACACATGCTTGTGTAAAGAGCACGATCGATAGTCGATCCTCTCTCCCACGCCGGCAAGCATCCCTGCACTCCGTCCGCAGGCTTTCACGTACTTTGATTGGCGCACTCGAGATAATTCCATGTGACGTTTTGACGGTTTTGGGGCGAGGAACTTCCGGCCCATCCTCAACATCCGGCGTCTGCTTTTGGTACACGTTTACCCAAATTTCATGCAAACTGTGCCGTTTTTGAAGCGAAATTTTCACTCTTTTGAATATTATCGGCAGGGTGATACACCCACACCAAAGTTCTGGTTTGCATACCGCTGCATGCGACAGTCCCTTTCAGCAGGACGATACGCTCCACAAGAGGCAGAACTGCTGGATAGTATTTAGCGAGCCCTGTGTTTTAGTCTCCTTATTTTCCTTAATTATTCGGACATTTTTATTTCCTCATATGGTTACGTTACAAGCTTTTCTTATTGACTTTAGTCCGGAGGTGTAAATTAGACATTTGTAGAGCGTGCCGAGAAAGAGCAATCGCAACTCTTTCCAGCCACGTACGGCTCACGTAGATCTTTGCTCCAGCTAACCCTGCTGTCGTTTTTTTTCTTCTTTTTTTTCATTACCGCCACGTGACCCGCAAAGCAGAATATTTTATTTCGCCCATCTCAAACAATCTCGGGTAGAGCTCCGAAGCAGGTTGGAGACAAAGCCATAAAAGGCGAAGTAGTGTTAGCCCGCAGTAACCTAACTACTGCAGCTAACTACAGAAAGATGTAGCTAAACAACTAGTGTTGCGAGGCGCGAGAGATAGTGGGCCGGTCCCCCAGACGGAAGGCATGAACCAGGCAGAGACACATAGACAGAGATTTACATAATGTACACTCTGAGGTGAAAGTGGGAACTCTCAAAGGACCAGCCACTTCAATAGCCACCTGGACGTGGAAACTGGGTCGCCGGCCTTGAGCGGTTCGGGGAAGCCGACCTTCTTTTCCCTTTTCTTATCCGACGGCTGCTGGTTGACGGAAAAATGGCCGACCACGTAGATGAGCAGGCCTAACATGGCGAGTTGAGGTCCTAACGCTACTTATAATTAGACTCCCAGAGATAGTTTCTAACTATCGCGACCCAACTAGCGCCGACCCCAGATCATGTGACTTCCCTGCGCTGGGGAGCTCCAAGTAGAGCGAAACAGCTGTCCTCGGCTGGGAATGCACGATCAAATTATAAACATATGCTGAGCAAGCAGAGAGCTTCGGCTATTTTTCCTTTGTATATCTACTTGCTGGCTTGCACTGCGGCCTCCGCAGGTGGCGCCGTGATCGTGGAACACTGATGTCTTGCAAAGACACACTGTTAGCACCGACCCAAGATTGTATCACTTCCTTGCGCCGGGCTCACGAGCTCCAAGTACAGCGCAACAGCTGTCCTCGGCTGGGAGTGCATGATCAAATTATAAACATATACACACACACATATACAGTCGTGCCTCGTTAATATGGACACTTTCGTTCCTCGCTAAAATTGTCCATCAAGTGAATCGTCCATAATAACAAATCGTCCAATATTTAATATAATTTATAACGACAAAAACTCAGTAATCAGTGCTTGCTTGTACGCATACCTCCTGGTGTTCAAAGTCGACAGCATTTCAGCAATTTTGATTGCTTGAGATCTGTCCCCGTTATCTTCGAAGAACTGGAGCGTTGTTTTGAGACCTGCTCGAGCTATGTGATCTGTCCTCGATGATGACCTTAGGAGAAACTGAAGTCACATAAAGTCCCCGTGCTTTTTATAACAGCTATGACGTCATGATGCCCATTCCAGAAGCATCCCCTACTGCTAGCCTCCCTTTGATATTTTAGGTGTCTTCAGTGACAAAGGGCGAAATTTCCAAGAAGGGCGCGTCACCCTTTTGTGTTCTCGTAAGGGTTGTTACCCTGGAAGGGTGGCAGAATCCCCAAGAATTCTGGAGAGACAAAGGCAAGAAGAAATTTTGAACAAGGGCTCGTCATCCGATTCTCCTACAGGTTGTCGTCCTGAGAACATGTCCATAATAATGAGGCAAAAATACATAGGGTCCTATGGAATTAGTACCAGTTTGTGCTATCCATTGTCCGAAAAGCGGGGTTGCATATTACCGAGACACAAATACATGGCAAAAGTTTCGTTCCGGGGAAAAACTGTCCATAATTCGCGTCGTCCATATTAGCGGGGGTCATATTAACGAGGCACGACTGTATATGTTTTTAGGTGCTAATCACGTTCTACCTCTACGTATTACTCCTACTCCTTCTGACGCCACCCGCTCAAACGTTGCCTGCCTGCGTACCGCTGACGATGGCCCAATAAGGCCGAAACAGCTGTCCGGTTAGTTCCCTGTTAGTTTCTCGCACTTCAGTTCACTTCTAGGGGATGTGGCTACGCATATGCACGTACAGGTCGACGACTGGGAGGGGTGATGTCTTTCTAGTTTTACCTTTTCATCTTTTCAGTTTTCTTTCTCCTTTCATTCATTTCATTTCCTTTGTGGGAGTAGCAGAATTCGTCAGTGACGAATTCAATATCTTCCGTTTTTTTTTTTTTCTGTAATCAAACTCAAACTCAAGCTGTCCAGTACTGGCATGGCGACGTTTGAGCACTTACAAACATATCCTATACCTGCAGCCAAAGAGCTTTGGCTAATTGTTTCCCTCATACAGGATGTTTCACGAGAATCCTCCGGCTGAATAATTCGTGAACAGGTGGCGCCACCGAAGAAATTTGTTTTTGGTAGAGATCCTTGGGACATCGGCCATGACTGAGTGGTGTGCGGCTCATTTTCATACGCTCGCTAATTAAATAAACATGCTAACTTTTAACGTTTACTTCGCACGCTTACAGAACCTCTGTTTTACGCATCGGGACTTTCAGCGAAAAGTATCCAAGAAAAAAAAACGCATCGGCACTTAGTGATTTTTCTGAGTAATTAATTGGATTGCTTGCGCGGAGCAGTGCACCAATGCGCTCTTTGGATCAGCTATCCGGCTGTCAATTTCGTGTTCTTCCGCCTGGTTCACGCACGGGGCGATGGAAGACTAGGAACAGCCGCAAGAGACCCTTTGGTATTCGTTCTCAAAGGGACTGGTAAACAGCGCTGGCGGTTTTCTCCTTCCGTATGTGAGATAGCGTGCTCTTATCATGCATTATGACGAATGCGCGACGAGCGGTGTGAACTGTTTCCTGTGTATTGTTTCCCAAAGAAGCTTATCTGTCTTCGCGAATTTGTAGGCAATTTACTTTTCAAGCACCTTACATTTTCTACGCCATGAACCCAGGACTCAGTACAACAACGGGCGAACGGGGCAACCTACCTCCAGCGCTGTCCATGGCGCTGCAATCTAGAAAAGCGACTCGACTATTCATCCACCCACAGCGCATGCGTAGACGTGCGGATTGTTTTACTCCGCAGACGCAACCGTAATGTCTTAGGTGGACCCGACAGCTATCGCTGTTGGTGAAATTCTGCCATTATTTTTTTTCTCTCATTACTTCACTTCATCTCGCGCCAAGAGAGAAAAGGGTTTTCGGCGATGCGACGTACGTACAGGACAAGATCTCCAGGAAGTTGAGACATTAAGAGCTTGTCAGTGTAACACATGCATACGCAAGACGCTAGGCAGGTCGCGGGTCAACCATTAAAGGGACTATGAAATTTTCCCGAACCCCCATAATTTTTTTTTTCTTTCTGGAAACGGTTCTTTCTGGCGAGAAACTAATATGCCAGAAATTTTCCGGACGAAATCGCTCCACTCTGTGAGAAGTGCGCGCTTCAAGTTTCTCTTCCGCATTCCTCCTCTCCCGCGCGCCTTCTCCTGTGGACCGAGCAATGGATCATTTGCATGCGAATGCACAGCGCATGCGCGGCTCACGTTCTGGCTGAAAACAGCCGAATCCATTACTACGTTAAGAGGGGATATCACCGAGGAGCCATCTCCGATTCACGACTTTGTCGCATGTAGATGGCGCCACACAAACATCCGGGTCTCATCAAGGTGAAAGCTCTAATCAATACCCCTGTTACGAGTTTCTCCTCCGCGGGATTGTGTAGTTCCAAAAACACGTGTGACCTCCTTGACTATTGAGGTGCCGGGATCTCCCGTCATGTGTGGGCTGCCAAGGTCAACTGAGCTAAAGGAAAAAAGACAGGTCCGACCAAGGTGAATTCTTCTTCATTGTCTCTTTGTGGACTGCATCTCCTGACTTCGATTGTATCTCATTACGGCCGAAGTCTCATTACGGCCGATGTCTCAATACGGCCGAAAGTCTCAATACGGCCGATAATCCTTTAATCCCCAAGTGTCTCATTACGGCCAAAGTCTCAACACGGCCGAAGGCAGTCTCATTACGGCCGAAGATGTCTCATAACGGCCAAATGCGAATATGTGTATTGTAACCTGCATTGATATGCAATGTCACAGCCAGGTATGGATATATATTCAGCAGGGTATAAGGCATGCACTGTGCCCTTAGGGCCCTTATTATATTTATATACACATATTGCGAGACAAACGGTATGTTATCATACCACAGCACAATGCAACATATTGTGTAATGTGTACTCCCACAAGGTAGTGTTGATGTTGCTGTGAAGCAGGCTACTATGTGGAGTTAGCTACTTGTAGAGAGCTAGATGAATATTGGCTTTGTTGTGACGCTTTTGGAGCCATCCTACAGTCACTGGCCAAGACGGAACACCTATCTCAGTCGATGTCAGTTTATTTCCATTCGCCTTACAATTGTACAATTCTTGCTTCTAGAATGAATAAACCTGCAAGAAGCGAAGAGCAACCATGAATAGGCTAGAATATTTAAAAAAACAAAAAGAAAACAAGCATTTGTCTCTACATGGCTGGTTTTAATGTGCACAAGCTGCACATGTGTTGATACGTGTCTGTTATTTCATACAAGGTTAACATAAATCTTCATCTAGACAAAAGAATGACAAGCTTTAACAATGTGACTTCCAGGTAAACACAGAGCATGACCATGATATGAATATAGGTTCAGTAGTTCATTCCCTTAATGGAAACATGTGAATATCAAATAGTGATACATTACAATTCATGAAATGATGCATGCATAACTTTCCATTTCTGGTTTCTTTTTTATAAGGGTAGTGCACGAATTAACATTCGTGCACTACTACAAAATTTCTCACTTCACAACAGAACCTTATGATGATCTCAACAGCTCACCTCTTCGGCCAGGACTCCCTGGGCAGCAACATCCTATTAGCCATGTTGTTTTTCTTTTTCGGAATCCTCCGTGCAGCCACATACCATGCCTGGAATGGGAAACCAGCTATAAATAACAATGTATTTGAATGACTTCCTCTTGAAGTATTTATTCTAATCAGATATGCTTTTGTGCCTAGTATGGTGCGCGAAGGCACATAAGTACAACATTTGCAGACGTTCGACGTAAGCAGCTCAAGGAGATCAATTCAAGTACGCCGACTTGCGCTTTTATTTTTGAATACGACGACAAATTTTAACAAATTAAATATGGCTCACAATGATACGAGTAAATGCTGCTGTACGGTGATGCACTGTCGGTATCTTATCGTCTTCGAATAAATTTGTTGTTCCTAAACGCGCAACCAACTAGAAACAACGCAAACCTACAAACAGATACCAAGTTACATCTATTACAGGCACTTCGGCTGTTTTAATTCATTTAAATTACTCGTATGAGAATCCAACTATGTGTGGACAGCACACTACTAA
This sequence comes from Ornithodoros turicata, assembly GCF_037126465.1. Lineage (NCBI taxonomy): Eukaryota > Metazoa > Arthropoda > Arachnida > Ixodida > Argasidae > Ornithodoros > Ornithodoros turicata. Next base: position 2,915,332 of record NW_026999342.1, read on the forward strand.
TCCAGACAATCTACGAAAGCATTACTCACCAGAATTCCTGCTGGACTTGGTCAACACTGCGCGATATACGTTGGGGCTGTGGCGATTCATTCAACTCGATTTTTACCGGAACAACAGGCGCTGCTCGAAAGACAACGACAGAAAATAGAGAGCCGCTATAAAGTCCGCTAATTTGCACATTACAGCACTACAAATCGATATATGAACACGTCGTAAACAGCAACCACTCGCTCACACAAGAAACGAGGTACCCAACGTTGCTAGACACCATCCGAACTCCAAAGTGAGAGTAGCAAAACAACAAGATATCAAAACACGAAAGGAAGAGTATTGATCCCCCCTCCCTTCTATAGCATGCAAAACGTGATTTGCGCTGAGATGAACATATATGTTCATGACGCGAGTAATTTTCACTTTTCACTGATCCAAAGGAGGTCACGTGGGATTGCTTGACGGTTGCGAAATTAATAGCAATGAAAATGGCGAAACGAAACTTGTGAATCGTGCATTTGCTCTTCATGGTAGCTGCCAGAAAATCGAATCAAATTTATGGGACACTGGATTACAGGTATGTTGGCATCTTTTTCATTCCTGCATATCATTTCACCAGTGGCGTAGCAAGACCTCCAAGGTAGGGGGGGCTCGCTCATACTTTGAAAACCATTCAGGAGTGCTTCTTAGATAGACGCCATGAACTGCAAGAACTTTCGCGATCGTCACACTGGTCGCCCCCCCCCCCCCCCCCCCCCCACACACATATATTATGTTCTCGGATTTGCACGATTTGTGTGGGCCTGTCCGTGGCAGGTAGGGGGCCCCCCTAGCCCCCCCGTGGCTACGCCACTGCATTTCACATTACACTATACGTGAATACATGGTGTCATGTCTCACGATGCTGGGGAAGCAGTTGCATGGGGAAGTGTGCATGGTTGTAGACTTTTAACTTTTGATCGCGTAATCGAAATATCGGCACCTTTCGCATTGTGGCTTGCATGTGACCAACCAAGTGCTGCTCCCTTATTAGCGCTTCCTGCAAACGACAAAACGAAACATGTGGGAATGTATATTTTTGATTACTCATATATAACAAGAAAATGTATCGTTTTCAGGTTGCTGCCACTACTCCACGTGCCCGCAATTGTCTTACGTGTATGATTACACTAACGACGTCGCCCACCACGGCGGAAGTGTTTTGCGTACACGCGTTTCAGCATGAAGCCTTCAGGTAACATCTGATGCTTACCCTTCGGGTATTCTGAATTTACATATTGTAGCTTAGAGGAATTCCAAATGCCCAGAGTGACACACACTTATAACATTGTGACATCAGTGCAGTGGCATAAGCCCTAATGTAGTGCCCCACGAAAATGAACGAGGGACAGTGGTTTATCCAGAATCCCAAGCACGAGAGGGGTGTTGGAAAAAATTGTGGGGGGAGGTCATCATTATAGTTACGTTATTACAGCTTAACATATCATTACAGACGTATCTGAAGCTGAAATCACAAAACTTTTTTGCACAGGCAAAAAAGTTAGGGGGGTGTAGGGGGGTCTGGGTAAAGCACTGACGAGGGGGACTCCTCCACCCCATGTCAAGCCTCATAAAGCACCTCCTGAAATATTTTCCTGGCTATGCAGCTGCATCATTATGACGTAATTGTCATTGTTGTCCATAATTCTTGAATATGTTTTGAATATATGGAAAAAAAGTCTGCTTGACAGCATATGTCTCATGGTCATCATCAAACGAAAGCATATGTCATTTTGTTCTGTGCCTTATGTACTTTTTTTAAATTTCAGGTGGACGTAAATTGTAGAAGGCAGCTAGTGGGGGAGAAGATCATGGTCATAGGTCATGTGGCTCCTGGAGCTCCCAGTGGGCTCCCTTGTGGAGTACTTTTCAGAACACGCACACAGTTCGCTCACAGAACCAACGAGTAGGATGTTGCTTGAATACTGAGAGAAAATGGCGTAAATATCGTGTGACACATATGACAATAAAAACATTTTTCACGAGGGATGCATGAAACACTGTCGCAATATTGTGTGCATGAACCATTGTGTGCAGTGGCGTATCTAGGTTGTGGCAGGTGTGGACAGGTGCCATGGGCGCCAGGTGAACAGGGGCGCCATTATATGGTCGGGTGTGAATGTGCCAGGTCGGGCACTCAACCTGGCACATTCATAAATGATCTAAAGCACCTGCCATTAGAGAGGTTGTAGTGTGAAACCTAGTGCGGACCACACGAAACGCATCTCATGTTAACCATGTTGCCATGGGCGCAGGTAGCTCTAGATACGCCACTGATTGTGTGTGACACAAGCCGTGGGGGCACACCGCCTCGGACACATTTTGGGAAGCATAAAACACAGTATATACACAGCTAATATGGTGGATGCTTCTTTTTTCTTTTTGGCCGTTATGAGACATCTTCGGCCGTAATGAGACTACCTTCGGCCGTATTGAGACTTTGGCCGTAACAAGACACTTGGGGATTAAAGGATTTTCGGCCGTAATGAGACTTTCGGCCGTAATGAGACTTGGGCCGTAATGAGACTTCGGCCGTAATGAGATGTTAACCCTGACTTCTGGGGCTGACGTTATCTTTGCTTTCCTAAGCTTTCCATGTCTGAGTTCTTCGACACCAGCACGCAAAGTCGAAGTGTTACGTTTCGTTCGCCGCGCTTATTTCTTTAAAATTATATTGACCTGCTGATGTTTCTTTGGTTGGGAGTTACAAAACATTTCGCAGATAGAAGCTAGGCTTTCGTAAAGCCAAGTGCTGTGTATTCACAGAAAAAGTGTGGTGCATTGATTGCTTGATTGATTGATTACATTACCATATAGAATTTCTCCAATCTGCAAAAAACACACGCAAGCGAACCTATGCTTGATTAACGATGAAAGAAGAAAGTCACTGAAAAGGTTAGCCAGCTGTAGGACTCGAACCCACATCTTAGTTCTTTCATGTCTATGCTTGATGTTTACGAGTCTCATACCATTTCTTATTTCTCCTTTATTGGAAACGGTCACAATCGGGCAGGGGAACACAAATAGGCGACAAAACACTTTTGTTTAGAACTTCTACTACAATGTCATACCTTCGTCCTATTCGATGTCTGACTTATGGGTGACGGAATAAATGGTCCTAGAATATGAACCCACAGAAGAAAAAGAAAAGGCCATGGCAGTAAAAGAGTCGCAGTCGGTAAAAATGTGAGCGATATCGTTGGGTGAGCTCTTGTCCGATAAGCGATTGTCGGCGCCCTGGTGAACTTCATTCCGATAGAAATTAATTCGCAGTGGCACTACATGCGAAACGACTTGTAAATAGCTGTATTCGAAACGAATATGCGAAATTTTTCTTCTTTTTTTTTTGTTTGGTTTTTCAGCTGAAGAGGGGAGACCACTGGTTATTTTCATATCTTTGTCATTCACGAACAGCACAGCGGAATAGAACAGTGCGGAACAATCACGCATACCAGTAGGACACATATTGAAAAAAAAAAAAAATTACCCCAAGCTGGGAGCAACCTCTACATTTTCTGGGCACCTTTTTCATTGGTAGGGAAATATCTGAAATGGGATAGCGATATGTGCGCGTAAGCTACCCGAAATCTGCGGGTGCTACGAAGATAATTTCGCCATGGTACAACGAAAAATATTGAATTAACAGCCATATAAAACCTTAGTTCAACGTTGTTTATAGTATGCATCTGCAGTCTTTTTCGATTTTCGGTTTCGGTGAATCTGCGTTTGAAGAAACGTTCATTCGACGAAATGCCGTTCGATGAAACGGTGCTCCATGAAATGTCCAGGAACGAGTTCATATCTCCATTCTTATAAAATACATTTCTATATTTTGTGTGTGTTCCGCATAATCGATTACCCAGTAATTGGTTACTTTTCTGGCAGAGATTAACTTGTCTTTCTGATGTTCTGCACCAAGTCAAGCCCGTCAGCCTTAGTTGGGCCGTTCTTCTTTTTTAGTGACTCTAGTTCTACTATAGCAAGCGGAGGTCATTGTAATAACGTTCTGGAATATCAGGGTCTCTCTCCCTAATCCCTTCCTACACCAGAGGTGTGGTACATGAAGCTTTTGGGGTTTAGTGAGTCATGGGGAAGTTCCACGCAATGTTCTCCCACAATCGGGTCAATGGCTTCTGGGGCCATAAATACAGTAGCCGTACAGATCTACCTCTTCTACGCGTTTGTGTTTTTTGCTGTTCTTCAGCTGTTCCGCTGTTGAACGGCTTCTTCTTTTCCTTTTCTTTCTTTCTTTTCTTCTTTTTTTTTCTTGAGGCACACAAGGACGGGTATAATTTGCGTGAATGTAGAGTAACGACCGGTCTAACGCGTTACTTTTCTACTCGTTACTCAATCACATTTGGGGTCGAGTAATCGAGTAGTCGACTTTTCTTCTTTTTTTTCTTGAGGCACATAAGAACGGGTATAATTTGCGTGAATGTAGAGTAACGACCGGAATAACGCGTTACTTTTCTACTCGTTACTCGATCACATTTGGAGTCCGGTAATTGGTAACGGTAATCAATTAGCTTTTGCGTAGAAGTAACGGTAACGGTAATCAATTACTTTTGTCGAGTAACGGGCACAAGACTGCTTGAGGGGCCATTTTTTGTCAACCATTTTTTCCTACACCCGTACGCATGGTATCCACCACATGCGAAATCATTGTTCAGCATGAAAAGGACGTTAATCTTTAAATTTCCTTATCAACTTAGCTTATCTTGCTACAATTTACCTAGACGTTTCGTGTCCTCCGTTGCTTTCCATGCTGGAGCAGCGCTCACATTATTTTATGCCCTCTAGTCTAACGTGCACAGCTTCGACATTATTGAAATGTTTCTCCCTGGTTTTCTTTTAAATAATCAATCAATCAATTATTGAAATGTGTTCGGTTTAGACGAAACATCGATGCGATTAGGAATTCGAGCGTCGAATTGCATGTTTCATTCGGAATTCAAACAGAATATACGACTACTCACTTCGGTTGACCTTTCCTTTTTTCCCTTTTCTTTAATTCATCTTCATATCCCCCCCCCCGGTGTTTATTCACACTGTAGCAAAAAGCCGACGTCCAAAGTGAACAAGCCCACGCGCATCAATATTGGATGTCCCTCAGGGGACATTTTTTTGTGCACATTTCTTCCAGCTGATAATTTTTTCGGTGGCATTTTGATTTTTTGGGGGGTGGGGGCATTTTTTCCTAAACCCCTGCACCGGTGCAACTAATAACAAAAGCATTGCCGATTTTCATACTCAGTGCAATTAAAAACTTGTATGCTTTCAAAGACAGCACCATATAAAAGTAGGATACATGGTCCTTTCACCGAAAAATTGGCGGCCACTGTGCACAGAAAACAAACAAGGGTGATCGACATAGCTGCAGACTTGCCTGCCGGAAAACTTGCATTGCCATACCGATCAGGTCGGAAAACCCTAGGCAGGGAACAGACTGGGAGATTGCGACACACATACTATCTCCAACAATCCCAAACAGCAGACGCTTTTGTCATTCCCTTACCTAATCTCCCAAAAAGAGCTGTTTCAAAGCCTTCATCAGAGGGAATGGAACCTTTCAGGAAAGGGAATCTAGGATAGGGTGTTGGATTTACGCTGCTGTGTGGCGGAGGGATTCTTTGTACCCCTTTAGCCCGCGATATGGCGCCACAGGGAGGCGCAAAATGCAGCGCGTTACCAACCTTCACATTTTATCATATATCGAGAGAACAGATAATCGGATGTGGATGATCCTCGTGTTAAAATGCTCTAGAAAGATCTTTGCTTTGCCGCTCCAGGAAACTTTCCGCATAGGTCTCTTAGTTTTTTTATCAGAGCGTGTCAAAGCTTGAGTATCCAATTTTGGTAATTTTTTGTACTTCAATAACTCGTTTAGAAAAATGTCTTGAGAAAAGCAATATTTTTTTCCTGAAGCGACAAAGCGCATTCCCGAATGCTATCCAACAAGACCAGTTTCGTGAAAATCGGTTCATTATTTACCGAAAGAGACTGCAAAGTTTGTCCCATAGAAAATACATGGGGCCGCCGGAGGTGGTATCCCCTCTTAACGCTACTGAATACCATTTTCCCGATCCTGCAATCATTCCGTCAATGGGTGAGGCTACGCTTCCAGGGTTTCGGCACCAAAAATGCAGGGAAATGACTCGGGAACGATAACGAGCAGCTTTAATGCAGAATTGTTGCATTACACTCGACAAGCGCAAGAATCTTCTTCTTCCTCTTCTTTCAAACAATGGGACACAGCTTATTGGTGTGGCATGGAATAGCACGATGGGCTGCAGGGTAATGTTGCATACATTAAACGGACGCTAAAACTTCATACAGAGAGAAGCAGCAAAAATAAGGATCAAAACCTAAGATGGATACTCAAACAGTGAACACACGCAGTATGGTGAGCTAGAATGACTGGTGTGATTGCCGGCCTACCCAATGCATGGGAGCGCTTGGTCGCGGACGTGGCACCCGGCCACGTGCGATTGTTTACATGGATAATCTGACGCTCTCCGCGCGCCTTGCGGAAGGATTTTTGAGAAAATACTCCAAAAGCCGGGTGATGAAGACATACTGTAACGCGCTGTAACTGTGACGCGCTGTCGTCTAATGAGTATGTACGGTTACAGGAGTTAACTAACATAGCTACCTCTCTGCGGAAACGGGGCTATCCAGGTACTTTCCTTAGCAACACAAGACGACGTGTCAAAGATAGGGTAACTAGGACCGACAACGTCAAATCTGTGGTGTGCATCCCTTTTGTTCAGGGTGTGTCGTATGCGATTCGTAGGGCTTTACGCCCACTAGGTGTAAGAACGGTTTTCAAACCGATATGTACTTTGGCCGCCACTTTTGGAAAACCTAAAGATCGCACCGCACCGCATGAACAAAGCGGTGTTGTGTACAAAATCCAATGCGGGGGTTGTGATAGGATTTACATCGGTGAGACAGGCAGGAAACGAATAACACGTTTGAAAGAGCATAAAAGTGATGTGGCCAATGCTACGAATGCCACGCGATTGAAAACCGAGTTGGTTGATCACTGTTGGGCCACTGAACATGTATTTGATTTTGATAACGCGGAAACCTTGGCACGGGAGATAAGATGGGGCCCGCGAAAGTTGTTGGAATCGTGGTTTATCAGACATGCGGAGTCAGCGTGCAACAAAAACCGTGGCCCTCTGCCGGATGTGTACGCCGCCCTCTTTGATAAGTGAGTGATGTGCCCCTTGGTTTGCCCATTTGTACTGAGGATGCTGCCTGGATAGGCGGCGAAACGTCTACTGTTGTGTTGTTTTAATTGTTGTGCAAGTCGGAGCAGTAAAGGTTTTACAGTATGGAAGGATTTTTGTGGGGATCCGAGGTACTCCTCTGTTTCCAGTCACATGCCCTTCCCGTGAAATTCAGAGGTTTGCACCGCGCCGGCTAAGAAATGACCGATGGATGGCTTATCAGGGCGTCATGAGCTTTTGCTCAGTACAAGGTCATTGCCTGCTGCATGAGGTTATCTCTCCCTCCCTCTTGCCATTGATAATTTGTTGCTTTACGTCGCGAGACAACAATGATCACACGCGACGCAACAGACTTCCTTCACGTGCGCCCAAAGCTGAGCACACGGCACACTGTATTTGCGTCCCTTGAAAAGACGGCGTAGTATCTATAAGCAACTTGTACCCTGCCGAAACGCTGACAGCGTCCTCGGCCGGAATCGAATTCACAAGCTGTCGCCAAATATTTGAAGGCTTTAGTGAGGGGCTCTCGATAAATCACTGATTGTAAAGTACGAATAGATTTGGTCGGACGAAGTACAATGGATATTCCTTGCAATCTAACCGTGCTTGTTTCCTCGTCTCGGCTATCGTATAAGGCTATCGGCTATCGTATAAGGACCGCGTCCAGGCACAAGTGTGCCAGGATTGTGTATTGAAGGTATAAGAGAGGGGCCACTACAGGACCTCACAGCACGATTTCGATAGAGAAATCAGCAGCAACAAATCGTTCGATATGATATTTTCTCACACCATTTCATACAGTTTTTAGAAACCGTTTCTCTCATTGACTCACAGCTTAGCGCATAGGTCGGTTTCGTGCGCAGTGCGAGAATTATCGAACCTGGGGGCTTAATTGCTTCATCGTCGTTACGCTCGTTACAATATAACGAGTGGCGGGAAATTCAAAAAGGTGGGCACGTGACACATTGCGCGTGACGTGTACCACGGCCTTCACGTATCGCGCGAAGAGCGCCGTGCACGTGTTCTATCAGGTGCCTACCTTTTTAAATTTCTCACCAGCCTTTTTGAATATCCCGCCACTCGTTAGCTTGTAACGACCGTAACGACGATGAAGCGATTAAGCCCCCTGACTTGGGTCGGGAAGTGGCCGGAATAAGTAGGAAACAATTTTCGACGGTTTAGTCAGGGGTACTGCCCATGTAAACCCTCGTCGCTTCGGACACTGGCCGGGTGACGATCGCGCAGTGATTTATCACTAGTACCGTGCTTTACAGACGATTGCCTCATCAAATACGGCCATCATATGCAAAACACCGCAATGTATTTGATGCAATATAAATTACATCAAAGCATGCACCAACAACAGATGCAACATCTCCACTTGTTATCGACCGACGTTTTCTTAACTCTCTATTCACCCTGTTCTAAACCCGTTAGCTGGTGTGCGTACAAGTGGAAAGAACTTGGGCGATAACGCGCCTGCTGTTCAGAGTCACATCATAACTCCTGCTTATTGCTCGCTATTTTCAAGAAATGAAACTCCATGTCAGAACTGAATGAAGTGGGTTTTGGAAACCCACTACTTCGTGTAGCCTGTATGAGTACATCTCACACTGGTTTTATTGTACACACCATAAGATCAGTGTAATTAAATTTCTTTATATATAACTATAGCTTGTTGAATGCCAGTACTCAATAACAAGCAATTGAAGGACGTCGCTAAAGTTGGAAGTAAGAACGACAACATAAAATCTGCAGTAAAATGAACATTACAGCGTCTTTGTTCCGCGAAGATTCGCCAGCGGGAACGCGTGAAAGTGCGGGTAGTCAGAAAACAATATTGGTGCTGAGTATAGATGGGTAGAAATCCAGCGAACCGGTAGAATGTAGGAAGGGAGTTGCCTCAGGACCTCCTCACCTCAGAACCTCAGAACCTCCTGAGGCAACTCCCTTCCTTCCAATATTGGTGCTGGAACTTCTAAAGAAACAAAAGCTGTGTATTATGGAACAGCTTCGTTCCTAGCAAAAACACAAAACTTTCCTTTGAAAAGAAGATGAAGCAAAAAGCAGCGGCGCTCGGCATCAGTGATTTATCGATACCCCTAACACCCCTTAACACCCCCCAAAATCTGCAGGAGATCCCCTAAAATTTTGTGACATCGCGCAATATTTCGTCAAAAGCATGTAAAGACACCCCCTTGCCTTGCGGAGCCCCCCCCCCCCCCCCCTTCCAAGGACGAAATTCTGGGTAAACCACTGCTCCGCATGTATCATGATACCTGATAACAATGAGAGACGATGTGTTTCTCGAAGTGATAAAGATTAGTGGTCCTGTGATTACGGGGGTAAACCTGGATCCTGCATCAAACCAAGACGGTATACACTGTCTGTGTAGGCCATGTGTAATAGCCACCACAAGAATGTGGTGGCTATTTCCGAGCGACCTGCCTGCCTGTCTGGCGGCACATGTTGCTCGGGGGGTAGGTGGGGGGGGGGTGAGCGTCCTCGACTGACTTCATAGGGAACTGTGCTGACATTTGTCTTAAAGTGTTTGAGGAAAGCCCAGCCTCAGACAGCACAGCCCGCGCCCGAATTCGAACCCGGGTCACCTCCCAGTCTCGGCATGGTATGCCAGGATAAAAGGACGCCTCACATTCTAACATATAGTGACCCTCAGCACCAGGACGGTCACAGCAGGTTCAGCAGCGTTCGCGAAGTGGCTCGGATTTGACCCCGTTTGGGACTACTGGTTCTGCGGATGCTATCTTCCAAATTTCGGACGGCTTTGGTAGGAGGGTACAAGCTCTTCACCACTAAAGTCATGAAAGTTCTCTTTTTTTCTTTGTCATAATGTACTTTGCGAACTTGGCTCCTCTGTACAAGCGTCGATAAAAACAAAGTACAGGTCACTGCTCAGCATGGAGCGAGCACTAAGAGCTGCTGCGTTGAGAGTGCGCCCTCGTTTAGAGAAACGCTCACCAGTAGGAAGAGTCGCTTCTGCTGGCACGTGTTTTTGTTTTTCCCCTTTGGTACGATGGTATCTAGCCCAGCTGATTCACTCCGACTCTATATGAACTGTCAAATAAAATTTCAGCGTCAGTTTTGTGTATTGGTGTTGATACTGTTCAATAGAAAGCTTGCGGCATCGCGAAAAGCCGGGAATGGGGGGAGAGCAGTGACATAGTGTATAAACCCTGTTCTGAAATCGTAAGCGAAAGCGTTTGCTTGTACGACGAAGGTATAAAAGAGACAGAGTGCTCCTACCTGATGCGACATTCTATCTGAGCAGGACGTCACCTTCCACTACCTCTAGAAAGATGTTCGCGACACATAGCACACCGCGACTTTTGCTTGGCAAACGACGCGATTACATGTTATGAGGAAAATAAGGAGATTTTCTTCAGCTTGCATAATTCGATGTCAAGAATTGGCTTAGGTGCCTGGTTCATTTTCCGAATACTCCAAATATTAGTACATGTCGCTGTTTTGGGAAACGGCGGCTAAAACAAAACTTCAGCATGAATATGGCGATGATTTGTGTGACTTTCAGAGCGTGTATCACGGTGGTCAATCTTTCGCGCCCAAATTTTTATACATAGTGCACCAGTGTATCACTGCACCATGCGTCAAACGCAATTACACTGGGTTGTACAATAATGGAGTGTAAAAAGAATCCTGCAGCCGAGATTTTAGCAATCTTCTACAGTGTCCCAAAACGGAAGATTAGCCTAGTGACCTTTCGTTGGGGAACGCATTGGGGCGCTGCCACAACATTCCAAAACGCGAAACTCGTCCGTCATATCTGCAAAGCGTGACGTATCAGCACGCCCACATTTTTTTCTTTCCCCCGTATCTGCAGTGGATTGCTTCAATTTCGCCCATCACGGGAACTCCCAGGCGCTCCCAGGTGTTCTGTGCACATGAGGTCACGTGGCAGTGAGGGCGCGAGAAGCGGCACGAGCCGAGCCCTTGGTAGCCATCTATCGGCAGGCCCGTCGTCATGACCCGGTTTCAGTCACCGTTCAGCACACCATTCATACTAGCTCACCATACATGCAGTGCGCTGGAACGAAGGACACGAAGACGAAACCGCGGCGCCTCCTCAAGTGCATTTGTTTTCAGCCAGTAGCAGACGACATTCGAGAGGGCGCCACATCTCACGCCGTGCTGCCAGGAGGATGAACGTGTAGTATATTTCTATTGTCGGGGAAAACTCACGTGACTTCTAGCGTTGGCCCAATCATTAGATGACGGTTGAGTAGCTTTTCTGCTTTGCTTTTTTCTGTCTCCCTGGGTGACCTGTGACGCTAGGCGGTGCCTTTCCCCTTTCCCTCTCTCATCTGTTCTCTACCCTCTCCCCCGCTTTGGCGGTTCTGGATTTTCGTTCGCGTCCAGTGAAATAAATAACAAAATGCGGAAGCGTTGACTGTTTCTGTTACACAAACTGCTTTATTTTTCGGGATAGATATTTCCAAATCACTAACTGCAGCCTGCTGTAGCTGTGCAAAACACGAACATGATATGAACATTGTTTCTGAAGTTCGAATGAACCTAACCTAACAAACCTAACCTAACAGGCCTAACAAACCTAACCTAACAAACCCGAACAGCTGAAGCAAATGAGATGGAACCTCTGCTCATTTCTTGATTGTCAATCGCAATGCTTCTTTCATTGTGAGATCGCATGCCACCGGGAGCAACCAATGCTGAAGACAGGAGGTGCTATGTTGCTCATCGTGGACACATCGTCGATCGCTTTTGGGAATGTGGCAGCCAGAATATTTCCTCCAGTGACGATAGATCAATTTCGAGAAACGCAAAGAAAATCACGAGCTACAAGAGGGAGGTATGGCAGTCATTCATGAGAACAATACACCAAATTGAGCATGGAAAATTGAACGAATTTGGGAACCCTACCGGTGACACTGAAGTAAGGCAAATCATTGTAAGTGAACTATAATTGTCTAATGGCCACAGACCAAGGAGTGGGATACACAACACTTTTACGAGGGGCGTTCAAGTCAAACCGGGACTTTTCATTTTTCACAAAAGTAAAATGAACTTACAGGCGAGAAATTAGTTTTATTTTTCAACGTAATCTCCAGCTGCACTAATGCACTTGTCCCAGCGTTTCACGAAGGCTTGGATGGCAGCAGTGTAGAAATCCTTACCGACGCGTAGCAGCCATGATCGGACTGCATTCTTGACCTCGTCGTCGCAGCTGAAGTGGCGGTCCCCAAGGAACGCCTTCAGTGGCCCGAAGAGATGGAAGTCGCTGGGGGCGAGGTCTGGACTGTAAGGGGGATGTGGCAGCAACTCCCAGCCAAGTTCCTGTAAGGTGCATGTCGTGAGATGCGCGGTATGCGGGCGTGCATTGTCCTGTAGGAGGGGGGCTCCTTTGGTAATGAGGCTCGGCTTTCCGAAACTGGAGGTGTTCATGAATGATAGTGTTCAACGTTCCCACAGAAAGGTCCGTCTTTCGAGCCAGTTCGAGACATGTTATCCGCCGGTCCTTGAGGATCAGGCGCTTCACAAGTTGGATGTTCTCAGGAACTCTGACACTGGGCTCTGAGCCGCCCCGGCCGGGATCGTCCTGCACTGATGTACGGCCGTCTCGGAACCGTTTGCACCACTCAAACGCCTTGATGCGGCTAAGTGTATCGTAGCCATACTGAGCGTGAAGTCTTCTGTGAATTTCAGATGACTTTACGCCTTCATTCACCAGAAACTTCATTACAATTCACTGTTCGATGTGGGCGCTCACCTCGTTGTCGGCCATCTTGACTAGCACGTGTCTTCTGTTTTGCACAAACTTTGGACCACTATGTGGGGAACGCGGAGGCCTGTCGCGTGTCAAAATGATGAAAAACAAGTAGCGGGAGCCATTTGTGCACTCAGGAGACAGAAAGTCCCGGTTTGACTTGAACGCCCCTCGTGCATTCTTGAAATGAGCTAGACCAGTGTTTCACAAACTGTGGGACGCGACACCTAGCGGCGTCGTGACACATTCAGCGGGGGGCAGCAAAAGGGCTCGAGAACGGCAGATGATGTCCTTAGACCATCCTCCAACCACTATTAAGCGTCGCAAAAAGTTCGTGGCAGTGGACCTCACGGTCTAACAAACAAGCGCACTTTACTGAATAGGAACAGCCATTCGTTCTGGCAAGCGCTCCTTTTTCCTTTTGCGGTGGTTTCTACGCCGCCTGAATCACTCCGATTATCGTAATTGTCAAATTAAATTTCTTCTTCTTCATTGCCCTCACTACAAACCTTCCCGAACCACACTCTCCGAGTCTCTTCGTCAGCTGGACTCTCGCCCTTTCTCCCTATCGAAATTGCTTGGTCCCTGGCCCAATCCAGCCCAGCAACGCTCTGCGCTCAAAGCTTCTGACATTTCTGGACACCATCGGACTTCGATCGTTATTGTGAAGGGGCTCGTTATTTTATTCCCCCCATTCCATCCAGCAATGGGGTAGAGTATCGCCTGTGGCGATGAAACTCCCCACTCTCCAAGGTCGAAAATAAAGTTGTTGTTGTTTTAAATTTTAGCGTTATTTTTGTATATTGCCGTTTACACACTGATATCAAAAGCCTGTGGCACTGCGAAAAGCTGGGGAAAAGGGACGCGACGCGATATTTCGTATTTTTGATTGGTGGCAGGGTAGGAGAGTTTGAGATGGCACTGAGCTAGGCTCATTCAGGTGTCGAAGAAAAGACGAACGGAAAGATAACAAAAATATCCAAACGAGACAGACCAGCACCAATGCACATTGGGCTATAGGACCGTGTTACTTAATATTTATTACGGTTATGGCGTGGCGGTGCTAAAGCATGTGGGGATAGGGGATAAAGGATGAGGATAGAGAAATGTACAGGAGACACCCTGACGTAACTGCTCGGAACGACCAGCACGTTATCTTCCAAGTGTGCCGCATGATTTTTGTACTTTGTTAATTCTTTATAATTATAGTATTTTCGATTCGTATCAATAATTATTGTCGGCGAGAGTTTTATGTCGTCACAGTCTATAACACAGTGCGCTCGTGGCCGCCTTCTGCATGGGTGAGCGGAAAAATAACATCTCACAAGTAACAAATATGAACAGCATTACGTCCGCCGATCTCAATACACATTACAGAAACAGCGAATGAAGTAAGGGAGCTCACACAACCTGGCCAGCTCGCTCTCGTTTGGCCTGCATCTGCGTCAGGTCACACGAAAACCTGAATGAACACTTCCGGGTAAAATAAGAACTAGACCTTGCCCCCGCCGCATGTTCAAGGATTTCCGAAGTCACTCCCTGTGTTGGGTCAGAAGGACGTTTCGACGAATGCTCCTTTCCAGGTTACATCAAGGGCTCTTTAAGTGTATCTTCTCGCTGTCTTAAAGGAGAGCTAGAGTGACCCCCAAAATATTTTGATTATTTCATTTGTTTTCGACGCGGCGTGTTCTGAGAGGATAAAATAAGTTTCTGCGAAAGAACTGCAGGGGCGCATGTGGTGTCTGTTCCGCGCACCTTTAAAGGTGCAAAGAGGTGACATTTAACGTGACTGGAAACCCTGCTTCATCTGTTCAGCTGTCCATCAGGAGTCACCATGCAAAATATTTTCGCTGTACGGTGTATGTCATTGTACAGTTTAGAAACTTACAAAATAGTAGGAGAACAATAGGCTGACACGATGATCCCGTGACGTAGGGAAATCCCCCGTGCCTTTCTTCTTTCTTAGCTTACACGCTCTTTATACCTGCTTGTGCTGCGCCGTTCTACGTCACGAATCACATGTCATCGGAATAGGCTACGTCATGTCCCCTCTTTTCCGATACAATGGAAATACAAAAGAAGGCAACAAGAGACTGAATGCAATTTTGGAGCTTTTTGTCTTCACATAGCTTGACACGTAGGGAACAGGAAATAAACCCTAGCGGAAAAGGTAACGATGCCTGGTAATAAATACGTCTCGGGCAACGTGCGGACAAACAATGGTGTTCACAAAAGAAGGCAACAAAATACTGAATGCAATTTTCGAGCTTTTTGTGTCCGCATAGCTTGCCACGTAGGGAACAGGAAATAAACCCTAACGGAAAAGGTAACGATGTCTGGTAATAAATGCGTCTCAGGCAACGTGCGGACAAACAATGGTGTTCACAAAAGAAGGCAACAAAATACTGAATGCAATTTTTGAGCTTTTTGTGTCCGCATAGCTTGCCCCGTAGGGAACAGGAAATAAACCCTAACGTAAAAGGTAACGATGTCTGGTAATAAATGCGTCTCAGGCAACGTGCGGACAAACAATGGTGTTCACAAAAGAAGGCAACAAAATACTGAATGCAATTTTTGAGCTTTTTGTGTCCTCATAGCTTGCCACGTAGGGAACAGGAAATAAAGCCTAACGGAAAAGGTAACGATGTCTGGTAATAAATGCGTCTCAGGCAACGTGCGGAGAAACAATGGTGTTCATAAAAAAACGAAACAAGAGGCTGAATGCAATTTTGGAGCACAGAGCTTGTCACGTAGGGAACAGGAAATAAACCCTAACGAAAAAGGTAACGATGTCTGGTAATAAATGCGTCTCAGGCAACGTGCGGACAAACAATGGTGTTCACAAAAGAAGGCAACAAAATACTGAATGCAATTTTTGAGCTTTTTGTGTCCGCATAGCTTGCCACGTAGGGAACAGGAAATAAACCCTAACGTAAAAGGTAACGATGTCTGGTAATAAATGCGTCTCAGGCAACGTGCGGACAAACAATGGTATTCAAAAAAGAAGGCAACAAAATACTGAATGCAATTTTTGAGCTTTTTGTGTCCGCATAGCTTGCCCCGTAGGGAACAGGAAATAAACCCTAACGTAAAAGGTAACGATGTCTGGTAATAAATGCGTCTCAGGCAACGTGCGGAGAAACAATGGTGTTCATAAAAAAACGAAACAAGAGGCTGAATGCAATTTTGGAGCACAGAGCTTGTCACGTAGGGAACAGGAAATAAACCCTAACGAAAAAGGTAACGATGTCTGGTAATAAATGCGTCTCAGGCAACGTGCGGACAAACAATGGTGTTCACAAAAGAAGGCAACAAAATACTGAATGCAATTTTTGAGCTTTTTGTGTCCGCAGAGCTTGTCACGTAGGGAATAGGAAATAAACCCTAAAGGAAAGGGTAACGATGTCTGCTAATAAATGCGTCTCAGGCAAGGTGGGGACAAACAATGGTGTTCACAAAAGAAGGCAACAAAATACTGAATGCAATTTTTGAG
The DNA here is from genome assembly GCF_037126465.1 of Ornithodoros turicata. Classification (NCBI taxonomy): domain Eukaryota; kingdom Metazoa; phylum Arthropoda; class Arachnida; order Ixodida; family Argasidae; genus Ornithodoros; species Ornithodoros turicata. The sequence continues at coordinate 2,931,851 of NW_026999342.1, forward strand.
CTTTTTGTGTCCGCATAGGTTGTCACGTAGGGCACAGGAAATAAACCCTAACGGAAAGGGTAACGATGTCTGATAGTAAATGCGTCTCAGGCAAGGTGCGGACAAACAATGGTGTTCACAAAAGAAGGCAGCAAGAGACTTGATGCAATTTTTGAGTTTTTTGTGTCCGCATAGCTTGCCACGTAGGGCACAGGAAATAAACCCTAACGGAAAGGGTAACGATGTCTGGTAGTAAATGCGTCTCAGGCAACGTGCGGACAAACAATGGTGTTAAAAAAAAGGCAACAAAATACTGAATGCAATTTTTGAGCTCTTTGTGTCCGCATAGCTTGCCACGTAGGGAACAGGAAATAAACCCTAACGTAAAAGGTAACGATGTCTGGTAATAAATGCGTCTCAGGCAACGTGCGGACAAACAATGGTATTCACAAAAGAAGGCAACAAAATACTGAATGCAATTTTTGAGCTTTTTGTGTCCGCATAGCTTGCCCCTTAGGGAACAGGAAATAAACCCTAACGTAAAAGGTAACGATGTCTGGTAATAAATGCGTCTCAGGCAACGTGCGGACAAACAATGGTGTTCACAAAAGAAGGCAGCAAGAGACTTAATGCAATTTTTGAGTTTTTTGTGTCCGCATAGCTTGCCACGTAGGGCACAGGAAATAAACCCTAACGGAAAGGGTAACGATGTCTGGTAGTAAATGCGTCTCAGGCAACGTGCGGACAAACAATGGTGTTCACAAAAGAAGGCAACAAAATACTGAATGCAATTTTTGAGTTTTTTGTGTCCGCATAGCTTGCCACGTAGGGCACAGGAAATAAACCCTAACGGAAAGGGTAACGATGTCTGGTAGTAAATGCGTCTCAGGCAACGTGCGGACAAACAATGGTGTTCACAAAAGAACGAAACAAGAGGCTGAATGCAATTTTGGAACACAGAGCTTGTCACGTAGGGAACAGGAAATAAACCCTAACGAAAAAGGTAACGATGTCTGGTAATAAATGCGTCTCAGGCAACGTGCGGACAAAGAATGGTGTTCACAAAAGAAGGCAACAAAATACTGAATGCAATTTTTGAGCTTTTTGTGTCCTCATAGCTTGCCACGTAGGGAACAGGAAATAAACCCTAACGAAAAAGGTAACGATGTCTGGTAATAAATGCGTCTCAGGCAACGTGCGGACAAACAATGGTGTTCACAAAAGAAGGCAACAAAATACTGAATGCAATTTTTGAGCTTTTTGTGTCCTCATAGCTTGTCACGTAGGGAACAGGAAATAAACCCTAACGAAAAAGGTAACGATGTCTGGTAATAAATGCGTCTCAGGCAACGTGCGGACAAACAATGGTGTTCACAAAAGAAGGCAACAAAATACTGAATGCAATTTTTGAGCTTTTTGTGTCCGCATAGCTTGTCACGTAGGGAATAGGAAATAAACCCTAAAGGAAAGGGTAACGATGTCTGCTAATAAATGCGTCTCGGGCAACGTGGGGACAAACAATGGTGTTCACAAAAGAAGGCAACAAGATACTGAATGCAATTTTTGAGCTTTTTGTGTCCGCATAGCTTGTCACGTAGGGAATAGGAAATAAACCCTAAAGGAAAGGGTAACGATGTCTGCTAATAAATGCGTCTCGGGCAACGTGGGGACAAACAATGGTGTTCACAAAAGAAGGCAACAAGATACTGAATGCAATTTTTGAGCTTTTTGTGTCCGCATAGGTTGTCACGTAGGGCACAGGAAATAAACCCTAACGGAAAGGGTAACGATGTCTGATAGTAAATGCGTCTCAGGCAAGGTGCGGACAAACAATGGTGTTCACAAAAGAAGGCAGCAAGAGACTTAATGCAATTTTGGAAGTTTTTGGTGTTGGCATAGGTTGTCACGTAGGGAGCAGGAAATAAACCCTAACGAAATAAACCCCACTAACGAAACGTACTCACACTTTACTGCGCCGTTTAGGTGGATGTTCTTTCCCCGGAGTGGACAGGTATTGTGATGGCACTACACCTTGTTTCAAACGACACTGAGCTCTGTATCAGGGTCCCCTTCGTAATTGCAATCATGGAAATATTCGCTACGAACACCAGCAGTCGATGGCACCACACAATCTATCTATCCCGGTGGTTCGATAGCTTCGTGCCATCAAAAGCTGTCCACCTTGTCACTGGGAAGCATATGACATTGGATGCCCAGCGAATATTGATGTGAATTAGGGCAACCAACCATCCAACGTCGTCTCCGCATGTCGGCAAATACCACAGGATGGGAGTGCGATTGACTGCAACTATCGCGCGGAAGCTGGCGTCATGGAGATTTACACTCCCGATGAACACATCCGCGGGATCCTACGGCGCATGCTTCTTGCGGGAACACGACACGTCACGATGACGTGCCTGGGACACGGCCGTGGTTCCGTCAAGTTGCTGGGTGTGTCTCCGCGCGACAGCTCACCACGGCGCGGCGCCAGCTGTATTCCCTTCGCCGCTCCATTTAAATTCGCTCCCCAGAATACTCCTCGCATGACAAAGGTAATATTTTGGTTCTAGACTCAGCAAAATTTATTTCTGCTGAAAAGGAGAAAAAAATCATGGCAAAGTTCCTTTAAGGTAAGCCTTACGGGATACCTTGAGTCCTTGGTTTAGATCTTCTGGAAAGTTCGGCGTCAACAATATTTTTACCTAGGGCGTATGCGACACTTGTGAAAACAAAGTGTCAAAAAGGAAATTTGTGACCACGCAGTGGCTACGGGTGATGCCCTGATCTTAGATGAACCTGTTATTTTCGCCCGGGAAAGCCGCAGGGGTGTAAGGAAGCAGTTGGAATCATGACACATCAGAAAGACAGATAACACGATAAACAAGCATCCAGAGCTCTTACCCAACTGCTACGCTTGCCTAGTGCGCAAATAGATATGTGAATAGTTTTAGTGTGGTGAACCAGAAGGGCTGTTGTATTTACTGGCCTATTCAATGCATGGGGAGCGCGTAGTTCTTCTTTTGAATCCAAGCAGCTTGGCCAGTGTGCGCTCGCCGCACACCACACGGATTCCGGTTGAACTATTACAACAATTCAGTATGTCGGCATGTCTGACCATGCTGATGTTAAAAGATTGTTGACATGCAAGTTTTGGTTTACATGTGGACTGTTTACATTAATTATGAGAGAATTGTGTTTACGTCACGTGACACGCCCTGTCATCACAGTAGGCTAGCTGACAATCAACGTGTGCAAGGAGCGATATCGGAACAGTGCGAAGCGCGTGTGCTCAGATGTTATTTATCTTCTTCACCCAATAAGATGACGAGCGCAGTGTACGATCAAACTGAGTTATTTACGGCTCGGCTCGCGCCCACCTTGTCGCCCTCTTTTCTTCACTTTTTGGTTTCCCTCTGAGGTGCTGTTTGTTTGCTTAAAGGGACAGTCGCATCGACCACAGATCGATTCCGAAACCACAGTGAAATGAGATTCCCCGTCCTTCACTGACCATGACTCCGAAAGTCCCGTTCCGATCGACGGAATACTTTTTGCATAATTCGTGTGTAAGCGGCGCTACAGCAGACGACGGAAGCGGGCGTCAAGCGGAACTCCCTGCTGAGAATCTTTAGCAATGTCACGTGGAATCTGACCAATAAGAACGCGGCGAGCCAGAGGAGTCCCCGCGGCTTGCAGCTTGCATGAGCAAGGTCAGGGAGACGAAGGCGAAGGCACATACGGAGATGGCGGACTCGGAACGCGGAAGTGGCGAATCGTGCTGTTCAAATGCCTTTAGTAATAGCTCCCGTGACGAATATACATGTTTGATGACGGCCCATATTCGACGGATCCGCTTATTCTGCAAGTCGCTGGTGATGTACGTGCCGCAGCTGCGTTAGCGCAACAGAACGAGCCTCAGGACCACTGCTTTAGGTACGTTCATGATCGGAGTGCTCAATACTTAATCCCGTGACATTCACACTACGACGCAGGAAACAATCCAAGTGTTTGTGCGGCGTCTGTGTTCCTCAGGAACTGGGTGAGTACCTATATGCTGCAGTGCTGGTGAAGTGGTAGAGTTGTGCAAGGACGGCACGCACCACACGCACGCATCACACTTTGTTCCCAGCTCCCTGTCATCGGCCAGAACTTCTAGTGGTGTATCTACCGCAGTATTGCAGCGACGATCACAGTCTTTGCCTACTGTGCCCACGATAGATAGGCACGTCGAGCAATCCTTATTTTCGTAGTTGTCGTCGTTGTTTGCACACACGACGAATGCCCCATGAAAGTTACGAAGGCTCCAACCAACTGTGCAACTCAAGGGCCGGGTTAGAATTAGAATGATTGTCAGGAAATTACTATGCTACGTGTTTAGGAAAGTGTCCTTTCTTTTTACAGCTACGTCAGGTTCACTGCTTATTGTGTGTTTACAAGCTGAGTTTGGAGATTCCTTGAACCGAAAAACACACGACAGATACCTGGGTGTGTCGTCCGCATGATTCGCCAACGTTTTTCCATCCTGGTCCTATCAGGACTATCATCTTTAGTGTGCCTCATTTCCTGTTCACACCTACACCATAATAGACTTGCGTAGTTTCCAATTGAGAAGTGTGAAACAGAATCTGTGTTACCACAGTAATCCTGAGAAGTGCAAAGGAATCAGCAGGAGCAATAAACTACCTGGCCATAAGTGACAGTTATACTTTTAATGATAGTGTAATGCTTCTTATCGTTGGCAGTATTATAGCATGTGAGGGATATAACACGTCAAATAATTTCAGGTAACGTTTCATAACTCACTAATGGTACAGTTACACCTCATTATCATAGTAAGTGATACATCTGTCTGGGAATGTCCAAAATTTGTCATTCCCACGGAAGATTGTTCTGCCTTGATACAGAAAAACAAATTTTGATACCTGACATTGATCCAATTTTTTAGCACCACTGTCTTGAAAACAGCTTTCAAGACTGTAACTTCAGAGATCCTTGGCAGAGCATTACCTCTTGTCTATGTGTTATAATAATTATTATAATGACAGGCAATAAGTTACGCAAATGTGAATAAATCTTTGTGTTGACTGAGTGTTGTCCATTCAAGAGCCATTGCACAAGTACATTGCACACATTGCACAAGCATTGTACAAGTCCACATCCAACTCTTCACGCACAGATATTTATTATTTGCTATGCACAGACAGTTATCAGCGTGCACCACACTGGCAATGTCCCTTGGGATCTGAAGCGGGGACTCACAAAAATAAAAAATAAAATAAACAGTTTTGTAAGTACTTCAACTGCAATGAAAACGGGACGATTTGACAGTACATTGGACGGTTTCATTATAACAGTGGTACACAGGAAAAAAACTCGGGGTGTTGGGGGGGATCTGGATCGATCTCTGGGCATAACCAAGTGTAAAATTTTAGAAGGGTTAGTACATCCTGAAATGGCCCTCATGCCTCAGACCCCACTACTCGATTAATGCACCTCCCTTTTACAGTAAGAGGCCTCTTACTACGGCATATCCTATCAAAGCTCACAGGACAGCAAATTTGGCCAATGCTTATGTGACAGTGCCTCGTAGAACATGCAGGTTTTCTGTTGAATTGACACTACATCTCTTGTAGCCCCTTTAATGTCTGGAGGTAGGTGCATCATTTTACATTTAACCAGCAGTAATGTATAGCATTGCAAAAAAGGAAACAAGGGCTTAATCTCAACGCTGCATCAGCATCATTCATCATCTCACAATAGCGTTTTTGTTGTCAGCCTCTGCACAAAGATTTGGGTGGACCTGAAACGGACCTTTTTTTTTTCTTTTCATTCTTGTCAAGAAGACGGTACATCAAATGACACCTTGATCACGCTTCTATCCAGACCTACTGACACCCAGTTGTTCGATCAAAAATGTTGCTTTTGTCGAATTTTCGCAAGTTGCGATTATCTGGTGTGGCTTACAGTCAGTGATGTGCAAAGTACCTCAAAATTATACTTAAAGTAAAGTACCAAGTACCTGGCGTCATTAGTACTTCAAGTACAGTACAAAGTGCCCAATTCCAAATGTACTTCAAGTAAAGTACAAAGTACCAGGCAAAGTAATTCAAGTACTCATCAAGTACATTGTCAATTTAATTTGTATCACTTTGCATTTCACTGTTTAGTATATGTGTCATGCTTTTTTGGTAAAACTTTAGCGAGTATTCTTGACAAATGCTCTGAAGCCATAAAGTCCTGGGTTCAGTGCTAACTCGTGAGTATGAACTTAATCAGATGTCATAATTTGCAGTTACATGTAGAGAGGTAATCAGTCAGCTGTGCTGTGATTATAATCACAGCACAGCTGACTAGTATTATAGCATTATAAAAATAAATAGTAAAATAAAGTAAATAGTATTATACGCTGACTGATCCAAGATCACCCGCCTAGTGTGATGTTCCGGTACTAATGAAAATTAAATAGGTAAAATGAACTCTATCCTATCGTATAAGACGCTTTCAAACATGATCCGTGCCTTACGGGGTCCTTCATGTCAGCTCAGAACGACATAGGATTTCGCCAAGCACTGCCGCTTTGAGGGGATCTACATTCCAGAGGAGGTAAATTGCGTTAGAGAACAACCTTGTGTTGCTTTGCGAGTCGTAATGAACCACAGCAAAAAATGACGTACAATTCTACGGGGGGAGGGGGGTCGAGCGGAACCCCTGGATCATCTTGCGTGAAATGGCCCAGCATAAGGTATATCGCTACTTACAGCCAGGATACGTTATTTCGCATTGACCCGGCCTGAGATGGTGGGCATTTATTTATTTATTTATTTCACATCTGCCGAGGGGTCAATAGCAACTGCTAGTAGAGACACCCGCGGCACGGGAAAAAGATTTGAAAGCTGTAAGACATAATTAAATTTAAATTTAAGACATTAGTTAGCGCGCATAGGGCATATGTGCCTTTAATAACTTTCCTGTCAGAATGTTTCGAACACAAAACTGTTTTTCTGCAATAGCACTATTTCGTTCGCCATTTAGGACAGAAAAGTTAAGCATTTCTCTGGTAACTCGGAAGTGGTCGGTTCGGGTCCTGCCGGCGGCCGTGTGATGTTTCCTCAGGGTTTTCAGGCGAATATCGGCACAGTTCCCAGTGATCTCTGCTCTATAGACGCATACAACACTCACCCTGCTCTTCACTCCCTTGTGCTGTCCCCTCTCTATCTGTCCACATCTGTACGTGGCTCATAGCTACAGTTGTGACGCGGTACTGCAACACGGAATTCATCAATCACTTTCCCGGGTTCCAAGTTGCAACATTTTCTACTTCGCCAATGAAATCAAAGTAGTCTTGTTGCATTGTGCGTAAGGTTCACTTCTGAAACTTGCCAGATGGCATTTTTACATCAGTTGGCGGCGGTGACAGAAGATGCCTCTAATTTTGACTCCTTTGGTACGGTGAAGTACTCGCAGTGTCGCTTATCACGAGCTCGCTCAAGACTGGATTTACACAACGTAACATTCTTATTTTGCGTCACTTCTAACGCTTCATGCCAACGTATGTTCTAAATGTGACCAGTGAGTGAGGAGCATTCCGTGAAACGCACGTAGCTTTCGTATTCTTCATCGTTGCAGGATGTCATCTTCGTTATCGCCCCTGGTGATGAAACCCCCCAATTATGATACGTCATTCGTTCCTCGTTGTATTGCACATCTTCCGCGATTGCGTATAAACATGAGTAAAACACGATTCATATTGTTTTCTTTTCATGCTTCAATTTCTAAGACTACACAGCAGCTACCCATAATGGTTTCGTGGGCAACTCTTCGCAGTTCCTAGCAGACGCTTTTTAATATTGTCCTCAATAGCGTCGAAGATATTTTATGACTGTATCAGTTACTCATCATTTTTACATCGACTATGTTAATTGTCACACTAAGCAAAGAAAGCTGCACACCTACTCTTAATCGAAAGTGTAGAAATGAAGCTTTAAATCGCAAGTCATTCCACGCTGACAGCCTGAGCATTCCTCTGCATTAGTCAGGACAACGTCTTCGCTTAACAAAAAAAATCTGTTATTATATGCATCTCTTTTAGATTGCTTGACGTGTTCTGTACGACTGGAACTTCACCCACCGAGCTCACGATATTCGGATAGGAATGAAAGTATAAAACGCAATGTGTAGCAATATTCTGGATTGGTAACATTGAACACTAGATCTTAATATCAAAATTTGCAAAGTTACATGACCGCACGCAGTAACTCATTCACTGAAATGTAAAAACAACGTTATCGTACATGAGAAGCAAAATGGGATGTTAATACGCCTTTCTTTTTGACACATATGGCTGAGCCACATCATGTTTACTGCAGTGCAGTAAACAAGGCAATAACCCCCAGAGTCAAAGCCCCATCTGTGACATATTAGCTATTTCCTTAGAGGTAACACAGCGCGCCCTCTCGAGATCCACGGGCTGGCTTTGACGGAGATACGTTTTTAGACAGGTATTCTGTTTGTTGCTCTGAGCGACCATCTTGGTGCACCAGCAAGTGTGCGAGAAGAAGAAAACGCGTACGTACAAAGTTGTTACTATTAGCGAATTCAGTTGGTCGTTTGAGTGCGGGCCAGTATAGTGCACCGGTGTAGGGCTCGTGCAAGAAAATCGCTCCAGTGCTGCTTATACCGCCCAGCCCTTGCCAGTGCTAGACGGTGCCAGTGTCAGCCAAAAATGCGAAACCTCGTTCAGCCATCGCTGCGCCACACTAGCAATGCCAGCAGCGGGAGAACAACTGATGTACAAGATGGAGCCGCAGGACAACCACGTACTTTAATAACCGCCTCCAAGACAAAATACATCACATTGCCAGAATGGACATTCACAACCCACATTCATACCTTATCGTCCGAGTACAGCGAACCAGTGTCCACAACGTTCCACCTTCGGACGCTTCGCCCGAGGACAAAGAAAAAAATCTGTCGAATGCCTCAGCATAAAGCCAAGTGTAGCTACTGCTACTGCTTAAGTTTTCTGAACTCTACGAACTTCACTCATCCAAAGCATCCAAGCGAGGGGGGGGGGGCGGATATGTTAATAAGAAAGGGAAGGTCAGGCGAGATCCAACATCTACAGTAGGTCTGGGGTTGGCCGGTTCCATGGCTGCCATGTTGAGCAAGTGTTGGAAATGAGGCTGAGAATGAGCGAAAAGCGAAACCCGAGAGCTCGTATTCCGGTCCTTCCTCGCCGATATTCTCGGTGTGGCCTACACGGGTTCAGTGCTCGCGAGAGCATGCTGCCCGCGAACGACCAGCAGAACATGTTGTTTCATTCCAGCTCAAACGTCCGAGGTCGGTGGCTCGACCATCTGGGATTTCGACGCGCACCTGCCCTTCACCCGTTCGGTATCAACAAATCACAAGGCACCCTAGAAACATTTAACAAATAAAATACAACCGGACCATTTCCCCTTCTAACCCCTTTATCATCTGTTATGTCATGCATGGGTACTACCTTTTGCTTTCTTTGTTGCATGCCGCAACTTTGTATTACGAATATATATCTTACAAAAAAAAAAAAAAAACGCTTTGCTTGCTCTTCAATTTTCCACACGTAACCACTAACCTCCTTATCTTTCGGAATGCTCGCCTATTCCTGCCTGTTGTCCCGTTACGTCCCCTTGTTCGTGAACCTCCCATTTCTGTAACCGGTCTGGAACCAAGACGGCTGCGCCTCATATGGACCAAATGCTCATAGCCCCCAAACGCCCATATGCACCGAAAAAAATTTGGTGGTTTTGAGCGTTTGGTGGAAATGAACAGGAGAGGAGAAGCTGCTCATAAGCACCAAACGTCCAGAACATCCGAATGCTCATATGCACCGAAAGGCGGGCGACCACAAAGGCCGTGTCTTCCTCTCCCGCATTTGGAACAAGGTCATAGGGTGAGAAAGGTGGAATGAATGGCGACTACCAAGGGCGCTTAATGTGTCAGTTTGAAGTTTATGTAACAGCTTGGTCCTGCTTGTATGTAGCCAGAACGAATAGCGCCTTCTCGTTTATGGATTTCAATTTGAGCTTTATTTTCATAGACACGGAGGCAGCCTAGGACAAAAGATTTGATTCTAGCTCGAAAGGCACTCTGCTTCCAGGGCTGTAGCAATAAAGAGCGCGGTCCCCTCCGAACATATGTCTGGGTTCACTTACAATGCAGAAGCAGGAATATGATATTTATATAGGGTTTATATTATGCATACATATGCCTACAGTGAATATTTGCGCAAAACCCTTGTAGAGGACGATGGTCTTCCCCTACATGAGTCCTGACCGGCGATGGAATGTCCCAGCGGGCAGATGTGCGTGGCCAAATCTGGAAGTCTGCGCTGTGATATGCCGGGAGTCGAATTGGCGCTCAACTCGCGCAAACCAAAGTTCCGGGTCTTGACTCCAAAATGGTGGGAGGCGGAGGGAAACGGTCGGGTCTTCATGGGTAACGGCCGCGGCCGAAGTGCCAGGCGAAGTGTTGGTGCCAGATCGAAGGGTAGGCATGCCTGGGTCGTCTGGATGCGCGGAAGGTTGGTGCATATAGTCTTCGGGTCATCAGTCCCAGCGAATGTCCCAGCGGGCAGATGTGCGTGGCCTCACGCTAGGACGGTGCCGGTAGAACTGGCTGGCAGGCGCAGTGGCGCGCGCCAGCAGAGGCACGTCGTTGTCATCGTCGTCCACGGGCCGCCACACCCTTCTTTCAAGCCTTGTTATTCGCAAGTTGGTTAATCAATGCGTCATAGTCTAGAGATATGATAATCATGTTTTCGGTTGACTACGAACTCAGAAAGCCTGACATCTCTTATGGTTGAGCGCAGGATATTCTTGATCGGTCAGTTTCATTGTGCTGAGGCTTCTTTCAGCATCAGCGACAGTAGCTGGTGTGGTCGGAAAATAGAATCCTGGCGCAAATGCAAGGATTCATGTATATCTCCTGGAGGCTTTCTTGTATGTGTACGTTAAAAATTGTTTGGCGTCTCTTTGTTTGGCGTCCTCTCTTTTTCTCAATGACACAAAACGGTATTGCATTACAAGTTCGCTGGCATCGATGTCTACCATTTTTACTTCAAAATTTTTGCTGCGATTCTCCAGTTTAAGTTCTCATTGACACTGCTCCAAGTTGTTCGCGTTTTACAGAAATCCGAACAACTTTTACCACTCCACGAGTTGGTCGACAAAACAGAAGATATGGCCTGATCAGTGAGAATAAGAAAGAACTGAGATTTGAATTTTCGTTCTGCAGAAAGACGACTCTTACTTCTTTTTGTCACTTTTAGGAGAAGGTAGCAGACATTGCAAAACTGCTTCCTGATCTTGTCGCGTTGACTGTACTCCGCAAAATAAAGAGAGGAACAGAAAGAAGACACGCAATTTGTGCAATGCAAGCGGTGCAGCAAATGGAACCGCTTTTATGTTCCTAATTAAATGGCGTGCATCATTTATTGTTCATTAAGGTTAATGTTAATTAAAAAAAAGCATGTATTCCTATTTCGAACAAACGAGGAGTGCGAATGATAGCATTTGATTGGCTATGATCCGGTTCATCAGATGTCCACAATGACGCTCCTGTATTTTTGGGCGCACGGAGCCGCACGGGACCATTTCTTCCGCCACGCAACCAGGGACCAATTTTTCCGGGACGAACTTTTCCGGGACTATTTTTTTCCGGAACTCCATCCAACATGCTTACAAATTCTCGCTCCTATAATTATTCTATCTTCGGACTGGAAGATGACTGGCTTGGTTCTTTGGATGATTGGTTTTCAACTCATTTCTGTTAGCCCACCGTTTTAGACATTCAAGAACAACGCTACTTCCTCTTATAAGTAGAACTCGGAAATTTACGTGCTAAAACCATGAAAATACACAGGTATTTAGACCCCAAAAAACACCTACACAGGCAAGAACATGCAAAAACAGACACGTTGTAGCACATGCCAAAACTACTTCTAATGTACGCTTCACGACGCAGAATTTATACTGTGGAACTGTAGCGAATGCTACAGAACCATTCGATGACGCAAGTGCCTGACTGCGACGCTGTGCAGCGCCAAGCCTCCTTCCTGCACCGCTAGCTCAAGCTCACTAGGTGTTATCGTTGATTCTCGAACACATATTCAGTTTTATTTTAGTTCAGTTTATTTCTTCAGTTCATGTTTACTACTCGTTTTCTCTCATGTTTACTCGGTTATGTAGCTTTAGGCGCTATGGAGTAGACGGCGTTCCATGTTGATATCCTTCCATCAGCCACATTTTCTCTTAGACGTTTTGTCAGCCACACTCTACCTCAGGTATGCGAATTTAATTCACTGTGGTGATGATGAAAGGTCTCGCCGTTGTTGGCCTCACAGAGGTGGGCAACGTCACGACTGACGGTCTGGTGGAATGTGCATCCTGGCCGACTTCTAAAGGAACTGTGCCGACATATGATTTGGTCGAAACACATTTCACCGAACATCAAAACGGCAGCGGTCGGTTGATCGATTTTCTTATTGGTTCACTTGGAGTGTTGAAAAAAAAACAAAAAAAACAAGAAAAACAAAGCCGGAGTTCTAAATGCCGTTATCCTAAGCAACATGTAACTGTGTGCAGTCTTGGGAAAAGTTACTTTGAAAAGTAACTACCGTATTTTCACGCGTATTAGCCGCGGCTTACGCGCGATTTTTTTTTTTTTCGTGGACGCTCTGCGGCTTATCCGCGGGTGCGGCTTATCTGATGACTATTTTTCCCTGGTATTTTTCCCATACCCCGAATTAAATGAAAGGGCCCACAGTGCCTCCTGATTTTCGGAACAGGACCGCACTGCCAGTGCACGAACAATACCGAACAGAGGCGGGTCCACATTCGAGTAGACTGACCTTCCGGGTACATTCCCCCACGCAGCATTAACAAAAGGGGTGACAGTGATTCATGTCTTCTGGAACACAACTAACCCGCCAATCCTGGAAAAACACTCAACAAGGGCACAATCCGATCTGAGTAAAACACTAGAACTGACCTCCTTTGTTATACATCATGCCGACACCGGAATGTAGACCACATGGTTTATGGCCTTCCCTACGGTCTCCTCTGTCGGCAGACCCACAGGAAGGGTTCAATACACCTGACATCGGGATAAAACGTGGTGAGCTGCGCGTCAGTTCTCATTTGACGAGAGCAGCAGCATTCGTGGACACCGGCACGGCAGTTAGATGTGAGGCATGGCTCCAACACGGAGGCACGGCTACGACAGCGGCTTCAAACTAAAAGTCGTCGACTTCTCGGGCCAGTACGGGAACAGGGCACCTGGCAGGGAGTACGGCGTCGACGAGCGTTGCTTCAGAAACTGGAGAACGATGGCGTCGACACTCTAGGGAGTTCCAAAAACAAAGAAAGCCCTGCGCCATTGACTTCCTAGCTGGTCAGCGTTGGAAAAAGTATTAGTGAGCCGTTCTGTAATATTTCTGATGTTAGCCTCCCTTCTGTCGAATAAATGATACCCGTTTTAGCATTAAAGTCTCTATTGATTTTGTATGTGCATCATTGGTTTAGCGCACAAAGCAGTCGCGTCGTATTACCAGCGGCTTATCTGCGAGGGCGGCTTATCTGCAAAAACATTTTCAAATTGTATCTAAAAACGAGTCCTGCGGCTTATCTGCGGTGAGGCTAATATGCGTGAAAATACGCTAGTTATAGTTACAATTACCATTACAATTAGGATATCCAACGCCTTCGCCACAGGTGCCATGGTCTTCAGAAACAAATACGTGCCAAAGTATTAATTATGCCGTTCACTCAAAATTTGCGAAAACTATTGTTACCTGACAGCATTCGCTGGCGAAGCCCATTTCCTCTGCATTCAACCATTGGGAGGCACACGGCATCGCAGAGCGTATCAAACTTCTTTTTCTCTACTTTGGTGATGAATCCAATCGCACAGTAGGTGCTGTTCCACCGTGTGGCGTTAGGAACTGGAAGATACCTGTCAAGCTTGTCTTTTACAATTTCAGTCGCTTGAACCGATTGCTTCTGTTTCTTCCATAGTGACCTGACTTTAGTAAACGCCGCCTGCGATACTTTGCGATAGGATGTGTCGTAAAGGGCTGCTTCAGCGTCCACCGTGGCAACCAAGTCGAGGGTGTGCGCAACACATCGTTGATGCCTAGGAAGTATTATCTCTTCATTCGAAGGGCCTCCGTCCAGCACGTTCGTTATTCCCCGGATATCAGCATTTTGTTCGTCCTCGTCAGGACTGCAGTCGAAAGGTATCCCGAAGACACTGTAACGAGCATAACAGTATTACTGAATTTGAGGAACACTTTTTGCGCACTGAAGGTTGTCGGACAGACGCCTGCAGAGAAAAGGAGGAACGTTGCGTTACAAACAAGAATACCGAAGAAAACTATCACCCAGCCCTGACCCAGCACAGGTGAAACATCATGAGACCTGCTTCTCGCAAGGCTTAGCGAAATGCTTTTACAAAGCTCGTCGTATTGTCAGTTACTATCAGCGACACCTTATTTGTTATCTTGTAGTCGGACATAATCTTGACGAGCATATCCGCAAGGTTGTCGAAGGTGTGACGGCCGACCATTTTTCGGCACGCTATAACAGCAGAACTCCTCTTCAACGTGTGATCGTCAATCCAATGGGCGGTGGCACCGATGAAGCTCCTGTTAAAATTGAAAGCGCCAAGTCTTAATTTGGCACTTCAGTATGTTCAAGCCTATAACCACAGAGCAGTGCTATATGCACGACTCAACCGGTGCGGCTCAACCGGAAGTTGCTATATGCACGACGGTTTCGCGCCATCTGTCAGGCGCCCACCAAAGCGCAGCTGTGACCCCCGTGGTGACCCCACGTGGACGTTTTTGCGGTTCCTGTTTCCGTACGATTTTCGGTTCGCGGAGTTGTCGACACGTTGAATGCGCAATCATGGAGATAAGATTGGGAGCGAAGTTCGACTCGTTCGACGATTTCGACAAAGCTTTTCGTCGTTTCCAAGTGGCCACGCATACACTGTTTGTGAAGAAGACAACAAAATCGGTGGAGGTCGTTAATTCCCACTTATCAGCGCAAGCCCTGAAGCTGAAAAAAAAGCTCCAGTTTGCGAACGCAACATTCACTTGTAAACACGGTGGGTGTTACAGGACTACCGGCACCCTGATTCGTCCGAATCAAAGGTTCGTACAGTTACATTCTGTGTTTTGCTGTAGTGCTGCACCAAGGTTGATCCTTATATGCGTGTGCAAACGGCGCCAAAAATTATTTCTTCTCCATCATTTTCTTTTCTAACAGAACAATGAAAAAGGACTGCCCCGCTCAAGTGGATCGCCGCTAGGAGGTCGACCCAGCAGCTGGAAATTACAAGCGTCGTACTTGAGCATAATCATGAGACGACAAGCGAGATTTACAGCTCCTACCCAGAGTGTCGTCGGCTCAGCGACGACGAGGTACCAATCCCAGAAATGTGGGCGAAGCATCTCTGTGGTCAGGTGTTCACAGCAGGAAATAACACGACAAACCGGGTAGAATCACACAATGAGAAATTAAAGAATGTCTTATCTTCATCTAGGAAACTTCATGAAGCGTTACGTGCCCTGATGAAGGTCTCAAGTTCGATGCTGCAGGAAGCTAGGCATCATGCAACACTGCTACAGACCTGCAACTTCTACTCACACAACACTTCTGGAGAGGTTGAGAAGATATGTTTCAAGGAACTCACTCCATATGCATGTTCCCTGATTGTCAAGGAAATAAAAAGGCAAAAGAAAGACTTCCTGGAGTGCAGCAGGTGGCACCACAGGTCTACAGTGTGATGTCACCTTGCAGCGACACGTGCCATAAGGTACCTCTAAATGAGCAAACGTTGCACTATGTTTTCGAAGATGGGACTATTATGTAGACGCTTCTTGGCTGTTTGCGACCAATTCAACAAGATTTCAGACCTAAAAGAACGCTGTGAAGGCACGCTGGTTTAAATCATATCAGCTGAGTTTCATGGCAGAGAGTGCTACAGTGATGGCAAATCAGGAGCCTAGCGATAATGATGCTACTGAAATACTGACACTGCCCGGCCCATCCTATCAGAAAATGAATAGGAACCAACGTTTCAACTACGCAATGCGGACCTTCAAAGCCATTGCTGACCACTTCGCTGACTGCCAAACTGCTCCCTTCGCAACACGTCTCGAGTTTCTGGAGGATATCCACACAGCCTAGCTGAGAGGAGAAGAAATAGTGGAGGAAGCAGACAGCAGCAATGGCCTAGTCAACCCATTTCAGCAAGTGTATAATAATGACCAAGTCAACTGTAAAGCAAATTCTAGCACCATGCAGTAGGGACACGGCAACAAAGATGTGTTGCATAGACATGCTGACAGCAACAGTGAGTCTGGAGACACAGGTCAAGGAATCCTCTGCACAGTGGAAGCAACGCTTGGGACAGAAAATGTTTCTCGTAAGGATGTCATCTTGCCTGAACCAGTTACAGACAATTCAAGTAATCCCAACACCAGCGCTCTCCCAGCTGAAGCTCCCTATGGTGAAGAGCCGAGGACGCCCAAAGAAGAGGCCTACTCAAAGGCAGAATAAAAGACCAAGGGACCAAGATTAAAAGACCAAGTTTATCTTTCAGTGCAGACTGGTATCGTTGGAAAGGCTGTGTGTGACAACGTCCTCAACCACGGATAAATCGTGGAAGAGTGCGACATTGAAGTGCGGCCCCATGTACTACCTAGTGGGCTTCTGGACTACAGAGTTAAGCTGCAGAAGTTGAGGAAATTTTTCACAGAGGATGCCTGGGTCCTCCTGACTTCATCAGGTTTGTAATCTTCGTCTTTGCTTAATTTTCTTGGACAGTGGTCTGCGCCTGTAAACCTTCAAATAATTCTCACATTTGCAGCGGCTATAAAGAAGATCTACAATCAGCTACAAGGCTACAATCAGCTATGGCTATACCGAGACTGTAACGAACAAGACAATGGACAAATAAAAATGATCTGTTGCGACCACTGCCTGGAATTATTTTTCTCATAAGATGTCTGTGCTGACGGTCTTTTGTTCATTGTTTTGTGCAGAACATGTGCTGGGGTCACACGAGGCGACGGCAAGCAGAAGCTATGGTTCTGTGTGTCTTGCAAACAGGATTGACGTCAAGATCAGAGAGGCCGTGCTCTCAGATAATAAAGTTTATTCTATTTTTGCTAACAGAGGTAGTTGGCCATGGTGCTGGTGACAGGGCTCGAACCTGCACCCCTCCAATTTCTGGTTAGGGTGTGCTACCAAATATACCATGTGGCCAACACACGCTCGCCAACATACCATATCCTGCCTTCTGATTAGGGCCTTGGAATGTTGGTCAGCGTCTGCTGTCAGTGCGGCGTAGTGGTGCATATCCTGACCAGAGATCAGAGAGGTGCATGTTCGAGTCCCATTGCTAGCACCAGTGTATGCCACCTGCATTTGTCAGCATCCTCATTGCCTCAGCACTGACAAGGCTCGTGTGTTGTCTTATGCGTTTCCAGCATCTTTCATTTTTGTCTTCTTCCTTGTTGCATCAGCTATTGCTATTGCATCAGCAGAAGTTGTTAATCTGGGTGTTTGGTTCACTTCTTGAGCCATTGTTCGTTTCATTGTTCTGTTGGAAAAGGAAATGGAGAAGAAAACGATTTGTTGCGCCGCTTGCGCACGTATACAAGGATCAACCTACGTGCAGCACTGCAACAAGACAGGGAATGTAACTGTACGTACCTTTGATCGGGGCAAATTTCGGTGCCGGTATTCCTGCGACACCCACCGTGCTTACAGTTGAACTCTGCGTTGAGCAAACTGGAGCTTTTTTTCCGGCTTGCACTGATAAATGGGAATTAACGACATCCACGGATTTTGTTTCCTCTTAACAAACAGTGCATGCGTGACCATTTGGAAGGAGCGAGAAGCTTTGTCGAAATTGTCGAACTTCGGTCGTTTTCTTGTCTCCATGGCTGCGAATGCAAAACAACAGTGCTTCGCTCCAATTTTATCTCCATGATTGCGCATTCAACGTGCCCACAACTGCGCCTACCGATAGACATACGGAAACAGAAACCGCAAAAACGTGCGCCACAGCTGCGCTTTGATGAGCGTCCGACAGATGGCAGGTGGCGCGAAGCCATCGTGCATATAGCAACTTCTGGCTGAGCCGCACTGCGTAGTGCATATAGCATTGCTCATAATCACATTACCGATTGCAGACAGTCCAGCAGTCGGCTGTACAGTAGATGGTAGAAACGCGTCCCAACTTTTCAATAAGCGATTGCTTCATATTATCTTACGCGTTGCTGAGGAGTGCGACGAGAGCGTTTCGTTCGATCACTGTTCTTGACGGCTGCAGCTCCCCAATCATGCGTCTGAACTGCTCATTTTCCACAATGGAAAAACAGTGCATGTTGCCAACAACGAACTCTAAGATAGCCCGATCTATCTGCCTCTGGGACACTGTAGACGTACCCACGAGTTCCACTAATTTCCTCTGTTTGGGCTCGGGCCCCGGCTCCTTTAGGCCTTCTGAAGCTTTACGCTTTTGTTGTGCCACTCGGTAAAGGCGCGGGAATGCTTCGTCTGAAAGACAGTTTCGTCACTTGTCAATATCACTTACCTCTGCACTAAGTGCATACAAATGCAAAATTACTTACTTCCAAGTGTGAGCTGTACTCTGACACGCCAGACATAAACACGGCAAGGGCGTGTGTTTGCCCTCATTGACACGTTGGTCATAACTTGCAAGGGGATACCACGGGCCAGGGTACGCTTCCCCGGCAGGGTGGTCTGTACGTGCCTAAAGCAACATATTGTAACTCACATAAACCAATGCTCCGATTTCGTTTACTGTACATAGTGTGAAATAAAGGAGTCTGTTCTCGAAGCTCGAAGTGTGAAGACGTGTTGTCTCGACTCTGCGTCCCTCGGTCAGAGCGGGCCCCTGGCATAAGTGCCCTACGACGATAACGAGGCTTCGTATTTCTTTTTATACGCATGAGTTACGCGTACGACGGTTGCGAAGCTTACACTTTATTCAGAAGTGGGATTCTACAAGCCCTGTACGCCGGGATTCTACAAGCTCATCCCTGTCGCCACAAGTGGGACAACGAAGACGATTCACCGAAGATGCCACCTAAGTTACGAAGTGACGCTGTAGGCACCGCAAGCACCACTACAAGCACCACCGATGATGTGAATCCGAAGGCGCACGATGACAACGACTCAGAAACTTCAGATGCGACGGTCGGGCAGTATGTCCAGCAACTTCTGGAATTTATAAAGGAGCAGGAGGCGGAACGTAACCGCATGATGAGGGAACTAATGGACACCAAAGCCAAGACGAACGAAAGTCCCATTCCACGCACTTTACTACCGGACCTTTCGAAAGAGGTACAAGTTTTCAATGGGGAAGGAAACGAGCGCCATGCAGAAGAGTGGCTGGATACCTTCAACGAGTTCTCACTTCACTGCAAGTGGAACGACGACGCCAAGCTGACGCTGGTTCAAGCCAAGCTTGTGGGACCTGCCTCGCAGTGGTACCGCACCAAGGTGAAGGACTGTCGAACATGGGAACTTTTTTAGTTGAACTTTAGAAAAATGTTCGCGCCGACGAGCGACCCAGTGAACAAGTTCGATGAGATGAGACGTCGCGTTCAGGGTAAGGACGAGTCTATTTTGGCATATTTCATGGATAAAATGCATTTGTGTAAACGTTGTGGATTGACAGATATTCAGAGTAAAGAACATATCTTGTTAGGCGTGATTGATAGGACAACTTATCAGATGTTAATGCCAAAGCAGCATGCATGTCTCGAGGATTTGTTGCGTGATTTACGACGCAGTGACGGGCTTGAGAGAGAACGCCGAGATCATTTTCGGGGATCAAAGCAAGCATCAACATCAGACTCTAAGACAGCAAAAGCTACCACGAGCCAGCAGAAGCATGCTCATCAAAAGGGAGGAATGTGGGCTCCTGCAAGAGACAAACAGGGACGTGTGAAATGTTTTAACTGTAATGAATACGCGAATCATCTAGCAGCAGACTGCCCCAAGGAGAAAAGAACAAAATTCTGCACGAAATGCATGCAATCGGGCCATGGCAAGCGAGACTGCAAATCTAAGCCTCAAGGTGCGCAACCGAGGCGTCAGGACACATTGTGTGTAGGAGATATTGGCAAATATACGAAGAATGTTCGCATAAACGGAAGCGTAGACGCTACATCTTTCATAGATCAAGGCAGCGCTGTGACCATAATGACGGCGTCAACAGCAGTAAGATCGGGCTGTGTGGTTCATCCCGCGACTGAGGACGATGCACTATACGGATTGGGCCAGAAGAAGACAGTGCCATTAGGAAAGACACGAGCGACACTCGAAATCGATGGCATAAGTGCCGAAGTCCAGATTTACGTGGTCTTCGATGACGTAATTTGTCACGATGTATTGGTTGGGCGTACATTCCTGGACCTGGATAACGTTGTTATGATAAAAGCCAAAGATCAGATGCGGCTCATTGATAGCTCAAAAGAAGGACCGTTTAAGAACTTCACCCTAAATGACGGCGAGTTTAAATGCACGCTTAGAAGCATTGAAACGGTAACGGTACCTCCCAAGACTGTACAGTTCGTTAACGTTCAGTCCTGCGACACTGACGAAATCCAATTTAATTATGTTCCCGCACTACGGCGACGGACTGAGTTGCTTGCTCGAAGTACGAAAAGGACACACCATGGTTCCCGTAATCAACGACTCTCATGAACCGCTGATTATTAAGAAAGACTTTTCCTTTGGACGAGCAGAACCAGTTGAAATATGTGCTCATGGGGAGACTATACCAACGGATGATGATAGGGTAATGCAACAGTCGACCCCTAAGGAGAGCACTTGCGATGTGTTATCGGTACGCAACGCAAACGCAGCACAGCCAATAACCCAAGAGAATGTTAAGGTGGGATCTAACGTTACGCAGTCACAGAAACAACAACTCGTGAATATGCTGAATGAGTACAGAAGATGTTTCGCCATGAATCTAAATGAACTAGGAAAGACTGACGTCACGTCTATGACCATTGAAGAGTTCGAGGGTTCGAAACCACCTTACAGCCGACCATATCGTGCCACCCACGACGAAAGAGAACAGTTGCGCCGCATAGTGGACGAGTTTAAAGCAGCGGGGATTGTTAGAGATTCCACCTCTCCCTACGCCAGTCCCTGCCTTCTGGTGAAAAAGAAAAATGGCGAATTCAGGAAAGTAGTGGACTACAGGCGGCTGAACCAACAGACGAAGAAGGATAGGTTTCCATTACCAATAATCGACGATCAGTTGGACCGACTAAGTGGCGGCGAGTATTTCACGACACTCGATTTGGCAAGCGGCTACATGCAGGTGCCCATAGAGGAGGAGTCCGTCCCTAAAACGGCATTCATCACGCCAGATGGGCACTATGAGTACCTCTATATGAGCTTCGGCCTGTGTAATGCACCAAGCGTATTCCAGAGGCTAATTAACAAGGCACTAGGACCTCTAAGATTTCAAACAGCTGTGTGTTACCTTGACGACATACTCGTTCCGAGCAAAACATGTGAAGAGGGAATGTCAGCACTTAGAAGCGTTCTGGAGGCTCTGAGAACAGCAAACTTGACGCTAAAGCTGCAGAAATGTGACTTTTTAATGGAGGAGGTCAGCTTCTTAGGATTTCGAATAACGAAGAATGGCATATAACCAGGAGAAGTAAAACTAGAAGCTATACGCCAGTACCCACGACCGAAAACTGTCCGCCAAGTACGACGGTTCCTTGGACTAATCAGCTACTTTCGAAGATTCATCCCTCAACACGCTCTCAAAGCGGCACCCCTCACAGAGCTCACAAAGAAAAATGTGCCCTTCATTTGGGGAGAAAGACAAGAGAAGGCATTTGAAACGCTCAAGGAAGAACTGACGAGTGCACCAATACTTGCTCTATATGACCGCAACGAGGAAACTGAGCTACACACCGATGCTAGTAGAGATGGACTAGCAGCTATACTGCTGCAACGAGGGAGCGACGGCCGTATGCATTTAGTTTACTGTGTCAGTCGCAGGACAAGTGAACCCGAAAGGAACTATCATTCCACCAGGTTGTAATTGATGGCAGTCGTTTGGGCAGTGGAGAAGTTGCGCACTTTTCTGGTGGGCATTCATTTTACTATCTTTACCGACTGTCGAGCCATTGTATATATGAACGCAACCAAGACAAGGGTTCCGCAGATTGCGAGATGGATGGAGTGTATACAGGAATATGACTTCTCGATCTACCACAGAGAGGGTTCGAAGATGAGCCACGTAGACGCTCTAAGTCGCGCACCAGTTTCACCACCCCAAGAGAAAAGCATAGAAGAGAGGTTTGACGTGTGGTACACCACCAGTGAGGAAGAACGGATTCTTGCCATCCAAATGGGTGACAACGAATTACGCCACTTAATTGAGATTTTGAAGAAGAAGCCAGAAGAGCGAAGTAAACGAGAAAAAGGTGAAGTGAAAGGGTTTGCGCTGAAAAACGGTTTGCTGTACAGGACTGAGGAAACTTCAGCAGGCAAGAAATGGTTGTTTGTTATTCCCAAAAGCAACCGCAAGGCAATGGCAGTAAAGCATCACGACCTGATGGGACACAGTCACGTGGACGAAACCGTGAAAAAGATGCAACGACGGTATTGGTTTCCCGGAATGAGAAAATATGTTAAGAGGCACATCTCACAATGCTTAGAGTGCCTCTTTCACAAGACTCCAGCAGGAAAGAAACCAGGAATGCTCCACCCTATCCCTCCAGCTGAGAGACCATTCGAGGTGATCCACCTTGATCACTTGGGGCCATTCCCACCGAGCTCAAGCCGCAACCAAGAGATCCTCGTATTAGTGGATAGCTTCTCAAAATATGTGCGACTTTTTGCAGTCCGCAATACTTCTGCGAGTGCGGTACTTAAGTGTTTGGATAAGTACATTAACGAGTACGACGTGCCTAAGTGCATCGTTACTGATAGGGGCACTGCCTTTACATCCGCACAGTTCGAGGCATACTGCATGGAGAAAGGGATCACTCATACAAAGATATCTACGCAACGACCGCAAGGAAACGGTCAGGTTGAGAGGGTAAACCGGACACTAATTCCCCGCATTGCTATGTCAATTGAGCGTCCTGATCATAAAGACTGGGACAAAAATCTCGAACAAATTCAAAGAAACTTAAATAACAGTCGCAGCAAGACAACGGGAAAGACACCATTCGAGATGTTATATGGCTTTCATGCGAGACACAGCGACAGTTGCATGCGACCACTCGATGTCGAAGAAGAACCGGGAGAAAGCGTTGAGTAAGTACGGCAACAAGGTCGGGAATCAATCGAAGCGCAGCAACAACAAGCACGACGTTATAATTTGCGAAGAACTGCGCCCCCACAGTACGCCGTGGGAGATATCGTTGTTGTTCGCCGACTCCCAATTCATACTGGGCAACCTACGAAAACTCAGACGAAATACCGAGGTCCCATGGTGATCGACGAGGTCTTACCGAGTGACACGTATCGCATAACACACATGAATCAAGCATCAAAACGTATCTACCGCACTACAGCGCACGCTGACCAACTAAAGCTATGGCATACTACCCGGGAAACGAATGAAGTAGACGATGGTGACAGCGACGAAAGTATTGATACTGAATGAAATGCACCACAATTTCATGGTCACCAGAGTTGTTTCCTTTATGAGTTATCATTAATCCTTATATTTTTTTGAAGTCACATATGCTACCCGACACGTGGGTTAAGATTGAGTTTGACTGTTACAGTGTCACGTGTTGTTCAATGCGTTGCACTGCTATGCATCTACTTTTTATTCACAACAGTATTATTAACCATTGTGTAAGAAAGCTGATGACGATGTATTTACGATGCTTCGTATAGCGTTACGGGCACGACTTCAGTTATGTACCACGAGCTACACTTTTATACTATGTAAACCATTTACCAATGTTTCTCTGTCAGGATGTGTTTCCATGTTGTTTCCATTTTTATTTTGTTGCAATGTCATAATCCATGAAGTCGTTTTATTGTGTTTCGAGGGCGAAACATTATTTAGGATGGCCGAATGTGAGCTGTACTCTGAAACGCCAGACATAAACACGGCAAGTGCGTGTGTTTGCCCTCATTGACACGTTGGTCATAACTTGCAATGGGATACCACGGGCCAGGGTACGCTTCCCCGACAGGGTGGTCTGTACGTGCCTAAAGCAACATATTGTAACTCACATAAACCAATGCTCCGATTTCGTTTACTGTACATAGTGTGAAATAAAGGAGTCTGTTCTCGAAGCTCGAAGTGTGAAGACGTGTTGTCTCGACTCTGCGTCCCTCGGTCAGAGCGGGCCCCTGGCATAAGTGCCCTACGACGATAACGAGGCTTCGTATTTCTTTTTATACGCACGAGTTACGCGTACGACGGTTGCGAAGCTTACACAAATGTTTTTTCAACTTCGACGTAGATGTTTTACTGCAGGAATAAGTCTTCTGACACGCCTTGCAGCGACCTTTAACGTTAACGTCCACAGAGGACACTAAATCAAATGACCCTTCATACATCGGCCAGGGGATTTTCGGAACGTCTTCCATGTTGCTTGTCAAAGGTCTGACCATGGGTAATCGAACTAGACCCTTGTAAAGATCTTATCTCGTTTACGAGGCTATACCGCATCACTCTTGCACCCCGTGCGAGGGTACTGGTCATATCCAAGCACTGTGTATATTCAAACAAAATATAGCCTACTCTCGAGGACAGAAACCCTTGGACAAACACCTCCCTTCGCAAGCGAATGGCTGAAGTTCGAATTAGTGACCTTTCCCATTCAGGTCACGCGGAACTTGCACCGGTATTTTGCTTTCCAACAAATCTCCTGTTACAATAGTCAGCGTTGCACTGCTCTGTACAGTTCTTCTTTGTCCTGTCCTGATTTTCGTTGTTTCTTTCGCGTGTAGAAACTCAAGGCGGTCATATGACACATGCTTCTTTTCAGTGGCAGCCTAGGCTGTGCCATGTCTATATTCTGCAAAGATGGCAGTCCTTATTGTTTTGAGGCTTGAGGGTAAGGAACTGTAAACGTGCGAAACTCGAGCACTTCGAGTCGAAGACAAGACAAAAGCACGGCGCCAATCCGCCACGTGATTCAGACGAGGCCAGAGGCCCCGCAACCCCGATAGATGTTTATGTAAGCCAATACCATGTACATCCTCGAAAGAGGAGAAGCAGTCGGACAATAAAGATGCTTCTGACCAGACGTGCGTTTTCGATCTAGACAATCGTAAGTGAAATTGTCTACACTCAGAAGTGGGATACGACGGATTCTTGGGCTTTGAGTTTTATTGTGAGTTTGTGGCGTGACTTGACAACGGTGTATAATGCTTCGCAAGCGGGTCGCACCGAAGACGTCAGTACCGTCAAGCACATCCGTCGAGAACAAGAAGGATGCCGTGCCAGCGCTCAGCACCGATTCTGACATCACCCCGTCCATCACCGCGGATGACTGAGTCGACGAGAGTCAGGACGTGGGACGTCACCCGAGCACTTGAGGTAAAGGTTGGACCAACGGCAACAACTGCAACGAGGGATTGACCAACTGAGTGGACAATCAGGCATCACTGAGGGTGCTGCTGCAGTGCCTCCTGCATCGCGTTCAACTGAGACTCAAGAAGGATTTGCCAACACAGGTGGGACCACTTCTACTTCAAATGTCACTGAAGTTACTCTGCTGCGTATGATGGACACCTTCGCTCAATTGCTACAACGCTTTCCTGCACAGACACCGTCCGACGGGGTATCTCGAGCGATGTATGTTCACCCCGATCCATTTAGTGCCATTCAAGATTTTTGCGGTGCGGACGATGTTATTGGAGCAAAGGAATGGTTAACCGAATTCGAACAAACGGCGGGATTTGCGAGATGGAGCGAAGAGCAGAAGCTGAATGTGGCTCGATTGAAAAGGAAGGGCACTGCGAGAACCTGGTTAGGCTCAATTGCCAGTAGATGCACAACGTGGGATGCGTTTGAGACTGCCTTTGAATCTGCGTTTGTGCACACCGAGAGTCAATCGATCTTTGGCGCCGAATGTCGCAACGAGTGCAACAGGACGTAGAGGACATACTAAAATATGTCCGTGAGAAAGAGAGACTTTGCGTCAAGTTGAAGCTGAGTGTGAGTGACACAATTAGGGAGATAATTCAAACTCCCCACTCGACAAAAATGAGCTACTCCTTGCGAGACAAGGAATATGGAACTGTCAATGATCTGCTTCGCGCCATCAGAGGGTATAAAGCTTTCCGAAAGGCACGAGAAAGTCAGTTTCCAGCGAGCACAACTCGCCGTACAAGTACGCCAGCGAAAACGACTGGAACTGCTGGGACTATGGTGAAAACGTCGTCGAACGACTCTGCACCCAGTACAAGCAAAAAGGGCAACGATCAGTCCAAGACGAAGTGCTACAACTGTCAAGGGTATGGGCATTATGCGAGCGCTTGTCCTGAACCTAAGAGACCACAACGCTGCTCGAAATGTAACCAAGAGGGTCACCGATCGAGGAACTGCACTTCCCAGACAGCCCCCAAGACAGTTATGCGGGCAACAGAGAACGAGAGGTGCAAAATGATATACAAGAACGCCATAGTGTGCGGCCGAGAAGTCATCGCAGTCTTGGATACCGGGGCTGACATCAGTCTCACGAAGCTTAGTTTCGCTGCCAAGTTGAACAAACAGCTCATTGCTCAACCAGGCGCTCCCATACGTGGTGTGGGTGGAAGCCAGACTTCCCTCGGTGAGATCATTGCAGATCTTTGCGTAGACAACATAGACATTGCTGAAGTTCGCTTCTTCGTCGTGGAAGACAGCTGCTTGCCTGGCCCTGATGTGATCGTGGGCACAGACGTTATCGACTCCCCAAATCTAGTGCTAATCCGAGACGGAGGAGTCTCGCTTCTAATAAACAAGACACAGTCCCCAGAATTTGAGAGGGTTTTGGAAGACTTGACCATACGTCGAGGCACTATATGTGCTCAAGAATCAGTTGAGATACCGCCCCTGACGGTGCAGTTCGTGTCAGCTGTATCTACTGGGCATACGGAAGAACAGCTTATACCAGTGACAAACCACGGGCACTCAACGCTAGCCCTAAAGGCGGGACAGGTACTTTCGCGTAAACCGGAAGTGGAAGAAGTGTCTCCACATGCTGATGTGTGCATCGTCAACGAAGGTGCTCACAATTGAACCCATCTACGCAGAAGACGTTAGCGTGGGACCAAACGTTAATCCCGGCGAGAGGAAAGAACTCTGCAACCTTCTCAATCACTACCGAGACTGTTTTGCTTTGCACATGCAAGAGCTCGGGTGTACCAGTGTAGCGGAGATGACCATAACGGAGATACCTGGAAGTAAGGCTGTTTCCCGTCCTCCCTACCGCGCCTCCCATCATGATCGAGCAATTATACGCGATATCGTTGACGAATTGAAGGCATGTGGCCTTGTGCGCGATAGTAAGTCCGAGTACAGTAGCCCTGTACTGCTTGTGAAGAAAAAGAATGGAGACTACCGAATGGTCATTGACTATCGCCGTTTGAATAAGCAGACAGTGAAAGATCGATTTTCACTCCCAGTTATAGATGACATATTGGACCGCCTTTCCGGACACACCATGTTCACTGTGCTCGACATGGCAAACGGGTATTTCCATATTCCTTTGGCAGAGGAATCGCGGGGAAAGGCAGCATTCACCACACCAGATGGCCATTTCGAACCAACGCGCATGGTTTTCGGTCTGGCCAACGGACCACCAGTGTATCAGAGAATGATCACGCAAGCACTTGGACCATTGATCTGGACCACTGCGTCTTGCTACTTCGATGATATTATCGTGGCCGCGCGCGACTGGACTGAGATGCTTCAAAAGCTAGAGAAGGTTCTTGGAGCCATAAGAAAAGCAAACCTGACGTTGCGCCTGCAAAAGTGCGTTTTTGCGGCTGACCGCGTGGAGTACCTGGGATTTGTGCTGACGCCAGAAGGGATACGTCCTGGTACAAACAAGTTATCTGCGATTTCAAAGTTCAAGACGCCAGAGACAGCCTTAGAGGTGAGGCGATTCCGTGGACTGACGGGATTTTTTAAAAAGTTCATACCGCGTTATGCAAGCATTGCAGCTCCGCTACACAGACTTCAGAACTCTGGTAGCGACTTTGAGTGGACATCGACAGCCAACGAGGCATTTGAGAAGCTCCGAGAACTCCTGGTTCAAAAGCCGGTCTTACGGCTGTATGACCCAACAGCAGCGACAGAATTGAACACAGACGCCAGCCAACAAGGCCTCTCGGGTCTCCTTCTACAAAGGGATACGGAAGGCAAATGGCATCTCGTGTACTGCGTCAGCCGGCGCACCAACGTGGCAGAGGAGAAATACCACTCTACTCATCTGGAACTCTGGGCCGTTGTGTGGTTCGTAGGGAGACTCCGCCCGTTCCTCCTTGGCACTGATTTCACAATCGTGACAGACTGTACCGTTGTGGCCCACATGAGGGAAACAACATCCACCAGACCACAAGTAGCACGATGGTTAGACCAGCTGAGCGAGTACACCTACACATTTCAGCATAGACCTGGAGAACGGATGGCACACGTAGACGCCTTGAGTCGTGCAGCTCTAGATGAACGTGATGAAGTGCAAAACCGCGAATGTGACTCTGAGAGATTGCCAGAGCTATGCACAGGAAACGTGTACTACACGGTCCCCGTCGAAGACAAGATAGCCATGATACAGGCGTAAGATGAGGAGCTTCGAATGATAATGGAAGCTTTGAGCAAGCCAAAACAGGAGAGAAGCCCGTTGGAGAACTCCAAGATACAGGGATATAAGCTGTCAAAGGGCATCCTGTACCGAGTATACGAGGACGGAAACCGTAAAAGGGACCTGTTCGTCGTCCCTAGGTCGCCGAGAAAGTTAATTTTGATTCAGCACCATGACCTCGCGGGTCACTTCGCCGTAGACAAAACTGTGGACCACACTTACTGGTTCCCTCAGATCCAAAGTTACACAAAGCGTTACATCAAGGACTGCATTGAATGTCTTTTCCACAAGCAGCCAGGAGGGAAACAGCAGGGGAAGTTGCACCCTATACCTCCGGGAACGCGCCCATACGAGGTTGTGCACATGGACCACCTGGGACCATTTGTAAGGAGTAGTCGCCCAAACACAGTGCTCCCCGTGTTGGTTGACAACCACAGCAAGTTCGTCCAGATACGTGCGTACCCGAGCACCGAAGTCAAGTTTGCTTTGCGGTTTATGGACGAGCTCATCAACCCCCACGGGCAACCCAAGACGGTGATAACGGACAGAGGCACTTGCTTCACGTCCAGAAGCTTTGAGAACTATTGTGAATCTCGCGGCATCAAGCATTGTCTTACGTCTACGCAACACCCACAAGCAAACGGACAGGTTGAGAGAATTCACCGCGTTCTAATTCCAGCTATCGCGACATCAATGGAGAATGTCACTCATCGAGACTGGGATGCGCACCTTGACAAAGTCGAACGAAACATCAATGCTGCGCAAAGCCGATCAACGGGAATATCACCATTTGAACTGTTGTACGGATACTCCCCTGTGTTTCATGGCGGAAACCTGAACAGTGTTCTGCCCGACCCTCAGTACGTGCCGCCAGCTGAACTAAGAGCAGAGGCCATCGAAGCCATGAAGGCGCAGAAGGAAAAGAGTAAGGAGGGGTACGACAAACATCGCACCACTGCACCGAGCTATAAGGTCGGTGACGTCGTAGTAATAAAGCGACTCCCAACACACACGGGACAACCGACAAAGACACAACCAAAATGCCGCGGACCGTTCATTGTTATGGAAGTCCTCTCAGCGGACACCTACCGTGTAACCAATCTTCGTGTTCCGGCAAAGTCGACACGTCCGACTTACACCACGACTGCTCATGCAAGTCAAATGAAATTGTTTAAGCTCACTAAGGAGGACTGCGACGACGTCCTCAGCGACAGTGATGTTTAGTTTCATATATCGTATTTTGTGACTGATTGATTTGGTTTTGTTGCATATTTTGCAACTACGAAGTTTCTGTTATTGAATAGATTTGGCGTTCTTTCAGATACTCATGAACTGTAATGTAGTTGAGTTTTGTGTTGCGTTCTGTATTGTGCTCTCGGGACGAGAGCATGGCAGGATGGCCGAGTGTAAACGTGCGAAACTCGAGCACTTCGAGTCGAAGACAAGACAAAAGCACTGCGCCAATCCGCCACGTGATTCAGACGAGGCCAGAGGCCCCCCGACACCGATAGATGTTTATGTAAGCCAATACCATGTACATCCTCGAAAGAGGAGAAGCAGTCGGACAATAAAGATGCTCCCGACCAGACGTGGGTTTTCGATCTAGACAATCGTAAGTGAAATTGTCTACAGAACTACAGCATAACCGCAGAGGCGGTCACAATGTCGTTAAAAAGATAAAAAGGAAAAGAGAAGACAAATGAAGTGCACTCTAAATCGTTTTACACCTTAAAGGGTGTAAATCAAAATGTTCATGGCGCACACCTTTTAAGGTGTATTTTAACACCCTCATGGCAATTGGGGTGTAAAGGGTGTAACGCTGAATAAAACTGCTGGGTTCGTGGCAATATGCTGGTAACTGTGTATTCACAATTACCAGCATATTGCATATAATCACATTGAGGTCCATATATGTATGCACATCAAGGTGATTAAATATGTGTGTAAACATGCACAGCCGACAAACAGACAATCATGTATGGCATGGCAGCTGTATATAGCCTTTCGCGAAATTGTAGACCTTCTCATGAGCAGGCAATTCCCTCATATGCATGTTCATTACTTAGAAGGTTGCATTTATTCGTTTCTTCAAGGATTTGCAGTGTGGTACCCACAAATATCTAACCCCTGTAAAATGGATTACATTGTTCATTATCCGCTACTCATCAGGATGTTTGGCCCTCTCCTAGCTCTATGGTGTATGCGTTTCGAAGGGAAACACTAGCATTTTAAAGATGTTGCTAGAAAAACTCGAAATTTTAAGAACATAACCCTTTCATTAGCAAGAAGACATGAATTTTATCAAATGTATGTGTGGTCGCAGCCCTTCATCAGAAATGCCACATCTACTGATGGTTCCAAGGAGATACTACTTCAACATGCCCCAGAAGCAATTTAGAGTTACATTCATGAGCGTGATATTCACGCAGAGTCTGTGTGAAAAGTGCAGTTGGTAATGATAGCACATTTGCTGTTGGCTGTGTCGTTGCCAAAGAATCTTCCGAGGAGGACTTACCCGTGTTCGTTGAGATTACAGGCATATATGTTATTAACTCTGATACCATTTTTCTCGTACAAACATTAACTACAGTTGAGAATGATGAGCACTATCGTGTATTTGTTCTGTCTTGCAATGAGGAGCAACGTGTTTTAAGAAATTCAAGCACTATCTCAACAGATCATCTCTATCTGCATACATTATCAGATGGTAGACGTGTTGTAAATCCACGCCATGCACTTTTGTAATGTAACTTCCCGTTCCCTGTTGTTGTATATATTTACTTTTGTTCATGTGAACGAAAATAACCATACTCCCTTTATACACCCAGGCGACACACTTATCACCATATTTCACCTGAGGGTGTAGTACACCATTGTTACACCCTCAGGAACTTCCAAAACAAAGTTGTAGGGTGTGAAAGGGGTGTGATCTTTGTTAATACACCTATTTTACACCTTTAAAGGTGTGAAACGATTTAGAGTGTGTGATGCGAGGTGGCTTCGAAATGGGAAATCTGCGATTTCGAAAAGCAGTAACTATAGATACTGCTTTTCGAAATAGTCGGCACAGTACACGCGATCCCTGCTGTACTTGGTGTTCATGTCGGAAATAGAAGTCACCGACTCAGAACGTCGTTGAACTTGAACGGCATTGAAGTTCGACTGTGAGAAAATGAGTCAGAAAGACTCAAGAGTCCGTATTCACCAGCCGACTTGAACCATTGGTTTAGTGACGTCGGGTTTAAATCGATCACGTGATCTCTCCGGCTATGAAGAGCGGTTGACCAAAGGGCGACCACAACGCATGCGCGCTATTGACATTGGCACGAGATGGTTGAGGGGAGGGAGAACGTAGCAGACGACAGGATTGTGAAGAGGAAGGCTCCCGTTTGTTTTTTGATTATGATGTTAACGGAAGAAAAGTTCAGGCGGCGCTGGCGCTGCTGCAGGTGGTTGCGGATCGGGGTGTCGGTAATCGTCGGTTATGCGTTATGCCTACCTCTGTATTTGTGAATGACAAGCTCTTGATATGGTCGCTAAAAAGAGAGCGTTTGCCATGTTATTTGAAAGGCAGCAGTAGATATCCTCGCGCAGGTGATCGTTGTGCTTTTGTCGGTGTTCGGTCGTCGATTGTGGATGCGTATAATAACGTCATCCGCATCGACCATCGCTTTTTTATCGTCTGTTGTGAGGCCTGTGTGGTGAACTGCAACGATCAAGATAGCCTCTCGATTGATGGGGCATTCCAGCAGAGTCTTTTATACGCTTTCGAGCCTGATATCACGTTCGCAACGTGTGTAAAGTGCTTGATCACTGTAGGCTATGTAAACAGAAAGAACACTGATGCAAGGGTGACCTTATCCTGCAGGTGACTCCCATACGCATAACTCGACGTGGTACTTTCAACGTGTCACAAATCTGCAACGCGTTAGACCATCTCTTTGCTGGCTGTGTTTCTTTGGAGTGTGACTCCTACGGAAAACGTACTCATGGTGCTGCCTTGTTTACGTCCTCGTCATGTGTGTGTGTGTTTTTCTTTGTTTGTTTAGCGCTGTTTTCGTCAATTACCTAGGGCGTCCCTGCTTGTGAGCGTGGAAGTTGCCAGTGTCGTGACCCCCTGTTAGTGCGGTGCTGTGCTTACCTCTGATCTCCTTTATTTCTGCATTTCAGCATATAAGATTATTGTAAAAATCATTAAGCACTAAATTGAATGTTCTGTTCAGCCAACAGAGATACATCATTTACGTTGCGACAGTCTCTTGCTCTGATGAAATTTCACACAATGGGAACATACCTAATGTATATATTTGTCCTTACTTGTCATCTGCTATGATGCACTTGACATCACAGACGTAATAATTGCAAAAATAAACGGCCACACTTTAATGCCATTACACTGCATCCGAGCCATTCAGAATTTGTAGTTTATTGAGATTGTGTTCACAAAATACAGATGTTAAAATGAACCAAATACCTCGTAAAGAATGATATCTTATACCGGTTTCAATAGTGGTGTTTCAAGGATGGAGCAAACAGGAAAGAACCAAAGAAAACACACACAACAACAGCTGCAACATCAGCCACAAACAAGCCTGTGCTGCCATTTTGTTCAATAATTGTGTTGAGCTTATTTGTTCAAAGCCATATATTATTCAGGAAACACTTTTTCAGGAAACACTTCTACACACCTGGTTGGGGACTTATCTATTTTTCCATGCTCATTCTTTACAAACTTCTCTCTCGACTCCACACTGGCATTGTAAGCAATTTCACTGGCATTATCATCGTACCATTACATGCCAAACCATCACCACCACCAATGCCTAAAAACTCCCCACAGCTCATGCCATGCTATAATACGGCTGCCAACAGCACATCATGCACTAAACAAGCATATGAAGGCGGGGTAGTTGGTACGAATTCATTCCGCAGCAAAGAGACGTGGACAGAAGGAAGATGACTGCATCATTCACTACGATCTTTGAAATCACTCCTTATTCAGGCTTTTTTTTAAATTTACAAAAGAATTTGCATAGCGATGCAGTTACAGTTATCACTTCACTCTTACACAGATCACTCAACTTTGACTGTGAAATGACATAAGAGGCCTGTGTGATGCCATGAGAAAGATAATCGCCATTGTACAATTGTGTAAACTTATTTAGGGAATTTTTACTTCAGCGGCTCTTCACCGTTTTCTTGACATTTTTTGTAGTTTTTCAGTCATGCAATAGTTCTCAGACTATTCCCAGTTTTCCATGCTTTACTGGATTGCAGACATCCAGAAATACAGACGAGGATTCAAGCAACTCAGCAACTGGGCGTTTGAGGCTTACATGTTTGCATCATCCGTA
Organism: Ornithodoros turicata; assembly: GCF_037126465.1. Classification (NCBI taxonomy): domain Eukaryota; kingdom Metazoa; phylum Arthropoda; class Arachnida; order Ixodida; family Argasidae; genus Ornithodoros; species Ornithodoros turicata. Next base: position 2,966,063 of record NW_026999342.1, read on the forward strand.
TTTGTGGCCTGCTTCAACTAATTTTCGTTTACACAGATGATAAAGCTATGAAAAATTATTGCACAGGCTGCATTTCTGCACTGTGTGGTTATGCAGTTTGACTGCGCACCTTTGTACTGAGAGATTGTGCTATTTCTTGAGAAACAACACAGTGGAATACTACAGCAAGGCACACCTAGAGATGCTCATTCTAGCATAAAATCTCAGTGCTACAGCAAACAGCAGCACTGATTATTGTCTGCTCGCTTTCTACATTGACCTGTATCATACCGTAAGGGGAAGTCTGCAGTGGAAAATTGGACACAATGCAAATAAGCTTATACAAAGAAAAGGATGCAACTTGAAATCATGTGCATCTTAGCTACAATGTGCTGTATTACCTTTATTAAAATTTACATGATTGTATGTCTTTCTTCTGCAATTTTAGTTATTTTTTTTTACACATTGGTAGTTGTCACTTTGCAGAAGCCGACATATTGATCCAGTTGTGTCAGCACAAATCTATGCAGGTGAACAGTTTAATGTAGTGAGCATGGTGTACTGTATCATCAAGGACAAGCCTGGGAGCAGATTTATGGGACACAATGCTGAATTCGTGGTAAGATAATGTAGATGCCTCTGCATGACTAACCACCTAACTTCAGTAATGAGTGGTGGACATGCAGAGCCTTCAGGCAACTTCTGGTAATTAATACATGTCATATGGGAGATGGTTTGCAAGATACCAGCACCCAAAGCAACAGTTTCACAGATTCTGGCCATATGCATTACGTTGGCACACAAGAAGAGCATGTAACTACTTCGGTCCACTTTACTGAACTTTAGCACCCCTAAGAGTGCCATAGAAAATGTGGGGGGGGGGGGGGGGGGGTTCTAAAAAGAAACAGTAGTACTGTCAATTTCCCATTAAAAAGAAATGAAAAATTCCACACACACAACCACAAGATTTCTGAACCTATAGTGAAGCTAGCTCTTACACAGACATGTTTTTTGTGGGGCATGGCATGGTGTGCCTAAGCTAATGCCAGTCACATATTTGAATAGCAATAAATTTGTATAGCAATTATTTTCTTCACATATGGCATTGAAGAACGGCTTACCTGAAACAAAATAAATAATCAGGTTTGACACATATACAATCATACGTCACAGGCATTTGGTGCCAGTCATGCAGTGAAAGCAGTGTGCACGAGACACCACATATTCTCCTGGTGATGATGTGAAGGCTTTCCAACAGTAAATGTATGTATGTGGTATCTTGTATTGCAACAGCATTCAGGCACTGTTTCGAATGACAGATCCATAGATGTTAGAATCATTTGTCATGATGCTGATAACACCAGAACTTTGTGACCGTAGTATGCCGATATTCTGTTTATTCTCCACTCACTGCTGTACATTTATGGGTGGAGTGCGAGTCAAGGAAGAGGAGAGCTGGTTTGAAATGAGAGTACCAATGTACAGGACATGTCATACAGCAAAAACCGTGGACACTTAGCATGCACCTGAGCTAGTGCAAGGAGAGCAAGTTGTAACATAATTGAAGGTAAAGTGATGTACTACACATATGGCATATTAGCAGGATTTGGTTTGGTTCACTATTTTGTAACTCAGCTATTCAGAACACGTTGAAGACATGCACAACACAGCCAAATTAGAGGGTAGTGTTTCGGGTGTGTTGTATGTTGTGTGTTGTTACCGTCAATAAATTTTCTTATTACAATAAGAGGTATTGTGGCATTTGCAATGAATAGAAGCATGATTGCAATGTGGATGCAGGTGGATAAATCATGTCGCATGATTCCATAGGAATGTGTTTTTCGATTCTTAAGATTTACCTCAACAGGATCAACGTGGCTCCAACCACAATTAGCTCGAAAGAGGGGTCCCGACGTTTCGGAGCCGAACCGGCTCCTTCTTCAGGGGTGATGAACTAACAGGGCTAACTTTGGTTGGAGCCACGTTGATCCTGTTCAGTTTCTACCCAACCAGGCACACCTCTGTCAAACATGTTCATGTTTAAGATTTACCTCTACAGGATATGAGGCTACACAAAAAGAGTGCACAGATCACACCAGTGCAAAGCTGCAGTTCGTCGAGTAATTTTTAACAGTCCTGCTCACAAAATGATGCAGAACAGCATGCGTACATTTTTGCTTGAAAGAAAAGCCTTGAGCTTCAGGAGGCACAAAAGGGACACGATTTTTTGTTTAGCGCTGTATTCACACTGAACAGATGAGCACATGGATAAACTCTGTGGCCATATGACAGCTATCTACGACGTAAAAGGAGGAGAGCTAGTGTAACATGGGTGCTTGTTTACCCTGCTTTACTACTGTCGTCTATATCCACACTGAACACATGAGCACAGAAATAAACTATGCGGCCATACGGCAGCTGTGAGTAACGTAAAAGAACGATAGCTACTGTTAACATGGGTGCATGTTCTTCCATGTGCTTGTGTGCTCAGTGTGGATATAGACGGCTGCAGTGGCTGGACAAATCTGTACCCATGTCAACGCAAGCTAACTTTCTTTTAAGTAGTTGACAACTGTCATGTGGCCATGTACAATTTATCCATGCGCTCATGCTGCAGTATGGAGGAACGACATTTCCATTTTGATGTTGCATGAACCAGCTGACTCCTGTTATAATTGTCAATACTATCTATTGATGAGTCTGTAGTCTATGTTTTGTTATATTCATCTGGAAGGTGCTATATGCAGTAATTGCAGTTGATCTAATTTTCAACTTTAAGTGCAGTTCAACAGGAGCAAGAGAGCTTCAAAGTTTCTGTACACATTGCCCTTTATTCCTGTGCAATTCAAACGTACTGCAGTACGACACCTCAGATATATTGGTGGAGTCAGCATGTGGAATGTAGCAAGGATTTTTTTTTCCTTGTGCGCCATTGCTCACTTATGTTCTCATGTGACCTTGACAACTAATTGAGCAGGATATGCAGAGTGCACGCTTCTATGAAAAAAGTCATCCTTGTGGAACTACGTAATAGCCTTTATTGTCTGAATATAAACAAAAAGCTCACGAATACAAAGTTGTTGTGATGAATGAGTCCATAGCAGAAATTTTCAAGAGAGGATCTCCAGAATATATGTGCTTATACAATGCAGAAAAGCTGTGAGTGATTGGTCATGGTTATGTACCTGCAATAGTAATGACGCTTCCAAAAGGTTTGCAGCCCCCTTTAGCACATTGCTGTGTAGTGTCTTTTGCAGAAGCAGCCCTACAAAAGCACATCTACCGTTACCAAATGATAAATCAATATAGAAGGAAGCAGCTGTCCCTTTGAATGTTTTCTAATGTAGCAGTGGCAACACGATACCTGAATAACATATTTTTATTGGTCTGTTCTGCTGTGGCATGCTGAAATAAGTAAAACACACATTTCAGTTTCATCTATGCTTGCATGTGAATCCAGGGGAAATGGGGACCTCCTTAGCTTTTGCTCCGGTATTTTCATAATCGGGGAACGTAAAATCTGCCCAGATTTCGTGTTCAGTGTAGTGCAACAACATGCAATATCTCCATGCCTTGATAGTACCCACACAACAGCCGCAAGACGCTAATGCACTTTATGATCAGTCCTATCAGTGATCAGTCTCTGGAGATTAGATACGCTGCGAAGAGATGATAGATACTGGGATGGTTGATAAGCATGCCAGTGGATAACGCCCCCAATTTCTCCATCGGGGCTCGAAACAAACATCTAGCACGTTATTGCTCTTACTGTACAATGACAGGGGTGCCTACAGTGTGTATCACAGGAGATAACGCTCATAATAAGCGCCAGCACTACTTATGCTTTGTTTTTGAAGATGCACATTGACGTTCGGCCATCCGCACGCTCTCTCGGTCCCTTGGATTGGTATATGGATTTTGTCCAGTGGCACATGTCGATGTCACTCTCTTTGACCATACTTTGCGGTGCTTTTTACGTTTGTCATGCAAAAGTTCGCAATAGCGCCTTCTAAAAACAACAGCCGCATTTCGTACCCCCGGTCAAGCGTTACGCCGTTTTTGTTTACTAACCGTGCATTTAAAACGATTCTGCTTAATTTTTACCAGTTAACTTTGAATTAGTGCAACATCACCTACCGCAACCAATCTACGATAGTTTTTTCAACACACACGTCCACAGTAGTTGCAACGTATACTTAGACCGATGTTAAACTAGCCCCTCCCCTAGTTTAAAATACGTCCCATTCAAATGCATGGGGCTTAAACCACCAGTTTAAGTAGCTTGGGTGGATGATCGAAATGGAACATTTGAGGCAAATATTCGTCCCATTGTGATCAAATCTGTCTCCTGGGCGCTTCTATTAACTATATTAATCGAAACTTACCCAAGATTTGATGAAAAATTCTTCGTGAACCGGGGATTAGGCCTACCGGCTACCATCGCTTCTGGCAGACTCTGGTGAAATACGCATGCGCTGTGCAGGAAGCTCGCTATGTGCGCCGCCATAGGCTTCACAGCAGCAGGTGGTAGAGCATGGGGTGGTGATCCAGGATTGGCGAACGAAAGTCTCACGTGATTGATTTAAACCCGACGTCACTAAACCAATAGTTTAAGTAAGTTGGTGAATACGGACTAAGGTATACCACTAGCACCCGATTTGCGGTAGGTCTGCATCCTGAGCTCTGTCATTCAAGGCCGGAGACGTCGGAAATAGCAGAGGCCAATAATCCTGTTAACTCTCTGGCGTGGTTCTTCCGGACGAGATGTATATCGTGTGCTCCGCACACCATGTTTGTTGCGCGCTATTCCGAGTTGTGTTAAGAGGGAACCTTCCATTTTGCGTACACGTGTAGGCCATAGCCTGGGCTATACAAATACAAAATATGAAGGAAATCGGAGGTGGGGTTTCTGAGAAACGAGCGTCCAAAAAACCCAATTTTTGATAGCATAGCTGTACTCCACACCGTTTCGCCGAAAGGAGGCAAGGCACAGACATACAAATTTGATATCAATTTAAAGAGCACGCTTCAGCCTACACGCCGGTACTTCATATATCTCGATGGCGCGCACAGGAGGAGTACAGCGTAAAGACAAATGTGACCAAAATCTGAACATTGTGGCAACTTTGGCGATTTTTCATTGAAGTTCAAAACAGAATTGACCCGTGATATTTACGCAGGCTGAAAGCCGTTGTACCTGACATATTGCGCAAAAAAATCTATAGTTTAGGACCATCTGCTAGCGAGAAATAAAATGTCAAAGTCGCTCCGTCAGAAAGCTCCGCAGCCCAGTCAATTTCTTTCTGATTTTTTTTTTTTTTCTGACGGACCACAACACATAAAGCCAAAACATTTATTGCTCCTCTGTGCATGTGTGTTGCGGTACAACATATATTTTTTTCAAAGGAAATCGATGATGGTGTCCGGACCACCCTGCCTGAGTTGAGATGAAATCAACCCCTGCCACTTCTACCCCAGGCGTAGAACAGACCTACCCCATAGTGGGGTGGCAGCTCTACCCTCTTCGTTGAAGATTTCTACCTGTCCAGGGTTGAATATTACGCCTCTTAAGGCATATGTGTTATACCTCATGGGAGAGCTACGTCTACCTCGAGGAGGCGAAATTTGCCTCCGCGTTGGAGATAAATGCTATACCTTTTGCGGTGGGACGTTCTACACTAGGTAGAACTGATCTGCCCTACAGGGCTATAAATTTCCACTCCTGAATTAAGCAGTTCTACCCAAGCGGTTCAAATCTGAACACTGTAACGAAGGGATGTTTTCTACCTTAGCAGTGACTGTTCAGTAACTGAACAGCACACTGTTCCGAAGGAATGGAAGCACAAAAAAAGGCTGTCACAAATTACAAATCTTTATTTTGCACAATCTATTCCAATCAAGACACAGCAGCTTTATTACATGGGCTCACCAATGCGAGGGGTACATTCATTAATTTTTTTTTACCTAGGAACTGGAGGTTTTTTGTGATTGTAGGCTGCACCATAGACAATGTCGACAGCCACCCACAGAACTCTGAGGGCCACAGATTTTCTGTTAAAAAATGTCAAACTTTGCGTAAACGTTCAAAAAGGCCAAACTTTGTTACCAATTTGCTTCATCACGGAACGTCTGAGGACATCAAGTTTAGTGCCATTCGATAGGACGTTGAAAGACCTTTCGTGCTGTATAAAGTTCATTTTTCCCAGTCCAGTGCTTTCTGTGTTATTAGCTTGAGAATCGCACATGGTAGGCGAAAATTGCCAATGTTGCATCTCAATTTTCTCAAAAATGCCATCTTTGATTTCCCTGATTATTTTTGAAAAGATGGCGTCATGCCTCTATTTTAGACGCCACGTGAGACAATCTTTTCTTTTTGCTCGAGAGACGCGCAGCGATTTTTTTTGTCAGGCAGGGTCCACGATGCTGCGGCCTTGCGCGCCCCACCTATGAGCACGCGACCTTCAACCTCTTCTTTGCTACAGGTCTCCCGCTGACGGAGAAATGAATGGCCACACTGAGTGAGCTCGTTGTAGTGTCCCCAGAGAATCACTTTACGTTTACCCAATGGTCTCCCAGTTCCGTCAGGCTCATTCAAACCGTGGGAGAGTACGCATGAGTTGCCAGTGCGCCCTTGACGAGAAGCCCCAGTCCTCGAACATACCGGCAAAGTAGTGAGAAGAAACGAAGCGCTTCGTAAAGATCTTTATCCAGTGGTAACATCGTAGCTTTTGTTTCAGGTTGCCACCAGTCCCCCAAGCAGTGTGAAAGTCACATCCGTTTCATTGGTAAAAGAACGTTGTGGAAGTTTCGCAAAACGTAAAATGTGTCCATTGCGAGACCCCTGTAGGTGATGGATGCAACCATTGGATTAGCATCATCCGATAGGTTTAGATATGACCTTTCACATGGTATAAAGTGACTGGGTTCAAGCGCACGGATGCCAAAAGGATTACTGAAGACCTCACCGAGGGTTTATGGTACCTACGGCTGTGTGTGGAAAAATCGCGCCACGGAAAGGTAGCCCAGCGTCTCAATCAAAAAGAGAAAAGGCACATACCTTACCAGCAGCGCAAAGTACAGGCATAATTCTGCCTCTGTGGAATAAATCGTGAAAAATATTCTGGCGATTTAGAAATAATTAAGATCGACCATGCAGCATTTTCGCGTACCGCTCATGGTTTTGCGACACTAACCGGACGAAAAATGCGCTTGAACCCAGTCACTTTATATCATGTGAAAGATCCTGTAAAGCTTTCGGATGATACTAATCCAATGGTGGGAGCCATCATCTGCAGGGGTCTCGCAATGGGCACATTTTACGTTTTTCGAAACTTCCACAACGTTCTTTTAGCGATGAAAAGGATGTGAATTTCACACTGCCTGGGGGACTGGCGGACACCTGAAACAAAAGCTACTATATTACCACTGGATAAACATCTTTACGAAGCGGTTCGTTTCTTCTCACTACTTTGTCGGTATGTTCGCGGACTGGGGCTTCTCGTCAAGGGCGCACAGGCAACTCATGTACTCTCCCACTGTTTGAATGAGCCTGACGGAACTGGGAGACCATTGGGTAAACGTAAAGTAATGCTCTGGGGGTACTACAACAAGCTCACGAAGTGCGGTCATTGATTACTCCGTCAGCGGGAGACCTGTAGCAAAGAAGAGGTTGAAGGTCGCGTGCTGCAGCCTCGTGGACCATGCCTGACGAAAAAAATCGCTACGCGTCTCTCAGGTAAAAATAAAAGATTGTCTCACTTGGGGTCTAAAGTAGAGACATGACGCCACCTTATCAAAAATAATGATGGAAATCGAAGATGGCATTTTTGAGAAAATTTAGAGGCAACATTGGCAATTTTCGCCTACCAGGTGCGGTTCTCAAGCTAATAACATAGAAAGCACTGGACTGAGAAAAATGAACTTTATGCACGAAAGTTCTTTCAACGTCCTATCGAATGGCACTAAGCTCGATGTCCTCAGACGTTCCGTCATGAAGCAAATTGGTAACAAAGTTTGACCTTTTTGAACGCTTAGTCCAAGTTTGACATTTTTTAACAGAAAATCTGTGGCCCTCAGAATTCTGTGGGTGGCTGTCGACATTGTCTATGGTGCAGCCTACAATCACAAAAACCTCCAGTTCCTAGGTAAAAAATCAGCGGCGCTAGATCCCGTCAAATGCGGTCCAGAAGAAAGCGCGCTCAAGCAGGCTCAGACTTTCCTCCTCTCCCACGCGGAAACTACTCCACGCACGAGCGTCGCACGTGGCGCGATTTGCGTCGTTTGATCTGTCATCTAACATATATTTTTTTCTAGGCGAATTAAAAAATATGACTTTCACACGTTGTTCGATTTAAAATGAAACTACCCCCCTTCTTCTTTAGTTCTTTTTCTGGTATGCTCAGTAGCGCGGCAGCGGCACCAATTGTGTCTTCCACTGTGGTGATGTCAGCTGGCCCCGGCACTACCGCTTTTCGCCCACCATAAATAACTAGCAGCTTCGTGGCAGAGTTCGCCCTCGGTGAGGAATGCGCCGTCGAGTCTGAGCACGAGATCACGTCTGTTCCCACTCTCTTCCACCCCTTTTTGCACGCAGGCGCAGGATGTTATGGTAACAGTATGCCTTGACAGTTGTGAGCTGTTCACGCGCAAAGAATCACAGCCTACGCCTACTGCATTTTCACCAGGCACAGAGCTTGTTTTAGTAAACACATCATAGTTTGGAAAAGGAGAAAGAAAAAGAAAGTGGGCCGCAGGCTCGAACGTCGACACACGACCTTATCGGCGTCCTTGGTAGCTCTGTCAGTGTGCCGAGGAAGACGGAGGCTAACTTGGGCTGCGTTCCAATACCCCGGTTAGTCGACTGCCTAGCGGTCTAACCGGAAGTGCCGCCATGTTAAGTCTCGTTCCAAATCTCGCCAAGTCCGCTATTCAGTCGGCTACCGCCTAGTGCGCATCGATGCAGTCTAGTTATACGCCTCTGACACCATCTGACCATACCATCTGACAGCCGGGACGGAGACGCGCGTTGACGGTACCAGCGTGCCCGCTGTTTCTGCTGGCTTTAAATGTAAAGTTGCACATAGTGGTATGTTTTTTAAAACTGCGTAGAGAGTTGTAACACATGTTTCGTTGTGAAGGTGACAGTTTATGCACAATGTCCTACAAACTTAGCGCATTAGAGTCATGCTGCGCTTGCGCCGTACGCATTTCTTGCGTAAGCAACGAGATGGCGCCACAGGCGCCTCGGCTAGGCAAGCCTGTTCCAATAGTGACAAGCAAAGGGGTCTACTCAGCTGCCTAGTAAGGCGGCTTCGCGTGCGCGAGATATTCGAACGCAGCCTTGGTTATCGCGGTGACGTAGGGCTCTTCGCAGTATGCTTCGGCCTTTCATTTCTACCCCACACATGGCAGTACACCGACATATATTTTAACGCTGAGAAGAGATAGCCGGGGAGAGGGGTAGAAACGCCGCACTCATGCCTCCAGTAGGCTGAAAAAAAGTTGTCTGGGAAGAAGGGCGCCGTTTCAACCCCTTTTCAACCTTTTTTTCTTAGAGTGTAGTTACTGTAACTTGATACCCAGAAAAGTACCTAGTTACAGTTAAAAGTTACATTTCCCGTACTAGTAACTAGTTACACTCAATAGTTACATTTTTTGTAGCTAGTTACTGTAACGAAGTTACTTCCCAAGACTGACTGTGTGTAAACCGCCTGCTCGTAAACACATTCCTCATGCTAACCCACTTTTTCGTGTCCAAGAAGCGGTCCAAGGACCCATGTTGTTCATCCTAGCCCGTTCGACAACCTGATAGGCTTTTCCGCTCTGACACATAGTGATTAAACATGCCATACATGTTAATCCCCCAACCAACACCAGCAGGCATCCTACGAGACGTGGGAACACTCCGGATATATGCGCGGTACCTCACCCAGCATCCTTACCATCATCTTCGGCTCATTGATATTGAGTGTCCGGACTCTAGCATTGGTATTGCTGTTGACTGCCTGAAACTCCACTTCCCCACCACACCATCAGTGCTTTCCTATGCCCCGCCAATGTGGACTCTTCACATGCCCCCTGTATGTGACCACATTCCTGGTCTTCTGAAGAAAAACTCTGTACCTTCCGCTGTTGCTCACCAACTTACACTGGAGCACCTTAACTCAGCGTACTCTCAACGACCCCCTGTGTACACTGATGGATCAGTATCTCAAGGCGGATCCACTGCAGCCTTTTATATTCCACATGAAAACCTTGAAGTGGCGCACAAGCTCCCCTACGAAACGTCATCTACTGAGTCAGAGCTCTTCGCCATGCTGACCGCGTTGAACCACACAGCGGTATCACCGCCAGGCGCTTGGGTTGTGTTCACGGACAGTAAGGTGGCGCTAGAAGGTCTAGCAAATTATTGTTCCAGAACAATCGCTGGCCTAGACACCATGATAGTCGCAATAAACAAGAGACACTCTATCCTTTGGTCATAGCCTCTGTTTCCAATGCGTACCCAGTCACACCAGCCTGCACGGAAACACCCTCGCAGACGCCTTAGCACGTCGGGCACATGGGGACGGCACCTCCAATAACTGTCTCCTACCACTTTCAACCTCATCGTGTCGGTTACAAACACAGCGACTCCGTCGTAAGGGCACTCGGCAGTTTCAAGAGGACGCTGTCCGACTGAACGACCATCTCCGGTCTATCGACCCGTCGATGGATTTCGTTGCCATACGCCACTGCTCGCGTCAAGAAGCGTCCATTCTACACCGACTACGCCTTAATGCCACCAGGACAACTCTACTTCTCTATAAAATGGGTCTTCTCCAGTCGCTCAAATGCCCCGCTTGCGCTGTTGAAGCTGACGTTCCACACCTTCTCCTCGACTGTCACAGATTCGACACCCCTCGAGCCGCGCTGAGACGACGCCTACTCGAGCTGTGGTACACGGACTTTTCTCTGGCCACTCTGCTCGGCCCAGTACGAGATCACACACAGCGATCTGTGACCAAAGCAGTCTTGACTTTCTTGAGAGATTCAGGTCTTATGAACAGCCTGTGAACTCAGTCGTGCAATCTCATTCTTCTGTGCCCCACTTTCACCCTCAACGCATTAACCTCATGCTTTCGTTTTAAAGTCATATTCTGTGATCCATCTCATCATTCTTTCACCGTTTGTTAGTCATCTTTTTTGTCATCTTTGTCTTTTATCTAGCTCATCCTTCTTCCATCATTTGCTAGTTTATCCTTTATTTCCTAATTCCTTTCCTTTTATTTATTTCTTATTTCTTAATCTTTTTCTTTATTTATTTATTTATTTATTTCTGGAATAGCAAGCCGACGTCCCGTTTGGCTGACCTTTCCTCCTTTTTCTTTCCTTTTCGTCTAATAAATATATCCCCCCAACCCTTTGTCAAATAATAATTGATTTCAAGTATTAAACATTTTTGTCAAATAAATAAAATATAAATTAATGACATTTTTCGATTATTTATTCCTGTTGAATGTGGATAAATTTTAACAATGTATTATTGTTTGTAATCAACTGACCATTGTACAGCAGAAAGAACAGTTTGAGGCTTTGTATGTATTTGTCCTTCCTATGTTGTTCTAGCCTCCGAACATCCCCAGTTCTGTCTTGTTCAACAGTTGCCGCTTGCGTCGATCTCGTCGTATGAATGTGAGTAAGAGTGAGCAAAAATGTAAGAGTGAAAGGAGGATGAGTGAGAGAGAGAGTGGCTGGTTTGTCCCTTCAGATGACGCACCCTTGGGGGAAAAAAAAGGTGTGTTAGCTTAGCTCAATTGGTAGAGCCCTGGACCGGCAATCCTGAAGATGTGGGTTCGAATCCTACAGCTGGCTAACCTTTTCAGTGACTTTCTTCTTTCATCGTTAATTTCTTGAGGCTTCGCAATTTGAGGCTTTGTATGTATTTGTCCTTTCTATGTTGTTCTAGCCTCAGAACATCAGTTTTTATAAAGATAAAAATAAACTTCGATAAAAATTTGTTCTGAGTACATACAAGCAGGACAAAGCTGTTGCATAAACTTCAAACTGACACATTAAGCGGCCTTGGTAGTCGCCATTCATTCCACCTTTCTCACCCTATGACCTTGTTCCAAATGCGGGAGAGGAAGACCCGGCCTTTGTGGCCGCCCGCCTTTCGTTGCATATGAGCATTCGGATGTCCTGGACGTTTGGTGCTTATGAGCAGCTTCTCCCCTCCTGCTCATTTCCACCAAACGCTCAAAACCACCAACTTCTTTTCGGTGCATATGGGCGTTTGGAGGTTTTGAGAGATTGGAGGTTATGAGCATTTGGTGCTTATGAGCTACTACACCACATCTTCACTTTTTTATTTCTCTAAACCTGATGTGTCAGGTAGTAGCTCATAAGCACCAAATGCTCATAACCTCCAAACGCTCAAAACCTCCAAACGCTCATATGCACCGAAAAAAAGTTGGTGGTTTTGAGCGTTTGGTGGAAATGAGCAGGAGGGGAGAAGCTGCTCATAAGCACCAAACGTCCAGAACATGCGAATGCTCATATGCACCGAAAGGCGGGAGATCACAAAGGCCGGGTCTTCCTCTCCCGCATTTGGAACAAGGTCATAGGATGCGAAACGTGGAATGAATGGCGACTACCAAGGCCGCTTAATGTGTCAGTTTGAAGTTTATGTAGCAGCTTGGTCCTGCTTGTATGTAGTCAGAACGAATTTTTATGGAAGTTTATTTTTATCTATCGTGAGTCAATGGGTGTTTGAACGCCGTAGTGTCCGCCCATTTGGTCGAACGCCGCTTGGTCGAAAACCGTTTGATCGAAAGCCGGTTGATCGACGCCGTTTGTTCGAAAGACGTTTGTTCGAAGGGAGTTCAAAACTGCATGCACTGTGTCATCCGCACCTCTTTTTCTGTAACTTTTGATTCGAGCATACGGAGCTGGCAATCAGGGTACTCTGCTTTTTTTGCATTTTTATTATAATTATTTTTTTCTCTCTCTCTCTCTCTTCTCTTTTTTTCTTTCTTTTTTTTTTTTTTTTTGCAGGGAGACCGCTGGTTACTTGCAGACGTTTGTAATTTACGAACCAGTCGGACACATGTTGAAGAAAGTTGCCCCAGGTTGGGAGCAGCCGATAGTCTGTGTTTCTTCTGAGCACCCTTCTCACTGCTGGTGACATATTTAAAGGGAACGGTCTGAAACGGGATAGCCATATGTGCGCGAAAGCCACTCGAAGTCTGTCGATGCTAAGAAGGAAATTTCGCCATGGCACAACGAAAGATATTAAATTAACAGCATATAAAACCTTGGTTCAACCTCATTCAGTGTATGCATCTGCAATCTGGGTCACTACACATACACATAAATAATCGAAAAATGTCATTTATTTTTTATTTATTTGCCAATAATGTTTAATACTTGAAATCAATTATTATTTGACAAACTGGGTTAGCATGAGGAATGTGTTTACGAGCAAACGGGTTACACGCAGTTAAATGTTGCTTAGGATAACGGCATTTAGAACTCCGGCGTTCAACACTCCAAGTGAACCAATAAAAAATCGATCAAACGACCGCTGCCGTTTTGATCTTCGATGAAATGTCTTTCGACCAAATCATATGTCGGCACAGTTCCTATAGAAGTCGACCAGGATGCACATTCCCCCAGGCCGTCAGTCGTGACGTTGCCCACCTCTGTGAGGCCAGCAACGGCGAGACCTTTCATCGTCACCACAGTGAATTAAATTCGCCTACCTGAGGTAGAGTGTGGTTGACAAAACGTGTAAGAGAAAATGTGGCCGATGAACGGATATCAGAACGCCGTCTACTCCATAGCGCCTTAAGCTACATAAACGAGTAAACACAGGAGAAAACGAGTAGTAAAAATAAACTGAAGAAATAACATTAAACTGAATATATGTTAGAGGTTCAACGATAACACCCAATGAGCTTGAACTAGCGGTGCAGGAAGGAGGATTGACGCTGCACAGCGTCGCAGTCAGGCACTGGCGTCATCGAATGGTTCTGTAGCATTCACTACAGTTCCACAGTATAAAGTCTGCGTCGTGAAGCGTACATTAGAAGTAGTTTTGGCATGTGCTACAACGTGTCTGTTTTTGCATGGTCTTGCCTGTTTAGGTTTTTTTTTTGTCTAAATATCTGTCTATTTTCATGGTTTTGGCACGTAAATTTCCGAGTTCTACTTATAAGAGGAAGTAATGTTGTTCTTGAATGCCTAAAACGGTGGGCAAACAGAAATGAGTTGAAAACCAATAATCCAAAGAACCAAGCCAGTCATCTTCCAGACCGAAGGTAGAATACCTATAGGAGCGAGAATGTGTAGAGTATGTCGGATGGAGTTTCGGAAAAAAATAGTCCCGGAAAAGTTCGTCCCGGAAAAAGTTGTCCCTGGTTGCGTGGCGGAAGAAATGGTCCCGCGCGGTACCGTGCGCCCAAAAATACAGGAGCGTCGTTGTGGACATCTGATAAACCGAATCATAGCCAATCAAGTGCTATCATTCGCACTCCTCATTTGTTCGAAATTGGAAGACATGCTTTTTTAAATTAACATTAATCTTAATGAACAATAAATGCTGCACGCCATTTAATGAGGAACATAAAAGTGGTTCCATTTGCTGCACCGCTTGTATTGTACAAATTGCGTCTGTTCTTTCTGTTCCTCTCTTTATTTTGCGGAGTACAGACAACGCGACAGGATCATGAGGCAGTTCTGCAATGTCTGCTACCTTCTCCTAAAAGTGAATAAATAAATAAATAAATAAATAAAAAGGAAGAGTCGTCTTTCTGCAGAACGAAAATTCAAATATCAGTTCTTTCTTATTCTCACTGATCAGGCCATATCTTCTGTTTTGTCGACCTACTCGTGGAGTGGTAAAAGTTGTCTGGATTTCTGTAAAACGCTAACAACTCGGGGCAGCGTCAATGGGAATTTGAACTGGAGAATCGCAGCAAAAATGTTGAAGTAAAAATGGTAGACATCGATGCCAGCAAACTTATAATGGAATAACCTTTTGTGTCATTGAGAAAAAGAGAGGACGCCAAAGAAAGAGACGCCAAACAATTTTTAACGTACACATACAAGAAAGCCTCCAGGAGATATATCTGAATCCTTGCATTTGCGTCAGCATTCTATTTTCTGACCACACCAGCTACTGTCGCTGATGCTGAAAGAAGTCTCAGCACAATGAAACTGACCGATCAAGAATATCCTGCGCTCAACCATAAGAGATGTCAGGCTTTCTGAGTTCGTAGTCAACCGAAAACATGATTATCATATCTCTGGACTATGACGCATTGGTTAACCAACTTGCGAAGAACAAGGCTCGAAAGAAGAGTTTCGCGCAAATGTCCACTGCAGGCCTATGTATGCATGATATAAACCCTATATAAATATCGTATTCCTGCTTCTGCATTGTAAGTGAACCCGGACATATGTTCGGAGGGGACCAGGCTCTTTATTGCTACAGCCCTGGAAGCAGAGTGCCTTTCGAGCTAGAACCAAATCTTTTGTCCTTGGCTGCCTCCATGTCTATGAAAATAAAGCTCAAATTGAAATCCATAAACGAGGAGGCGCTATTCGTTCTGGCTACATACAAGCAGGACCAAGCTGTTACATAAACTTCAAACTGGCACATTAAGCGGCCTTGGTAGTCTCCATTCATTCCACCTTTCTCACCCTATGACCTTGTTCCAAATGCGGGAGAGGAAGACCCGGCCTTTGTGGTCGCCCGCCTTTCGGTGCATATGAGCATTCGGATGTTCTGGACGTTTGGTGCTTATGAGCAGGTTCTCCCCTCCTGCTCATTTCCACCAAACGCTCAAAACCACCAACTTTTTTTCGGTGCATATGAGCGTTTGGAGGCTATGAGCATTTGGTGCATATGACGCACAACCGATGTGTCACGTCAACAATATACCAATAGGACGGAAGACACTCAAATGAGAGCTAGAGGAAACGTATACGATATCGAACGACCTGGATGTTACAACACACAGTTTGTAGAATGCAAGGTATGTATCTATAGGTATAGGTATGTAGGATACAAGGTATATACAGGGTGTCTTTTTTTAGGTACAACAGATTTCTTACTAAAAATCTATGAGAGTCCCAGATATGCCGTTTGGGCGTCTAACATACCAGGCCTGGCGGAGATTTTTGCTAGCCGGCCGCATTGGTGTTCGATGGCTAATTAACTAGAATCCGATAATTAACTTATTACTTAACGAGTTTTAGGAAAAACTGAGATGGCAGGATTGAAGACCGTCGTAGTCGAAAGCTATTCCAGCTGTCAGCGATTTTGGGAATGCTTCTGTGGTTCAAGACACGAGCAGTTTTTGTTTGCTATGCAAATGAGCCGCAACTGAATCTGTGCGCCTCAAGAGCGTATGATCTACGCCGACGGAGGTTTATTTGGCTCCGAAAGCGGATTATTTGGCCAGCAGATCGACACCTACTCCAATCATGTCCATAGCTCCAAATCACGTGGCCCTGTGACGTGGAATGAGCGCTGCGCTCCCAGCGTTCCCAGTCGCGGCGGTATTGGCTCATTTGCATGTCAATATGCGGGGATGGATATTTTAACGCACGTGCGTGTTTCAGGATTTGTTAGACATGGAATGGCTTTCAACGAGGACAGTCTCTGATTCTGCTGTCTCGCTTTTGCCAGCATTCCCCTAATTAAAGAGTTCACTAGTGATTTTCAGGTCTTGTAGTTACATATTCCCTTCAAGATGGGGTAGCATTCTGCTCAATGAGCGGAAGTCATCCCCATATCATCGTCATCATGTATTTCTCTCTCTCTCTCCCTTCAAGAGGATGTCCGCCTGGCCGCATAACTCAATCCCAAAAAACACATCTGTTCTGCTCTCATAGATTTTTAATAAGAAATCTATGGCACCTAAAAAAGACACCCCGTATACAGGTAGCATAGCAGAGTATAATTTACATTGCAGTACATACGCGAACAAATATAGGCTTTCGACATAGTGATCACATGTCATTCTGTTCCACCGCTGCACTTATGTAAGTGAAGTTGTTCCTATCAAACGAAGCACAGTCGAACTGCGTAATCTTGGACATTGCGTCCTGTGCTGCTGCTACCAAAATTGTATGTCTGTGCTCCTTTTTGGTTAACCCATGTGGCGTGTTCATAAGCTCGTCATTGTGTTCACTGAGGAACCGTTTTGCAACGAAAGCACATGTCGCTCAATATTATTTTATTCTGATATTGTTACGATCTGGATTACGAAAGTGCCACTCTGATATAGCGTTAAAATAAATCGAATATTCCCGTTTTCTCAGATTACACGCCGGGTTTAAAAATGTACCTTCTTGGGGAGATATGTTTATATATTGAGGTGTAAATCATATATCTTCTGGGAGGTGTAAAGTTACTATACCTTGACGGAGGTGTAGTCTTTTACCTGAAAAGGTGTGCGCCCTGTGACATGCCGTTTATACCCTGAAACGTATAAATTTTTCTAATAGTGTACTTCCTATAGTTGCCATATGAAAATGGGATGATCAAAATGAAAATGCACGACAGGGATTGACAACCATAATCAATACGCAAAACGGAAAAAGAAAAGAAAAGGAAGCTTCTACGAAAGTAGTCCGACCGCAACCATCGACTGAAATCAAAGTTCCTTCCTCATGCGATACAAACAGAATTTATTTTCCACCATGCATTTCTGACATCACCATGAAAACCAAAAAGTATCAACACCAATGAAAGCAATAAAATGAAGGAATGTGCTTCACGTCTTCGTGGATTCTCAAGGAGCAAAATCGAAATTGTTGGGGGAAATGAAAGAAATCATAACGTATGAAGCCAATTTCACTTCAAGATCTACCGATTTTATCAATCAAACTTCCTAAACTCCCCAGGCCGCACATTATATTGGCCAGATATTGGCTAGATATCGGCAGTACTGGAAGAATACTAGACAGGTATTGGAGCAGTATTTCCAATAGCCGCCCAATATTGGACGGAGATGTTGCACTTCTTGGGCGATGGAACCCCAAAAGTCGACTTAAAAAGCAGGAAAGACCAACAAAACCCGCAAAAGTCTAACGAAACCCATTACAATTCACAAGAAACCGTAAAAAAAAAAATACGTAGAAAGAAAAACAAGCAACGTACGCGAGGAAACGAGAAGCCAAAGGAGATGGCAACCAGTGAATACCCACTAAAATCCAAAGGAATCCACAAAAGTCAACCAAAAATGAGCGGAAACAACAAAGCTGAGGCAAAAGCAACATGAATTCAACGAAATCCAGTCACACTCCACTAAAACACAAAAGAGTCCACTGCAGCCAAACAAACAGCGAATTCCAGACAAACCAAATCGAACCAAATCCGAATTCGAACCAAATCAAATCAAACCCCACTACGATTCAAAATAATCCGCAAATGCCTGCTAAAAAATAAAAATGGAATTAAATAAACAACTAAACCCGGACAAAACCAACATGTATCCAAAGAAATTCAGTCAACCTCCAGAAAGATCAAAACAATCACACAAGTCTAACGAAGAGGAAAAACAAGCAACAGCAACGCCAAAGGAAAGGGAAGCAACACAAACCTGTCAGAATTAAATGAAACTACAACGGAAATCACAAAACACAAAGTTGCTCAGAACGAATTCGTCAACAAAGGAGTAACACTTGTAAGACTCACTAAAATCAAACAAAATACCAACAAACAAAATGAAACAAAGATTACCCCGCTCTATGTTACCAATCCAGCTTTCAGTGTCTGTTTGTTCATTACTTCATTCCGTAATCCAACAGTTTGCTAAAATGAATAATGAGGCAGTTCGTCCGTCTAAGGGACTTCACAGTAAGTTCAAAAACACCCCTTTGGGTATTAACCGCGTACACCTGTTTGTCCTTTTCCTGGCACTACTTTTTACACCCTATAAATTTTTTCATTAATAGTATGAAGTAAACACTGGCTTGCATAACAAGTTCTAAAAAGAAATGCGTGAACGTTTCGATACCTATTCGGGCGTCATCATCAGCACAGGAAAATGAAACGGCCCAGGCAGCACAATGTACCGAAAGTCGAGTGCAATAGGGGTGGACGGGTAGGTGGAAGTCCTTCAACAGACTCGTGAAACTAAAGAACATTGATAGTGCATTGTGCTGCTTGGGAGGGGGGGGGGGGTTAAAACGGCAATCCTTTTAAACCCTTGTAACAGACTGGTAAGGGCCCCTTGTGACTGTTACAGGCATTTATCTCGCCATGAATGTGCCGAGATTCAATGAATTTTTCTCAACCCCCATCTGTGTTCAAAAGTTAAGGTTGTCCCGTTGTCAAAATTGAAAGAATGTCCTGTTCTTAACACGTGATCGACGAGTTCGGTGCGTTGATTCTTTGCTGGTGGTTTTGTCAATTGTGCCTTGTGCTCCTTCATTCTGGTGACCTTCTTCCTCGCAGTTTCCCCTAGAGTCACTAAATAGGGAGCAGAGTAGCGACACTGAGCCACGCCAGCGAGCGAGCCCGCCATCATGGGTCCGGCGCGGCTGCGTCGCCCAGCAATGGGACGTCAATCTCCCCCTTCTCCGCCGGAGAACAGCGCGCAGTCGAGCCAGCTCGCAACCGAGGTAACCGGTTTTGGATGCAGGGGACTCAACATGGACGACGCGTTGTTGGGAGGAGAAAGCACGTGACACGATCGGCCCAGTCGCGGATACCGAATGGCGGCTCCGGCGCCGAAAAGGAATGCGATACTCTGTACACCTATTTAGTGACTCTAGTTTCCCCTACATAGCACGTGTCGCACTGTTGACATTCCAGTTTGTATACAACCCCTGCTTTGTACATGTGTTGCACAGAGTCCTTGGGATGGCACAGAATGTTACGTAATGTTTGACGGGGCTTGAAAGTGGTTTCAATACCAAGTGGCTTTAAAAGCCTTCGTACCGACTCTGACAGGTCACGTACATAAGGAATGCATACAATACTGTTGGAGGTAGGTCGGTTATCTGAGACGGAACACATTTTAGAGACCGTGTCTTTGATGAAACGCTCGGGGTAATGACACTTGGATAGAATGTTAGTGGCTAAAAACTCCTAAGATTTCTTAGCTTGATACGTGCTAGGTATCTGGTCAGAACGATTAAAAAGGAACCTGATGGCAGCCCGCTTGTGTTCGGGCGCATGGTCAGAGTAAAGATCTAAAAGCGATCCATTAGCGAGTTTTAGTAATTCGTACGATATCGCCTTTGCGTACGTAAGGGATAGCGTTGATGGTTCTGCGCACGCCCATAGCAGAAAGAGAGCTTCGGGCAGTGCGCAGAAACACCAACGCTATCTGTAACGTACGCTATCCCCTTTGCGTACGATGTACTAAAACTCTCTAATATCACATGGTTTACGATAAACACTGGTATTAATTGCACCTGAGTCACTACGTGATACTAAAACATCAAGAAAAGGAAGCTGTGAATTGTCCTCCTCCTCTACAGTAAACTGGATGTTGGGGTGAACATTGTTGAGTAATGAATAAAATGGGATGACGTCAGTGCGTTTCAGAACTACAAAAGTGTCATCCACATAGCGTTTGTATAATTTAACATCGGTGATGTGGGAGCTGAGAACCTGTTCCTCAATGTATTCCATGACAAGGTTCGCGGCAGAGACCGAGACAGGACTTCCCATAGGGCAGCCTTCTATCTGTTTATATATCACGTTGTCGGATTTAAAATATGTTTCGTAAATACAAAAGGTTAACGAGGATATAACTTCGGTCACGGAAAGCGTAGTGCGTTCAGAAAGGGTGTCGCACTGTTCAGGCGATCTTTGGCCACGTCGATAACAAGAGCAATGGGGACATTCTTCAAAAGTGATACAACGTCGATAGTGTCCTTCACGGGTGCACCAACGTATCAGCTTTCAAAGTTTCCTCGTTGAACTGTTGAGTCCCATCATGTACAAGAATGGGCACTCTACAAAGAACTCACGTGAATTTTGCTCCAGTGTTTGTGATGTTGTGATCAACAGTGGTGAAACCATGGTGTCGTTTGACGTTGTATCACTCTTCACGAATGTCCCCATTGCTCTTGTTATAGACACACAGTAGACACACTGTCAACAACGCAGTGGACTTTGTATTCACAGTGTCATATCCATGTATCAGATCTTTGAATTAGTGCTTTGTGTCAAATAAATGTTTCTTTTAGCCAAAAGACGCTTCAATTAGTTTGAATATCGGGTAACGGGGCCAGGCGTGAAATCCAGTAGAAGTAGATGGTAGCCAGAACCGGCCGAAAGGTCAGTCAAAGGATAAAGGTCAGTTCCGGAGGAAACTCACTGCCACAGATTACAACAAAAGCTAGCAGGTACAAAGGTTGATGCCTACTGAATGTACTTCCAAAATAGTTTGGCCGAATACTCTATATATTTACTGCGAAATCTGTTCTTTTTTTGTTTTTGTTTGCCGTCCGATCGTCTGCTTGAACAGCTAACGTCACGCTCAGCTTTCGCTTTGTCTCTTCTTGACTTGTTTACTGGCTCGCAGTTTCGCAATCGCCAGCAATCATCACACGTCAGGCTGAAAGCGAAATCGAGAGCCGCCTGTACGTACGGGCACCATTCTCTGCGTCTTAATTTGATCATCTTATTGCTCCGGCTACTCAGTACACACAACCTCGTCTAAGTTGTCACTTTCAGAGAGATGCAGCGTGAGTGAATTGTGAGAAAGCTTGAGATGGTGAGAATGCTTCTCGCAGTACGAGCAGGTACGCTAATAACAAAGATGTTTCTTACAAAGTTCCCAGTTGATTTTGTGCGTGATTGAGTGGTATGAAACCAGTCATTGAGTGCTCTGAGCTTATCAAGGCAACTGTCGTTTGTGCTCGAAGCGTTTTGCATCAGAATGTTACGAGGTCGTTCACCTGACGGCCGATTTGGAGTGTAAAAGTCGCTGATAAGGGATGCGGCACCTACCTTATTCGACGACAACAAAGAGGATCGCACCAGAGGACCGAAGTTGCGGGTAAGTGTCCGCACGAACTTGCACTATGGCTTGCACACAATGTGAACATGTGAACGATAAATATGGGGCTGCTAAGCCTTATACTCCGCAGTTGTATGTAAAACTACGCAGTTTCTCAGAGAAGCTGGTTGAGAAATACATGAGTTTGGAGAAGTCTGAGCTTGGGCACAGAGAAGACAAAACAGTCACAGCAGCTGAAATCAGCAACAACTAAGGAGTTCCTGTTTTGAGACACTCTGTGTCTATCTGGACATCTGTGTGAGCATACTCAGCCTTTTCCCAACCATGGAACTACCCCATATCCTGCATTCATGGTAGCATATTGTTGTTCCTCTTTAAAAGCACGCAGTGTCTGTGAGTGCTGTGTATTCAAGTTGTAATTTAAAGTTATTACATGCCAAAATTGCATTGCGTCCTTCTATACTAATGAAGTTGACTCCAGCAACCGCAGGCCCTCTGAAGGTGCTCGAGGACCTTGACCAGTAAGGGATGACGGTCAGCATGCTCATCAGAGATTGGCAGAAGTCATTAGAAAGACTCATCTATCTGTGAATCATCGTTTTGATACATGGCACGTTGCAAGAGTCGCCACATTTGCTTTGTAGCACACCGTCATAATAACACATGTATGCTGTCCGTTGGTTGACAACATATTTCTGATTGGAAGGGGTACAGTTGGGGGTAGGCTATGCTGCTAACATTGTTGATCACATTTTGTAGCTTAAATATGTAGATGCTTTTTGCACATTTCCTGACAATATTACAATATTAGCCTTAACAGGTATAATTATAATTTCTGCTTCTCCTAGCTCAGGCCACAGGAAAAAGGTACATACAGCAGCTCTGGTGAAGCGACGTCTGGTGCTACAATAATGGTGCTACAGTATCGTGAACATGGACCCGGGGCGCACATGGACGAGCAATGATAATGGAAACCTGGTTCTGGTAAAATGGCTCATGATACTCTGGCATATCATAGATATTTGGATCATAACGTTGCTTCACATATTCATGAGCATCAAGGTCACCATGCAAGATGTGCACATCAAGACACTGGGAAGCAGCTTTGGCCCCATGAAGGTGATTTACAGTGTTTCAAGCTAGCAGCGATTACTAAGCAATTGTCCTGCATTCCTCACTTACAGCAACTGGAACATTCGAAGTGTTGAGGGGATAGTGGGTGTACTTCCCCTTCTTAAAGACATCCCGCCATTGTGTGCACTAAACGTTGCCTTGTCTCAGTGCTGTTTCTCGGTCATGTATCTAAGATATCAGAACACCAGTTCCACCTTATCTGTGTGCCACATATTGTTCTACACATGAGGAATGTGTGTGAGAAAACTACTGAAACAGAGAATTGCATTGGTTCTTTACTGCACAAGCCGGTTCTGTCTGTTTTCGGAATTCTAATAATGCTAATTTTCATGTCAGGGTATGTCTAGGATCTTAATGGAACTCTGCTCGATCTCTGTGTACGATGGCTGTCCATGAACCCCCAAACAGAACGAAGAGACTACACAAGCTCACCGCAAGAGTTGCAGTGAATGAGTCACTACAACGCTGACAACTCTGCAAGACATTAAATGCAAGTGGACAACAGAAGGGCTTCGGTGAACGTGTACAAGCAGTCTCATACCTATGATTTTTAGTTTTTGACATTTCATTCGCCATTAATCGGTGGCTTCTGTAGAAGCGTAGGGGATGGGGAAACAAACACAAGATTTCCGTGCACACAGTAAATGGTATTCGTTCATTAGCCGGCTTTACTACACGAAGTGTCAGGGGAAAATTAAAGGTGTTGAGACGGCTTTCATAGATGTGGTTTGTTACATCATGGGTGCATAATGCATTGCGCTCCATAATGCTGATCAATCTTTTTTTTTTATGTGTCATACTTCGCGAGATAAAAGCTCTCGAACAGATGCCGTGCCAAAGCGCGGATGACAAAGACCTCAGCGATACAGCTAATTTCACTGATAGCCCTAAGGGCTGTGACATCAGAGCTGCTTGAGTTTTGCTATACATGGTGCCCATTTTCTACACACTATTCCCACCTTGGTTTGTAAAACACACATTCGTACAAAGAAGCTTTTATGTTCATATGGGATGATGGTGTTGCAACCCCTTTCACTGGTTTGTGGGGAATGACCTCATTCTGCACGTAAGACACACCACAGAACACCTCAACTGCACCTGTATTCTGTCCATCTTGCAGTGCACTTGTTTATCTGCTGCGAGGGATTATGCGGGGAAGTTGTATGATCTCTGTGTATTCAGTAAAATTATGGTCTATTCAATGTTACGTGTAAAATTTCAGTATCTGTTGATTGTGTGGAGATGTGCATTGATTCGAGAAGTAACTCGGCTCCTGAAACGAGCATGTAGATCCAGACGTAATTGTGGTGTAGATGACGTATGGAAGCAACTCATCATCTTTATTTTTTGTTTTTTGTTTTAGTGGTTGATTAATGTGATGGCTCATGACTGCACTGGACTGGAACCAGCCTAAATACTGTGCGAAGATGTCCCTGATAATTACACTTACACGGTGTCCTTGTACTCTGCAGTGCTTTTTTTTCTTCCTTTCTTTTTGTGCTACTCTTCGGCTCTCATAAGCTACGTATGCCCTCATGTAAGTATATTACTTGTTCTTGATACTTACATGAACACTTGCTTACTGGTCCAACAGGCGAGGCTAATGGGCCAGCAGGCTTGGTTGCTGGTACAGCAAAACATGCTACTTGCCCAGTAAGCGAGTTCAGTGAACCAGCAGACTTCGTTACTGGTGCAGCAAATACATCGTGTCCAGCAGGAAAATTCTGCAGATCCACCTGGTCGAGCAGAAACAGAAAATGTACTTGCATAGGCCGTAAATGCCATACATATACATAGCGACCAGCATTTATAATGCATTGTGTTTAAACATATTGCACGCAACAATGGCTACTTATTCCTGAAAGGTTCGGAAGTCGCGTTCGGAAGTCGCGTTCCTAGAGACGGGTTCCTAACGCTGTTTTTCCAAACGTTTGGGCCCTTTTTCGAAAGAAGCCCGCGCTAAGGTGTTCATTTTTGCGCGCGCAAAAAACTCACTCCAGGTGGCGGTTGAACCCCGTCAGCTCCCGGTCTAATATCTAGGACTAAAAGGATCCTATGAAGACGCAGTTTGTTGTGACGGATTGTCCATTCCTTCCTCTTTTCGTGGCGTTTACAGCATGTGAGAAATCCTAACGGAGGTCGAGATTCTAGACCTCCGCTTGCACTTTCGATACATTCGGAGCGCCGTAACTTCCGCTCCGTTCGTCACATCGACGTCAAAATGTACGTCCTAGTAGAACCCGAATACGATTGGTCAAATCACACCACGGGCGGGTCTTTAGCGGTTCGGAGGTTGCGGGCAGAGACGCGTTTGTAACTCCATTTTGCCAAATTTTGGGGCCTCTTTCGGAAGGATAACCCCGTCGGAGGAAGTTCATCTTCCTGCAGCGCACTCGCCTCGACTAGCTGATCGTGACAAAATTTACTACAGCTTTCTAAGGCTTGTGGTTCTCGAGTTACCGGTTTCCGTGTTTACACTCCTCCCAATACATAGGACTGACGGCAGTTGTTCCTAAAACAACTTCTGCTGGAGCTACAGGTACGTTCGATTACGCCTGCACTGCCTGAATCAGTTCCGGTGGCGCTGCACTCGCCCGTTCGTTTCGCCACTGCAGCCGAGCGCCCCCTGCACCGTCTCGTTCGTTTCAAACCAGTGCACGCCAAGTGTAGCCCTAGTGTAAGGAAACTCTGCACTCTCGCAGTTGTCAGTACAACGGTAGTGCACAGTAATGGCGGCAATTGCAGCAGACGACACAGGGCAAATAATAGTTAATGTAAATGCCGGAAGAGAGGTTTGAATTCGAAGTCGAATTAACGATTCACTACAGTTTCGGTGTACATTGGTACACGGTTCCTGTCACTTCGCAGAAGATTCAACGCTATCACGGTTACCAGGTCGTCGAATTCTTCGTCCTCGCTGTCAGCATCCACAAGTTCCATCGCTGTTTGCACAATTGTTGAACACTTCATTGTGTTCGAAATTAAAAAGCAGCAATGCACATGTGATTGAAATGTCACACGGGTTCTTACAATAAGTAGCGGTGTTAAGACTCGCGGAGAGTAGAAGGCCTGCACTAGCTCTGCACTTCGATATTCGTTTCACGGCGGCACTAGTGTTGCACCGTTGAACTGGAGCTGGCCTAGTGCTGCGCTAGTTCGGAACTAGCCCTGCACCGCCCGGAACTGGTTCAGGGAGTGCAAGTCTAATCGAACAGACATTATATTCACTGGGCTGGTGGCATCTTTCTCGATATCGGCTATTTGTTGGCGTGGGAACGTGATCGAGGACCTATTTTGATGGGGAAAACGTCCTCTTTCCGATAGCTCTGGTCCCGTCTTGCGCGACTTTCTGCTTTCTTGATATAGCGCGACGAGAGCCGCTACAGGCAGCGCCCTTGGAGCGCGCAGTGTTGCCAATTTAGCGGATTTCCCGCTAGATCTGGCAGATTCAATTTGCAGTTGGCGGGCTATTTTTCAATTTAGCAGCTGGCGGATATTTTAACGATTTCTTGACAAAATTTAGCGGATTCTAGCGGAAGACTCTCTCAACGTACGCTCACTCTCCCTTCTTTGTGATGTATCAGGTGGCACCGTTGCGTACGTCAACATGCGCAAGTTTATGCGCGGCAGCGCCACATGTCTGCCACCGCGGTCGCGGTTGCGTCAGCGACATGGTCAGAGACTTGCTGCAAGTGCGATGAGGCCATCTGCATACCAGCTTCAAAATGGCGTGGGCGTGTCAAAAAATACCGGCGGCGGTTGGCGCACATGTTAGCGCTCAACCCGAAACTATACCGAGCAAAGCTGCAGCCGTGCAGCGATAGTTTCGGTTTCTGGCGTTTCTGGCTACGGGAGGCTGTGCAATTATAACATTTGTTGGACAAAGCATGACGGAGTGCTTTACAGAAAAAAGAGAGACAAAAGCTAATATAGCGTTTTTATAGAAAAAAATTACGAAAAGCGTCTCTGTTTTCGGTCAGCCACATCGCCCTCCCCTGCAGCGCACGCGGGGCAATTGTGTTTTCAATCTTGGCGTGCGGTTTCGTTTTTGGGGAGCGTCTGCGGTTTCCATGTGCGTCTTTCGACGACGTGGAATGTAGTGCGTGTTTCCAACTCTCCCAGCATGCCAAAGGTGACCTACACGCAAAAGTTCCGCAAGGAGTGGCTCAGGGACCCACTTTTAAGCTCCTGGTTGCAATCGAAAGCAGCAGTAGATGGCAGTGAAACGGCCGAGTGCCGGTATTGTGGATGTGCGCTTGGTTGCAAGTACTCTGACCTCAAGGCGCACTGCAACAGCCCGAAGCATAAGAAAGCGGTAGGACATTTTGCGTCAGGACAACAAACCGTTAGTTTCGCACCTGCGAAAGCCAACGCAGCACATAAAGCGGAAGGCAGGACTGCGCTTTTTATTGCTGAACACAGTTCCGTACTTACTGCAGACCGTCTGTGCGAACTGTACAAGAAAACATTTCCTGACAGTGCCGCAAAGCAATATCAAATGCATCGCACCAAGTGTTCAGCAGTGCTCAAGAATGTGATTTTTCCACACTTCATGGAAGACCTCGCACGTGACATAGGCGATTCTTTCTACTGTTCGATAATAGACGAATCCACCGATATCAGTGTAACGAAGCTGCTGGCCATATCAATAACATACTTCAGCGACAAAACGTCCAGGATCGTCACAACATTCCTTGGGCTCTCCGTGTTGGAGAAATGCGACGCCGACAGCATTGTCTGTGCAGTGATGTCCATGCTCAAAAAGTACAACGTCGCAGCAAGGAAAATGAGAGGGTTAGGTACGGACAACGCGAGCTTGATGGTCGGGGTGAACAGTGGCGTGTATAAAAAACTGAAGGAGGGAATGCCTACACTGATCCTGATCCGCTGCGTCTGCCATTCCCTTCAACTCTCTGTTTCCTGCAGCCTCCGATGCACTGCCAAGAAATATTGAACATCTCATCAGTGAGACATACAACTGATTTTCTCGTTCTTCTGCGAGGCAGCTGGTGTACAAGAAACTGTATGGTCTCATCAACGAGGGAAAATAACCGCTAAGAATTGTACAAGCATGCTCAACGAGATGGCTGTCCATTGAAAGTGCAGCTGCGGGAGTCCTGGACCAGTGGCTTGAGTTGAAGACTCACTTCGATACAGTGAGGCTCTCTGAAAAGCGCTATGCAGCAGAGTTATTGTACGCGATGTTCGGTGACAATACGAACCTTGCGTACTTAACTTTCTTGATGCCAATACTACCTGACGTGCAAAGAGTCAACAAAGCATTCGAGGCATGATGCTGACCAAACAAAACTTTTGAGCCATCTAACCCTCCTCCTTACGTCCTTGTTCAAGAAGGTAGTGGTGCCAACGGCAAAACTCTGTCCACTGACCTCGACTTTAGAGGGAAACTTGGACCCCAAGCCATACCTAGGCTATCTTTTTGAAAAACAAATGCGGGAAATAAAAGAAAGTGGAATGTCGTCCCATGAAGAGCTGACCATAAGATCACGTTGCCTTAAGTTCATCGTTGCTCTGGTAGAGCAAATAAGACAGCGTCTTCCAGGGAACATCGACGTACTTAGCAAGATGTCTTTGTTGTCCGTCCAGAAATCATTAAGTGTACTGAAAGAGCCACTTGTGCCGCTACTGGAAGCTTTGAACGAGGACTCCGCCGACATTGAAAGGATCGAGCACCAGTGGAAGAACATTACACTGGTGGAATGGAAGAGGACTTCGACGACACAGGCATTCTGGTGCGAAGTGAAATCGTACCGTAACTCTTGCAACGAAAATCCCTACCAGGAGCGACCTAACTTCGCTGTCTCACTGCTGGTCCTGGCTTACTCGAATGCAGAGGTAGAACGTGCATTCAGTCAGTTGAATCTCGTGAAAAACAATCTGCGGAACCAGCTGAAACCTGAAATGGTGGAGGTTCTTTTGACGATCCACGCGGGACTGAGACGTCATGGAAAAGGCTGCTTCGAATATGACCTCCCGGGAGAAATAGTCAGGAACATCGGCACCCTAACCTGTTATCATGGACCTTCGTCGAGCAGCAGCACCCATGCTTCTTGCGATGATGACAGCTTGACCTTTTGACGCTCTTTCTAAGTTCGAATTTTCTTTATAATTTTTTGTTTACTTGTTTCCTTTGCAAGAAGCGCTGTCGTTGCATTGGTCTATTCATACGTATGTATATTTAGATGCGAGAAATTGGAGTTCTGCCACGTTGCCGTATGTGACAATAAATAAAATACACATGTTTTACGTTTTATCTTCTATGCATCTCTCTCACTGGTTAAGCAAGTAAAGCAATTTGAGGTCTTGATTTCAGTCCTATACACCATGATGCTGGTTTCACTGGTGCTGGTCTTACTGGTTAAGCAAGTAAAGCAATTTGAGGTATTGATTTCAGTCATATACACCGTCATTATTTTCAAATACCACCTGAAAACGCTGCTGGCACACGGACCCTTCCAGGGAAGCGCGTTTTTAAACTGTACTTTCGACGCATAGCGGAATTTAGCAGAATACAAAACACATTTAGCGGATTCTCGCGGAATATTGGAGCGATTCTGGCGGGCTGCCTTCTCAGAATGTTGGCCCGCGTCCCTGTTCATTCAAATTTGATATCGGACGCGTTCGGACGTATGTTCAGAGGGCTCTCGCATGGAGAATCGCCTTTCGTCGTGGTTTCGGTGCCCCGGTGCTGTGACTGTTTATTGTGCCTTCCTAGTGATATCTGTTTCTGTGTGTACCTTGGAAGATATCTCCAGAAGCCGTTGGACTTCGTGAATTGAAGGTTAGTTGTGTGCCTGTGTTTCGTGCACCTTTTGCTAGGTAATCTTCCTAGCATGTGGGTTTCTAACCCAGACAACCATATACGTCTTTAGGACATCCTCTGGACATCCATTTTTGGACAAATGGATGTCTTGAGGAAATCCACAAAACTCCTCATGACGTCCTAGGGACGTCCGCGGGACGGTCAATGGTGCATCCATGGACGCCCCCTGTATGTCCGCAGGATATCATGTATGACATTTTGAGGACTGAACCAGGATGTTGCCACCTACGCTATATGGGACCTATCTTTCGTTTATTTCATTAATGCTCCTGCACCTATGCGTGCGGAGGCAGCATCCCAAACTACTACAATCTACTGCAGTGTACAAGGAAATAATGTCACGTGTTAAAGGAACTGTAAAGTGAAATTTGACCCCCCTGTTTCTGTGTGCGACCTGGTACTGTTTGCCTGTGTGATGCCTCACATAGAGCCTAAGCACTCAAAGTGGGTTAATTATTACACTACATAAATTAGAAAAATTAAATCGGACGGTAGGTTGCGCCCCGTAACAGCTAAAAAAGTCATGATGGGAGTACTCCTGTCACGTGATACCAAAGTAATACACAATGAACTTACGACCGGCTACTAATCTCCAATAAACACTACTTTTAGAATCACAAGAATTACCGAGGCAATTCTTCAAAATATCGAAGAAACAGTATACCAAAATACTGTCAGCGCGGTCAGCGCCCTCTGTCTTCCCCCCTCCCAAACATATTGCACGGCGACAGCGTTTATTGCGGCCTCGCGAGGTTCGTGTACGCAAAAAAGTTCATTTCGTGCCGAAATTGAACAAAGCTTCACCTGAGACGATGCCAGGTATCTACTGTAATGTTCGGGGATACACCAAGTGTGCTCTTTCGACAAGGGACGTTGTGTACCACGAGATTCCAATGGAAAATGCACGGAAACGAAAGTTGCTGCAAGCGTTTGGTCAAGACATTCGTGAGCCACGCCGTGTTTGCTCAATCCATTTCTCTGACGACTCGTACGAAATGGTAGCAGCGGACGGTCGAAAATTTCTCACACGGACGGCAGCCCAGACACCCGTGTTTCAACATGTGACGTCTGAGGATGCGAACACCAGTGCAGATGAGGTATGTATTTACCGATACACAGGAATAATACATATGTGTGGTTCATTTGAAATTCAAATCGATTTTTGTGATGCCTACGCTGCGTAATGTACCAAACGCAATATCCCCCTTCCTCTGGGGAGCCCTGAGCTCTCGCAGGAGAATATAAGTGTCAAATAAATTATGCGCTATAGGTACTGACCGCATTCTTCATTCATATCAGCGACACAGGCTTCCATCGTGACTGACAAGAATGTGAAACTCAGAAGTAAAAGCGTGTCAACGCATGATTTACCGTCAACACGTCTCAACCTTTATCCAGTGATGAATTCAACACCTATTGCCCATACACACTCATGCTCACAGGTGGGTCAAGCTCTTGTTTTGTTTAACATTTTAACTTCTGCATGCCTTGCAGGTGCATGATATGACAATATCTTCACCACTGGTGGAAGCAGCTGTTGAGTCATTCTAGAAATCTGAAGACAACAGTTTTGAATGGCCTGCTGATACAAGTTTGCAGATACCAAAATCTCTTCTACTTTGCAGTGTTGTGACCTCTGCTTCACCAGACCAGAAGAAGTACATCAAATGTGCATCATATTGATAACTTCTGGTGCATCTCACAAAGAGGCCACAGATGTTCGCGTCACGCTTCTCACCTCAAAAGCAGAGTGCCCAAGTGAACACAATTTATCTTGGAAACGTCGGCCAGAAGTGAACAAGATGGCTGCAGGGAACATCCTGCTGTCCTGCACAATCCTTTTGAATGGGACCAGTGTAGCCAAGGTGTGAATTCATAGCGCCTGATGTTTTCACAGATTCAAATGACACCTCGTAGTATTTGCTGTTGACCAGTTCTGTGGTTACTCGAGCTAATTAATATTGAAGTCACCTCAACAGACCTCACCTACATCACCTGCCAGAAAGGTCGCAGGCTCCATTTCGCGACACAGGTAGGATTATCAACTCACGGTCATGAGAGACTGAAACATCTAAATAACCTTACTGAAACACAAGCTTTCGAATAGAGTCTGTCCTTCATTAGGTATGATACAGACACACATGGTACAGATATCTATACTGATGTACATTAGAGAAAGGGAACAAAGATGATAGTGCGGAGGAAATCCAAATTCTTGTTAGAAAGTATTGAGGGCACGAAAAAATAATACAAAACAAGGCACACAGGCATTGCGTAGTTGAATTTTCAGGTACAATACTTCTATTTGCAACAATGACATAAAAAGTACATGTAGTAAAAGGTAAAAGGAACACGCTTGTACAATTGCAATATGCAAATGCCATGCTCAGGAATGCTTAGTGGCCATGTAGTCCACAAGAGGATCTTGTAACAGAGGGCTAAGATACCGATGGGTTAAGAAAAAGCTTGAACCTGCCATCAAGTGCCGTGCACGTGCTGAGCTAAACCAGTGGATGCAGCGTACTTGTAACTACCTTTACAGGTGTAGTTCCAATTCTGAGGGAAACGCAGAGCTTCTACTTAGCATGTGGAGAAGTATGAGCTTACGTATACAAATCAGCTGTCATTCAGGAAACAATGTATACAAGCTTCGAGATAATGTGTCTAGGTTTGACCTGGCACGCTTTCAACAGCCATGACAGCCATGAGGGGCCATGTTTCGATATAAAGAGCATAGGGAAGACACTTAGCCATGACCATATCTTATCTTCGCGGAGGATGTAGATCACCTCCTGAGTGAAACACCAACAACTTGCAAAGATGTGAGCTACAGTGAAATAGTAGCGGTCTGCAAAAGGCCTGAGCCCGCACCAATGGCTGCAATTGGACTGGTATGAGGGAAAACATGGGAAATTTATACTAAGAAATTGAGAAAGTGTTGCAAAGATGGATGTGCACAGACACAGAAAAGGTCTAAAATTTTTGTCAACGATAGGGATGCCTCTGAGGAGAAGCCTCTGTTGATGCCATTGGCATGACCCCACCTAAGGCCTTCTTATACTGATAAAGTCATGAACGCGAGATGTTTTATTTATGTATTTATTTATTTATTTTATCTTTCTGGTGCCCATGAACGGCCAGAGGGCCTCCCTAGTGGTGCACCACACAAACAGTCAATACAAAGAAATGAATTAAAACACCATAATTACATAAAATAAAACAAAACAAAAACAAATACTACGACAAAGACAAAACCATGTAGATGGCGAGGCAACAACTAGCCTTGCTTTGGACCCATCATGAAGGAGGCATCGAAGTTGGCGTACGACGCCAAATAAGTCACCACTGAACAGACCAAAAACCCCGGAAAGGGTGTTATATACAACCTGAAGCCTCAAAGAAGGCGATTTCTCGTAACTATTACCGCATACATAAAATGTTTTGTGGGTTCTAGTGTTTCAATGTTTAGCATAGAAATTGACCCTTGATACGATCGCAGCTGAATCGATATATATATATCAATATATAAATCAATTATAGGCAAGGTGATAGCCTATGTTCTCTTAGAGCTTATGGACTGGAACGTGTTTGCGGCAAACACCTGTGCACTGCACAGAATATAAGAAAAACATACGTACATTGCGTTACTGGTTGGTGCGAAGTAGCACTTTGATATGATACAGTATCGGGATGTTCTCCTTCATTGTTTGCTTGTTTACTGCTATCACTTGTATGCTCATTCATAAAACACAGTAATCAATAAAGCAACATTACAAGCTTTGATGTCTGTAGAATGTATTTTACTGTGTAATGGCTGTCTGGTTATTCCAGAAGGGCATATGGCAGACCTCTATTGTTTATGAAAGGGATACTGTTGTGATAAAGCAGTGTTCACGACCAAACCATCCAGTGTACTGCTGTCAAGATGGGATGCATTCAATGCTGCCTTCAAGCACCTTAAAGAAAATTGAGAGCTTCATCTCAGTGAAAGCAAACAGACATATACATGGTCAGACAGCACCTACTCCATCACACGTCAAAAAGGCAGAAACCTTTGTATGCCTCAGAAGGAAAGTTTTCCCTTATGGCATGTACAGCACATGCTTCGAGGACTTTTCTGCAGTGCTTTCAGCTTTCCTAATGGTCCCCAGAGCCACCTGGTAAACTGTTTGCAGGCAATGTACCGAAACTTCCTGCATGTATCATGGACAACGTAAAATTATGATATGTAACTTAACTAATAACAAATCGAAGGCACACATGGATGAACTCACTTGTTCACTTTGCTGTTCCTGGTAACAGCGTACTCGTCGCTTTCTCTCACGTAGCAGAGGATACCTGGAGCAACTCAGTCTTCAGTCACAGTATTTTAAAGTACAGATTTCTTGAAATGCAACCGCTGTGCTGCTTCAGTAACGTCTCATTTCGCGGCAACAAAGGCATTCTTCTGCCGTCGGCATAGGCACGCATCTGCCACAAGGACACCTGAACCGAAAGAGCAATGCCATATTTCCGCTGCGAGGTTCTCAACATTTTCATTACACATGAAGAGTGTTTCCCATGGCGGCTAGGTGACTGCAATGACGGTAATTCATCCTCCGTCGACGATTCTGCGGATGATGTCGTGTCATACTGCGTCTACCGCGTGCACTCGTACGAACAAACGTTTTGCGGGCGTGACTGCTGGACTATCGCAAGCTCGAGGGCATTCAAGTTTGGAAAAATCAACATCACACGACGTGGACCTCAAAACAACATTAGACCAGGAGGCGGATTAGAAAAGCGAGACTAGCCGTAGCCGACACGAGCCAACCCAGTGTTGTGTCTGAGGGAGTACTGAGCTTTGCGCTCGAATGCAATCTTTGAAATTGGATTACTCAAAGAAAGAAAGGATTTAAAAATAAATATTTCGTAACTGAGATGTACTCTTCCTAGGCTTTCATAAAATCATAAGATAACCCTGGGTTGAAATTCACTTTACAGTTCCTTTAATCTGTTCCCTGACAGTTTGTGGTGCTTGCATGTGTAACAATACAAATGGAAAGAGAGTTTAAATATATATTGAAAAACAATTTATTGAGGAGTTTGCAAGGTAAGCAGCAAAGCACAGTGCAGCAACATTTATGAAACGCTTGCCATTATATATTCCGGGTGTCTCAGTTAAATCCCCGGGCTAAATAATTGGCGAACGGGTGCACCAATCGAAGAGCTTTCTTTTTTAGAAGTATCTGTCCGATACCGCCTACAACCTGCGCACCGTGTGAATGAGTGGGAGGTACTCATTATTTAAATAAAACTTCAAATGAGTTTCGTGAAAAAACATTACTTCTAATGCAGGGCGCCGTCGGCATTAAAATGGGTACCACCCCTTTTGGGACCTTCAGTGGACACCTTTTAGAGAAAAATCTGCCCCAAAGCGGGTCATTTGTTGCAGTAATTAATTGGTTTCGGTTTCCATATTTCTGTAGCGGCTAGTCGCGGCGGAGTGCAAAAGGACGTAATTCATTGGTGTAATTCATCGGTGTAAGGACGTAATTCATTGGTGGGCATTGGAGTGGAAGAGCGTCCTCTTGCGCTTCATAGCGACCGGCCGCGACAAAAATGTGTAAACCGAAACCAATTAATTACTGCAACAAATGACCCTCTTTGGTGGCAGATGTTTCTCTAAAAGGTGTCCACTGAAGGTCCCAAAAGGGGTAGTACGCATTTTAATGCCGAGAGCGCCCTGCTTTAGAAGTTACGTTTTTTCACGAAACTGATTTGATTTTTTATTTAAATAATGAACGCCTCTCACTCATTCACTCGGTGCGCAGGTTGTAGGCGGTTACGGACAGATACTTGTAAAAAAGAAAGCTCTTCGATTGGTGCTCCGGTTCGCGAATTATTTAGCCCGGGGATCTAACTGAGACACCCTGTATAGTGTGTTGCACGAGAGTCACCCTTAATTATTTTTAAAAAATCTACTTGAGATAAAAATGGGAAACCTTCTGCACGACACTTATGAAGCGTTTTGCCACTCAGACAGGCGGTTTGGATGAATGTACCTCATTAATTAGGCTAATTATTTTAATTGAACACAATATTTTGCCACGAAAAGGTTTTTCTGGCAGTTGTTGGGTGTTTTTGGGTGCCAAATTTTGTGGAAACATTGTGAAACATCCTGTAGTTGTGACTGAAATGATGTGTTGTGGCCATCGGCCTTCTACGAGGGGTGTTCAAGTCAAACCGGGACTTTCTGTCTCCTGAGTGTACAAATGGCTCGCGTTACTTCTTTTTCGTAATTTTCACACGCGACAGCCCTCCGCGTTCACCACGTGGTGGTCCAAAGTTTGTGCGAAACAGAAGACACGTGCTCGACAAGATGGCCGACAACGAGGTGACCGCGCACATCGAACTGCGAATTGTCATGAAGTTTCTCGTGAATAAAGGCGTAAAGTCATCTGAAATTCACAGAAGACTTCAGGCTCAGTATGGCCATGATACACATGATGAGAGGTGCAAACGGTTCCGATACGGCCTTACATCAGTGCAGGACGATCCCGGCCGGGGCGGCTCAGAGCCCAGTGTCAGAGTTAGTGAGAACATCCAACTTGTGGAGCGCTTGATCCTCAAGGACCGACGGATAACATGTCTCGAACTGGCTCGAAAGACGGACCTTTCTGTGGGAACGTTGTACACTATCATTAATGAACACCTCCAGTTTCGGAAAGTTAGTGCCCGTTGGGTCCCGAGGCAGCTCTCCGTGTTTGACCGGCAGAGAAGACTGGAAATCTCCTAAGAGCTAAGGTACCGTTTCGACAGTGAAGGACAGCCGTTCCTCTATCGGATCATCACGTGCGATAAAACGTGGGTGCACCATTCCACCATTTGACTCCTGAATCTACACGCGCATCAAAACACTGGAATCATCCGGGCTCGCCAGCTCCCAAGAAGTTCCGAAGCACCCTGTCTGGGTATGGTCATGGCCACGGTTTTCTGGTACAAGGCTGGCGTTGTTCATGTTGATTTTCTGTCCAGTGGTACCACCATCAATAGTGCATATTACTGCCAGGTTCTCAGGGATGTGCATAAGGCGCTGAAGCAAAAGCGGCCTGGCCTCTTCACCAAAAGGAGTCCTCCTCTTACAGGACAATGCACGCCCGCATACCGCGCATCTCACGACACGCACCATACAGGAACTTGGCTGGGAGTTGCTGCCACAACCCCCTTACAGTCCAGACCTTGCCCCTAACGATTTCCATCTCTTCGGGCCACTGAAGACGTTCCTTGGGGGCCGCCACTTCAGCTGCGACGACGAGGTCAAGAATGCGGTCCGATCATGGCTGCTACGCGCCGGTAAGGATTTCTACGCTGCTGGCATCCAAGCCCTCATGAAACGCCGGGACAAGTGCATTAGTGCAGCAGGAGATAACGTTGAAAAATAAAACTAATTTCTCGCCTGTAGGTTAATTTTACTTTAGCGAAAAATGAAAAGTCCCGGTTTGACTTGAACACCCCTCGTAATTTATGCAAAAAGGTTACCTTTCCTTGTAAAATTTTTGAGTTTAATTGTGCTAATTAGATTAACTAACGATTAACTAACTTAACTTAACTCATAGAAAACCACTGTTTGGGAGCAAAAACCTTCCAAGTGTCATGCAGAATGTTTCCAATTTTTATCTCACGTAGTTTTTTTACAATAATTGATGGTCACTCTCTCGTGCAACATCCTCTGTACATATACCGTACAGTAAGTATTCATATCGACACATAATTTATCACAGCCTCTCTTGGTGCTTTTAGCAAAATAATACTTGCAGCTACTTTCTTATGACTGGGGAGGGAGTTGTATGCCCAGACTCAAAGAAATAAGGTATAGGTATATCACAGTCAGAGCCGTAGCGAGACAAGTTTGCGCCCAGGGCAGGGTAAATCTAAAGCCCCCCCCCCCTTTCTCCCACTGCCGTCAGAAGCCCTATAAAAAAAAGAAATGAAACGCCTGTTATGCGCTGCCGAGATCGTAAATTCAGATTTTCTTCATTCCCGCTTTGTCTTGTCCAACCAACCTTCCAAGTACTGCCGTTCGGTGCCCTCTCAGGCGTGGGCACCCGGGGCGGCTGCCCCTCTCGCACGCTCCTCGCTACGGCTCTGATCACAATTACACACTGCGGACACTTCATGTGAAAGAATGTCCCCGGCACACCTTGCATAGCTGTCTTGGCCGTTGCATATCGAATGCTAGCAACAAAGTATGTACGTACTAACCAACATAATTATTTTTTTCCTAAAACGGTACAGGTGCTGACAGGAGTGTACGGAATTAGCGAGCTGCGCATTTTTCCGCCGCCAAGACACCCGAGCGGCAGTCGGAAGCGGGTGAGGTTTAGAGCGGTCATTGTTTGAGAGGGGTAGATGACCGTGCTGCAAGCTACATACTGGGGTAGTTTCGGTATTGCTTCTCACGATAGTGCCTGTGAAGTGAGTTCGAAACCACTGCAGTGTACTGCAACACCACGTCACTGAAAGATTGTGAAGACTGATAGCTCTCAGGTATTATTGGGGACATAAGAACAAGTCGTTGTGGAAACACGATACTGTGTTGCCCGTATTAAAAAGCCAAGAAGCATTACATATCTTGTAAACAAATTAATCGTTACGGAACATAGCTGTAATTATATTAAATATCAGACGTGGCCAGATGACAGCTTATATACACAGTATTTCAGTCACGTGGTGTTGGAGAGCACTGCAGTGAAATCCAACGGACTTCGTGGGCACGTTCAAGAGAAGCAATACCGAAATTACCGTAGCGAGTTCCTAGCAGCACACTCATCCACGCCTCTCTCAGTAAAGAACTCTACCGCTTCCGAAGACCGCTTGGGTGCCGCACCAGAGAAAAAAGTACGCAGCTAGCGTGTTCCGTTAACTTTTGTCGGGAACTGTAGAACACAGCAAACAGTAGGCATAAGTTAAGCTATAAGAACCACACCCTGTGAATGTAACAGAAGTTCACAAGTTCAGAAGATGTCGCATACGTAACAATACACCAAATCAAAAATTTCACACACAAAAAAAACAACACACTAGAAAGGAACACAGGGTTGACACTGTTAAGTTTCATTTTGTGTTTGGTACCTCTTTGGTAGTCTTATTTCCTTCTAGGCAAACTTGTGCAGCTTTTGACGAAGATATTTTTTTTTTCTTAAAAACGAACTTTACCTGATAGCCCGCTCCTAGCCAACCACAATCCCGAATGACAGGGTTCTCGTCCGTAATTTGTTGAAAACCGGAGGCGCTGCCTTTTTTGTACCCATTATGAAATTTATAGGTGGTACAAAAAAGGCGTACGCCTCCCTTGTTCAACATCTCACGGGCGTGAACGATGTCATTCGAGATGATGGCATTGGTAGCAGTATGCTTTACATCGCTTACATCATTACTTACTTCATTACATCGCTCGTGAACGAACCATGTACAACCGGGCTCGGTTCTCTTCTGTCTTGGAACTCACGTTGAGTACTTTTTGTTTCAAACTGTTCAGCACTCTCTAACGTTGAACAATAAGTTTCCTCAACCTCCCCTGCGACGGGTGATTGGAGGAACTACTGAGGACTCACAATTCTCATCACTTTCAATCAACATGTTTACTAAAGTTCCTGGGATCAAGACGCACGACACTAGTGTTGATCGCGTTGCGTACTCAGAGCGTTAGCCGAAATCGTAAAGAGTTTTTTCTACAGCCCGACGATCCTTCATGTACACATATCTTTTACCCTTAACTTTCGGCGTCACTGCACTGCACATTTCATAGGCTCACCTTGAAACTTAAAACTGCACAACGGAATGTGAACAGTCACAGTGGCGAGCGGATGATGATGATGACGTGCGCTATTGTCGATGCTCAACACGCTTTCTGCCTTTGCGTGGTGGTGCAAGTTAATGCAGCAGACGACGCTCAGCAGTGAACGGCAGGCAACGTTTCTTGCTTTTTGATCTCAGGGAATCTAGCTCGCATTACGGTTGGTACTGTCGCAGTTCTACGCACGTTATTTTATGGAGCTATTGAGTAAATGAAACTGGTGTAATATTACTCGCAGGATGCCAATCAAAATATAGCTGCTAAGATCCCGCATCAAAATGTTATGTAATTTTACGCATGTAGTTATTAGTTGCGACCAGAGTGCACCACACTTTCGTTGTTATGCAAGCTGTTAGCCTAATTGGCTGTTTCACGACACGTCCGATAATATACATCTACAGGACGTCCTGCAACGTCAGCACCTCATGAACCCAGGACATTTAAGGATCTTTTGGGACATCAGGGGATGTCCAGTGGACATCTATCATGGATCTGGACGTTATGACCAAACTGGGATGTCCTGGGTACGTTGATGGTTAACTTTATCTGCTCAGCATGATTATTACCATATTGATAACATATTATCTTATCCTCTATCTGTTATCTCAGTGTGCTTGTTACCCTGTTGGTTAACTTGTATCATCACTTATCATCAGGATGAAGATATCACATGTGATGCTCCAGTGACACTAGCTGTGACTAATGTGGAAACTATCAATTGCAGAAGATTTTGACAGGTTAATTCCGGTGAACAACAGGGATGAGCCACCTCACGCTCGACGTGGGAAAATGAAGTGGTATGTCGTGGAGATGTTGAAAGGGATCAACTAAGTTAAGCTGAAGTGCGTTGCAGACCTGCTTACTGACTTTATTCTGAAACAGGTAGGGCATACACTTCACCCATGCGACTACATTATCCATGGCACGTTGTATGACGTCCGACGCTACCTTTCGCGAAAAAATTTCGGACATCAGAAGGCTGCAGAAGAGATTATATGTAGCTGATGAGAAATGAAGGTATCTATAATCTTTGCAAGCTCAGTCTTTCAATTCTCATACTTTTAGCCACCAACTATTTTTCTGTACGCCATTGGCACGTGCAATCTGCGCCCCTGCTGGACAAAGAGTGGCGACTCTGGTTCAGTAGTGTAGCGCTGTATAGTGTAGGCTGTATAGTGGCCCACTGCTCCAGCACGATTTCTGCTGGTCCACTGCTCCAGCAGCATCTCTGCTGGTCCATTGCTCCAGCAGGATTTCTGCTGGTCCACTGCTCCAGCAGCATTTCTGCTGGTCCAGGTCCTAAATTACGTGTCTCCTGGTCCATCAGCTTCTGGCCTGCTGGAATTTTTGATAGGGAGAAAGATATGCGCAAGCAGCAAGTGATGCAGCAGTGGTGAGCCGTAGCAATAAGAGAGTGAAGTCTTCAATTAAGCAATGAATTGACTTACTTTATCAAAAATACCTACAATGCGAATCAAAATATCTTTCGTGTGTAGACTTAGCACAGTTCGGTTGTCGATATACGTGACGTTCATTACGTTCTTAGTCAGTTTGCCGCTGGCCGGAACGCAACAGCATAAGTGCACGAATCCTGACTGCACAAGTGGTATTACACAGCGTGTTTTGGCATTGTCAGATCATTCCACAAATAAATAACAAACAAACGATGCGATCAAGAAGCCTATGTCCATCGAGCAGACGCTCCCTGCCACCATCGCCTGTCTACATTCCCGTATGCTCCGTAGAGAGGGAGGGAAGTCTTGAAGAATACTGATATCACTTACGTCAGCGGTACAGATCCCGTGAACAGCTGCCGTCATAAAAATGGCGGCCCCCATGTCTGTTTCGAAATGGTTAATTTACGATTATTTAAAATATGGGGCTGTTTTGTGGAAGTGAAGGGTGGTTCCAGACACAGTTCGATATGGGCTTCCAGAATATTGTTACAGTTTCAAGAAGTCAGTGATTATGCAAATAGGGCGGGTATGTCGATGGTTCATGCAGCACTTGTCGCATAACTTGCGATCATGTTCTTCATATTGGTATTTTCTCATGATTTTCAAATACTTGCTTTCCAGACCATCAATTTGGGAGGGGGAGCTCTTTCTCGAAGGGCGTACATGAGGGGGAGGGGTACGGACATGCCTTATTGCTGGATTAGGTCGGGGCGAGGCGAGGAGACGATCAAGCACAGATAAAGCAGCGAAGGCACGAAAAGTGCACAGAAGTGTACGAAGGCGCACGTAGTGAACCATCGTGATAATGAGAAGAAATGTGCGCCAGTGTCACGCCTCTTCTCAGCTGACAGCTTGCAACAATCTACAAGATCGACGCACCATATCGATGCATTTCTTTTCGGAGTGCATACCAAAAAGCGTGTTGCTCATGGAATAAATTATCCAATGTTCGGTCCAAGTTTTTTGCAAGACCCCCATGCTTGGGATCCTGGATAAACCACAGCACCCTGCTGTCTGTTCTGGGAAGAATACGTTACACAATGTCGGTGGAGCAAGCCTGACAAATGCTATGCAAAACCAATATTTCCTAGTTATCGTGAGTATATAAGTGCAGCATAGAAAGCGTCGACAGAAATCCTAATCGTTGTAGGTAAACCCTACGACAACGGCGCAATCAAGTAAACCCTACGAAAACTTTTGATTTCGTTCCAGTGCCCTCAAATATGTACCACCTGAAGATGGTTTAGACTTCATATGTTCATGTTGCTTGTATTCGAATACTATAGTCATTAAACGCGGGTTCAGTCAGTCCTACGATTCACTAGACTCGCAGCCTTCGTCTCCCATATGCCCCCGCAGTCAACAACCATTGAGCTCTGGTGTCCTGTTTTGACGACACGTAGCCATTTTACGAAATAACTATGAACTGAATATTTTTTTGATGTAGGCATACTATATGGGTGTTGTGGGATAAATGATGATGATCGCCCATCCCACACTCGGGATCGTAGTCCCTCTGTCCAGTGTACGAGGGAGACACTCAACAAAGTACAGCTTACCAGAAGACAGCAAGGTTTATTACATCTTACCGACTGCCAGACCAACCGCTCGGCCTGAGCCCCTACGGCAAAACAGCCGTGGCCAAATGGTTCCCTCCGCTTTTATTAAGTTCACAGGAGGCCACACCTCCAATAGGAACCGGTGGCGCACCTTGCCACCACAGGTAAACAAGATAAGCGAGATAAGTCCCACAGCGGGTGTCACATCCACGTGCCGCCGATAACGTCCCCCACACTCCCCCTCCTCGATCTCACAGGAGGAGATCATCTGCGTCCAGCATGACATCTTCGGGTCTTCGGGAACCGGAACTGGGGCTGCACCAGGTCGATCGAGTGTAGGTGGGACAGGTCCTCTCAGGAGGTCGGGGCAATGACGTCGGAGCAGAGCCAAGGCAGCAGCAATGTTTGACTCCATTGAACTCGAAGCGGACCTCTGGGCCTCCGTGCGAGCATGGTGAAGATTTCTCCGACGGTAGGCGGTACGGTGAAGCTCAAGAACGCCACACAAAGGGCATAGGATACGCCTTTCCTCGTCCGCCATGGGCAGAAGTGAAGTGACTGCGGAGTGACGAACCTCCAGGGTCAGGCCTCGGAAGGGATGCGGGATCTGGTTCGGGTTCATTCCCCTCAACGGTATAGGTTGGGAACTACAACGGGATCTCGACGCCGATGACCCAGGGCGGCCGCTTTCGACGACAGCCGACGTGGCCACGGAATGCGATGCTCGTCGGGCAGCCGTGTTGACATCAGGAGCGGAAAACTGATTACGCCTTCCACGAAGTTGGCGGTGAGAGGAGCTGCGCTCCACTGCTTGGTGCCTCGGTGTCATTCCTTTTAAAAACAATAAAACAGTGAATCAGTACAAATGGTCAGAAGGAATCTCCTGGCGGCCAGGGTCTGACTAAACCCCGAACGCATCGTGAGTAACCGTGAAGACGGGAAGCGCACGGAAAAGACTAAGTCGGATGCAGTATGCACTAAGGGCCGAGATAGTCAATGCCACTGAGCTACGTCTGCAAGGGCGTGAGCTACAGCGTATGCAACCAGGTTCAAAATTGGAACTGGTGCAAATCTGCATGATACAGCGGAAGCACGCAACTTGCGAAATCAAACAAAGGCACCGGCACGGCGCACCTGTTTTCAATCTAGTCTGATATTTCCGTTGTCGCCTGATAAGGCAGGCTGCTAATCATGCAAGGCTGCTATCCATTCTTACAAAGTGCTTGCAAAGGCATATGCACGTAATGTCGCAGCAGCGCCTGCGTTTGCGGTGGCGATGCCAAACCCACGTCCAGGCACTTTCCCCCCGACGACGTCACAGTTGACAAGCGCTCTGTCGTACGGTGGTAGCAGATCGCGACACTGCAAGTGCGCAGTCAGCTCTACTTTTCACGAGTCTGAGCCGTGCACCTGCTGGGCGTCAACGGCGCTGCACCACATGAAGTACACGCTAAGCGGTGTATCTCCCCTGCCCTGGGGGGCGGAGATTGGGGGCTGAAGCGGGTGATTAGGTCCGTGACGGGAACTAGAAAACAAAAAGGACCGCAACCGAATTTAGCAGAAAATGGAAGCGTCAAAAAAGAAAACCTACCCCAGACCACGCTCTCAAGGCCGGCTATTTGACGTAAAACACGCAAGGAAAGAACGGATGAGGGCAAAAAGGGAGCACACCGGAAACCCGCGGTATAACTGCTACCCAACACCAACCCTCCGCGCCCATCCAATCAGCGTAAACAACATTCAAAATAAGAACAGGACGAAGGTATGACCCGTTTATTAACATGCAGCAATTTGCGAAACGGGGAAAGGAAGCGCGCTGGAATTCCGCAGCGCTGCCGCTATTCAACCACCCCGTCATGCCAATCCAAAAGTCAAATGAGACCACCAGAAATACCCTTTAATCTTTTTGGAAACATATTGGGTCTTCCTCGCAACCAGACAGACGAGCCGGTTGGGCGCCACTTGTGGGTTAGATGTCCAGTGTACGAGGGAGACAGTCAACAAAGCCCAGCTTACCAGAAGACAGCAAGGTTTATTACATCTTACCGACTGCCAGACCAACCGCTCAACCTGAGCCCCCACGGCAAAACAGCCCCGGTCAAATGGTTCCCTCCGCTTTTTATTAAGTTCACCGGAGGCCACACCTCCAATAGGAAC
Organism: Ornithodoros turicata; assembly: GCF_037126465.1. Lineage (NCBI taxonomy): Eukaryota > Metazoa > Arthropoda > Arachnida > Ixodida > Argasidae > Ornithodoros > Ornithodoros turicata. Next base: position 3,011,002 of record NW_026999342.1, read on the forward strand.
CGGTGGCGCACCTTGCCACCACAGGTAAACAAGATAAGCGAGATAAGTCCCACAGCGGGTGTCACATCCACGTGCCGGCGAGAACGTCCCCCACAGTGCACAGTAGTAACAAATAGTAAATTTTAAAAAAATCTGGGCCAAAATAAATTATTCCAGGGCCGAAAGGGTTAAGACAGTAATTTTTGTTCACTAGAGCTCTTCTGTCACCAAAGAATACGGTTTAGTACGGATAAGATAATGACATTACTTAAGAACTGATTCGGCATGAACTTATTGCCTCAGGAATATTCTGGTTTCATAGGGGTGTAATGCTAATAAACGTCTGTTCTTTGCTTTGTGGTATTTTGTGTTTGTGTGTGTGAATCAATGTATAATGTCACGTGTCAAGATTTCCTTTTGCGTTATGTAAACCTGTTGTGAAACCTCTTCAAATCAACCCACTACACACGTGCGCATTATATCGTTTATTTTAACCACTTTTTAGAAAACGTTTTGGTTTTGGTTGTATGAAATGTGAACGGATGAGTTGTCAGTTTACATCTACAATTCATAGGCTCCTCCGCCTGTTTAGAACGTCATCATTTATTGTTGTTGTTGTTGTTAAACGAATCATGACACAGAATGATCTTATACAGAATTGTGGTTGGCTAGGAGCGTGCTATGTGGTCAAGTTCTATTTTAACAGGGAGGTACCCGGGTTCGAATCCCGGTGCCGGCTGTGCTGTCTGGAGTTTTTCCTGGGTTTTCCTCAGACGCTTTCAGACATATGTCGCCACAGTTCCCTTAGAAGTCGGCCCAGGACGCACATTCCCCCAGGGCGTCAGTCGTGACGTTGCCCACCTACGTGAGGCCGACAACGGCAAGCCCTTTCACCACCCACCACCACCACCATCTATTTTAACAGAGTAGATCTTCTACAGCACCGCAGCGACAGCACTCGGGAGAGTCAACTTGTCTAAGCGGTATCACCACTGCGCTGTAAAAGTCACATCGAGGCGTATTCGATGAACTAATGCGGCATCTTGACGAGAGGTATGTCGAGGCATGCGGAAAGCGAGGGCTGGATCAACACTGCTCAGCATGGCTGGGGTGAGAATGTCAGCGGTCCATTGGCAGGAAGCCAGGGAAGTCACGAGGCGTCGAAGGACGGAACGACGATTTCCTCTCAGCAGCCCAATACCCGTCCGTCTCCAAGACAAGAGAGCTGCTTCTGCGGCGCTCTCGGCCTGTTCATTTCCTTCGACACCGCAATGGGCTGGAACCCATTGGAGACCCAGCCTGTGCCCTGCTGCGTAGACAAGGTTGTAAGCCATTAGCACATACATCGCCAATCGTGCGGATGACCCTCGGATGGCAGAATTGTGAATTGCTTGCAACACAGATGTAGAGTCAGTGAACACGACCCATTCCCGTGGGCCAAAATCAATTATGTGCTGCAGAAAGAAAAGTATGGCATAGAGTTCCGCAGCTGTTGACGAGGTTTGATGCGGAAGGTGACGTCCTTCCACTGCGCCTTCCGATGGGATGACGAATGCCGAGGCGGACTTGCCATTTCGAGATGCTATCGGTGTGTGCTGCGGCAGAGGTAGAAAGCTTCGCGTCTACCAGAGCATAAAAATGGGCTAGAAGGACTTGGGGGGGGGGGAACCTGATCTCTTCGTTCTTGGAGGTCCGGAAGACGTACATAGGTGCGGCCACAGGCAGAGACCAGGGGGCGCCCGGCGCTGTGACGTCCTTAGCTATGAAGCCAGTCCTCTGCTCTACGTGATGGAAACTTTCAGGACGGTATCGAATTGTCCTGAGAAGTGGGTGACGAGGAATATGCCACGCAAACGTAGGAAGTGTCGATCCGTTTCACGCTCACGGCGAACCTAAATAAGGAGTTCAGCAGCTTCAGCAAGGGCTTGCCGTGTTTCAGCAATTCTTGGAACTTCAAGGCAGCGACAAAGGCTTTGGGGAAACAGGGTCCGAATGGTATTTAATGACGCTGTGGAAATCGTGTGCAAGATTGGAAGGCTGTAAAGGATGCACAGTCGCCCTCACCAAAGCCACGTGAAAGGCTAGAAGGGAGCGCTGATCACAGCCCTATCCTATGCCAGAAAGATGTTGAATTGAAGGAAGCCATCGCTGCACTTTGGTTTCAAGGTGCTAAATGTGGCGAGCCCAGCGCAGGTCTGAGTCCATGACCATACCAAGGAGCTAAGTGTACCAAGGAAGCGATGGGAACGTACAGGTTCGAGCTTCTTTGCACCAACCCCAAGGAGGGAAATTTCTCATAGCCTTACGGGTGAAAGGAGGCTCGACGCACTTTTCGGGCGAAAGGTCCATCCCAAGTCGCGTGAGAGAGATGGACATTATTTAAGGCTAGCTGAAAACGACGCTGAATGGTTGGCCGTGACTTGCTTGCTGTCGAACGGGCAACGACAGCGGCATGTACAGAGAAAGCTGCTTTGCGAGGAATTATCGATTGCAGGCCTGCCATTAGCACATTAAAGAGTGTAGGACTCAGAATACTTCATTGGGATACGCCTTGATGAACAGATGCTTGGGGCTATAGCCGTGGGATGTGCGGACAGCGACAGTTCGGTCCATAAGGAAATCGTGGAGCCAGCTGAAGAGTCGACCAGATACCACTAAAAAGCGGAAGGCGTGCAGCACACATATGTGCGAGACGATACCATAGGCGCGCTTGATGACTAGGAAAACTGATACAGCGATCCGCCGATGTGTACCAGCATGTTGAACTGTAGAAATGAGGTCAAGAACTGGATCCTTGGAGCTTCGGTGGCGACAAAAGCCGGCCATTTCGTGAGGGAACGCACCTTGCTTTCCGAGCCATCAGTCGAGACGATGAAAAAATATCCTCTCCATGAGTTTTCCAACACAGCTTGTCAGACCCACAGGGCGAAATGAGGAGAGGCGTCTGGGGGTTTGCCTGGTTTCAGGACTGGAACAACTAATGCCTTCTTCCAGGTAGATGGTGTAGGGATCTCTGTTGCCGCGGCATATTATAAATATGAAGGAGAGCTTGGAGTGACCGGTCGTCAAGGTTTCGCAGTGCGGCATAAGTGAGTTTATATATATAAGAAGGTCTGAAGAGCCAGACAGGATAAGGCGCACTGCGAATCAACACTAATGAGAAATGACCATGATCAATACCAACTAGCCAAGTAGCCTAGGGTAGCCAGTCCGACTTCGTCGTGAGTTACGTCCACATTTCTTTCTGCCGCATCACATCACAAGAACTATCCCAGTTCCTTATTTATTAAAAAAAAATGTTTGATGCTACTTGATTACACGCGTTCTTCAAGTGACTTCTTTCCACGTGCAAAGATAGACAACCAAATTGGTGCCAGAACACTTAGCTAACATATTGACTTTTCAGGTACGCCGCAAACAAGGCGTGCATCAGAGACGTGCCAGACCGTTTCGGACGACATTCAGAAGTATTGAGCGTGTAACAGAGTGCCTTGTTAAGATGACCCCAACTGTCATCATATTCCATGATCTTCGAAAGCTGGCAACAAAATTCGAACAGGTAAAAACAACCGTACGTGATGGAGTGCGCTCTTTTTCTTCCCTTTTCACATCACATCACGGAGCATTTTATCTGAGAGGCTGGCATGGTTCTCATTACACATTGATACCGTTGAATACAGTGGACTTTAGAAATGCCACTTTCAAGCCTTGCAAATCCCTGGAACTGGAGTTTGTGACGGCTCCTAAAAGTCCTCGATTTTCCTTCTTGTTGGTTTTCTTTTTTTTTCTCCCTCTCGTGGAGCTGCTGGTGTTAATTCCACTTGTCCAGAATCCGAACTATAGATTTGTAACCGTAGGAGTTAGCACACCCTTTGCAGTAGGAATCAGCTGCAAGATATTAATGGCACCCTTCATTATATTAATCGGTTTTCCTATCTGTCGTGTGATAACATTCAACAGTCGTCAGCAACGCTGTGAACTCTCTCATGTAGTACCTATAAATTATAATAATTTTTGCGAAATAATGAATCTGTGGTCATAAACTGTGTTTTACACCTCGGACAGCACGACGACCGTTTTTCTTTTTTATTATTATTCAAAAATTTAGTGGGAACTATGAACTGATGGAGTTTTACGCATCATGAGCTAGCTTTCGAAAAAAAAAAAGACGAAAAAGAAAAGAAAGAAAGAAAGAAAGAGAGAAAAGTATTAATATTCTTCATATGAAATAAATCTGGCATCGTGACATCGTGAGCATGCAGGGGAAAGGCACAATCTTAACACTTTGTGTTGCAGGTGTCAGGCGTGCCCAGCACTATCAGACGCGTTGACTGCTCATATATAGCATTCGCGGCCCAGCACATAAAATTCGGTCCAGGTAGGCATAATTATACATATCGTTTGCACTGCAGGCGGTGTGTGATCATGATAGGTTTCTTGATGTGTCTATAGCACACCTAAGTAAGGTGCACGACGCAAACATTTTCCGCACTTCAGGCTCGTCAAAAAGCTTTCCTTTTCTTTGGCCCTGAAAATTATCGTGTACTTGGGGATGCAGCTTAACCGCTCCGTGAGTATCTGCTCACACCGCACAGAGACTGTCCGCCGTATTCTCGAACAAGCCTCGACTCGACGCTCCGCCTCGACTCCAACGAGTGGAGAAAACTGGCGCTGCTCCACTCGAAGAGCCCATGCGTTTCATGAACCCGCTTCGGGGATTCCTCCGCCAAGGCGCTCCTCGAGAAACCGTCCTCGAATAAAGCTGTAGTCTCGCCCCCAGCCGTCTTTCGGGACCACTCGAAAATGTTAATTATCGTGCTTAACACACTTATGGCATGAAAACTAAATGTAATTCTTTGCTTTATTTCGGCCAACGTGCATTACAAATACAAACACAAAGGTCTGCAAGTGTTTGAAGAAGGGTGTAGGTGTTTCGAACAGGGAAACAGACTGATAGGTTTCCTAGTTTTCTGGTCTGGCAATTACAACCACAACGGCAGCAGCTAGCTTAAAGGCATGGTCACCTCGTGTCAAATAATATGAAAGATGATGTCACTGCATGTCACTCTTCTATTATGTTACAATATGTGGCGTGAATGACTGTTTGTTAGCGGATGGGTACGTTTACCCAACGCCTTGAGGGTAGCTATAAACAATCAAACAAACAAAACAGATTTTACAACAACATCCCGAGCAAAGAATCGGGGAGACCATTCTTGGGGAGTCACCGCGAGCATGTCGTACGAACTTTTATGGCCCTCAATCGCGCTCTGCCTAAACGGTGGAGCCTGTTATCCCACCCCACAAACGGAATTTGTACTATTGGAACAACAACTGCAAAAAAAAAAAAAGGAAAACGAGAGAAAAACAAAACATGAATGGAAGATTTGTTGAGCCGTTTCAGTGATACCTGGAGCAGGGGTTGAGCCAGTTTGATACAGTATAAAGATTACGGAAAACATTGAGGAGGCTGATCAAATGTTTATTTTTTTTTAGATGTCCAGTCAATGCACTGTTTCTTTTTTTGCACCACTTTTTGTGTGAAAACATCCTTCAAACACACCTTCTTTGTGCTAAATAGCGCGACAGAAGGAAAATTTATTACACCTTGTCTTGAAAAGTGTGCTTGCGAGAAGGTGTGGGATTTTTTCCACAACGCGGCACACCGTCGTTTCTGACACATTCACAATGTCTCCCGTGGCAGTTCGAAAAGTCCTATCGCCATAAAATCACATGTCGACGGGCAGCTGTAGCACAGGAGGTAGAGGCAGCCCACGATTGCGCACATTTTTCTCCACTGACAATGTATCCAAAAGGCTTCGTACAGTTTTCTTCATGAACCGGTACCGTATACCATATGAGGAACTCGTGATCATCAAAATGGTCAAAAGGAGTTTGATGACCTCTTATTGAACGTTGTCGCTCAGTGGTAATGTTGTCAGCACCCAGTTAAAGGCCATCGTGGCACAAAACGCAGTCGATGGACGCAGCGAACGACCTGTCTTCCGCCATGACACCAACCAAAATCAGGTTGAGGAGCGTTCTCGAGGTAGCACCGATGCTACCTCAAGATTTTCGAGGAATGCACGGAGGAATTCCTCTACTCGAGGAGAGTTTCGAGTCAAGGTCGATTTATGAAGCGCAAAACTGGCCTCGAGGAGCAGCTCGAGTCACGGTTCGAGTCGAGGCTCGTTCAAGAATACGGCGGTATGTCACCTTAACAGCAAATCAGCACGCCCTCAATGCAAAATTTTCACCGACAAGAGTGCGCATTGAGAATGCATTTGTGGGCCTGAAGGGAAGGCTTCGGCAACTTTTGCATCGGCTTTTCGTCGAGAAAATGAGCAAGTTAATTATTGCGTGCGGTTTTCTTCACAATTTGTGTATCAAAGCGGGTGACAATGACGTGCCACCCTCAAACTACGAATGCACTTCGAGTAACTGTGAATAGCTGGGGCACCTGAGGACACTCAGAACTTTGACGCTGTGACAGCCAGGGAAGTCCTACCGCGCCGCAGTGGGAAGCTCAAAAGGCATAGAGTGATGCATGCCATTAGTAGTAATAGGCCTTGTCCAGGCTACAGGGTGTCCAAACTACAGGTTCCCTGTCCTGAGCCCTGCGCGTATTTTTCCCAGCGCGGCGCCAGTGCGGAGGGTTGTCCGCGCGCTTATCGGCGGGGAGGGCTGCGCGTGCGCTCATCGTAGTGTATTTTTCAGCCTGGGCGGACTTCTTTGGCCATACATGGGCCGACTTCACATATTTTTCCGATACAACAGGTGAGCGGTTTACATGCAGAGACATGCAAAGAAGGGTCATACACAAAAAGTACAAGTGAAAATATATTTATTAATGCCAGTCAAGTTGCCAATTGTAAAGCCAATAGTGCTGGGAATTGTGCCAATTGTGATGCCAATCAGGTGAAGGAGAAAAACCCAGCCGAAAAACCTTCACAACCTGTAATAGAAGAAAAACAACACACATAATAAAGAACATACTTACTCATTGCCAATTTCACAGATTCCATATGGATATGACTCAATGGCATTAAAGAGGTATCTCTTATCAAAGTGGGCCAACTTCTTTCGTCATTTTTCAATCTGCGCCGAATTTTTTCGCGACTTTTTCCCGTGCGCGACAGGCGGCGCTCGGGTAGAGGGCTGCTGCGGTGGGCGAAGCGTGGCCGGAGGGTTGCGTGAGCGCTTACTTGCTCACATTTTTCAACCTGGGCCGACTTCTTTCATCATTTTTCAATCTGTGTCGACTTCAAAAGCAATTTTTTCCCGCTACAGCAGGTGTGCAGTAGGCGATTTACATGCAAAGGATAGCCATACACAAAAGTACAAGTGAAAATATATTTATTAAAGTCATTAGTGTCAGGAATTATGTTATGACTCCGTGTGAAGGAGAAAAACTCAGTCAAAAATCTGATGCAATAGCATTGAAGGGGTATTTTATTAGTGATAATCACGCAAGTTTTCAATTAAGCAGAAGGAGTAGCACATTTTTAATAAAAGAAGATATTTTTAATCAATACGATTACTATCAAATTAAAAGTTTTATTATAAAAAGTCTAACATGACAACCATAGCGGAGTTTTAATTACATAGTTCTAATATGTAACTTCATGCGCAACAGCTAATATTCCATTATGATACATTTAATCAAAGAATATATTTTTAATCAATATAATTACAATCAAAATTAAAAGTTTTATTATAAAAAGTCTAACATGGCCACCATACTGGAGCTTTAATTACAAGTGCCGATATATGTATGTGAACAGCAGAGAACCTGGAAGACCATGAGACACGAACACGAGAGGAAATAAAATCTATAACAATACATTGGTTAATCAAAACAACAGAGGAGGAGAATAATCTATCATTTTAACTATCATAAAATCATCCTCGTGACTTCCCCATACAATTTTCATTCTAAGGGACACTACAAACCTTACTTTGTTTTATGAATTCAACACAGAAAATATATTAAAAAATGAACATCAACACATAGCACGCTCCTAGCCAACAATCTGCTCTAATAATATCTGCCCTGATTTGTTGAAGACGGGAGGCGTACACCTGACAGTGTACACCCGTACACAGGGAAGATTATTCCAACATTCCACAATTAATCAATTTCAAAACAACAGACAGGAAAATATTACTGAAACAAGATCAACAGCTAAAGCGAGCCAAAATCCAACACGTAAACAAGAGGTACACAAAGGATAAATAGTTGAAGAACAATCTAACAAAACAAGAAACATGCACGGATGAATAGCAGAGAAACACTCTAAACGGTGCATCTACCAACGGTAAACAACAGACACATGCAGGAAAATAATTGAAAAAGAATCAATCGAAACGATAAACATGCACGGATGAATAGCAGAGAAACGCTTTGAACGATGCATCTGCCAACATGTAAACAACACACCGGAAAATAATAGCGAAACGAACTATCAAACATTACAATTTGAAATAATATATCTTTTGAACTATCATAAAATCAACCTTGCGAGCTAACAATATAGAATTTTCATCCTACTCAGGCACTATAAACATTACCTTGACAGAGCTATCCAAACACGCACCACAGCTATGCTTTACAATAATTACAACCAGACTCGAGACCCGGCGGGGTCACTCTCTCCCTCTATGCAGCCCGGTGGGGTCACTCTCTCCATCTATACAGCCCAAAGCCAGCCAGTTGTCAATCTGTGGGGGTGGGGAAATCCTCTCTCTTTTTCACATTCTTTTCTCCATAAGGAAATATTCTTAGGTTCGGTGTACAGAGACGAATTTTTTTTATTGATCGCCAAATAGACATTGGAATTATTCGACTCTCAAGAACACAATAAGAATTCTATCAAAAACAATAGAATGCAAAAAATCTAAGAATAGACTTCCTAAGCCAACGAGAAAATATTATCGGTGCAAACAATACTCAACGAGAAACGTTGCATTTAATGTATTTCAGATCAGACACAACTATTAGGCAATCATTATTCTCAACTTACAAAATATCAATCGAGTGAAAGTCAAGTTTATTCAGTGATAGAAACAATACTGATTCGAAAACGAGAAACAAACTTAATTACATATTTTTTATGTTAACTTTGCAATACATGCAGAAGCCACAAACAACTCATCTGAAATGCAAATTATTGTGTTTGCTATAGCGGAAATCAACGCACACAACAGTCCAATCTAGTAGAATATTTTTATTAATATCAATCGAGTGATCATCTGAAACATAGTCAAAGCAGTAATTAATTTACGAAAACATTTTCCTAACCAAGTGCGCAAATACATCACAGAAACACGTCTTTTTCATTGAGGACCCAATAGTGGAAATAAAATATCAATCGAGTGAAAGTCAAGTTTATTCAGTGATAGAAACAATACTAATTCGAAAACGAGAAACAAATTTAATTACATATTTTTTATGATAACTTTGCAACAGTAATTTCTACATGCAGAAGCCACAATCAACTCATCTGAAATGTAAATTATAGTGTTTGCTACAGCGAAAATCAACGCACACAACATTCCCAACTAATAGCATATTTTTATTAATATCAATCGTGTGATCATCTGAAACAAAGTCAAAAGCAGTAATTAATTTAGGCAAACATTTTTCGTAATCACGCAGCGCAAATATACATCACAGAAACAAGTCTTTTCCATTCAGGACCCACTAGTGTAAACGAAGTGAGAGAGGGAAGCTGAGTTCCCGTACACTTTCATTAAGGTTACACCCGCAGGGAGTAGGGGAATCCAACAACGGTCTTGGTATACAAAGGCATAAACCGACTCCAGCAAGTCAAGTTAGGGAAGGATGGGCTCTAGCGCTGTCTTGTACATAGAATCATTGAAAGCAAACATTTTTTTCCTTACACATCACATCTTTTTGTAAATTGAATTTCATAATTCTCACGGCAGGTGGAACATTCTAAACGCGATAATAAATTTTTAATTAAATGTCGAGGCGCACTACAAAACAGAACAGACAATTGCTATACATTGAAGAGATGGACGGATTTTGTACTCGTTACCATACGTCATGGGAGGACCTAATAAAAAGCTGCTTCGAAAAGGAGGAGCCGCGAAACGATTCATTTATCGCTGCATTTCAATACGTCCTAGACATGGTCGTATTCGGAGATATGTCACAAATTATGGAATTCATGATGCGAGAACTTGTATGTCGAATCTACAATAGTTATAAAAATATTTGCACGTCAACATCGGAAGGACCGTTTGGATTGATGGTGAAGTTTTTGAGGTTTGCTAACGAAGAATTGAAATACACTAGACCAAACGTAATTGTAATCATTGCAATGGGCATTGCATTAATAAAGAAATTATTAAGAAATTGCAAATTATCATATACAAGCAGTCTATATCGCACGATTCATTACGGATTTGTTGAAATTACACCTAACGGTTGAAATAGAAAGTACATAAAAATCGTATCACGTGGTATATTCCACCCTAGAACCTCTATACATTTATTTTATTCTACCAGTCAAGGATGTCGAATGAACAGAAGTTCAATATTGTCGTGCAAGGTCTGATGTATCATCACTTATTGAAACTCAACAAACATATCAATTGCGGTGAGCCACCGGACGATTTTCATCTAATACTCTCTTGTACACCATTCAAGAATCTTCATACAAAGAAAGGAAGCATCAATAAGAGACTGTGCAAGTTCGTCGCAACAAAGTGCAAGTTGTTGAAGCAATACAAACACGGCGACAACATACCACCTGCGTTAATCAACGCTGGATTTAAGCGCCAAATAATCAGAATAAATTACTTGATGTCTTCGGAATTCATCAATCAAGACAACAAACGAAAACTGCGGAGTTTTGGAATTGAACTGTAATTTATCGAAATAAACAAGTGTATAATTGAAATAATAATTGTATTCTTTGTCATCATTGTAATGTATTCTACACAGCGCAACGAAAACAGCTTATGGCTAGATTGAAGATTGCTAAGGAGACACTACATACAAGGATCTTCGCACGGAATCAGCGCTGGCAATCAAAAAGATTTTTACACGACCACACTCTATACAACACCGACACCCGAAGGAAAGAATTGTAGAAGAATCGATAATAGAAATTTAGAGGCATGTTACATCAATCTTTGTTTACAAAGAGGATCACTAATATTTTGCGAAAGCTTATTTTATGAATTAAATTGCACAGCGGATATATTTTCTCAAACAATTGGACAGATGACAATACTATATTGAAAGGAATCTATTATCAAATGACGCGATGCAAGTGATGGACATGCATGATGCGCTAGCGGAGTCTACAATTCTAATCATCATAACATGCGGCACACAATTCCAATAAGATTTGGGGAGAATCAAATCACGCAAAAGTCATCAGAAATGTTTAACCAATATACAATGAAGATGACCACTATCCATAAGATACATAATTATAATAAGTAAATATTCCTTTTGCAAACTTAACCAGAGCAGCACCCATAAACGGAGCTCCAATTCACAGAATGTACACGAGGTTTTTCATTAGCCATACTGAAAAACTATGAGTCTGTTCATTATGTCACGGCATATGAGGCACTACAAATGGGAAGGGCATACTTTAATTTTAGAAGATTTTATCTGATAATGAAACAAAACGCAAACTCCAACACCAAAGGTCCTTGTTTAAATTTTCAAAGTCAAAACTGTATACTCTTTCTTACAATTTTTTAATATATAGATTAAAAATTTCACAGCTTTAGCTGGCTCACTTAGATACGCGAAGGTTTTAAGAACTCTTTCACGATGACAAAGAATTTAATCGAGTGTATTGATATTTTCTATATACTCTATAACATAATGTGAATTCTCCATGACGCGAATAGTAAAAGTTACGATTATTTTTCGAATGAAATTTACTTAAAACTCGAAGAAATGGTCATCCGCGTCGTCGAACCCGTTTCCGGAAGAAAGCAACACGCTCGCGTGCGGTACCGCGTTAACGCGTCGGGCGCAAAATCGCGTTCGGTTTCGGGTACGGCATTGGGGAAATGCGCCCCGGCGTGTTGCCGAAACGCATTCGACGACGCGGATGACCATTTCTTCGAGTTTTAAGTAAATTTCGTTGGTCATGTTTGCAAAAGGAATATTTACTTATTATAATTATGTATCTTATGGATAGTGCTCATCTTCATTGTATATTGGTTAAACATTTCTGATGACTTTTGCGTGATTTGATTCTCCTCAAATCTTATTGGAATTGTGTGCCGCATGTTATGATGATTAGAATTGTAGACTCCGCTAGCGCATCATGCATGTCCATCACTTGCATCGCGTCATTTGATAATAGATTCCTTTCAATATAGTATTGTCATCTGTCCAATTGTTTGAGAAAATATATACGCTGTGCAATTTAATTCATAAAATAAGCTTTCGCAAAATATTAGTGATCCTCTTTGTAAACAAAGATTGATGTAACATGCCTCTAAATTTCTATTATCGATTCTTCTACAATTCTTTCCTTCGGGTGTCGGTGTTGTATAGAGTGTGGTCGTGTAAAAATCTCTTTGATTGCCAGCGCTGATTCCGTGCGAAGATCCTTGTATGTAGTGTCTCCTTAGCAATCTTCAATCTAGTCATAAGCTGTTTTCGTTGCGCTGTGTAGAATACATTACAATGATGACAAAGAATACAATTATTATTTCAATTATACACTTGTTTATTTCGATAAATTACAGTTCTATTCCAAAACTCCGAAGTTTTCGTTTGTTGTCTTGATTGATGAATTCCGAAGACATCAAGTAATTTATTCTGATTATTGGGCGCTTAAATCAAGCGTTGATTAACGCAGGTGATATGTTGTCGCCGTGTTTGTATTGCTTCAACAACTTGCACTTTGTTGCGAGGAACTTGCACAGTCTCTTATTGATGCTTCCTTTCTTTGTATGAAGATTCTTGAATGGTGTACAAGAGAGTATTAGATGAAAATCGTCCGGTGGCCCACCGCAATTGATATGTTTGTTGAGTTTCAATAAGTGATGATACATCAGACCTTGCACGACAATATTGAACTCCTGTTCATTCGACATCCTTGACTGGTAGAATAAAATAAATGTATAGAGGTTCTAGGGTGGAATATACCACGTGATAAGATTTTTATGTACTTTCCATTTCAACCGTTAGGTGTAATTTCAACAAATCCGTAATGAATCGTGCGATATAGACTGCTTGTATATGATAATTTGATCTGATTGTTTTCTTTATTAATGCAATGCCCATTGCAATGATTACAATTACGTTTGATCTAGTGCATTTCAATTCTTCGTTAGCAAACCTCAAAAACTCCACCATCAATACAAACGGTCCTTCCGATGTTGACGTGCAAATATTTGTATAACTATTGTAGATTCGACATACAAGTTCTCGCATCTTGAATTCCATAATTTGTGACATATCTCCGAATACGACCATGTCTAGGACGTATTGAAATGCAGCGATAAATGAATCGTTTCGCGGCTCCTCCTTTTCGAAGCAGCTTTTTATCAGGTCCTCCCATGACGTATGGTAACGAGTACAAAATCCGTCCATCTCTTCAATGTATAGCAATTGTCTGTTCTGTTTTGTAGTGTAGTCGACATTTAATTAAAAATTTATTATCGCGTTTAGAATGTTCCACCTGCCGTGAGAATTATGAAATTCAATTTACAAAAAGATGTGACGTGTAAGGAAAAAAATGTTTGCTTTCAATGATTCTATGTACAAGACAGCGCTAGAGCCCATCCTTCCCTAACTTGACTTGCTGGAGTCGGTTTATGGCTTTGTATACCAAGACCGTTGTTGGATTCCCCTACTCCCTGCGGGTGTAACCTTAATGAAAGTGTACGGGAACTCAGCTTCCCTCTCTCACTTCGTTTACACTAGTGGGTCCTGAATGGAAAAGACTTGTTTCTGTGATGTATATTTGCGCTGCGTGATTACGAAAAATGTTTGCCTAAATTAATTACTGCTTTTGACTTTGTTTCAGATGATCACTCGATTGATATTAATAAAAATATGCTATTAGTTGGGAATGTTGTGTGCGTTGATTTTCGCTGTAGCAAACACTATAATTTACATTTCAGACGAGTTGATTGTGGCTTCTGCATGTAGAAATTACTGTTGCAAAGTTATCATAAAAATATGTAATTAAGTTTGTTTCTCGTTTTCGAATTAGTATTGTTTCTATCACTGAATAAACTTGACTTTCACTCGATTGATATTTTGTTTCCACTATTGGGTCCTCAATGAAAAAGACGTGTTTCTGTGATGTATTTGCACACTTGGTTAGGAAAATGTTTGCCTGAATTAATTACTGCTTTGACTATGTTTCAGATGATCACTCGATTGATATTAATAAAAATATTCTACTAGATTGGGATGTTGTGTGCGTTGATTTCCGCTATAGCAAACACAATAATTTGCATTTCAGATGAGTTGTTTGTGGCTTCTGCATGTATTGCAAAGTTAACATAAAAAATATGTAATTAAATTTGTTTCTCGTTTTCGAATCAGTATTGTTTCTATCACTGAATAAACTTGACTTTCACTCGATTGATATTTTGTGAGTTCATAATAATGATTGCCTAATAGCTGTGTCTGATCTGAAATACATTAAATGCAACGTTTCTTGTTGAGTATTGTTTGCACCGATAATATGTTCTCGTTGGCTTAGGAAGTCTATTCTTAGATTTTTTTGCATGCTATTGTTTTTGATTCTTTGATTCTTATTGTGTTCTTGAGAGTCGAATAATTCCTATGTCTATTTGCGATCAATAAAAAAAATTCGTCTCTGTACACCAAACCTAAGAATATTTCCTTTTGGAGAAAAGAATGTGAAAAAGAGAGAGGATTTCCCCACCACCACAGATTGACAACTGGCTGACTTTGGGCTGTATAGAGGGAGAGAGTGACCCCGCCGGGTCTCGAGTCTGGTTGTAATTATTGTAAAGCATAGCTGTGGTGCGTGTTTGGATAGCTCTGTCAAGGTAATGTTTATAGTGCCTGAGTAGGATGAAAATTCTATATTGTTAGCTCGCAAGGTTGATTTTATGATAGTTCAAAAGATATATTATTTCAAATTGTAATGTTTGATAGTTTGTTTCGCTATTATTTTCCGCTGTGTTGTTTACATGTTGGCAGATGCATCGTTCAAAGCGTTTCTCTGCTATTCATCCGTGCATGTTTATCGTTTTGATTGATTCTTTTTCAATTATTTTCCTGCATGTGTCTGTTGTTTACCGTTGGTAGATGCACCGGTTAGAGTGTTTCTCTGCCATTCATCCGTGCATGTTTCTTGTTTTGTTAGATTGTTCTTCAACTATTTATCCTTTGTGTACTTCTTGTTTACGTGTTGGATTTTGGCTCTCTTTAGCTGTTGATCTTGTTTCAGTAATATTTTCCTGTCTGTTGTTTACTCGTTGGCAGATGCACCATGTAGAGTGTTTCTCTGCTATTCAGCGTTAGCTCTGTGCTGTATTAAATTATTCATCGTGTGCTGTTCAAAGTGTTTCTCTGACATTCATCCGTGCATGTTGATCGTTTTGATAGATTCTTTTTCATTTATTTTCCTGCATGTATCTGTTGTTTATGTGATGTGTTTTGGTTCTCTATTAGCTGTTGATCGTTTTTCTCATTATTTCCGTATGTCTATGCTGTTTACTTAATCAGAAATTGATTAATTGTGTAATGTTGGAATAATCTTCCCTATTGCGCTCGAAAATGTTCATAACTGTCAGGTGTACGCCTCCCGTCTTCAACAAATCAGGGCAGATATTATTAGAGCTGATTGTTGGCTAGGAGCGTGCTATGTGTTGATGTTCATTTTTTAATATATTTTCTGTGTTGAATTCATAAAACAAAGTAAGGTTTGTAGTGTCTCTTAGAATGAAAATTGTATGGGGAAGTCACAAGGATGATTTTATGATAGTTAAAATGATAGATTATTCTCCTCCTCTGTTGTTTTGATTAACCAATGTATTGTTATAGATTTTATTTCCTCTCGTGTTCGTGTCTCATGGTCTTCCAGGTTCTCTGCTGTTCACATACATATATCGGCACTTGTAATTAAAGCTCCGGTATGGTGGTCATGTTAGACCTTTTATAATAAAACTTTTAATTTTGATTGTAATTATATTGATTAAAAATATATTCTTTGATTAAATGTATCATAATGGAATATTAGCTGTTGCGCATGAAGTTACATATTAGAACTATGTAATTAAAACTCCGCTATGGTTGTCATGTTAGACTTTTTATAATAAAACTTTTAATTTGACAGTAATCGTATTGATTAAAAATATATTCTTTTATTAAAAATGTGCTACTCCTTCTGCTTAATTGAAAACTTGCGTGATTATCACTAATAAAATACCCATTCAATGCTATTGCATCAGATTTTTTACTGAGTTTTTCTCCTTCACACGGAGTCATAACATAATTCCTGACACTAATGACTTTAATAAATATATTTTCACGTGTACTTTTGTGTATGGCTATCCTTTGCATGTAAATTGCCTACTGCACACCTGCTGTAGCGGGAAAAAAATTGCGATTGAAGTCGACACAGATTCAAAAATGATGAAAGAAGTCGGCCTAGGCTGAAAATTGTGAGCAAGTAAGCGCTCACGCAACCCTCCGGCCACGCTCCGCCCACCGCAGCAGCCCTCTACCCGAGCGCCGCCTGTCGCGCACGGGAAAAAGTCGCAAAAAAATTCGGCGCAGATTGAAAAATGACGAAAGAAGTTGGCCCACTTTGATAAGAGATACCTCTTTAATGCCATTGAGTCATATCCATATGGAATCTGTGAAATTGGCAATGAGTAAGTATGTTCTTTATTATGTGTGTTGTGTTTCTTCTATTACAGGTTGTGAAGGTTTTTCGGCTGGGTTTTTCTCCTTCACCTGATTGGCATCACAATTGGCACAATTCCCAGCACTATTGGCTTTACAATTGGCAACTTGACTGGCATTAATAAATATATTTTCACTTGTACTTTTTGTGTATGACCCTTCTTTGCATGTCTCTGCATGTAAACCGCTCACCTGTTGTATCGAAAAAATATGTGAAGTCGGCCCATGTATGGCCAAAGAAGTCTGCCCAGGCTGAAAAATACGCTACGATGAGCGCACGCGCAGCCCTCCCCGCCGATAAGCGCGCGGACAACCCTCCGCACTGGCGCCGCGCACGGAAAAATACGCGCAGGGCTCAGGACAGGGAACCTGTATTTTGGACACCCTGTAGCCTGGACAAGGCCTATTACTACTGCCATTGGCTTGTGATGGGCCATCACTGTGCATGTGTTGTGTTTTTCTGTTTTGTTTTTTAGTCATCTCAGACAACACGGTAATAGTGATGTTGAACTTAAAAAGAGAGGAGATAGTATGGACGGACGGACACAGGTCATGCTCCCTCTCTGCACAAGATAACGTAATGCATCGTACTTACTCTGCTTCTGTAATGACTGTTAAGACTAGCCGCATGACACTACGATGCCAACAGAAAGAGCCTCTCCTACTGACTGCGCATAGAGTGTCTCTCCTGACGTGCTACTGCGTCACCTTATCTTCAACTTCGTACACTTGACGGACTAATTTCTTTTCCTTCTACAGCTGAACACGACTATCGTGATCAAATTGGAACCAGAGCAACTGTGTAGAAAGTCACCATCTTAACTATTCAGGCATGACAGATGGTTTATGTTTGTCTTTATTGTTCAATAAACTCATGTTCTATTTAAAATATAAGAAGGTTCCGTTGAACCTGCTTCATCATGTGCACTTATTTATTTCTCTATACCAGTGACGCAAAAGGCAGCTCGTAAAAAACTCCATCTTTTCATAGTATACTTCTTTTCTTTGTATTTTTCCAGCTCTTCTCTTCTTCCTTTCTGCTTCATTCTCAGCCCGCGTCTTTGCCTTTCGTTCCTCAATTTCGTCAATCGTGTCAAAAAACATCTTCATGTCGTGCACCCGTGATTTAATTTGGCGCCTTCTCTTCTTCTTTGGGCGCACACGGGCTTAATTTTTAGCGAGCCGAGTGCAGCGGCATTCTGTTGCTTCCCTTCCACGCATGTCTGCCTGTCTACTTTTCTCTGCTACACACCACAACTGGTGACCTGGTGGTGACTGGTGACCACGACTGGTGACAATGGTGACCCATTCCCTCCGACGCTCCGTTGGAGCCACCGTCGCCCCCGTTTCCCACTCGCTCTTGTCGAGGACTCTTCCCCCGCCTTGCCTCTTCCGAAGCCTAGTCGCAACGTTACTTGGGTCCACAACTGTGTCCACAATTGTGTCCACAGTTGTGTCCACAACTCCACGTCGCCTCCTCTCGGAGGGGGGGCGGGGGCCCTGTAGCGGCCACAGGCCGGCGCCACCGGAAGATACGCGCCAAAAATAAAAGTTGACGGGCGCTCACGGGCTCAAGTTTTTAGCGAGCCGAGTGCAGCGCATTCTATGGCTTCCCTTCAAAGCATGTCTGCCTGTCTACTTTGCTCTACTACGCACCGCAACTGGTGACCCGCACAATGGACATTCTGAAGCACCGTCGCCCCCGTTCCCCAACTCGCTCTTGTCGAGGACTCTTACCCCGCCTTGCCTCTTCGCAAAGTTACTTGAGCAACTCCGCTTCGTGTCCACAACTCCAAGTCGCCTCCTCTCTGAGGGGGGGGGGGGGAGAGCCCTGTAGCGGCCACTGGACGGGGCCACCAGAAGATACGCGCCAAAAATAAAAGTTGACGCGCGCTCACGGGCTCAAGTTTTTAGCGAGCCGAGTGCAGCGGCAGTCTGTTGCTTCCCTTCCACGCATGTCTCTGCCTGTCTGCTTTTCTCTGCTACACACCACAACTGGTGACCCGAGCAATGGACATTCCCTCCGACGCTCCTTTGGAGCCACCGTCGCCCCCGTTCCCCACTCGCTCTTGTCGAGGTCTCTTCTTCCGCCTTGCCTCTTCCGAAGCCTCGTCGCAAAGTTACTTGGGCAACTCCGTTTCGTGTCCACAACTCCACGCCGCCTCCTCTCTAGGGGGGGGGGAGAGCCCTGTAGCGGCTGTTGTGGAACTTCCACTCTAAGAATGACTGGACCTGAATTCCGCAGCTCCCAAACACAACGAACCCTTTATTATGATGAGAAGTCCTTTGAAGACAGCTCCCAGCGTTGCAGCCGTCTCGCAGAGCATCCGGTTCCAAGCAGGCCGGATCGCAGAATGCCAGAACGGGCGCTTCCCTCGCGTGGTTAGCTTTTCCCGGCCTCGTCTTTCACACTTGTCAAAAAAATGTGTAACATCCTCCCCCGCGCAAAAAAAAAATGTTCAAGTCACTCAAGAGTCAATTACAGTCAAGTTCTAATGGGTACAGTAACTGTACAGGGCGACGAGTCACAGTTCCACTGGGTAGCCTGACTTGACAGGCACGTACGTTGCCGTCTCGCCCCCTATACAGCTCGGTCACCTTCACGAGCTTCCACATGCTCCTTGGCGCCTTGTCTTCATGCAGTAGGACCACATCACCTTCGCCAATTGCTCTTTGGTTACGTTGAGCGCGACACAAATGTGCCGCCCGAAGTTCAAGGAGGTACTCGTGTTTCCACCTCTTCCAAAACCTGTCCGCAATCTGTTGTCGGTGACGCCATCTTTTGACCGCTGTAATGGCTGTCGAAGGCTTCACAGGAGCCGCAGGTTGTTCCGGCAAGGCCGTCAAAGTCTTTCCGATCAGCAGGTGCGCTGGAGTGAGCGCGATGGGTTCCTCTGGACTCGAATGTAGAAAGGTTAATGGTCTTGAGTTTACGACAGCTTCTACTTCTGAGAGAAGCGTTTCTAGCTCCTCGAATGTGAGACTTTTGCGACCCAGGGATCGGCGTAGACAGTTCTTGACAGTTCGAACCATCCGTTCCCACATGCCGCCCCACCAGGCTGCACTCTCGACTATAAATTGCCAGTGAATCCGTTTTGTCGAGACAAAATCTTGAAACTCGGTGCTGCACATGGCTTTCCAGAGCTCTCGGATGTCTCGCGCCGCTTTCTTGAAGGCCAGAGCGTTGTCGCTGTAGATGGTAGACGGTACCCCTCTCCTTGACAAAAATCGCCGGAATGCCATGACGAAGGCTCTCGCTGTTAAATCCGTCGCCAACTCCAGATGTACAGCTCTCGTGGTCGCACAAGTGAAAAGTACGACATAACACTTTGGTGATGCCGTGTTGGTTGTGGTCTTCACATATAGGGGTCCAGCAAAGTCCACACCCGTGGTATCAAATGGGTGAGTCGGGTCGGTCCGGGTAGCTGGCAGCGGTGCTGTTGGCGCAGACGCTGGTCGTGCCCGGAATCTCACGCAGACAGCACACCGGTGGATGACCGACTTCACTGCATGTCTAGCTTGAAGCAACCACCATCTTTCACGCAAAGCCGACATTGTCGTCTGTACCCCGCCGTGTGGCATGCGTCGGTGCGTGTTCATAATAATCAGCCTAGCCAAGGCGTGGCATTTCGGTAGTATGATGGGATGTTTGATATCCTCACAGTTGTCTGAACACTGAAGCCGGCCCTCTAGCCGCATTACTCCACCTTCGTCGAGAAAAGGGTTGAGCTGAGCTATCCTTGAAGTTTCGCTTATTCTCCGATTCTTTGTCAGCGCTTGAATCTCTTCAGGAAAGACTTCCTTCTGAGTGTGTTTCACCCAAAACGTCTCTGACTCTGCTATCTCGATGGCTGTAGGCGGCCCGGTGGTTCGCACGCTACGACGGCAGTTTTCCGTGAACCTTCTGACCCAGCTGGTAACGCACAGAGCGCGGTTGTAGTCGCTGTACGTAGCAAGGTCGAATAGAGGGGAAGCTGCTTCTGCGCCAGTTGTCAGAACCGCCGCTTTTGTCATTTCATCCGTGACACTGCTGAAGGCACTGACATCATTCTGATGCTGTTCCGGCCAAAACTGCTCCGGCTTCGAAAGCCAAGATGGCCCCTCGAACCACTGTTTGTTTCGAGACAACGTCTTGACAGTTTGTCCTCTCGTCACCGCGTCCGCGGGGTTCTCATACCCAGGGCAGTGCCTCCACTGCTGCACACTGCTCTTTTCTTGGATCTCAGCTACCCTGTTTCTGACGAAGGGTTTCCACCTGCTTGCTTTACTCTGGATCCAACTTAGTGTAATAGTGGAGTCTGTCCAGAAAGTCATCTCCTCATCCGGTAGAGCCAGTGCTTGATGTAGAAATTTCCCGATTCGAACACCAACCACAGCTCCCAGTAGATCTAGTCTGGGTAGCGTGATGACTTTCAGTGGCGCCACGCGTGATTTGGCGAAGAGTAGAACCACTTTCGTCTCCATGGTGTCACTTGTGCTTCGAAGGAATGCACACGCTCCATAGGCACTTGGACTGGCGTCTGTGAAGATGTGGAGTTGATACCGTACCGAACCACTCTCCGGGAGTACGCATCGTTGCACGGACACGTCCCGTAGGTCGGGTAGCTCAGCGCGCCACGCATGCCACTTCTTGGCCAAATCGTCAGGAATTCTGGTATCCCAATCCAGCTTCGCCTTCCAAAGCTCTTGGAAGAGCATCTTAGCTCTGATAGTGTACGGGGATAAGAAGCCTAACGGGTCGAACAGCCTAGCGGACGCTCCCAATATAGCCCTCTTGGTGTCTCTCATGTCAGAGATTACTTCCATGAGATGATCCGCTGAGAACCGTAACCTGTCGCTGCGCCTATCCCACGCCACACCGAGGACCTTGGTCTGCGACAGCTCTGAAAACTGCTTCTCGTCGTTCAGGCTGCCAACGTGTGTATTCAAGAACATGTCTTGGAGCTCAGCTGAATTTCAAGTCCATTTCGATAACTTCATGCCTGCCTTCTCTAGGAGGTCTTGAGCCCTTTGGACGATTTTCTTTCCTTCTTCATCGTTGGCTACGCCAAGAAGCAGATCGTCGACGTAGAATGCGTCAATTAATTTGTTAACAAGGTCTCTATCGGGCTCGTCCACTGACCGTAGATGGTGCTGCAAAGTCGCAGTCAACAAGAAGGGACTTGACGTCGTACCGAAAGGCACTCTTGTCATTCTCCAGCACTGGACGTCTGGGTGTGGGTTGTTCTGCGATGGAGCTTGAGAGAACCACAAAAACCTCAGTGCATCCCTGTCTTCTTCTTTGATGCCAATCTGTAGGAACGCCTTTTGAATGTCAGCGGTGATTGCTACATTGTGTAATCTGAAGCGCAGCAATACGGGAATTAGATCTGCTCCTAATTTCGGGCCTTTCTCCAGATGATCGTTGAGTGAAGGAACACCTGGCGCGTGCGACGAGGCGTCGAACACCACTCGAACCTTTGTGGTTGATGACTCGTTACGGACCACAGCTCTGTGAGGCATGTAGTGGATCCGCCCAGGCTTCGCGCAGTTGGTGGTGACTACCTCTGCGTGCCCGTTTGTTAGGTAGTTCCGGATGACCTCGTCGTACTGCTGGATGGCGTCACTGTGGGCTAAACGTTTCACAAGCCCTTGCAACCGCTTTTCGGCGACTTCAAGGTTGCTGCCTAGCTCCCCCTTGAGACTTTTCCATGGCAAGGCCACTTCGTAGCGTCCGTCCAGCATCTTAATGTTTCGCTTAAACTCATCCAGCACTAGCTGGTCATGTTCGGTGTTGGTCATGACTTCATCCCGAATGCCGATGCTATCCAACTCCCAGAAGTTTTTTATCACGTCTTGTTCTTCGGCTGTGCATCCCATCCTTAGGACGCACACGGCTGTTGTCGATCGTTCCGTGCACTCACTGCTGAGACGAGAGGGTCCTTGGAAGGTCCAGCCAAAGACCGTATCAATGGCTACCAATCTGTCGTCCTGTTTGTCCCTCTTCACGTCTCCTGTTAAGAGTCTCCATAATTCGTCGCTGCCAACCAGTAGACCAATGCCTGCTTCACAGTTCACGCTTGGGAATAGAACGTCGTCCGCAATTAGATGTCCTTCTCGTCGTAACAATTCCACAAACTGCTGAGTGGTAGGCACTTCGGGAAGATCCTGGCAGATGAACGGGATAGTGACTGCACGTATCACGTAGTCAAATGGACTGTACTGGCTTCGCAGGTGCACTTCTACTACTCTCCCCAGGTGGACTTTGGTGGTTGTGGCTTGGTTTGCGAAGGTGTGGATGTGTAGTTTCGCCTCACCAACAACTTGTAACTTGAGCTTTTGCGCAATATCCTCTCGAATGAAGGT
This sequence comes from Ornithodoros turicata, assembly GCF_037126465.1. Taxonomy (NCBI): domain Eukaryota; kingdom Metazoa; phylum Arthropoda; class Arachnida; order Ixodida; family Argasidae; genus Ornithodoros; species Ornithodoros turicata. Next base: position 3,034,226 of record NW_026999342.1, read on the forward strand.
TTTTTGACTCCCTCCGTCCACCACCCCTCGTAGCTGGGTACACGCAGTGTCAGATGAAGCCCAAGCCCGAAAAGTTTGTAGTAGTACCTCCGTGTCATGAGGTCGCTTGTCTTTGTTACTTATGATCTGGTTGCTCGCTGCCATCACACTGGTCATCGCCACGGCGTCAGAAGCACGTCCAGGTTGTGATCGCGACGGGTCGCAGACTACGGCAACGTGCCTGCTGCCACAACTGCTGCAGGTCACTTTGGCGCGACAGTACCTTGAACGATGTCCTCTTCTGGTGCACCGGAAGCACCGCATCTCTTTCGCCAGCCTCTTCATTTTCTCGGCTACTGGTAGGTTCTCTTGGCAGTCTACCGTGTCGTGTTGAACTGAGGAGCAGAATGCACACTTTATAGCGCTCTCGGTGGTACTTTGAAGAACCATCCCAGTGGGAACACTCCTGCTTCCTTGGGCATGGTACGGTTTAGTCCCCGATGGCGGCTTGGAGTCTTTGACCCCCGATCGCTCTAGACTCTCCAATTCGATGCCAATGAAGTTGAGAACCTTAGTCAACTCATCTGTCCCTCCCTCGGCTGTAGCAACTTGAGCTTCCGGTGTGGCCGTCGCGCTCTGAACGGCTGTAGTGTCGCGGAGGGCAGTCGTTCCATACCGCACGGTCCTGTGATACTCGACAACCATTTCCGAAGGAAATCGCCGACAGAAGGATGTCCGCCAACATTGGTGCGTAGCTGCTTGTCATTACACCCAGGGCTTTCAGGCCACGAACATTGGCTTGAACGTGGTCGTACAGACGTCGGAGCCCTGACGGGTCTCTTCGGGACTTTACCCCTGGCAAAGTTCGTAGCTTGGCCAGATACTCTCGCTCAATCTGGTACGTATCTCCAAAACGCTGTACCAGGATCTCGATGGCGTCGTCATAGTTGCTAGCAGTTGCCTGCAACCCACGGATGGCGGCTGCAGCTCGGCCTTTCAGCAAAGTGGTCAAGTACTGCAACTTCTCAGTCTTGTTGAGTCGCCGGTTGTCATGCACCGCAGTGCGAAATTGCTCCCAGAACATCTGCCATTGGGTGAGCTCGCCCCGTAAGTCATCAGTTGCAGCTTTGGGAGCTTGACGCCTGCCGGAGCTTGCTCGCTGGCTCGTGGCGTGGGAGGCAAAAGGGCCTCTGAGGTCACCGAAGTTGCCTGCTGTTCCACGGAGTGAAGGTCGGCTAGACGGGTTTGCACCTCGGCCATGGCATTGGCCGCCTGTTCCTCATAACTAAACACGGTTTCGCATTCCGTTGCGAGTTCGTCCTCCTTGATGTAGACTTCAATCTCCTCATTCACCTTTCGGAGTTCCCGATCGGCCACTTCCAATCGAGCCAGTAGTCCATTCAACGTGGTCCTATTTACGCTGAGATTCTGTCGAAGGCCGATGACCTCGTTGACTATCCTCGTTACTTGTGCACGGCGTGCTGCTCGCTTGGTCTTGAGCCGGTCCATGGTTCCTCTCCGAATGTTCGAAGTCTCGTGCTGCGAAGACAGGTCCCGGGTTTCGGCACTAATGATGTTGTGGAACTTCCACTCTAAGAATGACTGGACCTGAATTCCGCAGCTCCCAAACACAACGAACCCTTTATCATGATGAGAAGTCCTTTGAAGACAGCTCCCAGCGTTGCAGCCGTCTCGCAGAGCATCCGGTTCCAAGCAGGCCGGATCGCAGAATGCCAGAACGTACGCTTCCCTCGCGTGGTTAGCTTTTCCCGGCCTCGTCTTTCACACTTGTCAAAAAAATATGTAACATCGGCCACAGGACGGGGCCACCAGAAGATACGCGCCAAAAATAAAAGTTGACGCGCGCTCACGGGCTCAAGTTTTTAGCGAGCCGAGTGCAGCGGCAGTCTGTTGCTTCCCTTCTACGCATGTCTCTGCCTGTCTGCTTTTCTCTGCTACACACCACAACTGGTGACCCGAGCAATGGACATTCCCTCCGACGCTCCTTTGGAGCCACCGTCGCCCCCGTTCCCCACTCGCTCTTGTCGAGGTCTCTTCTTCCGCCTTGCCTCTTCCGAAGCCTCGTCGCAAAGTTACTTGGGCAACTCCGTTTCGTGTCCACAACTCCACGCCGCCTCCTCTCTAGGGGGGGGGGAATCCTGTAGCGGCCACAGGCCGGCGCCACCAGAAGATACGCGCCAAAAGTAAAAGTTGACGCGCGCTCACGGGCTCAAGTTTTTAGCGAGCCGAGTGCAGCGGCAGTCTGTTGCTTCCCTTCCACGCATGTCTCTGCCTGTCTGCTTTTCTCTGCTACACACCACAACTGGTGACCCGAGCAATGAACATTCCCTCCGACGCTCCTTTGGAGCCACCGTCGCCCCCGTTCCCCACTCGCTCTTGTCGAGGTCTCTTCTTCCGCCTTGCCTCTTCCGAAGCCTCGTCGCAAAGTTACTTGGGCAACTCCGTTTCGTGTCCACAACTCCACGCCGCCTCCTCTCTAGGGGGGGGGGGGGGGGATCCTGTAGCAGCCACAGGCCGGCGCCACCAGAAGATACGCGCCAAAAGTAAAAGTTGACGCGCGCTCACGGGCTCAAGTTTTTAGCGAGCCGAGTGCAGCGGCAGTCTGTTGCTTCCCTTCCACGCATGTCTCTGCCTGTCTGCTTTTCTCTGCTACACACCACAACTGGTGACCCGAGCAATGAACATTCCCTCCGACGCTCCTTTGGAGCCACCGTCGCCCCCGTTCCCCACTCGCTCTTGTCGAGGTCTCTTCTTCCGCCTTGCCTCTTCCGAAGCCTCGTCGCAAAGTTACTTGGGCAACTCCGTTTCGTGTCCACAACTCCACGCCGCCTCCTCTCTAGGGGGGGGGGGGAATCCTGTAGCGGCCACAGGCCGGCGCCACCAGAAGATACGCGCCAAAAGTAAAAGTTGACGCGCGCTCACGGGCTCAAGTTTTTAGCGAGCCGAGTGCAGCGGCAGTCTGTTGCTTCCCTTCCACGCATGTCTCTGCCTGTCTGCTTTTCTCTGCTACACACCACAACTGGTGACCCGAGCAATGAACATTCCCTCCGACGCTCCTTTGGAGCCACCGTCGCCCCCGTTCCCCACTCGCTCTTGTCGAGGTCTCTTCTTCCGCCTTGCCTCTTCCGAAGCCTCGTCGCAAAGTTACTTGGGCAACTCCGTTTCGTGTCCGCAACTCCACGCCGCCTCCTCTCTAGGGGGGGGGGAATCCTGTAGCGGCCACAGGCCGGCGCCACCAGAAGATACGCGCCAAAAGTAAAAGTTGACGCGCGCTCACGGGCTCAAGTTTTTAGCGAGCCGAGTGCAGCGGCAGTCTGTTGCTTCCCTTCCACGCATGTCTCTGCCTGTCTGCTTTTCTCTGCTACACACCACAACTGGTGACCCGAGCAATGAACATTCCCTCCGACGCTCCTTTGGAGCCACCGTCGCCCCCGTTCCCCACTCGCTCTTGTCGAGGTCTCTTCTTCCGCCTTGCCTCTTCCGAAGCCTCGTCGCAAAGTTACTTGGGCAACTCCGTTTCGTGTCCACAACTCCACGCCGCCTCCTCTCTAGGGGGGGGGAATCCTGTAGCGGCCACAGGCCGGCGCCACCAGAAGATACGCGCCAAAAGTAAAAGTTGACGCGCGCTCACGGGCTCAAGTTTTTAGCGAGCCGAGTGCAGCGGCAGTCTGTTGCTTCCCTTCCACGCATGTCTCTGCCTGTCTGCTTTTCTCTGCTACACACCACAACTGGTGACCCGAGCAATGAACATTCCCTCCGACGCTCCTTTGGAGCCACCGTCGCCCCCGTTCCCCACTCGCTCTTGTCGAGGTCTCTTCTTCCGCCTTGCCTCTTCCGAAGCCTCGTCGCAAAGTTACTTGGGCAACTCCGTTTCGTGTCCACAACTCCACGCCGCCTCCTCTCTAGGGGGGGGGGGGGAATCCTGTAGCGGCCACAGGCCGGCGCCACCAGAAGATACGCGCCAAAAGTAAAAGTTGACGCGCGCTCACGGGCTCAAGTTTTTAGCGAGCCGAGTGCAGCGGCAGTCTGTTGCTTCCCTTCCACGCATGTCTCTGCCTGTCTGCTTTTCTCTGCTACACACCACAACTGGTGACCCGAGCAATGAACATTCCCTCCGACGCTCCTTTGGAGCCACCGTCGCCCCCGTTCCCCACTCGCTCTTGTCGAGGTCTCTTCTTCCGCCTTGCCTCTTCCGAAGCCTCGTCGCAAAGTTACTTGGGCAACTCCGTTTCGTGTCCACAACTCCACGCCGCCTCCTCTCTAGGGGGGGGGGGGAATCCTGTAGCGGCCACAGGCCGGCGCCACCAGAAGATACGCGCCAAAAGTAAAAGTTGACGCGCGCTCACGGGCTCAAGTTTTTAGCGAGCCGAGTGCAGCGGCAGTCTGTTGCTTCCCTTCCACGCATGTCTCTGCCTGTCTGCTTTTCTCTGCTACACACCACAACTGGTGACCCGAGCAATGAACATTCCCTCCGACGCTCCTTTGGAGCCACCGTCGCCCCCGTTCCCCACTCGCTCTTGTCGAGGTCTCTTCTTCCGCCTTGCCTCTTCCGAAGCCTCGTCGCAAAGTTACTTGGGCAACTCCGTTTCGTGTCCACAACTCCACGCCGCCTCCTCTCTAGGGGGGGGGGGGAATCCTGTAGCGGCCACAGGCCGGCGCCACCAGAAGATACGCGCCAAAAGTAAAAGTTGACGCGCGCTCACGGGCTCAAGTTTTTAGCGAGCCGAGTGCAGCGGCAGTCTGTTGCTTCCCTTCCACGCATGTCTCTGCCTGTCTGCTTTTCTCTGCTACACACCACAACTGGTGACCCGAGCAATGAACATTCCCTCCGACGCTCCTTTGGAGCCACCGTCGCCCCCGTTCCCCACTCGCTCTTGTCGAGGTCTCTTCTTCCGCCTTGCCTCTTCCGAAGCCTCGTCGCAAAGTTACTTGGGCAACTCCGTTTCGTGTCCACAACTCCACGCCGCCTCCTCTCTAGGGGGGGGGGGGGGGGAGAATCCTGTAGCGGCCACAGGCCGGCGCCACCAGAAGATACGCGCCAAAAATAAAAGTTGACGCGCGCTTACCGGCTCAAGTTTTTAGCGAGCCGAGTGCAGCGGGATTCTGTTGCTTCCCTTCCGCGCATGTCCGCCTGTCTACTTTTCTCTGCTACACACCACAGACCCTTAGGCAGACAAGTCAGTGGTTGGGGTCTGGGATGGCAGTTCTGATGAGCATGGTGCGTTTCTTTTTTGGGACACCGCACCACTGGCGTTACGCACAACTTCTGGCTCAAGGCTATCATCGAGAATTCTTATCTTGTCCAGTTGATCCTGGTACGGGACATGCTGTGGAGAATGACCAGAAGTGTACGTTGTTCTGCGTGCAGCAGTCCTCTTTCTTTTTTGCAGATGGTTTTGTACCTTGTGCTACACTGGTTGCCAGTCTTTGCTGTTCCTAGCCGTGCCTTGGTAACTTCTGCCATCCTGTTAAACGTTGCCCTCTTGCTCTTGATTTTTTAAGTTGTCCTACTTGAGGGAGGTATAAGGCGTACTGGTCAAGGATGATTTTTGTTTCTCCTTCTGACCACTCACAGCCTCAAGCTGAATGGTGAGAAATGGGAAAGGTTGTTTCGATACAGCTTCCATCTCAGTTTTCCAATTCTGCATAATTGCAACTGAAAGAAATAAGCATTTGGCTGTAATCTTTCTTGGTTTAGGTAAGTAAAAGTAAGGTGTAAAGAAGTGCCTTCAATGAGAAGGAAATATTTACCACTTATTTCTCGGGATTGTCTTGAGGTGTATGGGATTTATGGTGCAGCCCAACAGAAATATAATTTTGTATCGTGCACGGTTAAAGCGTCCATCCTGCGGCGCATCAGCGACAGTATGTACCGCGATGCTTTTCGATTTACGAGTACACCATAACTCGTGATGCAAAATGCAAACTTCCCTGCTCTGAACTGTGTGTGCTGTTAATTAGCTGTAAGAGGCGATGCACTGAGTAACGTGCTTTCCATGTTTCCCAAGTGCACGGGGCGATACAGTACTTTGAAAAACGCGGGCGGATCCGCGTCCGTGCGGTGCATGCACTTTCTCGAAACCGAATGTGAGCGACGGCTTCTTTCAACTTCTGGTATCGTCCGGGTCAAATTCCCCTGGCGGATTCTTAGTTCGCCGGTTTGGGCCCACCGAGCCGGGTTTCGTTCCCCTCCCGCGGATTCGTGTGCTGGCTCCACATCGACAAATGGTATTTGCCATAAGCATTCTATGACTTATAAGTAGTTTAGCACCTACAAACAAAAGAAACTGAAACGCACACTGTTATGATGCCCACAGATATTTTAGGTGTTTCGCAAAAGAATGTCAATTTCGAAAATCGCGGTATAGCAGTGATCACGCCACCGTCGCCAACACGGGAACCACGCCGATTCACGCCGCCGTCATCGGCCAAAAACAGCATTGGCACACACCTCTGGCCTTTACTCCAGTTCTCCTTTAATCAATCAAAAGTGGTGAAAAACAGTGTGGCGACAGGATGTTTGTCTTCAGCGTTGGATAAATCGTGTGTCACAAAGTGAACAGTAGCTTCAAGCCCAGGAAGAGAGGCTTAGGGATGTGGGGTATCTACGAGTGACCATAGTTTCGTTAGCTCGGCGAATGTTTCAAGACAGAATCTGGATTAAGAAGTGCCACACTGAGCAGGAATAACAGAGGACGACAAGGAAAATATCGGTCATTCCGTACGCGCATGGGGCGTCTCACTAAAGAAGTTGGGTTCAAAACATCATGTGAAGGTGGTTTTCAAGGGGGGAAAACAGATTATCAAGTTTGACTGAGAAGATAAATGATTCAGAAGAAAAGAAGGACTGTGCCACACGTCATCATAACATGTTTAGAGATTGCTCAGAGGGGGTGGTTTATCAGTTTAAGATGATGTGGGGCAGGTTATACACCAGCCAAACGGGTCGGTGTATTAATATCCACCTTGAGAACATCAAATAAGTTTAGATAGTTGTTGACCCATACTCCTGAAACAACATGTCACAGGTAACAAAATAAGATAATAACTTGAGGTCCCAGATCTATGGGACCACTTTCTGTACAAACTGACCAAAACTTTGTACCCCTGAACGAGTAAATAAATAAAAATATATAAATAAATAAACAAGTGCGGTTATAGACCAGTCTTTCAGGAATGGTAAATTTTGTGTAAGGTGGTCAGTGGGATAGAAAGAGAGTTGATAGATGCGGTGTTCATCAAGAGCAGTGATAACTTGATAAGCACGGAATCTACATCGCAGTGACCGAAAAGGAAGTGTAATTGATAGGGAAGTAACTAGATATGTCGGCTTCATAGAATTTATAAATAGGTGTTGGGTGTTAAGTAAAAGTTGTTGGAAGTGAGTGCTTGTTGCGTCGGTATCTTTCTGTGTTGCGTGTGTCGTTCTTTACACTCTATTATGAATATGTGTTACCAACGTGCCACTACTCTCCATTACGTGTACTGGATCTTTAGGGCGTCGTCGTAGTTCTGCATAGGTACCGCAGGAGAGTTGTAGTGCTCCTGAGCATAGGTATATCTTGCCGTTTCTAACCTTCTTCTTAGATATTGTCGGCCCCAACAACATGTTTACCACTAGCAATATTTACCTCCCGCACATTGCTACCGTCCTCGGCCGGAATCGAACCAACCTACGATCTTGAGCTCAACATGCCAACACGTTACCGACTGAGCTGAACGTGGCTCATCTGCGATAGTTTGCCCTCCACTGTTCAACATAGCCATCCACCTCTTCACTGTTTCACAATGTGGAGCGGAGTCCTGCAATGCTTCCTGCATGTCTGCATGGATCTCGCTCGGCGTTAAGCCCTTCACGAAGAATGTAACGGGTCACCGCGCGGTTCGTTTCGCGGAGCTCTCTGCTCGTGTTCCCCATTTCGACTGACGTTTGCGGCATTTGTCAGGGGCAGAACCTCACATTCAGATTCGGATAAGATGAAGCTGGTATAATGAAAAAGAGCTGCCCTGGTATAGAGAAAATTCCGTCATTCTATCGTGGCTTGATCACATGTAGGCGCAAGACTTTTCATCCAACCATCGTATATGAGACCCTACTTAGAGCAGAAAGCAGATCACACATTAATTTCAATTCGATTTGTGTGTGTCAAGTGTGTCCTTCATGGGAATATGCTTTAGTGCGATAGCATTATTGGCCTAGTTCCCAAGAAATAGGGATGTAGCGAACCTTTCAAGGCTCGAATTCGCAAAGTTGCGAAATTCCAACTTTTCTTCAGAAAATTTGAAAAAGCTCGCACAAATTCGACTGTGCATGCGCGCGGATTTCCTTACTGGAAGCGAAATCATGAGTTTTACGACTCGAAGAGTCGCTAAGTGCTTGTAGTATGTTTAGGTTATGACGCTTTATATTTTTCTGTGTGCTATATTTTTGTTATGCTAGCAAGGTCGATTGGAAACCTGAAAAAGAGAAGCATAATGCGAGCCACCTGCTGGTGCGACTGAGACGCCACCGGACAACTACCGTGCTTTAATGTGTGTTGCTTGTCTTCATAACATGCCATTTTAAGCTATTCTGAAGCAAACGCTGATAGGCGACATAAGGGGTATGCTTGATTATTGAATGACAGTTCACCCTAGGATCACCCGGGTTCGAATCCCGGTGTCGGGTCTGCTTTCTGGGGTTTTTCATGGATTTTTCTCAGACACTATCAGACATATGTCGGCACAGTTCCCTAAGAAGTCGGCTCACGACCCACATTCCCCCAGGGCGTCAGTTGTGACGTTGGCCACCTCTGTGAGGCCGACAATGGCGAGCCCTTCCACCACCACCACCGCGGGTGCATTATTATAATCTCGATTGCGCTTCCTGTGGTAGCGGTTATAAGCAAAGTGTCGAACCGCAAAAAAATACGGGATCGGTTAGGGTTCGCGTTGCTTGGATTTCGTTCCGGTTCGGCCGTGCCAAAAATGGAACCGGTTCACGAACCGGTTCAACACTTCCATTCTTAACCTCCGATTAAACTGCTTTGATCAGGAAATGCATGGCTAGTAGCTTATTGCACTTGTCTGAATTGACGTTTTTGGCAAGGTACTCCCTTTAGCGAGCGAAAAGAGAAATGAATTAACACTTACAAATAGCATCCACGCTGATGAAGCGGTGTAGTCCGCTACTGTCTGTTCCCAAAATCGCTTCTTAAACACGCACAGTTCCTGCAAGATACACTTAACGGAAGCCAACTAATGCAGGCGCCCACAGCTCCCCATAGAGCCCATAGTTTGAAATAATTCAGGCAACACTGGACAGACGACCAATGAAAGTGCGTCGTGAGGCCTAGCAGCCAGCCAATCAGCAACCTCTCCATTTGGCTCGCTTTTCGGCCGGCCCTGGCTACCCATTGACTTCTACCGGTTTTCACACCTGGTGCCCGTTATTCCAAAATAACTAAGACATTTTTGATAGGCTAAATACATAATTATTGATGCAACGTATAGACTCAAATGTTTGACTCATAGCACAGTGCGTACAGGACGTGCCGTTCGCTGAATAGACTGCGTCCAAACCAAGTTCGAACTTGCAAAGCACGCACAGAGTCTACTTCTTGAGGCGAGCGAAGTCCACGAGTGCGTGCGTTTCACAGATGAGCATCTTCTCATACTGGCGATGCACCGAAGGTCCCACAGTCACGGGAGATACTTGTGTCGCCACGAACTCACTAAGCATTCCAGTTCCGACCCGGCTAGAATGTCCGTAGCTTGATACTTTATCGGAGATCAGTACATGGCCAGAGTCACTATAACTCACGAACAAACCCGCGAATACACTTTCTGTTTTGGTCCTTGTGGTCAACCGACATCGGCGAGCCGCGGAGACGCAGCGACCTTGCTTGGAGCTGCCCGACTGCCCAGACTGCCCGCGAAAAGTGAGCTGTCAGATATTTCGAAACTTTGTCAACAAATCCCGGAGCGCGCAACCTCCTCCGGCCAATGGGCATCCGTCATGACGCCTGACGATGTAATACCACGTGATTATGACGTGATTTTATTTTTCTACTGCCGGGAATGCGGGGAGCTATGGAGGCCTGACTAAGGTAGACAGCATTTTACCTACACGACGGCACTCAGCCGGCACACTGCATTCGCAGCGTGAATCGATCCGAAACCGTACTGAAGAATGTCGAAAATAAGTCTGCTAGCCTTGCTCTGTCCCAGCTCACAGTCATGCACCAATTAAGCGACAACACGAAGGCAATGTGCCACAACACAAGTGCACTTCCAGTAAGCAGGACAACGTTTATTTTTTCAAACCATGCACCACCAATCATACAGGCACCGTTCACCGTATGCTTCTTCTCCACTTCTCATGTTTCTGACTTGATCAATTTTTACTGCTCACGTGTAACGAGAAATGTTGGGCGCTTGCTTATCACATATTCGTCTCATAGAGTGCCAGCCAGCTGGCCAACTCCATTCCTGCTTCATTCGATGGACGATGGCGGCACAGAGGTAACACAAACCCGCCATCGCTGTAACTACCCTCAACCGGGTGCTTTTGGCAAAACTGCCATCTTGTCCTGGTCGCACGTCATAGAAAACGTTATTTTGATGTCATGTGACCTTGTTTACATGTCGTTTTGCCCTTACCGACATATTTCCGTCGTCATCAAGCCAAGAGATGACCGTATTTTGCCAGCGTAAACTATGCGGTGCTTTTTCCGCAACATAGTAGCCCATTTTTCTTTTGTTTAAGTACATCGCATCGGCTCAGTGGGTCTTAACGCGAGGTCGTCATCACATCTTTGGAAGTCATCAACAGTACGAGGCCTTATGTGTAAAACTGCGCATTTTACTGCGAGATTATGAGATAAAAATTATTAGTCTTGATCGAAAGACATCCAAAACGTCGCGCAGAAACAACAACCGCATTGTTTACAAACGGTTTGGCCGCTGATTACGGCGCCGCCACCTTTAAGGTCACATGTGCCTTGACGTTTGCTGTGATGTGCGACCAGGACCTGTCCAGGATGCATTGCGTTCGCCCAGCACGCTTTCGTCTACGGAGCAATACATTGGATGCCACCCCTGTGGATGGCAGGCCTTTCAGGAAATATAACAGATGGTAGCAAAGGACGGCCGCGTCATTTGCTTCGAAACCCACCGTTTGAAAAGCGTCCGCGTGGCGCCTCCTCTTTGAACAGCAGACACCGGAGCACGTGCGTGAGGTGCCAGTCGCAGCGCTAACAGGGACAACTGCGCTTCAAGGCGTTACAAAATACACTGAAAGCATACGTCCCCGTTTGACTGCTAGATGAAAATTTGCGAAATCCGTGACATGGAGGGTAGAGACCAGTATGTCCTTGTTCGGGGAGTGAAAGTCACTTGAACACTTCTGCTGACTTCTTTCCGAACCGTTTCGTTGCGAACCGCTTAGTGCGATTATTTTTTTCGATTCTTCTCTGGTTCGGGTTCAACAGTGTCATTAAAACTTCGGTTCGGGTTCGGTTCCGGCAAAAATAAAAGTTGGAGTACGGTTTTCGGTTCGTGCTTTGGTTCGGTTCGACGCCCTGGTTATAAGAACAGCTGCTTTCAATAAACTTTCCGTAGTTGCTAGTGAGCGCCGGCCTGGTGTCGTCCCTTCCCTGTCCCTCTCCGTGCTACGTTCGCTTAATCGTGAAATTGTACTGACTAGCAGAACCAGGGTTTTGCCATGTTTCACAAAGAACATTTCGGTTTCAAGAGCTACATCAGTCACTGCATTTTCAACTTTTCACGATAAAGGCCAACGTTGCGAACCTTTGCGAACCTCGGCGAATATACCTTGCAATTCGAAAGTTCGTCGAACCTCGCGAACTAGCAGGGTTCGCTTGCACACCTAAAGTTCGCGAAAAGTTGGCGACATCACTACTAAGAAATACCTGGGGTCTGCACCGGAAACTCAGCTCGGCGACAGATGAGAGATGAAAGAAAAATGGCGCCACGGAAACCGTGCGCCCAGAAAACTTTTTGACAGGGCATTCAACGTGAGTAACGCTCTTTCCCTTATACAGGTCGCGTGGGGTGTTCGATTGAAAGCCCGCTGGAGGCTAGGAGCGCCTAGTTAAGCATAGCACCGAGCGTGTCTGCCACAGGTAAGGTTATCACGAGGCGGTATATCACGTTCTGTTCAGGATATTTAATATAACCAAGTACACTTGTGTAGTACAAGTTCAATACAGTTTCAATATAATGTAGCACAAACTAATTACACAAAATACTTACACAAGAGAAGTCACACTCTAAGACAAGCTAAAACAAGTGTAATATTCCCAAAGAATCCCACAAAAGAACGCCACTAAGGAAGCCAGTGGCAATTCAAGGAGACACGGCCGCGGCGGACACTAATGTACCGTGTCGACCATCTTCGGAGGAACTCTGTCTCTCCAAGTGTAACAAACTGGGTCTCCAAGAAAATGACTGCCTGCTTGTGGAGCGACATGAGGAGAGGGTACTGAACGCGAAGGCGCCTGCTTTGAGCTACCGCTCTGCATCTGTTCTTCCACAAGACGTACCTTGCCACTGCAACGCGCAGAAGAACAAACCTGTCCCTGATCCGGTGCCCTAAACGGTAGCGGAACGGGAAAACCCGGCAAACTAGAGTCCAAAACGTCTTTGCTACAACGCAGTCGTCTAACACGTGAGACACTGATTCAATGTTGGGACAATTCGGACAAAGGGAGGTATTGGTAACACCCCACTGGTTTAAGCGATCGCGCGTAGGTAGAACTCCCCAGGCCGCCTTCCACAAAAAGTCACAGACTTCGCGTGGGAAATTGTCTGGCCGGATATCACCCCACGATAGACCCAGGTTTCTCAAGTTATCCGACCGGGGTTCATCCAAGAGACATAGCAGCTCGCAGATACGTGATGCAGGGACCGATCGAGGATCGACCTGAGGGTCCTGAGCCTGTATGTCGCAAAAACGCTCTGCGATACGTCGATAAAACAGGGACGGGGAAGTGGCTTCAGGGTACCTATTCCCTAGTCCGCGAGGAACTAATGCTCTGCGAAAGTGGCCCATCCAGTACAACGCAAGCGCACGCGCTGAATGCTCAGTATCGTCAAGAACACGAAGGACAGCCCGAAGGGCAAGCAGTGTACAAAAAGTAGAAATGCACGGAAGGCTCCAGCTCCCTGGGATCGCGGCTGTTGTAGGACCGCGCGTCTAACAAGAGCTGTTCTTCCTCCCCAAAAGAAGGAGAATATCGCCGAAGAAACCCTAGTGCATACAGCACGGGGCGGTATAGCAACCCGGGAAACGAACCACAGCTTACTACATAGCACATTCTTGATTAGATACGCACGCTCCTGAAAAGGTAGGTCAAACCTACTGGCTATGGAAACCTTGCTCTCAACGTCCTGAAGCAGGGAATCCCAGTTTTCTCGTGCCACGCCCCGTTGGTCAAACACTACCCCCAGCATTACTTATTACAGGTTCTATTACATATTACACGTGTTATATATGTTACGTTATATTACATTATTAAATTACGTTATATTACATTATATTATATTATATTACGTTATATTACATGCGAGAGAGCCAAGGGGGAAGGAAATGACGTCATGCCTCGTCATGACGTGGGCCCCTGCCGACATGAGCAAACGGACGTTCTCGGACTTCCCATGTTAGTGGTCTTCTTTTACGCGTTGCAGTAAATCCATTTTGGCCTGTCGTCATCCCCACAGGTTTCATGTCAATGCTTCATATCATTAAAATCAATGAGACTCGAAATACGTATTTCAGAACTCATAATCCGTTACATGCATATACTAAACCCGTGTACATAACGAAGAAGAAACAAACAAATAATTAAGTTATCATCTAATTCGTGTCAGTGGATCTTATTTTTTCGCGGCAAACCCCATAGCGCGTTACCATCCTAGCATTATATCATAACTCAATGCAGCACAGCTTCTACATTTGACCCGTATTTATGAACTGTGAGCTCCAGTCGTACAATCTCACTCTCCAGTGCCCCACGCTCACCCTCAACGCATTAACCTCGTGCTTTCTTTTTAAAGTCATATTCTGTGATCGCTCTCATCATTCTTTCGCCGTTTGTTAGTAATATTTTTTGTCATCTTTGTCTCTAATCTATCTCATTCTTCTTTCACCCTTTGTTTATCCTTTATTTCCTTTTCTTCTTTTCTTTTTATTTATTTTATTCTTCTTTCATTTATTTTCTGTCTTTGCGGAATAGCAAGCCGACATCCCGTTTGGCTGACCTTTCCCCCGCTTTTTTTTTCCTTTTCGTGTAATAAATATATCCCCCCCCCCGTATTTATGTTCCCCGCATAAGAAGGGCGTGCGCATTTCTGTTTTATTCCTCTGTAAATAATTCTTTGTCTGTAAAAGTACACAGTGAATTTTATTGGTAATTCGTTCCAAACCGCGAAGAGCGACGCAAACTGTCGCCGCCATAATGCTGATCTTTTCTACCTGGATTAGCAAAGGAAAAAGAAGAAAAGTGAAAAAGAGGAATACTCTTTATAATGCTGAAAATCACGGGTTGCGTAGGCAGGTTTTACAGAGACGTAAACAAGACGCTATCATTGATCGACTGCGCTTCCGCGTTCAGGCGAAATAATGCTTGAGAGACGGAAATCAGCCACAGCATCAGAGAAAGGGAGATAGGATCTTCGTATTTTGAATACACCCGGAATCTTCGGTCCATTTTTTTCTGCTACGACGACCACGTTGCATGAGAGCAGCGCCTCAAGATTACGAGGCCTATTCTTATTATTGTTGTTACTATTTTTTGTGAGCAAACAGTTCCTCGTTTATTTCTATCCGCGGTGAATTTGCTCTGATTAAAGTAAATGCGCATATACGTTGAGGAGCAGTCGGGTAATATCCATAATCAGAGTTGTGCGTATTTTATGTATTATATTTAAATACTGTACTTTAAATGAAATACTTTTTGGTTATTTTCTACTCCGTACTTTAATTACTTTGACAATTGTGTTCCCACTGCTGCCAGCCTTTCGCCGCCTTTTACTGTTCCCCCTCCCCTCTTGTTCCGGAGAAATTCCATTCTTTCGGAAATCGTCCTGTGTCATTGTGTTCCGTGTCCTTTCCTTCCATTTTTGGGATGCTGTGTATTCTTCAATGTACCCCGGGAGAGTTCAGGGCTTTGTGACCTGTTCCATGATACAGGGCTCTGACCTCAAATATACCTTTGTCTCGGGGCTGTTTTCGTGGCGGGGGCTTGACTTCCAGGTGTCTCACCTCTGAGTAGGTGGAACTCCGTGATTCATACTATGCGGGAGTACCCTGTGGCCTGGATGAGTGACCGGTGGCAAACCTTCTTGTCCATTTTGTCTTTGAGTGATATCAGGACAGCTTCCGGTACGTTTCCGTTAGATGGGGTGTTTTGGACCATCTATATTGTGACATCGCAGCATGAAGCCTACCAAGCAGTAGCCTTTACTTCCTTTATGATATCTGACCTGTGCTTACCAAAGAAGATTCTGTCGGCCGCTAGGACAATGTCTAACTCCAACTGAAGAAGTGCAGTCTCGTGCATGAAAGTCTTGTTTACCATGTGTAAATAAATCAGTTGTTCCTACTGCTTAAAGCTCAGCAACGCCGATTTTCGAGTGTTACAGAATGGAATGGTACTCACACGATGTGTTCATAAGTGAACACTGATTATGTATGCAAAATAGTTGTCCCAAACTCCTCGCGGTTTTCCGAAAAAGTGAATTTTTAGTTTCACTGACATCCCGTCTTGTGGCCCGCAAACTCTGTGTCGACGACACCATCGTGGTCTGCCCGCGCTCCGGCTTGGCATGACTTTTGGCTTGGTTTCTTCCGCCAAGCCGGCCAGTTTCTTCTGCCGAGCCGTCTGCTGCGCAGGTTCACATTGGGGAAAGGACAAACAATTCGCTATTAGGAAGCCAGTATATTTCTGGACTTCACTAAACCCACGAGGAACGTGAGTTTTGCTTCCTTCGACTGCAAAGCATTTGCTAGGCCAGTACAGACTTCCTGGTGTGATTCGTGTTCTGTGCTGCGCGCCGAGAATGCGTGAGCGTTTTGCTCCCGTCTGCAAGAACACTTCAGCATACAGTTCCAATGTTTCAAACCACAATTTTCCGAAAGGCGAAAGAGAAATCTATTGACTGCAACAATCGGTTACAACTCCGACTGGGTGCCACCTTCGAAAGCAGCGATTTGATCTCATCTGGCTCATACGAATGTTACGGAAGCAATGCGCAACTCGTTTCACAAGAAGCCGAAGATGTCTCGTCCGGGATGCTGTGCCAACCTTATCTGCAGCAGGAGATTGCAGGGGCAGGACTGGGAAGCAGATAAAGGGAAGACGCGTAATGTTAGACAAGTCAGTCATGCGGTGCAAATTGCATCACGTAGAAGAGAAAAATACGCTATCTGTCCGTTACTGCTTCATCCTTTAGAGATTACGCCCCAGCGGGTATATTCCCAGTACAGATTTGGAATTGCCTTATTTGTTAAATGATTTCGCAGGCATTCTGGCACCACCGAAAAGCTTGCACTCCACGTCTCAACTATCACCGTCTGGGTTTCAAGCTGAAGGCTGTCACCAGTGCCAACCAGACGCCCCTTCAAAGTTCATCTGTTTTTGTTGACGGAACAGTGACACCTGGTACTGAGACATTTCATTTTCTGATTAATCAAGTGCATTCCATCACTCGTGCTCGACTTCTTGTTTTCGTATACCCTTGCTGTTGCTCGCTAGCTTAGAGCAACCATGCCTGATGTGCCAGCGCTTTCAGAGTACATTTAAGCAGTATCATCGTATCATATGCACGGCAGCACATCTTGTGTATTTTGAGTAAGGTATAAATTCAATGTTGGCTCAGCTGTTGTATTTTGGTCACAAATAAGGTGTTCTTCCAGAGCGCTCAAGGGCAGTTCAAGCAGTTTCATGTGTGCAACAGCACATACTTTTTCTCAGTTTTGACTAAGGTAAATCGATATCTTCCAGTTGATGTCTTTCGGTCATAAATTATGTTTTTCGAGACATTCAAACAGCATCATGTGTGCAACAGTACATACTTTTTCTCAGGTGAAGTAAAGTAAATCTATCCGCCGTGGTGTTCTGGCAGTGCAGCAGAAGCTTTTGTTGCATTCAAGTGGTATCATGTATACAAAAACTTGTTTTATGCCTTTCTGTAGCTGCTGTACTAATATTGTGAGTACAGAGACATTCCTGCAGAACATATCAGAGCATCTTGTGTGCTATTGTTCGTATCATATGCAGCAGTATATTGATAATGTTAATTATTCAATGACTTCAACTAACATTTACATTCTTACTTCCAGGTAAACCTGTCACGCAGATGCCCTACCCCTTGGTATGCATAGTTCAAGATTGTACGGAAACAATCGACCCGGAGCATTATTCTTCAATTGGCAGTGGCATTACTATCACAACACACCACATACTGTATGTCTATGGTGCGTGTACAATGCATCACACCTATTCTCAGGTACAGGCCAGCTGGTACGCAATTAAACATGAAACAACTGACACAGAGACCGTAAAGTCATGCCTTTTCCTCCGCGCCTCAGGTTTCATGTTGTTATCCTCACATGCAGCTCAATTCGCCTGTGCTGTGCAGCATGAGCAAAAGCATATATTGTTTGTGGTCACGTGACACAGGACATAAATACAGTGAAACCTTCCTATGTTGGACACCCACAGTGCAGCCGAAGAGTCTCCTACTTATAGAGGTGTCCGAGTTACAGAATATGACGGCAACAAAAAATGGAAGAGATCACACCTGTGAGAAATGTCCCCTTTCTTCAATTTATGGTCCTTAGTGGTACCTGGTGGTGGTGCCTGGTAGTGGTACCTCTACCCACTCTTCACTGATAATTATTACTGGTTTTAGTATATTCAATTCCGTTCAAATTCTACTCAATGGCATTACCTCTGGAGCTTTTCGAGCAGCGAGGACTTGTCTCTGAAGCGTCAGCCCACTTCTCATACCTTTGGTGCAGTGCTCGTTCAAAGGCTCTAGACAAACTGAAGACAGGTGCTCACATAAAGAATTACAATGTAGACTGACAGCACCTGTTTTTGGACTCTAAAAACTAAAGCAACAAAATGCTGAGACCAGTATAGGGGAAAAAAGGGGCAAAAGTCAAGGCCACTGGCTCATTTTGGGTCTTTTTGGTGCAAAGATGGGCCGGTATTGAGGTAATTTGGCCAGGGTTTTGTCCGACTTTGCAGGGAAAACCCTATCCTACTTCCAAGATAGGGAGATGTCCGACATAGAAAATTTCGTCCCCATGTAGTTTCAATGGGAGCCTGTCCGTGCAATGAAATCATGTGGAGTTGTCCGAGGTAGGGAGGTGTCCGACTTTGGAGGTTTTACTGTACTTTAGAGCATTCTACGTCATGTAATCTAACAGTTGTTCACCTTTGGATATTTTAACCATGGAATTTAGCCTGCGTGCACCATACAATGTCCAAACACGAACAACTGCTAGAGAGCAGCATGTACTGTTTCCGTATAGCACTTATGGCTTGCGTCCTGTGATCGGAAACAGTGGTGTCTTTTTTCTGCTACAACCAGTAAACTACAGTAAAGATTTAGAAATACTGTGTCATACCATAAATCACTATGGGAAATGGCAGTTTGAAAAACTGGAGAAGACTGTCATTAGAATGGGGGACATGTTCTACGGTGAAATTTTTTACAGTGTGTGCTGTACCACGTAATGCACTGCAGGCCTACCACAGTATGGTAGCGCTCTGAATACTGATTTGCTCAAAAAAGAATGTGTGCGTTTCTTGTACTAACTTCCCCTTATGCAAGGTTGTAGAAAAATGTTTTCAGCCAATGGGGAGGGAGAGTACATCATTCTGGAGTCTCGTTGACCTACAATGTGTCGTGTGTGAAGGTCATTTTGAAGAGTGTATGTGGTACAAGACTGTGTTCCCACATTCTTGGCAGTGTTGACTAATAACCATAATAAAGTAGAGGGTACATTTGTTGCTTCATATATTTGTGTCATGGCAAAGTATGTAGAGATACATCTGTCTCAACATGCAGCTGACAAAACTGCTTTTTATGCCTAAACTATGACAAATAGTTGTCTGTTCAGCACCACTAATCATGTGCCGGCCTCCATGACATGTCTGTGACATTCCAAAGTGATTAACATGTCCCATAGATGTGTGCAGTGCTGAAGATGACTGTGTACCTCCTATGGATTCTTGATTCAAGCAAAGTACTGTGTGATTTGCTAACAGCGCCTGGCTGTACCTTCACAATTCTACATAAAAATATGTACAGTTTGCCGAAGGAAACATCGTGAAGGTCCATAGCGAAAAACCCTGAGACGAGGGATAGGAAGGGACATACACGATGTCTCAACATAGCGTGTATCTTGTATCTCCTCTTCAGGTCTCGCTATTATGGACACTATCACCAGCTCGCGAGCTTATCTTACCGCGACCCTTATCGTTGAAAGCACGGTTCAACAGCAAGCGCGCTTGCTGTTGAACCGTGCTTTCAACGATAAGGGTCACCTTCATGGACTGGATGGCAGCCAACATGCTGTCAATAAAAAGAATAATGGAAGGAGCTCAATATGATCCTTAGGCTGTGCGTGGTCATTGCTTTCTGACAAATGGTGACTTAGAATTTCAGGACAGTGCCTGCAGTGGTAGTATTCTTGTGTTCTCACCCTTGGCACCCATTGTGTTATCGGTCGCCTGTAATCTGCTTATATGCACATAGCTAAAACAAAGTATATTTGTATTTCTTTGAATACAGTTGGTACAGCACATTGTTTTAAAATTGTTTTTTACATGTTCTTTGGATATAAATAAAAAATTCTCTACTCTGCAAGTCTCCTGTCAGCTCTACAGAGCAGCTTCGAATTTCACTAGAAGCCACGTGTGAAACCTAGACCAAACTAGTGGTGGATGTCCATATAGGTCATAGATAGATACTATTATTATTATTAGACCATAGGTCAGGCTTAGGTCTTGGTTGGTAGCAACGCATTTCAATCTTATTAAAAATTGCTGCAGGAGGTGACCAACATAACTAAATACACCAACTGACTCTCACAAACTTTGTGGTGTTATACTTTCGAAACAACATTAATACGCTGCAGTGGTCTTTTCTCCTTTGTTCCTTTTAACCTAGAAATATTAGGTCTTCGGCATCACCAGCCTTAGTTGCTGAGCATGCAGTTATTTACGTTGAGCACTGCAATTTCACGTTTGTTTCTCCGAACAAGCAAGCCCGCTTCCCCATTTTGATAAGAGTCTTTCAGCTTTGACAGGGCATTTGTGGACAAGGAAAACATTTGGACTATTGTGTATTTTGCTATGTAGTGCACCGTACAAGGCAGAGGACACCATCAACCATTTCCACCAAGGTTATTAAATTTGTGATAAAGTACATATACCTTTTGTCACTGACTAATTTGGTGGCAAGTTACTTGAGTGGCAGTTGTGCAATTTTAAGCACATGTTTAAAAAATAGGATATGGGAAGTGCTGACTGGTTGAACATGTGGAGTACCCAATATAATAATTGGGGGTTTCCGTCTCGAGACAACTGAGTGTGGAATACACAGCACAGTGTAATGTTCCTTATTCTGGCAATGTTAGCTTGGTTCAAGAAGTGGGAAATGTTGCACTACCCTTAATAACATCTGTTGGGCCCAGCAAACAGGATACACATACCCTGATCTGAAGACACTATGCCTAACTCAAAAGCAATATGAGGTCGACCCGTACGTGTTTATTTGCGAAACTATTATGAATGAAATATGGCCTGTGTGGTATAGAACAATGCGCACACTCAAGTAAACATGCAAAAAATACGTATAAGGGCTCTCGACCTACATGCCGCGATGCGCTCTACGAGATAAACAACACACTACAAAACTACATCCAACACTTTTTGTGCGGGGCAACTCTAATGAGCACTTTCATATAACCGACGAATGGTTCAACGAATGCAGTTCGAGTGGTCACGATACATTCCTACGTCGTTCATTGCAGTCGCGCTATGATGCTGCACAATATATGTATCTCGTGTAACAAGCCTGGCAATTGCACGATGTGCATGGGCAGAAATACGGCCTTCTTTCTTTGAAGACCAGTCCTCTGTAGGTATATGCTCAAACAATCACCAAGTCTCACGTTGTTGCTCAGTCGCTCCCATTTCCTGCACTTGTAGTAAAAGCAGCAAACGGGTTGACGTGAATGGCAGCTGAACGGTTGAACTGCGAAGTTCTCGAGCACATAATCACAATTTCACGCCGAAAATGATGTTGAGGTGAGTTCGCGGTTGCTGTTTCCATCGTTCAATAGTTCTCGGGATTACCTCGGACGAAACACTCATCGTAGCCGGCGGCCATAACTGGATTTCCTCGCAAACGGGAGAAGACGCCAGGGAAGTCAGAGAAAGCCTCAGCTTTCATCCAATCAGACGCACGATTCTCTATCTACGTAGATGGAGCAGGTTTATCCCATCTACGTCACAAAAATGGCTGCGCCCATGGCTTGTTTTGGTTTCTTTGATGAATTAATTTTCGTAATAGGAAGACAAAATTGAGAAACGAAGGTGCGTTTCGGGGGCCGTTGGATGTGCTGGTTCTGAATATCACAACCGTTTCAACACATCGGGAAATCGGCGTAGCTGACCTTTAATATCACTCTTTTATTTCCAACTTGGGAAGGCAGATTAATATATATCTTGGAATAATGCGCGATAAATGTTTCTTAAATACTTTTTGAGGTATCCGGTACTCTAGTTTAAACACTTTTATTGTCAAGTACTTCGAGCTATGCTTGAATTACAACCAGATCTCATTATTTGTTATATTATTCTGAACACCTTTTTGCGGTATTTTGTACATTTCTGTATCCATTAAATGCAATGTTCTGTACATTTGGTACTTGCGGCATGACCGAGCGTGTTAAAACCACGACCTGCCATATAGTGACACGACCATAACACTCGCCGATTTCCCTATGGAACTTCCGTCCGCGGCTCGATGAGCGGAAATGACGTATTACGCGCAGTGCGTCCGTATGGCGGCGCTTATGGCGCGTATGGCGCCCCATCGCCTCGCAAAATCATATAGGTGTATGAGGGTTCGTGTCGCTAAATAGCTGCATTTAGTCTATTTTATTGACATGTTTTGTGGTAGACATAACAAGGACGATAAGTACAACAGACTACAGTGTGATTTATGCAAAATAGGTGCGAATGAAGAACGTCAGGGCTGCGTAGGTAACGACGGGAGTAAGAACTGCTGGTGGACGGTGCTCCCTTCTGTGTTACGTAACATACGTAAACACACACATACTTTCAGCATCTGCATAAATGGTCTTGGTCAGGTAAGGTTTGAACCCTAAATAATGTTAGAACTGTTGTTGACGACAAGGTTTTTATTGGCACACTAGTCGTTACTTTTAATACTTTATGTGACGAAGGCTTTTCACAAACAATGCGTTGTGGTGCTTGCCTTTTCGTGTTTTATTTACATTGATGCAATATGCATGACCTCATTAACTTTGTTATGACTACAGTAGCAAGCTTGGCAGTGTCACTGACATCTTTCCTGCAGCTGAACAAGGGATTGGCTGTCACATGACGAAGCAGAAGCCTGGAAACATGAAGAGAATTAATGACCAATCCCATTATTCAGAAGCAAGCATTATCATGCTACGATTTTGCTACAATACAAGCAACAGTGGTATCCTCTCTCTAGCAGGTGATGAATGCACAGAGCAGTACACCTTGTTGTGGTCGTTAGGGACTCATTCGTCATGTCAGTCAGAAAGGCGAGCTTTGCAGGTGCTGTTGCTTCCCATGTAAGGAAGTAGTCCAAGAACCTGAAGTAGTCCTCGTGGCACCTACGACAAAGTCGTCGGCTGCGAAGTGCAGAGAGCGTACGTACGGTAGGAAACCCCGTACGTTGCGATGGTTCATTCGTGCCTAAATAAATGCGTATAAAGGCAAGGATTATATGACCACGAGCAGTATCTAACCGTTTGTGGCTCAAAGGGCACGATGCCGCGCAAGATCCAAGAAATGACTTTGTTTTTATGTTCACCTGCATCGGCACCCCCTAGACACATTATTCAGCCGTTTCTTCACGTAGTGTGCGACGGATACTCGTGAAAGGAAATTACTGCGGCGCAATGCCCCTTCTTTCACTTGCAAAGAGGGACGGTGCAGTACTCCATAACATAGGAACGAAGACACCGTGAAGTCTGACTTCAGAAATTGTCCAAGGCAAATACACTCCACCATGCGAAACCACGTGGTCGACATCTCATCCGTCGTCTGCTGCGAGGCCAGCACGGAGCGCCCCAAACGCGCAGCGGCCACTCGGCAAAACAATTTTCGCGGCGCTGGGGAGAAGCGCGAGTGTGATGGCCGTGTCTGTATATAGTATGTCGTGGTTAAGACGTCCCACGCTAACACGGAATCAGACAAAAAATACTTTGGAAAGCGTGAGAAGGAGACGCAATTACTTGAATAGAATCATGTCTACCTTTGGTATTAGCAATATCCGATTTACATTGGGGGGGGGGGGGCGTCAATGCTTCAGTAACGTGCTCTTCAAGTGTACTCTTAACAAATCCCAATTAGCAATCTTTCAGAGCCTTGCAGGGTCGGTGTAGTGTTCTTTTTCGCAGTGTTCAGGTACGCCATCAGGCGTTCAGGTGACGCCATCTCATTACAACGTGCCATTAGCATGTCCACACTGACCTGTTTTTGACAGCTTTAGATTTGCAACAAGTTGTTCTTTATTTTCTATTCATATATTTTAGTTTAATTTATTCTTCTGATTTCTGTAATTCCACGTTCAAATCGTTATAAGGAAAAGCTTCGGGTCACTGGGGATTCTCCGCTGTACTAGTGACTCTACGCTGAACAAAAGATCTAGTGTAATGTAAAGTATACCTTGTGAAAACCAAGGAGTATCTAGAAATATAGTATTGAAGTTTCCGGGTAATAATCAAAGCGTTATAAGACGGAATTTGTGCTCGGAAACCTTCTCGCGCGTCAAGTTCCTTTCATTTTATCTTGTTCAGTTATATATAAAGACGGAGTTCAAGGAGTTTTAGGAGCTTCCTTCTTCTCCATTTTTTTCTTTTTTTGAATACAGGAAACGGCTAATTATTATTATGGGAGGCGACGGTAGAATATCTAACATTTTTTTAGCATTCCGAGCATTACAACACAGTCCTGTTGAACGTTACTGTAAAGAATGACTGTACATCCCGGCTTGCACTAACCGGAAATACGAGAGATTCTCGCTAGCCTTATGAGACAGCTCAAACAGTTGACTGAGTCCGCACAAACTCGAACCGGCAAAATCGGGCAAATTGACGTTTCATGTGAAGCTAGTAAACTCGTCTCACTTTTCTATACGCGCACCGTGCGCAGAGAGAGAGAGAGAGAGAAAAGAAGAGGGTTGTTGGTCTCAGTGTGCTTTCTCTTTACATTACACAGGCACGACTATGCACGCTCAGAGGATAATCCCTTTACGAGCAGCTAAGCAACCTTTTGTACTGGTCTCCAAGGCTATGCACTACGTCAGTGGGTCATGAAAGTAATGAGAAGAGAGAGAGAGAGAAAGAGGATGAGAGAACGAGAGAGAAAGAGCACTATGCTGCCCATGCGCACCGCTTGCTCGGCGGATGGATACGGTCCGCGCGGTTCCTCCTTTGCGTCACCAGATGGCGCCACAGAGTGACATGGTTTAAAGCCCCTGAATACTAAAAGTAGCGACAACCCCTCTTTCCCTCGCCCGCACGCTCTCTCCTCTGACATCACAGCGACCGTGGCGCCACCTGGATTGCTGCACCGTAGCAGCCGTGTTGTATCTTTTAACTAGTTTAGGCTAACTAGTTTTGCAGCCTAAACTAGTTATGTCACACCAACTACCCCACCTTAGCACTTTGGTACGTGTTGTAGCCGTGTTCGGGCAAGGAGAACATCACTGTTTCTGTTAACTTCGCGTTCTAGATATGTTTTCATGGTATGTCCTCGCGAAATTTAGTCACGCGATGAAAATTGAAGTGTCAGGGTAAAAATAATTAAAGAAATGAACGCATTAAGACGCCGACAATGCGGCAATGCGTTGTAAGACATCTTGAAGTGAGGTATCACACGCGCAAGAGATAATTGCTGGGCGAATTATTATTTGTCAGCTTTTACAAACTCCTAACTGAACAATCTGGTGGAAGGACGCGCTTGTACTAGTTTGCTTTTGTTCTATTTTGCTGCTCAGTTGTTTGCCGTTTCAGAAACAATACTGCGTAGAAAAAAAAAGCTCCTATCTTCCAGTAGAGATGTACCGAATGTACAAGAATGTACAGAGGAGTAGCTTTTGCAGTGCATTGCTCAAGTACTCAATAAGATCATCCTTTATTAAATGTCCGATAAGGCATACTTTGGACCAATTCAAACAAACGGATTTTTCGGCGTCCTATTTTTAACGTATTGAGAAGCTACTCAATTCAAACAGTGCAATTACTTAGCTCAAACTACTACACTCCCTGTGATCTGAAAGTAACATGAAAATATCATTTTGTTGTTTCTAAGGTTTGACAAGCTTTTAACAATTGACAGGGCGCCCCATCTATGGCTAGCGGCCCTATTACACAAATCTGCCCCCATGACATAATTTTCCCTTGTAATATAGAGTTAGATAAATGTCTTACAATTCTAAAGACGGGTCCCCTGGCCGTCCACCCAAAGCTACCCCGTCCACCGAGGTTTTGAATTAATGAGTGTACTGTGTGGTATATAATAAGTAAAAGGGGAATCACAGAAATTATTTGGGCTACATTTTCAGTTTATTTCACATTGGCTGTGGCCACTTGCTTCGCTATGCTACGGCTACCACACTTAACAGTGCCTTTGGTCAATGACAGTTGCTGGTTTTCTTTACGTAAAACGAAACGAAGTCTCGTCCTAAAAAACAATTTCAGAAGCTTCTTAGCAACATCATGGCATGATGGGAAACAGTTAATAGTGTTAATATTTTGAATGGCCGAAACCTCAAGTTGTGCAAGTGTAAGTCTATTTTGGACAAGACTTTCGCTGTTCGATCTAAAAAAATTCTCAGCACACTCCAGAAATTGCACAACAGCAGGCGAAGGAAGAATGAGATGAATATCATCTGTGAGCTGTGTAAGCTTGGTAGCCCTGTCAAAAGTAAGTGCTCCTCTACATTCTGCACAGCATGTGTTCCTGAGGACGTTACCTACAACGTAACCTGCAAGATAATGCAATGATTCCTGTTCTGGGTCACTTATTGAAATGATATCATCAGGAGAAATGACCTTGCATGCTTGTGCCTCTTGATTTATCGGTGGGCTCGCGTTATCAAGGCCAATGAGAAGGAAACCATTGTCTTCTTCATAGTTGCCATATTTACTTGGTCTCAAGAACTGAGCCATTGTCACCGCACGAATCGTGCAACGGAATTCCAGTGGCTTTGGTACTGGGTTCTTGGACCGTTGAGTGGAAAACCGGTTTTACGAAACGTCCTGTCCAAAGCGGCTCAGTAACACACAGAAAAAACCTTTCTTATTCAAGTAGTAGTCCTGGAGATCTAGGACAACTCTGGTTACTAATATCACTCCACTCTGCACAGGTTTCCACACACTTTTGTCTTTGCTACCAATCATCAGTCCTTCAAACAGTTTGATTATGTCACTCAGAAAACAAAGCGTATCAGCATATTTCTGTTCATTCAGTTGGCTCACAGCAACTTTCGTTGTGCTTGAAGTCATCACTTTGAACCACTTGAATATTGCTTCAAAAAACATGCTGTTCCGAGAGCTTCTTCTTCGAGATCTCCTTTTTGTACAAGGTTACTAATGGCAACTGCTGTATCATGATTGAATAAGGAGTATGCAAGGCCCACCTTCATCTTCTCAAAATGCACTGGCTCTAAGCAAGCTGCTTAAAAATGTGGGGCAATGTTTAAACGAAGCTTAGAGTCTCGCTCCACAACAGTCCTTACATGTTCCAGCTTCACTTCGTTCGATGGCAGTCCATGCTCATCGACAATGTTGTTACGCAGAAAAACTGACTGCCTTGTGTGAAATGGTTGCATAATTTTTTTCAGGAGATGCGGAACATCTGCCATAAAGTAGAGCTTGCGGTCTGGATCACAAGGGTGGGGACATGAAACTGAATATTTGCAGTGTTTCCCAACTACTATGCCGAACTGCCTCCACAATCCTTCGTTGCCACCACCCATGTCACTGATTATAGCATCTATACTGATACCAATTTGTTTCGCAGTTCCGGACTATTTCGATTATCATTTTTTGACTGCTGAACTGTTGAAGGAGCTCCCTGTGAAATGAAAGGCAATAGTTTGTTTCCACCGACTTGTAACGCCACCTAGCATAAAAACCAGCCCATGTATAGCCATGGCGTCGTCTGGGAGTGTTCCATCTGCCAAGGCAAGTGTTGGCCTGCCTAGCACAGTGCAAGTCGCTTGGTCATATGCAAGCCCCACCGATAGCTGAATTTCGCCAAGCATCCGGACGGCATGACGCTCGTGGTCTTCCATAAAGCTCACCCGCGAAGAAAAAAAAAAAAAGAAACATACTGACTTCTGTACGGGGATGAACTGATGTGATGAGCCGGTCATTTTGGAACAACTTTTGGTGAAGCCTAAAATGCATTTTGACTAGACTTGCAGACAATGTTACGTATGCGCACCTTGAGAGAAAGGCTGTGCAGGATTTCTTGCAACATGCCAGGTGCAAACTTGTGTTTTTCTGGGTGCCTTTGCAAAGTTCGTTCACTAGGCGACGGAGTCCCAGTGTCTTTAACAACACTGTAACCCCGAGAGCCACATGTCAGTCTAATCTTCAGTGCTTTTTGAAGTGTGCTCTGTGACCAGGGAGTTCCTCGCATTGTTGCCTTTTCCATGTAATGGAGCTGGTCTGGAGCCAGGAAGTGATGGACTTCTGCCTTAAGTGCATTCTTCTCCTCGGTTGCTTTGGTCTTCTTGTGGTGTGCAAGAGAAAGGCTACGTTTTAAGCATTTTAGCTGACTCTCCAGTTCAGCTATTCGCTTGTGTAGTGCAGCAATAACATCCGCAGAAACAGGCTCGCAGTCTGTGGATGGTGTAGTACTTGCACACGCTGCACCATGAAGTGACGAAGCTGAAAGAGAAATAAGAGGCATGTCAAATTGGTCAACATGGAATGTCAACAATTTCCTGCACAACTCTGATGAAAAAAGCGGACTTACCGTCAGCATCAGATATTGCATCACCGGGGCAAGGTGCAAGAGCTAAAGGTTCCACCACATCAAGTGAAGTGACTATAGCAACAAAAAATATTATTGTCAGCGGGACAACCACTCCCTGTATGCCAATGCTAAAGAGGCAAAGCTGTGTCAGGCTACTTACAATTTGCGTCAGGTGCAGGGCTGTCGCATCCATCTGACCAAGCAGGAGGAAAGGATACGACAGCACAGGTAAGTGGCAATGCTGAAAGAGAAATAAGAGGTATGTCAACAAGGAATGACAGCGATTTCTTGCGCCGATTTGCTGAAAATTCATCACTCAGGAAGAGTGGACTTACTGCCAGCACCAGATGCTGCATCACCTGTGCAAGGTGAGAGCTAAAGGTTCAACCACATCAAGTGAAGTGTCTAGCAACAAAAAAGTAATTGTCAGCGGGACAACCAGTCCCTGTTTGCCAATGCTAAAGAGGCAAAGTCGCAAAGCTGTGTCAGGCTACTTACAATTTGCGTCAGGTGCAGGACTGTCGCAGCCATCTGACCAAGCACGAGGAGAGGATACGACAGCACAGGTAAGTGGCAATGCTGAAAGAGAAATAAGAGGCATGTCAAAATGGTCAACAAGGAATGTCAGTGATTTCTTGTGCCGATTTGCTGAAAATTCATCACTCAGCAAGAGCGGACTTACTGCCAGCACCAGATGCTGCATCATCGGTGCAAGGTGCAGGAGCTAAAAGTTCAACCGCATCAAGTGAAGTGTCCAGCAACAAAAAAAAAGTAATTGTCAGCGGGACAACCAGTCCCTGTTTGCCAATGCTAAAGAGGCAAAGTCGCAAAGCTGTGTCAGGCTACTTACAATTTGCGTCAGGTGCAGGACTGTCGCAGCCATCTGACCAAGCAGGAGGAGAGGATACGACAGCACAGAAGTGGCAATGCTGAAAGATAAATAAGAGGCATGTCAAAATGGTCAACAAGGAATGTTAGTGATTTCTTGTGCCGATTTGCTGAAAATTCATCACTCAGCAAGAGCGGACTTACTGCCAGCACCAGATGCTGCATCATCGGTGCAAGGTGCAGGAGCTAAAAGTTCAACCGCATCAAGTGAAGTGTCCAGCAACAAAAAAAGTAATTGTCAGCGGGACAACCAGTCCCTGTTTGCCAGTGCTAAAGAGGCAAAGCTGCAAAGCTGTGTCAGGCTACTTACAATTTGCGTCAGGTGCGGGACTGTCACTGCCATCTGACCAAGCAGGAGGAGAGGATACGACAGCACAGGTAAGTGGCAATGCTGAAAGAGAAATAAGAGGCATGTCAAAATAGTCAACAAGGAACGTCAGCGATTTCTTGTGCCGATTTGCTGAAAATTCATCACTCAGTAAGAGCGGACTTACTGCCAGCACCAGATGCTGCATCACCGGTGCAAAGTGCAGGAGCTAAAGGTTCAACCACATCAAGTGAAGTGTCTAGCAACAAAAAAAGTAATTGTCAGCGGGACAACCACTCCCTGTATGCCAATGCTAAAGAGGCAAAGCTGTGTCAGACTACTTACAATTTGCGTCAGGTGCAGCCACCTGACCAAGTAGGAGGGGAGGATACGGCAGCACAGGTAAGTGGCAATGCTGAAAGAGAAATAAGAGGCATGTCAAAATGATCAACAACTTCCTGTGTTTGTTTGCTGAAAAATCATTACTGGGGAAGCGTGGACTTGCTGCCAGTGCCAGATGCTGCATCAGCAGGAGCAAGGCTCAGGAGCCAAACGCTCAACCACAATTGAAGTGGCTGGCGACAAAAAGGAATTTAGCAGCTTCCGTTTCACTGTGAGTGAGCAATCTGACGTTTGCACAAGATTCCTTTATAATGCCCACCAGCTTTCTCACGGACGTGCAATATACTCCTTGGGAATATGCTTGGGAATATTCCCACACAGATTATCGAATACCGTTTTAGAAATTATTCGTTCTACGGCGTACAGGCAGTCTGAAGAAATATAGGAAGGCCCGGATATATCCCTGCGGCTGTTCGTACTCCCGTCGCAGACTCCCAGAATTCTCAGCCGCAGAGTAATACGGGCGCAAAAGCTCTTGCATACATGAACAATAACAAGAACGCGCGCAGAGCGAATAAGCTTGAGCAACGTCCTAGCATACTTCCTACTCCAGACAAGGCCGCAGTGCTATCAGCTCCAATAGATATCTCTACGAACAAGGGACGATTTCATTGGGTGAAGTACGGAAGGAAAAAAAAAGTCACTAAAATAAAACAAAACAATAAGTCGGTCGTTACTTTTGTGCACGTATTTCGTTGATAGCTGCTGTAATCACCCTCGCCTTTCTGTCTGTCATGTGGTTAACGCGGAAGCCGTGATGAAGCGGTCAGCTCTACAAGATACAGATAAAATAATAATTCCGGGCTTTATGCCGCCATACAAGTACATTATGAGCCGTGCAACAGTGGTCTGCGGCTGCTGTAACAAAGTAAGAAAGAGAGAGAGAGAGAGAAACTTCAGTAGTCGCGTGGCATCGGCGAGTCCCACAAAAGAAGCTGATTTATCGCTCTCTAAAAGAATTTGCAGGCGGAATGTGGACGGTTGGCGTGCCGTGTGACCTACAAACTGATTGATTTATTTCCCCTCGGGGCCATGAGGGCAATACAAGCGCGAGGTTAACAGTTGGTAGTATAATGTTAATATGAGCAGTATACAAGATTTACAAAGTGCACATGAATAAATTGCGCAGACACGTGGAGGTAAATAAACAAGAACATGAAATATTTTGGTCAACTGAAGCAAACAATGGCAACACAAGTGTACAACGTGAAAATTGAAAAATGACTATGCAGCGCAATGGTCGTGTCAGCCAGACGTGTGAGCCCCACCTCCCCCTTTCCATCCCTTCCCCGAGCAAAGTGCCGCGAATGTAGGCATGCGGATCACTCGAATTCCCACGTCACCCCCCCCCCCCCCCCCACCCCCCGCCATGGTCGCATTAAAACATTTCTTAAATTGTTTGGCATCGGTAATGGAATGCATATAAGCTCTTTGATTAACGATGCTCTAAGGTATTTTTATGATAATCAATTTTGTGAAACTCACAAGTTATTGTTCGGCGAGTGGAAAGCAGACGCAGATTAAGGTTATGTATGACAACATGAAAAACTCAGTGCGGCATCCCCCATTGTTCTCCATAGAACCTCGCTTCATCGTCCCTGATATTTTGTTATCATGAAGATACCAATTGTCGAGCGGCTTCTTGAAAACCTGCTCTTGGAAATGCAGGACGTAGACACTGCTAATAGAGTGCTCGCTCCGAAAGGAAAAGACACGTCCGTGAGAAAGCTGGTGGACATTATAAAAGAATCTGGTGTTCAAACCGCTCACTCACCCTCAAAACGGAAGTTGCTACATTCACATAATTAACAATAACAGGAAATGATGTCGATTTTATTTCTTGAGAATCTACCACGCCTTGTGACTCCAGTCCTCTCCTCGTACACCAGAGATGAACTAGTACAATTATGGGATCTTTTCAGAGGTGTGGTAAAACAATTTGAGCAAGATACTGCAGGGAAAGATCTGCGTCAGGAGACGTTAAAGTTCCTAACTATGTTTTTAGATCTGGGAACCAAACTGAAGGGGTACGGACAGGAGCGCGTGACCCCGTATATACAACAACAACAACAAATAAATGAATGATAATGAATGATACATGATGATACATATTTTTTCGCATCACGCCGCGGTGAGCCACATGCAGCAGCGCTGCCTAGGATGGTTTTCTAGCCAAGGACTAGAAAAGAGAAATAGTGTCTTAAAGGAACCTACATCATCGCCGAGCAAACAAATGGGACGCAGCATGGGATGGACTAAAAATACGTAAACGGATAGAAGAAAATTCATCTGCACTACAGGCTAGGAGATATCAGAAACGTGACGTCACGTACTGGGAAGAAGGTGGCATTTAAGAGACAAGAGGAAAGAGGCCGCGTTTGAGTGTCGAACCCAACCAGCGCGTGTCGCGCATGTTAGATGTGGACTCTATGACGCGAGGTGAGCCAAGAACAGAAATCGAGGGCAGCGGAATTGTGACGACGTCCAAAGATATTAGCAAGCTCAGGCAAATGTTGCGTCACAGTTTGAGTACCGTGGTTTGAGCTGCCCCCGTTTATTTTGGCTTCAACGTTAAAAGGACGACATTGTGAACGCATATGTAGCCATGCGAAGGTTTTCCCAACATGAAGAGGTCACTCTAACACTGATGTGTAAATCAAATGTTCATCGTGCTTCATTCGTATTTATTCGACTCGTACGTACGAGCAATCGATGCTACACAACTAACTTTTACGTGGTGCACGTAGTTGCTTATCAACCAGTCAATAAACTTTTCTTCACACTTACAGAAACAAAGATGAACGAAGAAAAAAAGACGCGACAGCGAATAACACAGTCCCAAGCAGTGCACTCGGCTGAAAGCGCGAGCATGCACGGCTGGATCAAGATTGTAAATCTTCAGAAGAACCATGCTGATAAGACAGCGCACCTGCTAGACCCTTCTCCACTGACGAAAAGAAAAGCCAGGAGTACAGCAGTCGGAAAACACGCGGCATTAGGCTGCAATAGGGATAGATTTAAGCCGCTACGGCGTTAGCTATATTAAGTATGGAAAATAAAAGAAAGGAACGCAGAACGATATATATATATATATTTTTTTTTTTTCTTTTCATTGTCCGAACTTGTGCTCATTTTGTCTAGTGGTGATAGGTGACAACAACAGAAAGTCGTGTTTTCTTAACTTTTTTGTAGTTTCGAGATGAACGACATATCTACAGTATCTAAAAAAATGCAGATCACTCTGACAAGGCAACGAGCATTATTGTGATCAAAAGAGAGCAGTGTAATGTGTTATAATACAAGTGAACCACGTGACCGCTTCTTACAATTTCGTTTTCCTCGCCAGAGGGGCTCGTGCGTTCCCGCGGAAACGTGACATCCTATACCTCTATCATCAATTGTCTTCAGGTATTATTCAGCCCCGCCACCCCCCCGGCAAAAAAAGAAGAAGAAATAACAAGAGAGTGAAAAAGAAGAAACAAAAACGAAATCGCAGTCTATACAAACAATGTGTTCAACCACTCGGAGTTTCGCACTGCGCGTGCGTGCATGGTTGTCCTAGTTCCCTCCTTTTACACGCGTATCCGTAGGTTCTCTGCACTGCCGAGCCTTCAGCTTTCGGCATTTTTTTCCTCTAGACGACACCATCTACGTCACCGCGACATATCCCGCCAACATTTACTCAACATATAGATATTGAACATCCATCTATCGATCGATCGTGCCTCAAAATACCTTGTTTCTACAAGCAAACTGAATGTTGGTAGTTCGTTAGACACACTTTAGCCCGCCAATTTTAGTCGAATCTTTTATTTGTGTATGTCTCAAATTTTGCAAGCGTGACCATTTTTTGTGCACTATTTCATAAATACTATTTACATTGGTCTACTCGAACGAGCCTCGAATTCTTCCGGGAGTCCGTATGGAAACACATGAGGATATACAGGTTGTCCTTTGTTAGGTGCCACAATTTTTATTAAATATTTATGAGAGCCCCGGGCATGCCGTTTTGGCGCCAAACATACCTGGCCTCTCGGACATCTTTCCAAGCCGGTCGCCTCAGTGTTCGATGGATAACTAAAATCGTATACTTAATTAGTTTCACTAATTTTCAAAGGTAAAAGATTGACCCAACGAGAGCATCGAATTCCTTGGTGTCACTGGTAACATTACCATTTTCAGGACAAAAATCGAAACAACTATAGCGCGAGAAAATGGCCCGGAAGTAACGGCAATGTGATGGTCATATTTGTTTCGTGGCTTTAGGCGCTCTTTAGCCCTCTTCCCTAAATGTAAGGGAGAAAGTGCGCTGCGAACTTTTTCCTTCTTCGCATTTAGAGGAAAGGGTAAGACTCGTTTGAAGCCGCGAAAAAACAATGACCACCGCATGTTATTTCCGGACCATTTCCTGGCTCTATAACCGCCTCGCTTTTTGCTCTGAAAATGGTAATGCTACCAGTGACCCAAGGGATTCGATGTTCTCATTGTGTCATTCTCCTACCTTTGATGATTAAAAAGTTAATTAGTCATCGAACACTGATGCGAACGGCTAGGAAATACGTCCGCCGAGCCAGGTATGTTAGTCGCTAAAAAGGCATATCTGGGGCTCTCATAGATTTTTAATAAAAAATCCGTGGCACCGGAAAAAAAAGGACACCCTATATATATATCCATGAGGATGATATCACTGTTGATGATAACTATTTAGAACCACTAAAAGCATTCATGTTTGCGTCGGGTTGCAAGCTGACGTTACGCGAGTTCACCGCTACTCTTAAAGCAATATGTTAAGATTAAATGACCTAAAGTGATATACTGATATAGGCCATATAGGACAAGATGTAAGTGATATAACAAAGCTATGTCGTAAACCTGTGTCATCTGACGCGTTACTGGGAATTTTGTTCAAATCATCGTTGTTCCGCTTATCCTATTGTATACTTAGAATTTTCGAGTTTTCGTCTTCTCCTTCGAGCTCTGTGAACAACACACTTTCTGCGGATATCGAACATTATCAACGACAATTTATCAGTATTGTCTATGACCGACACATTGGTGTCTATAATTATGAACCTATCCTCGATAAACTTGGTATGGCAACCCTAGCACATCGTCGAACCTCAGATCACATTTTCCCGTGCAAAGTAGTACATGTTCTCTTAAGCTGCCCTTGGTCTATTTTCTGCCGTTCATTTTAGTTATTTCTTGTATTTGCATCTTTCCTTCATCATCGTCACATAATGTTCCACGTGCGGTGGGTAGGGTGCCGCACCACCGTGGTGAAACACCCCATCTCATCGTCATTATTTATTGTTGTTGTGCTTGTTCACTCTGACCACACCTTTATTTTATGGGTTTTTTTTGACTGCTCACAGTTTAGCAGATACTAACAGACTTCATTACAGCCATGATGTACACACGTTTGCTCCTTATCACAGCCTCAACGATGTTAGTTCTACTAACAGCTGCCAATTTTTTATTTTATATCCTACACCCTTACGACGTGATGTCACACACATATATTAGCTTCAGGTATTGTTATTTCTTGTTTGTCTTTCTTATCTGTTGTAGTTTCTCCTGCGCTGGACCATTTCCCAGACCTGTGGTT
Source organism: Ornithodoros turicata (assembly GCF_037126465.1). Taxonomy (NCBI): domain Eukaryota; kingdom Metazoa; phylum Arthropoda; class Arachnida; order Ixodida; family Argasidae; genus Ornithodoros; species Ornithodoros turicata. Next base: position 3,069,726 of record NW_026999342.1, read on the forward strand.
GCTCGGAGCCTTGAATGTAGGCTTCGCCGCAAAGCATTCAGGCGGCGACGGAAGACTCCTTTACAGGTTCAAAATTTGGAACCCATATGGAACCTTGGAGATGCCACTATTCATGCCCAAAAAATAGCTCAAATTTATGTTGTTATGTTATGTTGTGTATGTAGCTCAAAAGTTTTGTTGTGGCAGATGCAAGATGTCATTAGAGAACGAATGCAAACCGCTGCCAGCAGAATATGTAGCACGCGCTTTTCGGTCCGGAATACATGGGCTCTATGGGGCCTCTTTAGGTGAAGCCTGCTTTACGTTTTGTCCCTAATTCTTGGGCATGTGGTTTCTAAAAGAATACAACATGTGTAGTAATATACAGGGCGTGTGCTGATAAATGGCAGTTGCTCTCAAGTACATGTGGAAATGCCACGACACACCCTGTACTGTGACCGGTTACCTATTTGCCTAAACTAGCTGTTATGTACATCTGTGTAGACGATACTAATATACTGCGCATCGCCAGTTTGCGAGGTGTTTTTGCCACAAGCTTGGGAAAAACAAGGGCATGGTCATTCCAGCCGGTGCAGCAACAGGATCTCGCAAGCCTTCCCCACAGAAACTGCTACGGGCTCCAAATACCCAACATCCTAACTTGAGGTACCTCTTCGCACAGCTCGTCTATCGCCTTTAAAATAATTCAGCATCTGTATTTAGGGTGATTTATAGCTCTCGGGATGATGGTTCATGAGTTCAATACGTTTAGTTGAAACACAACACTAGTCCTGTTTAATGTGTCTTGCAGAACAATAGATGAGCACTCCTTTCGTGGCAATGTGTATCGTTGCTACAATGAACAATTTCTTGAGCAAGACTGACGAGCAACCGAAAAGCAGAGTCGTCTTTCAAATATGCATGTTCCTTGCAACTTCTGGATTTGTTAAGCGACCCATGTTGATGTCCCTCATCATGTAATGCCAGCAAGGGCCTTTGAGGTACGTATATCCATCAATAAATAAATATCAAAAACAGAAAAAGATGTAACATCCATTGTAATACTTATCCTCTCTTTGTGTGAATGATACATAAACATTCTCTGAAGGTATGTTGTCACACTTTGCCTCATTGCGCCTAGAGCCTTGTTCCACCTCTTACATCATCTCCACGTCCTGAACCTCCAAAGCTGTACAAGGCTAAAACAATCGGGTACTGCATCACAAAAGGGGGGTAGGAGGAAATTAAAAGCTGACACATCTAAAATTCAAAGAAACCCTGGTGCTTTCACGGGGCTACTCGTACCTCAGTTCTGGATGAGATCCCCATAGAAAACAGCTTTTCTGAGCCTCACTAATTGATTCCCTTGATTGCCCTGACTGTGAGGCAATACTTTTCGGCTTCGTGGCAAGTGGGCTTGCGTCAGATAGTGCGGTTTGGAATAAAGGGAGCAAGGAACATCTCTCTACGGTCTTAGGAAGCATATCAACATAACCTGTCAGGGTACAGCATTTCATATTGCTTTCAGTAAGTACAACACTGCTCATAGAAGTTGCGACCATTCGTGTTTGGAAAGCATGCTGGAGTTACCTCAGGCAGTGCACCCAGACCTGCGAGTCAGATTCATAGAGAGCACCTCATGAGAGGGACAGAGACAGTGCCCAGTGAAGACACTCCAGAAATTGTGTGCAGGTTTGGGACTCACGCCTTTTAACAGTTTTGATGGAAAGCAGGGGGCGTGCAACACTGACCTCCGGTGTATTAATTCTTGTTATTTATAACCATGCACCCATGTTCTAGTAATCTGAAAAAGCTTTAGCTCTCTTGCAGGAAATTGCTAATGAATCTGAGAGTCTTTGTGGAAACAGGTTGTAACTGCCTTCCACCCTTCTTAGCTGCTCTAGCAAAAGCACAAAATAATGCTGCACACAGTATCTAATGCTAGCACACAAATTGCTTTAAGTGTTCTCAAGCTTCTGAAATGGAGCTACCTCGTGCATACGCAGTGCCATGTCGGCAAGAACATAAATCAAATTGCCTTTACTTTTTGCCCTTCAATGCTTCACGCGAATGCAAGAATGGTGTCCCCTAAACAATAGGCAATAAGAATTATTTCTACAATGAGCTAGTAATGAGCTTTAATGAGCAATAATGACATTTGCAAAACAAAAACTTTATTTGAAAATATATTCCAAAAGTCAGGTGACGGCCTCATAATGTAACATCCTTTACTGCAAACACCGGCTTAACAAAACGATTAAAAACAGAGCGTAAATGTTTTGCCGCCTATCCGGGTGGCATCATCAGTACAACTGAGGCCAAAGACGAGTACATCAGCCTACTTATCTAAGAGGGCGTCATACACATCCGATGGGGGGCCACTGTTTGTATTACAGGCTGATGCATCACGACTGATGAACCAGGGCTCTTTCATGAAGAACTTTCTAGGGCCCCATCGCTAGTCATGTGCAAAGGCTACCGCAGCATCAAAATTAAATACATGTCCCTTAGGCCAACAATGGTTGACTAATTCGGTCCTTGTTCGAGTAGCATTAGTAGCCCTGGCAACGTCCCTTGTGTGCCCTTTTAGTCTTATCCCACGTCTATTGTCTATCTTGCCAATGTAGGTTGCATCACAGTCTATGCAAGGTATATCTAAACTGGCAGCGAAAACAAGCGAAATTACCAAATCAGACCCATCGGCAAAGCTACCAGCATGAGGCGCGAGCGATCCTGGGTGCTGGTAGTAGAGGTACGATCGTAAACAGAAAAGCTTTGCAACATGGGCATGGCTTGTGTGTGTACTAATAGGTTATTCATAATTTCAAAGTATAAAAAAACTTTTCTGTTGCCCCATTCGTGCATATATACGAAACCATCTACCACCGAAGTACATTTTCGTGTCCTGCTCCCTTTGCGCATGTGTCACATTGTGCGTGTTTATCCGTGCATCGCTGTATACGTGTGATACAGAATCAGCCTCGCCACCTTTGTTCTTTATAATTCGTCCTTGCAACAGCTGATTTATGCAGCCATATTTGCGTATATGAATGACGTTTTACTTGCGCTACTTGGCTACGCGCGTTTCGGATCGTTTTTCCTCTCTTTGGTTGGTAACGTGTATTACCCAATATTTATTTTTGTGTCAGCTACCGTGGCGTAGTGGTTAGAATTACTTATTTCCACGGCGAGACTGGGAGGTGACGCGGGTTGGAATCTCGGCACCGGCTGTGCTGTCTGAGGTTCTCCCTAGGTTTTCCGGCAGATTTTGCACATGAATGTAGGCACAGTTCTCGCTGAAGTCGTCTGAGGACGCATACTAACCCCCACTACTTCCCGCTGTCCTATCTCCATCTGCCCACGTCTGTACGCCGCTCGTAGCCACAGTTGCTTCGCGGCGCTAACGCGGAATTAAAAAAAAATGTCCATCATCGCGTCTCACTTTGTACAAGCCAAACATCCTGCTGCTCTGCACGCAAAAGAAAAGAAAGAAGGAAAGAATTTCAGACATACTATGTGCGCAATTAGTACAGCTTGCGATAAACGTTTACGGAACACAGCGCTGACGTATTTCTTCATCGGAGCGGCCGTCTGCTAACTATCAGCAAGAGATCGAATAAGAAACGGGTAACCGGCTATTCTATCCATCTCTTGGTATGTGTGTCCGATCCTGTTTGCTGCTCAGCTGTCGCTCCAATGGAGAAATGCGACACCACAGTGTTCCGTAAACTTTTGTTCCAAGCTGGACATCAAGCGGAAGACCAACTGTCCAGCAGCGGGGCAGAATTCGTAAAAGGCAAGCACAACTCCCTTTGTTGGGTATGCGGTCATCATAGTGCAGCGCACAGTCCCAGCAATTTTCGTTTGAACATCTCCGTACATAAAGGTGACATCGGGACGATTTAACAGCACCGTGCTGTGTGCGATAACGAAGCTCCACAAGTGTATACAACGTGTTGTGATATAGAACCGCGTCATCTTTACTTCACGAGTAAAATATCAATGAGAAAACATACAACGCCCTCCTACAGTTATTGCTTATGGGTACTTCAGAGACACGTAAGAGGGAAGCAACGCTGCCAAATCGCACGCCGCCAAATCGCACCATATCTTTTTTTTTATATATCTTTAGGTTGTTCGAACCACATATCAGTGGACTCTATGACCTGAATCAAAGGGCTTTTATTTATTCAAGATACCTCAAATGCGAATAGTGTATTGTAGACATAATAGAATAACTGCTGCAAAGTACGGCGGCAAGGGTAAGAACAGGAAAACAGAAGAAGACAGGAAGAGAGAATCAGACTCCATGACGCACGCTGAACTGCGTACGGAGCTCGAGGCAGACGTCATAGTGACACCTCGAAGGACATAAGAAAGCTCAAGCAAATGTTGCGACGTACGTTGAGCCACAGCCCTAAAGCTCCCGCTGCATTTCAGGTAAATTGCACTGCAGGTAAAGTGCTGTTGGTGTTATGCGGAAGACATATAGTACTTCTTGAGCTGTTTGTAATCGAATCAGCCAACACTCCTGGTGTAAAAAAACAGCACTATATGCTCCTTTTCCTTTTGCTGACTTTACTTTTCGCTACCATTCACTCAAGCGTCAAAGTTATTTACCGGAGTATCGAACAGCGAGTTTTAGTGCAAAGTACAATATCGCCTTGGCGTACGTAAGTGATAGTGTGGTGGTTGTGCGCACTGCGCGAAGCTCTCTTTATTAACGAGTTCATGTGGGGTAGTTGGTACATATTAGCTACGGAAGATACGCAGCCAGAGACTGTATCTTCTGTAGCTCTCTTTATGTTTTGCGCTTGCGCAGAACCAACAACGCTTTCTCTTACGTACGCTATCTCCTTTGCGTACGTAAAAGAGAGCGTTGTTGGTTCTGCGCACGCACAAAACACAAAGAGCATTGCGCAGGACCACCACGCTATCCCTTACGTACGCAAAGGCGATAGCGTACGATGCACTAAAACACTAGAAATTCTACGAAAACGATGCGATAAAGGAAGTTATCAAATACAAGCTTAGCAATCTGGTATCACCTGCTTCAAAGAAACAGGACGAATGGCTTATCATACAAAAACGTTTTAGTACATCGTACGCTATCACCTTTGCGTACGTAAGGCATAGCGTTGGTTGTTCTGGTTGACTGTATACTAAACAAAGGGAGCTGTGCTTGACTTTTACGGATTCTGGTCCGGTGCTGGACAGCTGGTCTTCCGCTTGTACCAATTGCGCACATTCTATATATGTCTGAAATGCTTTCCTTCTTTCTTTCTTTTCTTTTTTGTGCAGCAGCAGAATGTCAGGCTTGTCAAAATGGTAATTAATATAATAATTGGGGGTTTACGTCGCGAGACAACCGAGTTGTACAAAATGAGACGGGAGGATCGACAATGGATGACAAATGACACATAGATAAATATTGGGTAATACATGTTACGAACCAAACAGAGCAGAAACGATCCGAAACCCGCGTAGCCAAGTAGCGCAAACAAAAAGTCATCCATACGCAAATATGGTTGTTTGAAGGACGAATCATAGAGAACATTGAAGGCGGCGAGGACGATTCTGTACGTTCGGGACTTTGGAAACAGATATTCGTCGCTGATATGTTACCACTACCCTTTGAATATCACCTTTTTCTCACCTGATTTTCGTTGTCCTTTTCACAGCCTATTCAGGAATTCGGGTTGTAGAAGCAGCAGGATCTGTTCCGTATTTCGAATTCATGCAAGCGGTGTTTGGAGCACACGAAGTATATGCGGAAGTGTGCAGAGGAACTCCCCATTGGGGCTCCCAAGTGATGCTCCGTCAACAAACCGAGCGGAAAAGTTTGGAACCTCAAAGAAACCTGGCAATATTCACCCACAAATCTGCATTTAAAGGCACCATCATAAGAAAAACAACGCATTATTCGCGCTCTTCGATTTTGAATGCGCGCATACCGCGGCGGTAGGTAGATCATGCCTGCTTTACGAGGCGAAAGGAATCAACTTAGTGCTCTAATATCGGCCTCTGTGCTTGTTTACAACAGCTCATATCACGATATTCCTGGCCTGCGCGCCACTGGTCTCAGACCTCCTCACAAGCTGCGTACATCGAAGCAAGATCTCGTGACAGCAAGGTATTATTATATATATATATAGCTGAAATGAAAATTGAAACACAGACTACGAAGGTACGGGAAGTAAGAAAAAAGGGGATAATTTATTTACATTTAAGATACTCGGAATGCTAAAAGGGTTGTCGACGTTTCGACAGTGGCACTGTCTTCGTCAGGACTAAAGATGCGTAGCTGATTACACATTTCTTAAATAGGTTTGCTACATGACGTCATAATCGGTACGGGCACGCCACAGGCGTTTGTCAGTGAGTCAGATTCGGGAATATTCCAGAAGGTCAAGTCCGGGTGGTGATGTCATTCGCCGTAGGTCACTGTCCGCTTTCGGGAAAATTCCGGGCAGGGTGAGTGCTGCTTCAAACTTTGCTGGCGGTCGTCAATGGGTCACGTTCGAGAATGTTGACTTGTGAGGTTCAAGTGTGATGTCATCGTCCTTGGGGGAGTGGCTTTGTCCAGGTTGGGCCACCCATCCAGCTGAAAAGGAATTGGAAAAAAGTGCCTTATCTACGAGGTTAGACTTCTAATTGTTGATAGCATGCCGGGGACGATCCCCGGCATGCTATCAACAATTAGAAGTCTAACCTCGTAGATAAGGCACTTTTTTCCAATTCCTTTTCAGCTGGATGGGTGGCCCAACCTGGACAAAGCCACTCCCCCAAGGACGATGACATCACACTTGAACCTCACAAGTCAACATTCTCGAACGTGACCCATTGACGACCGCCAGCAAAGTTTGAAGCAGCACTCACCCTGCCCGGAATTTTCCCGAAAGCGGACAGTGACCTACGGCGAATGACATCACCACCCGGACTTGACCTTCTGGAATATTCCCGAATCTGACTCACTGACAAACGCCTGTGGCGTGCCCGTACCGATTATGACGTCATGTAGCAAACCTATTTAAGAAATGTGTAATCAGCTACGCATCTTTAGTCCTGACGAAGACAGTGCCACTGTCGAAACGTCGACAACCCTTTTAGCATTCCAAGTATCTTAAATGTAAATAAATTATCCCCTTTTATTCTTACTTCCCGTACCTTCGTAGTCTGTGTTTCAATTTTCATTTCAGCTACATATATTCGCGGTCGTCCGAACCCCATTCACCAAGTATATATATATATATATATATATATACTTTTTTTTTTTTTTGCATGGGCAACAAATTTTGCCAACTTATCTGTATTGTAGGCCGTTTGAGATGCCGTACAGAGCATTCAGCTCACGCGTTTCTTGCAAAATATATGGTGTATCTACGTTAATTCACCAGGTTCAGGGCTTCAACCAACGCTTCAGTGAATCTCGTGAAGCCTCCTTCACAGGTCGGAAATTTGGAACCAAAATAGAACCTCGAAGACTCCAATATTCGTCAACGAAACTTCACCAAATGTTTCGTTATGACACAGGCAACGTCCCACTAGAGAACGAATGCGAAGCGGTAACAACGGAACGTGCTGCACGTGCTTTTCTCTTCCTAATACATGGCTTCTATGGGAGCAGTATCAGGTGAAGCGTGCTTTACGTTTTGTCCCGAATTGCTGGGCATGTACATTCAATGCAGAGGAGGTGTTGTTCCTCTACATGAGTCCCGACCGGCGATGCCACGGAGAGGCGATGACGATGGCCTCTCTGCATGGCCGCGCCGGTGGAACTCAAGCCGGCACTGATCTCGATTGTAAAAGGCTGGATCGCGGATAGGGAGCACGAGCGTGAAGAAACCGGCCGCCATCTTACTGTACCCACAAGAATCGCCGCAGCGATCATGGCAACTTCTTGCAATTACGGTCGTACCGTGTCGTACCAACCGTACTGGCAAGGTTACAGGGCCTAAATTTATACAGGTGAGTCACTCTTCATCAAGGAATAAATAGGAGTCCATTCTGTATATTTAGTTGACCATTATGAAGTGTTTTTTTGCCCAAAACGAGCACTGGATGCAGGCTGCTTGATCGCTCTTCCGACGTTCAATCGAGCATACTTGCATTTTACCCGTCGGCAAATACAGTTTGAGTGCATAATATGCTTGAAAGAACATGTTACACTACACAGGTAGTGTTGTCATCAATATATGTGCGAGCACTCGAGCGCTTTTTTGCATGCATTGCTAGCATGGTACACGGTGTTCTCTGCGGAAGCAAGTGCCACATTCATTTATTTGAGTTACATTCGCACATAAGTTCGGTATTACGTCATAATGAGATCACGATTGTCACCTTTTTTCATGTATTGGTATTGTTTTGTGCCTTGGTTTGATTTGTGACAAAGAATCCTACGTAACGGTGGTGTGGCGCGACTTGAATAACGCCTTTGTGTCTCAGCTGTATCGTCAGCTTGTTACGATAGTAATACTTTGTAGCGTGTCGTGCTATTTGTAGCAGTTTTTAAGGCAAAAGTGGTCTCTCAATACAGGTTTCGTCATGAGGGCTACCCAGTGAATAATCTCTGCAGTGTGATACGGCTGGGTGTATCACTTTCCTCGTCCACTCGTTTCTACTTTACAGGAAGGAACAACCTCAGTGCACGCACTGTGGTTAGCCTCTCTCAGTTTTGCATATTTTCTTACATGTTCACATCAGAAACGCACCTTACACTTTAGGCTCCTTCACCCAGCAATATAATAATTAGAGATTATAATTCTTTTTAGAAGAGTTCCCCATATTCTTTTGAGAATAGTTTTTAATCTTTTTAATTTTTAGAAGATACAGGGATTGTAAACCATGTTTTAAACTGATGTTTTAACATTTGTCCAATGCATTTATTAAACAACATATTCATTTTTAACTGGTTGCACCCAAACCAATGTTCTGATGTATTATTTCCTTTGTTGTCCATGCACCATAAAAATTGGAATAATCATCATCAATGCAGGTTACTTCACAGCTGCCTCGACATACTAAAGAAATGGGTGCAGAACCTGCGTAACGCCCACAAACTTTGACTACCACAGCACCTCCAGAAAGTGAAGGCATATGTGTCACATGGGATTTTTAAAGGCATTCACAGTATATAATACCTTGTATGAACTGTTGTAGATCTAAGCAGCCTCTACAGTACACTCTCAGAAATTAAAACTTGTCAGGGAACTGTGATAATTGTTTCAGTTAATAGGCATGCACATATACGCTATAAGAAAATCATTTATTGAGAATGCACTTCTCTGGCTACTCATGTTGTTTACATCTACTGTTGATCACATTCATTTATCACATATTATATACTTATATATTATTATTATATTATCACATATTCGATCACATTAAATTTAAAATTTAGCATATATGAGAAAATATCAGGAGGGAAGTTGCTATTCATTGCTCATTCAACCTAAAATTGAGTGCTACAAATTTAGAGAGCGTACCTGACATTGTCATTCTTAAAATATATATTGCCATTGTAGCAAGGTCACAAAACAATAAATGTAGTCTCTTGCGACCTCCCTGCGCGTTCATTGTATCCTGAAACGCATAAGGGCAAGAAATAAATCTTGAACTTGAATAAACTTGATGTTGTATAAACTTGACATAAAATGTTGAATAATATAATGAATGATATAAAATACTGAATAAACTTGAACTCGTATATTCTCTTTACTCATCATCAGTGATCTTCATTACAAAAGCATATCGTGCTAGACTTTTTTGTTTGTGTTTCACAGACTGGGTACACGAGGGCCAAAATGACAAAATCACAACTGTTTCAAGCTCCAAATAGTCCTGTTGCAATTTGAAGACCATACGTGGAGCAGCATTTTTTGGAACATGCTCCACATAACAAGCATGACAAAGTCAGCAGTGGATAGCAGGACCCCGTCCCCAAGCAGCTTTTCTTACGCTGCAGTTGTATTCAACAAAAGCATGTGAGTGCTGGAGAAGGACATTCAGTTTGGCACAACCGCGCCTGCAAATAATCAGAACAAATAAAGGAAGAAGCAAACAAACATAGAAGGGCTGTACTTCAAAAAGAGATAAGTCCTGTGTCTCAAGGAGGTGTTACCACTTTCTAAGTAACTTAATTGATTAAGCTTACATTACTACCTGATTAACTGTCCTAACGAGTGTGATCTAATTGCGTGAAGTAATTATTTGGGCTGCTTCAGTGTGTCCATATTTGCGAGGCAAAGCACCGCTCTCGTTTACTAAAATACTCTTTCTAAGGCGATGCTTGATATAAATCATACTAAACGCATACACGGGTAAAACAACGGCTGTGATTCTACAGAACGATCTCCTTCTGCCATGCGAGTATATCTTTTCCCGGACCGTTCTTTATGGAACAATTTTTGTCCAGAACGCAGTACGGGATATTATATACATGGTTGTTGTTATTCTCAAGTCGTTTCTTATTGAAATATTGGCTGGAAAACGTGCTGTAGTACAATCCCCAGCGCTGCACTGCAGTGACGGTCTAGTTTCGGAATGCAAAACATAACGTAATTGAGAATCGAACGGCAGGACACCTGCGAAACACTGTGAGGATACATCAGTATACTGGCACCTTACAAAATTGTGTGATGACAAACAACGAGCAATGCTAGCAGCGCAATAAATACTCACAATCTCTGTTGCCTGACTTGCCTCCCATTGTTTTCTATGGGCACACACAGCACTTTAGGGCCCACCAACATGGCGGCCCGAAGGCACGCCTCTCCCCCACGAGCCCCTCTCCCATGCGCGATCCAGCCTTTATACATAGAGATCAGTGGAAGCCGGTGCTCCAGGCGCGTGGCCATCTTCGTCGTTGTCCACGGCCCGCTACTGTGCTCCCCCTCAGACGCGGAGCGGCGACAAGAAAGAACGAAGAACCACGTCGATACAGGAGGGAGAGAGCAAGAGCGACCGTGGATGACGCGCACTACTGGACGTGCTCGTGGTACGGCACAACACCCGTTGCGAGAAACTGTCGATGAGCGGGGCAGATGAGGGGCGAAGTCGTCAGAGTCGTGCCTAGGAGTCGTGGCCTGGGGCGCCGCAACCGGCACGGGAGCTCGTACGGTCCCAGGAAGTGAGGCTGCGTTTGCCGTGTTGACTGCCGAGACGCCGGCTGAAGCGTGCCGTGGCGTCGGCTGCCGCGACTGCCGAAACCGGCAGGGGAGCACGTTGCTCAGGTGTCGCGGCCGGCAGCGGATGCGAGTTGAGATGCGGAAATGAATCGAGGTGGGGTGAGTGTGCTGGGGGCCGTGGACAGCGCAGGTCGGTCCCTGGAAGCCGTGAACCGGTGGGCGGATGCGATGGTCAGTGAGCAGTCGGGTCGGTCGGATCGCAACTGATCGGTAGCGTGGACAGAAGCGGAAGGGACAGAAGGCGAAGGGCGTTCGGGATATAATCGTGATGAGCCGAGTAATGATGATGGCTTCCAGGCATAGCGTGCCGTGGTAGTGCTCATCGATGGTGTGGTCAGAAGTTTGGGATGGTGAAGGGACGAATTGCCCCGAACATGATGTTCATCGTTCGGGTCACCAAATGTAGGTATGCCACGGAGGGGCGATGACGGTGGCCTATCTACATGGCCGCGCCGGTGGAACTGAAGCCGGTGCTCCAGGCGCGTGGCCATCTTCGTCGTTGTCCACGGCCCGCTGCATCTTCTTCTGAAATAACGTTCTGTTATAACATTAAGTATACCTATAGCTCACCATAGTATACCGTGACGATAGGTGTCTCGGTTGGCATCTAAAAAGAAAGACGACGATCCCGCGCCAAACGTTACGGCGCTTTGGAGGACCGGCGTCTTTGTGCAGGACATTTCCGCAGACAGAAATCAGGCAATGCATCAGAACTTTTTTTTGTGATAATATGGCCCTTCTAGCACGTACAGAAAAAACATTGTCTCCCTCGTTTAATTGGGCTCTCCGCTAACACGCATTTCCGACATCTACAAAATTGTCGAAGTGCCCGTTCAGGGGTAATGCAGCGAGTGAGAATTACAGGTTGTATGCAGAAAAACGTGACCCGCATTTTTGCATGTAACTCGTTGTCTACTTAGCCGAGGAACTTCCGGTTGCTCACGACTGCGTATTTATGCCTGCGAAAGCTAAAAAAAATCCTGGAAGCCATACTCAGTGTAAAAAAATAAACAGAGCGCGAAAACATGCGCTTCCATGCATTAGAATAGGGCGGCCATGACAGTGCATGGCAGTGCATTTCGGTCTCAGAAGAGTTAGGTGCAGGCACCGCTAGGGGTACTGCGAATGAGCATCCATGTGGGATGATGTGGGACATCGTTTCGATTTATGCACCGATAGCCCCCCTAGAGGCACTTGAACACAACTCTCCTACGTCCACTATGTTGCCCTTTCACATACACCCTGTTGTGCACCATGTTGCCCTATTCTGATGCACGGAAGCCGACGTTTTGGTTGTTCCGTTTATTTTTTAAGCTGAGTATGGCTTCCACAATTTTTCTGCAGATTTCGCACGCACAAATGCGCAATCGTGCGCCACCGGAAGTTCGTTAGTTAGGTAGGCAACGAGCTATGTGACTAAATGCGGGTCACGTTTTTCTGCACACACCCTGTACATAGCTTCGGTGGATACTCCATGTTGTTATTAGCTGTTTCTAAGGGTTGGTGGCATTGATTACCAGTCTATCAAGGTACTTGAGACCCAGTGAGCTCACTGACATCAGATTTGCATAAATCTTCACAATTTCCACAGATATGTGACAAATTCTAAATGGTGTGTTGTACAGCGACCTGGCGCTTGCAGTTTTACACTTTTATGTTGACTTGTTGAAGCTTCATAAAGGCATTAAAAAAAATATTTGACCGTGTGTTCTATGAGCGCCCGTTAAAGGGTTAATCGTTGTATTACGCCGGTGTTTTCAGTAAAGGATTCTACATTATGAACTTTGTTTGAATGATGATTAGTGGCGAGCTTCATACCCTGGGCGACTACTTTAACAATTGCTTGCGGTAATGTGGTGAAATGGGGTAATCAGCCTTGTAAACAATTTACTTGGCGGTATATTTATCTATCTGTCATAGGTTGAAGAGCCGTGTGGTGTTACGTAACGGAGGGGCGTGTAATTATTCAAGACCGATCACCAAAAGGCCTTCACACTAGATTAAAATGTGGTGCGATTCTAACATGACAAACGCTGAATGGTGGCGATATGATAGGCTCTCCTCACGAATTGTTGCCACGGTTGCGGTTAGTCAAGAAAATACATATCCAGTTAATGGTAACAGGATCAAATATTAATGAGGCTAGTTTGGCCAACAAGCGAGCATAAAGCACGGTGTCAAAAGCCCTCACAGAATAAAAAAAAATACTGCATCTACGTGGACGCAGAAATCAAGAAAGTTTAAAATGCTGTGAACGAATTCTACTATATTAATTTTGCCTGGATAGCCTTTTCTAAAGCCGCGCTGGAATTTAAAATAGAAATTGACAGATTCAACATGATTAACAATACGCTGGTATATGATGTGCTCCATTAGCTTACAGGGGACCCTAAAAAGTGGAGCTGGTTAGTAGATAAAAGGAGCGTAGTTGTCACCTCTTCTGAAGACAGGAATTAGCTTGTGACCTATGTCCTCGACTCATACACATCCAAAGCACCTGTCACACAGATTAACGCATCGTCGTTCCAGCACATTCACCTTGAAATGTTTGTCGCTGTTGAGTTTTCTGTCATTCTTGTAACACAGATCTTAATTGAAATGCAGGCGCATCAGGGATGCTCTGAAAGAAAAGTGTTCGGTTTTAGTCCTTTTTATGTTTCCGAAAACGAAAACAAACTTCCCAGTGACTATCCTTCTGAAATGAGCAACTCCAGAACGAAAGCAAAAAAATATATCTGGCCATTTCATTGTATCCAACTGAAACCTGGTACTTGAATTGAATAATGGCAGTTGCAGTTAAAGAAAATGATGACGATGATTCAATTTGAATGGCGCATAAGCAACTCAGGCTATAGTGGCCAAACCATGGTAAAAGCGTGACTAGCTAAAAATCAGACGATTATGCTAAAACAATATTATGATAAAAATAAGAAGTTGAAGAAAAGGCATAAACAATTGTTGGCATTGTGTGGCTGGTGTCGAGCTTTCCACACTAAGTGTTGAATAATATGTACGCTAGATATCATATGACATCAAAAGTACAGTTTTATACACACTCAATATGTGGTGGGGATATATGAATCAAATATAACACATAATTACATTTCAAACTTTCTTGAAAAAGGCAGTCCAGCACTGCCGGATTTGTCAGACTCGATACAAAGCCAGTAAGCACAGTGTCGAAGGCAGAGGTGCAGCCACCACGACTCTTCGTGATCTCAATGCTTCAGAGCGGCATAGCCTAGTAAGAAGCCATCAGAAGGGTCACATAAAGTATAACTGGGTTCATGAAGCCGAGGGTTCTGTGGGATGCGTAAGAAAGCATACGTGTTACCACGGTCCCTTGATAGCTTTCTGGTCGTGCAGCTCCGTCAAAAAGTTGGCCTAGGGAGAACGGGAGCCGCGTGGTGGCGCCGCGATCAGAATCCGGTAGAATCTCCCGCTCGGGCCAGTCATGGGAGCGGCAGATGCAGTGTTGTTTTTGCACTTTTCCAAACATTCTACGGGAAAATTATTTGTTGCGATGGCTTCCTGCTATGTTGCAGCAACTATAATCGAATAATCGTTTTCTGGTCGGCTTTATTTTATGCTGAAAGCTGCTGCCGATCACTTCGAGTGGCACGGATGTATTCTCGCGAGTCTCCTATCTTCAAACCCTCAATTGGAGATTCTAGCGCCATTTATGTGCATAGGGCACGGTGGTAAGGTGATCTGTACCTTATTTAGCGGGTACAGGACCTTCTACAGTTAATCGCGGACAGTTACTGCGTCCATGACGGCTTAATTCACGCGATCGACCGATCGCAATCACACCAGTTTCTTTCACGTGGTACCGGGCGCAGATGACTTACTCTCAATTGTTGCCGCGAAGCTGATGAAGACAAAAGTATAGCGTCCGAAAGGATCTCGAGTGTCTCGGACTTGTCACGAAATTTAACCGCTGTGTCCTTGCCGTTCATCTCTTGTTTTAGTAATCTCGTGTCGACCTCATTTCTTGTTCGAGACTGAAAGGAACCGCCATGTGTTCGACATGCTCCCGTGAATCAATCTAGAGCAGCCGTTTTATCCTGCCATGGTAAACAACTTTAATAATGCGTACTTTATTTGCGTATGCTAGCACACAGTTATCACGCGACAACAGCCGAGACACGTGTACTGCAATGGCAGACGCCTGCGTTTCTCTCCCGCGTTCCGATGGCAGCGCCACCACGCGGGCGCTCCGGTCCCTAGGCAAAGCTTCCCCATAGAGTTACGGAGAAGCTGCGTGACCAGGAAGCTATCAAGGGACCGTGGTGTTACACAACAGCTACCAGAATGATCGGATGCACTTGCATGGTTTTGAGTGTGTGTACTTGGGACTGAAAAATAAATGTGCTAACCTTGTTCAAACTGCTTTTCCGTCAGGACCACACGACAGCACACTTGGTTTCTTTGAGTGAAGGTTCCAATAATTCAACTTCAGCATTTGCAGTACATCATCAGGTCCCGATGCTTCTTTGAGATGCAGAAGACAGAATTTCGCTGAGGCGAGTGACTGCCGTTGCGGTTCGTGGCTTCGCAACAGATCCAGAACAGTACGCCGCAACGATAGGTGAAACGTTCAGAATATGGCAAGCAACTCCAACACCAACCCAACGACCCGAAAAAGGCAGCATGAGCCGAGAATCACACAAATTCGCAAGCTCGTCATATGGCAACCATTACAGCTGACCGGATACAGAACCATGGAACGCCGTGCACAAATTGATAAGGCATTCGTAGAACCTATTGCAGGTATCAAATGCATATTTTTCTTTTTGAGCCTCTGTCACAAAAAACATATTAATATATAAATGCCAATTCATGAAGGGAATTGACAGGGTATTCGTGACCACGTGACGCGTTTGAGCCAATTCTGGGTGTTGCCAGTGGCCCTCATGTCGACGTCATTTTGATGGTGGGCCGGGGTGTAGATTCTATATAAACGTATGTTTTCTCGGTTTGACGCTAGGCGTGCTGCACTCGGATATAGTGGAATGTTGAAAATTCGAGTTTAGAGAAACCGTCAGGTTTTAATGCATGAATTTTCGCATGGAGAGTCCTTGTTGGGTGCTTTATCGACTGCAAGTACGAAGGAGCTCCCACAACTTCTCGTCAGAGTCCCTTTAAAAGCAGATTTATTGGATTATGTTGCTGCGTCGACACTGTAGCTCTGCCTCCCATGTAAAACCCTGTTGGGTTTCACGGGTACTACGGATGTAGTTGGTGCTACCATAAAGGAGCATTCTGCAGGGTGTTTATTTTTATTCGTCACAAATTATTATTAAAAAGTAGCAGAGCAAAATAGATGCTGCTTTTGCAGTTGAGTTATGTGGCCAGATGGAAATTATCTGGAAGATGAAGTATGCAACATAAAAAGCAAACTTAATTAACTCTTTAATTATGAGATTTCGCAAAAAAGTGAGATAACATAAATGAATATATGCATCGTTGAAAGACATTCCATGTTTAAAAAACCTTAAAAGCGCCCCTCTTTTCAAATATTCATTTCTGAATTTCGCTACGCAAATCAGCCGAAACAAGGAATACGCACGTTGCGAGCGCAGAAATGATGCTACTTTCACCTTATCTGGGTCGAGAGCAGCGGTCTATCTGACCAATAGATTAGCTCCTACACACCAAACATTTTTGCACCCTTTTGAGTGCAAGGTGGGTGTACCATAACTCACACCCCTTTGATATAAAATTTTGTAGGTGTAATGAAATACACCTACCTCTCAGGATGGATTTCACAACACACGCACATACACACCCCTGAAAGGGTGGAACATTTACTTAGCTGGTGTGCTGCTTGTTGGTCTACACTGGTACTTGGACGATACCCTATAACTGAAACTGATTCAATTTTTTGTCTGGCGTAACGTGTGCAGCTGGTGTGGCGTGACCTGTGCAACTTTGGTTCCATAGTGGTCATGCATATCAGCCAAAGTAAACGAATAACATGAACATGTAACGCATTGTGTTCTCCCAATATAGCAATTACGAACTGGTGCCATACTGGACCAATATACGGTCTGAGATACGGATAAAGATATACGCCCTTAAATTTAGAGACAAATTTGATACACCACATAAATGGGATGACGAACGAAAAGCTCACTTAGAAAGGCATTTCCTTTCTGCAAGCAAAACAGATACTATATACATTGCCTGTCTTGCGAGCGTCTGCAAATTCGATAGCCCTGCTCGCAAAACCAAGGGTGATATGTCTTTATTTAATTTGATTATGCACATAAAAAAACGCTGAATCAAGGAATTCTTGAAGAATTGAGGTGTATCAACCCACCATCAAGAAAACGTTTGTGTTTCTGCAATTAATTGTTGTGCAAGTAATTTCGACAGCACCTTTTGCGCTTTATATAAGCCCAGGGGTCGGATTCACAAAGAGCTCGTGCGACTGAATCTGTCGTATCTCCGTCGTATGCAAAAGTTACGACGAAGTGTAGATTCACGAAGGGCACGCGTCGCAAAATCTTCGCAGCTTACGGCGGAATCCAGCGAGAGCTCCCGAGCAGTCTTACGAAGAAAAATGGCGGCGTTATTTGGCAGCGGTGGATTTGGAGATGGCAAACAAAGACTCCATAATACGCGCCAACGCATTGCACTTTGCCACAGAACCTTCGAGATCGTCCCCGAAGTGACATTGAGGCACTTTTTTTGCTGGTAACCTTCAACAAATGCTTCAACTTTGTGCTCCGTAAAATCGTGTCGCAGGGATTTTTCAAGCATCCCCTACACACCGCTAGGACACCCCCAACACTCCTCCAAATTGTCTGCAAGAAAGGCAAAGGAAGCCATAAAAGCTGCAAAACTGAGTGCCACACACCGCTTACAAAACACCCTCACCCACCTCCTCCCCGAGACGAACATACTGGGAATTTATTTGCTGTGTCATCGAACCCGTTTCGCCTGTGATTGCATGGTATCCATTATGGCTACTGAAGGACCGAGAGCACGTGCAGTAACAAAACATTTGGGGGCGAACAACTTCGTCTAACGGGACGACTCTTATTGGTGCGACTACAAAATTTCGTCATCGTTACCATAGTGAAAACATAGTCTCGCACCCGTTGCGTGTTTCTCTCCTGGTTGCATGCACTGATCTCGATTGTAAAAGGCTGGATCGCGGATAGGGAGCGCGAGCGTGAAGAAACCGGCCGCCATCTTACTGTACCCACAACAGTCGCCGCAGCGATCATGGCAACTTCTTGCAATTACGGTCGTACCAACCGTACTGGCAAGGTTACAGGTCCTAAATTTATACAGGTGAGTCACTCTTTATCGAGGAATAAATAGGCGTCCATTCTGTATATTTAGTTGACCATTATGAAGTGTTTTTTTGCCCAAAACGAGCACTGGATGCAGGCTGCTTGATCGCTCTTCCGACGTTCAATCGAGCACACTTGCATTTTACCCGGCAGCAAATACAGTTTGAGTGCATAATATGCTTGAAAGAACAGGTTACACTACACAGGTAGTGTTGTCATCAATATATGTGCGAGCACTCGAGCGCTTTTTTGCATGCATTGCTAGCATGGTACACGGTGTTCTCCGCGAAAGCAAGTGCTACATTCATTTCTTTGAATTACCTTCTTGCACAAGTTCAGTATTACGTCATAATGAGACCACGATTGTCACCTTTTTTCATGTATTGGTATTATTTTGTGCCTTGGTTTGATTTGTGACAAAGAATCCTACGTAACGGTAGTGTGGCGCGACTTGAATAACGCCTTTGTGTCTGAGCTGTATCGTCAGCTTGTTACGATAGTAATAATTTGTAGCGTGTCGCGCTATTTGTGGCAGTTTTTAAGGCAAAGGTGGTCTCTCAATACAGGTTTCGTCATGAGGGCTACCCAGTGAATAATCTGTGCAGTGTGATACGGCTGGGTGTACAGCTAAGTATCACGTTCCTCATACACTGGTTTCTACTTTACAGGAAGGAACAACCTCAGTGCACGCATTGTGGTTAGCCTCTCTCAGTTTTGCATATTTTCTTACATGTTCACATCAGAAACACACCTTACACTTTAGGCTCCTTCACCCAGCAATATAATAATTAGAGATTATAATTCTTTTTAGAAGAGTTCACCATATTCTGTTTAGAATAGTTTTTAATCTTTTTAATTTTTAGAAGATACAGGGATTGTAAACTATGTTTTAAACTGATGTTTTAACATTTGTCCAATGCATTTATTCAACAACATATTCATTTTTAACTAGTTGCACCCAGACCAATGTTCTGATGTATTATTTCCTTTGTTGTTGATGCACCATAAAAATTGGAATAATCGTCATCAATGCAGGTTACTTCACGGCTGCCTCGACATACTCAAGAAATGGGTGCAGAACCTGCGTAATGCCCACAAACTTTGACTACCACAGCACCTCCAGAAAGTAAAGGCATATGTGTCACATGGAATTTTTAAAGGCATTCACAGTACAGGGTGTATGCTATAAAAGGTCAGTCACATTTTCGTGCAAGAAGTGATACCTCCTTGATGCTATACCTCTATCACGAAAAGACTTCCTCTGCCTCAAAGTGAATAATTTATGCTAGAGGAACCTACGAAACGATTGTGGTTACCTAGCACTGTCTAACAAAATAAATATGACCATGCAAACTTTCACCTCCATCCATCTGTACTGCGTATAGGAAACACATGAAGACGAAAGTTTCCGTGGCAGTATTTATTTTATTACGCAGTGAATGGTAACCACAATTTTTTCGTAGGTTTCTCTGGCATAAGTGATTCACTGTATATGGCAGCACAAGTCCGTCTCTCAAATAGATATAGTGTCACGCGCGAAAATGTTACTGACCTTTTATAGCATACACCCTGCATATAATACCTTGTATGAACTCTTGTAGATCTAAGCAGCCTCTACAGTACACTCTCAGAAATTAAAACTTGTCAGGGAAATGTGATAATTGTTTCAGTTAATAGGCATGCACATATATGCTATAAGAAGAAAATTATTTATTGAGAATGCACTTCTCTGCTACTCATGTTGTTTACATCTACTGTTGATCACATTTATTTATCACATATTATATTCTTATATATTATTATTTTATTATCACATTCGATCACATTAAATTTAAAATTTAGCATATATGAGAAAATATCAGGAAGGAAGTTGCTATTCATTGCTCATTCCAACCTAAAATTGAGTGCTACGAATTTAGAGAGCGTACCTGACCATTATCATTCCTAAAACATATATTGCCATTGTAGCAAGGTCACAAAACTATAAATGTAGTCTTTTGCGGCCTCCCTGCACGTTCATTCTTTTTCTGAAACGCATAAGTGCAAGAAATAAATCTTGAACTTGAATAAACTTGATGTTGCATAAAGTTGACATAAAATGTTGAATGATATAAAATATTGAATAAACTTGAACTCGTATATTCTCTTTACTTATCATCAGTGATCTTCATTACAAAAGCACATCGTGTTAGACTTTTTTGTTTGCGTTTCACAGACTGGGTACACGATGGCCAAAATGACAAAATCACAACTGTTTCAAGCTCCAAATAGTCCTGTTGCAATTTGAAGACCGTACGTGGAGCTGCATTTTTTGGAACATGCTCCACATAACAAGCATGACAAAGTCAGCACTGGATAGCAGGACCCTCATCCCCAAGAAACTTTTCTCACGCTGCAGTTGTATTCAACAAAAGTTGTGAGTGCTGGAGAAGGACATTCAGTTTGGCACAATCGCGCCTGCAAATAATCAGAACAAATAAAGGAAGAAGCAAACAAACATAGAAGGGCTGTACTTCAAAAAGAGATAAGTCCTGTGTCTCAAGGAGGTGTTACCACTTTGTAAGTAACTTAATTGATTAAGCTTACATCACTACCTGATTAACTGTCCTAACGAGTGTGATCTAATTGCGTGAAGTAATTATTTGCGCTGGTTCGGTGTGTCCATATTTGCGAGGCAAAGCACCGCTGTCGTTTACTAAAAGGCTCTTTCTAAGGCGATGCTTGATATAAATCATACTAAACGCATGCACGGCTAAAACAACGGCTGTGATTCTACAGAACGATCTCTTTCTGCCATGCGAGTATATCTTTTCCCGGACCGTTCTTTATGGAACAATTTTTGTTCAGAACGCAGTACGGGATATTATATACATGGTTGTTGTTAACCTCAAGTCGTTTCTTATTGAAATACTGGGTGGGAAACGTGCTGTAGTACAATCCCCAGCGCTGCACTGCAGTGACGGTCTAGTTTCGGAATGCAAAACATAACGTAATTAAGAATCGAACGGCAGGACACCTGTAAAACACTGTTAGGATACATCAGTATACTGGCACCTTACAAAATTGTGTGATGACAAACAACGATCAATGCTAGTAGCGCAATAAATACTCGCAATCTCTGTTGCCTCCCATTGTTTTCTATGGGCACACACAGCACTTTAGGGCCCACCAACATGGCGGCACGAAGGCACGCCTCTCCCCCACGAGCCCCTCTCCCATGCGCGATCCAGCCTTTATACATAGAGATAAGTGGTTGCATGTGACAATTTCCTCTTTCTCATCAAAGGGTGTACCCTCTCCACAACGATAGCTTTGTGAATCGCGCTTACGACGCCGTCGTACGCGCGTCGCAAGCTACGACGTCTTAGCGCATCTTAGCGTAACTTACGATCGCGTTTGTGAATCCGACCCCAGGTTATCATCACAGCAAGGAACCTCCACTCTATGGCGCACTCGCTAGAACATCCCACTTCCAGCTCAACTCCAGCTCTAAACCGTCGTGGTTCTCGAACGTAAGTTGGATTGTTTTAGAGAATGGAATGGAATGGAAATTGAGAATGGAAATTCAAGCTGTACAGACCCATCGTGGAAACAGCCTCGGTCAGCCCAGTTCTAGCCCGGGATGGCCTATCAATACTGGTTCCACAGTGGATCCAGGCTGTTTTTTTTTTTTTTCTCCTATTGTAAGTTTGCGTGCGAAATGGAGCTCCTCTATGTAGGCGGGTAGAAATCCAGCGAACCGGTAGAGATGTAGGAAGGGAGTTGCCTCAGGACAGAAGCCGCCGATATTTCGAACAGAGACTGTTCTTCTTCTGGGCACCGTCCTCATCATTGGCATGGTATTTAAAGGGTTAGGTGTGACGTGTTTAAAGGTTCATGCGAATTGTGGGTCAACAGCCCGGAGGGAAGAAAGGTTCCGTACGGGCTTCTACGGCCGGAGTGAATGGCTGCTTTGATAAAGTGTGGAGGGGATTATGTGAACGTAGTGATATAGGCTACAGACCGGTTACAGAAAAATGGACGGTTCAGGAACACGTGGACGAAACGGGACAACAGGCAAGAACTGGCAAGCATAGCGAAAGATAATCAGGTTAGTGGTTACGTGGGGAAAATTCCAGAACAAGCAAAGGGTTTCTTTTTTTTTTTTTTTTTTTGTAATACAAAGTTGTGGCGTGCAATAAAGAAAGCAGAAAGCAGTGGCTATGCAGAACATAACAGATGATAATGGAGGTAGAAGGGAAAAGCATGTTTTATTTGTGAAGTGTTTCTAGGGTGCCTTGTGATTTGTTGATACCGGACGGATGAAGAGCGTTGAACTTGTATATGAGATAAGACTCCCTATCACGTCTGTCACGTGTGGATCTAAACCCGGTTTCTAAAATATATAGTTTAATGTTGTCAAAATTGTGACCAGGAACTTTAAAGTGCTCGGCGACTGCTTTGGGGAGTTTGTTGGACGTATCGGTTCTGTGTCCGGTAAGGCGGTTGTTCATTTGTTGGCCGGTTTCACCAATGTATTGCATAGAGCAGTCGCCGCATTCAATGCAGTATATGACATTGGAGCTTGTGCATGTGAATGCGTGGTTAACGGGGTGGGCGTAATTGCTCCTCTATGGTAAGTCGTCAATGTGCTTTGATTTTCATTGTTTTCCTCACGTTGCGAAAAAAAAAAAACAATTTTGGACCTTCAGTAGCGGCTACAAAGTGCAACCATTTGTCTTTGATTATGCTGAGCAACTGTTTCAGAACCATTTGCAGCAACATGCCTTGAAAGTTGGGTCTCTACTGGCATTTAAGAAAAACTTACAGATTGAGACCGTTCACATATTAAAAAATGTAACGGCAGTATTGCCTTCATCATCCACCACTTACTAGCGAATGATAGCAAAAGGGGTCGTGTACCATTCAACTACAGATTATATTAAATGTCAGAAGACAAACAATAAGATAATTTGTCTGAACGGAGGGTCATACGCCGAGATTCTTCGCATATATGCGTTCGCCAACAGGGTGAGGAAACGATGAGTTCGCGCCTCCGTGTGTGTCGTCCTTGTGTCTGTCCGTTCTCACTCATTTTCAGTAAGTTCACTCACACTTTTGGAATACAACAGTGTTCGGAACACACGTAACAATATGCTACAGTGAACAAGAGTATGTTCACCTGGAGTGTTGGCATGTAGATGCATGCGCATAGCACTAAATGAAAAGACTGTGGTGACCACGCTGCCAAACAAGGTTGAATATGACTATGAGTGATGACTACTGTCGTGAAATACTGCTTTTCCTTTCTTGGTAAAATTGCTTTCACTGCATGTAACATTCGAGTCTTTAATTGTATTAGCAGTGCGACAATCTTCAGATAACTATTGACATTGTTTGTAGCACTTTCTTTCTTTTTTTTCTTTCTGAGATCACGTAATATTTCATCAATCTTTCTTACACGATGTCACGTACCCTGTTTTTGAGATTTTGTTTTGTTTGAAGTGTACTTAGAGCTGCCACAAACAAGTGTATATTATTTACACACATTGTGGTATATCTTGTTTACATAAATCTGTTCACTAGTTGCAAACACAATGTGTAAAATTATGCATGGATAGACAGCATACGTCACTTGAGGCAGTCCTGCGTATTGCTATGCATACTCCTGGGGAAAAGGATATTCTCTTTCACTCTCAACGCATAGCGAAAAATATACAGACAAAAACTTTAGCACTTTGAAACTAGTCAGTTGTTTAGTTTGTGTGCATTGAAGTGTGTAAGAATTCAAACTCGTTTCCAATAGAATATATTTTTCAAATGGAATGATTAACTTCTTAACTTGCTCTATCCCTCGAATGTGTCTTCATCATCTTCGTTCTTTCATCTGTGCATGTTTCAGTCTTACCCGCATATGTTTTCTCACATTAATTCAATTGAGGCAGTGATCATGATAGTTCGATCATAAACCAATTGCACAATTCGTTCGTCTTCTGTGAAGGGGATCTTCACTGTACGACACGTCAGCTCACATTGGTTCAATTGGAAATCTTTATTTGATTTGGTTTTTGATTTCCTGGGATTCTTCTTCACCACAACGTCTGTTAGAGCAATGAAACATGAAGCAAGCTTTCGCTCAACGCCTCACATTACTTCAGTGAGAAATACCTGCGTTATTCACATGAAATGAATTGTGTGCCTCAGTTCTCATTGAAAGTCATTGTTTCTCATTGGACAAATTAGCTCCTGATTTCCTGCAAGACACCTTTACCGCAACATGTGTTGCAGCGCTCAAACATGAAGTCAGCTTTCTCACAACACCTCTCATTACTTCGTTGAGAAATACCTGCTTTATTCACATTAAATGAATTGGGTGGATGCATTCTCATTGAAACTCATTGAAATTTATGGGGGTGCTCAAGGAGGTCGAGCCTACTTTTTCCAGCAGGCTACATCGCAAGAGGCAAACTGGATTCACTCTTGCTTGTAATCCAAAGGGATAGCAAATAAATTAAAAACTCCCCGTGCTAGTCTTGCTTACTGTGATACATTTTACACACACAATACGTAATCACAGTATAAGCGTTTCAGGAAACGGCATTAACGAGCAGCTGATTGCCGATGTCATTTCAGAACAATGCCGTTATGGTACACTCGCGATTAAATCGTAGGTCAGGACCCCGATGTGCCTTTGTGTCATCACACAACTCACTCGTTCGCCCATTAAGCACCACGTCGCGCTAAGACAAAGCATTCCCTCTGAAATATGCCACGGAAACTACTAAAACTGCACGAAAGCCAGAGAGAGAGAGCTAGCAGACGACGTGTGCGCTATGGCGTGGTGCCGATGACGATGAGAGCGCCGGATTAATAGGAACCGGGTTTCCAAATACGCCGCCGGGAACGGCCTCCTCCAGATAAACGGGGCTCGACTGTACGTTGTTTCTAGCAGGAAGAAAATAATAAACAGTCACGCAAGGAGAGTATTGTTGTGAAAACGCTGGAACAGGTGTACCAAGTTTCAATACGAACTGCAACTACACAACACAAACATCCATAGATATCCAAACGACAAAGGTAATCTACGAAGGGCGTTCAAGTCAAACCGGGACTTTCTGTCTCCTGAGTGTACAAATGGCTCGCGCCACTTCTTTTTCATCATTTTCACACGCGACAGGCCTCCGCGTTCACCTCGTAGTGGTCCAAAGTTTGTGCAAAACAGAAGACACGTGCTAGATAAGATGGCCGACAACGAGGTGAGCGCGCACATCGAACAGCGAATTGTCATGAAGTTTCTCGTGAATGAAGGCGTAAAGTCATCTGAAATTCACAGAAGACTTCAGGCCCTGTATGGCCACGATACACTTATCCGCAGCAAAGCGTTTGAGTGGTGGAAACGGTTCCGAGACGGCCGTACATCAGTACAGGGCGATCCCGGCTGGGGCGGCTCAGAGCCCAGTGACAGAGTTACTGAGAACATCCAAATTGTGGAGCGCCTGATCCTTAAGGACCGACGGATAACATGTATCGAACTGGCTCGATAGACGCACCTTTCTGTGGGAACGTTGAAAACTATCATTCAAGGACACCTCCAGTTTCGGAAAGCCGGGCCTCATCACCAAAGGAGTCCTCCTCCTACAGGACAATGCACGCCCGCATACCGCGCATCTCATGATACGCACCTTACAGGAACATGGCTGGGAGTTGCTGCCACATCCCCCTTACAGTCTAGACCTCGCCCCCAGCGATTTCCATCTCTTCGGGCCACTGAAGGCGTTCCTTGTGGGCCGCCACTTGAGCTGCGACGACGAGGTCAAGAATGCGGTCCCATCATGGCTGCTACGCGTCGGTAAGGATTTCTACGGTGCTGGCATCCAAGCCCTCGTGGAACGCTGGGACAAGTGCATTAGTGCCAGCTGGAGATTACGTTGAAAAATAAAACTAATTTCTCGCCTGTAAGTTCATTTTACTTTTGCGAAAAATGAAAAGTCCTGGTTTGACTTGAACGCACCTCGTATAAGGAAGAAACGTCCATTGGGAAAGATCCAAACGAGACAGAAGATCCATGCGGCGAAAAGATCCATAAGGAAAGACGATTTACCAGTGAATTTTGTCCCTTTACATTTTTTTTCGTGAAATCGGACCAAATGCGGGAGAAGAAAGCCCGTCCTTTGTAGCTGCCCCGCTTTCGCCTGGTTCGGTGCATGTGAGCATTCGGTGGTTCTGGGCGTTTGGTGCTTGCGAGCGGCATCTCCTCTCCTGCTCATTTTTAGCAAACGCTCAAAACCACCGTCTTTTTCCTTTTTTTCTTCTTCTGTATACATGAGCATTTGGCGGTGCGCCACGCGGTGGTAGTCACCGTAACTAAACAGCCTGTCGCGGATTTCTTTGGGTGCAAGTTTTGCTAACACTTCGTGCTAGCAACGGTTGCACGTCATGTACCTTTTCCGGTTATACGTATGTGCATGCGCAGTCACCTGCAGGCGGCCGCGAGTCCGCGACGATAGATGGCATGAAACAATCGACTTCAATGTGACGTACGTGGACGTTTGAGGCCGTGACTCGACGATGCTTTGTACCCATAATCCCGAATGCGCTTTCATTTTTTTCTGCCTGTCTCCTCTTTCATATTTACCGGAGGGTTGCCATGATTGCTGACATGAAGACGTGACGTTCGACATTCCGCTGCTAGGGGCGACGCGAACATTGAAATGGTCCATTGAAGACACAGCGAGTAGTCTGCTTTCACACGGTGAGCAACTCGCCGCATCGTAATGTTGGACGAACTCGTGAGATGGCACGAGAGAATGCCATCATCAGTAATTGGACGAAATCGAGAACTGAAGATACAGTTGTTAGTTTGGAATGACATGTTGAAGGACACATTCTCGTGAACTATTCTACATGAACCACCACTGGAGCTTCCATGCTGCTAGCGTCGTCGTCGCAATCCGCGCTGACTGGGCTGCGGAATATATGTCTCGGAAGTGGCGCCACGACAGACAGCCATTGCAGTTGCATGTCCTCGGAGAAGGAGTCCAGTGACGGACCACTGATCTCTATGTATAGACGATCCTTCGTTTACAAACATGTGACGTAACGAGAAGGCCGGTTCGAGGATATATATCGGTGTGAAGGGCAAGAAGCGGGAAAAACGTGTCGGCTGATGGGCCGAAAAGGGTGATAAGGTTGAGACGTGCCCATCAGCATGCTCAGCGCGGTGGTGAAACGCCATCAATGACGTAGAGGTGCAGGTCATCTATAAAGGCTGGATCGCGCATAGGAGAGGGGTTCGTGGGAGACAAGTTCGAATTCTGGCCGCCATGTTGGTGGGCCCTAAAGCGCTGTGTAACAATAGGAGAAAACAATAATATTGTTTAGAATAATAGAAAACAATAGGAAGCCACCGGGGCTCTGAGTATTTATTGCACTTCAAGCTTTGATCGTTGTTTGTCATCAGCGCATCACATAATTTTGTAAGGCGCCAGTACACTGATGTATTCTAACCATGCTCTACGGGAGTCCTGCCGTTTTGTTCTTAGTTACGTTATGTTTTCTGTTCCGAAACTTCGACGGCAAGTGCAGCATTCCGAGACACCCTCCCTGAAACCCGGCTTGACCTGATAGCAGAGGACTACGCAAGGAACCTAAGTTTACTGGGTGGTGCGTGAGTACGTGAGGAGGAACAGATTTGTGCAGGCAGAGTAGGACATATCTGAGGTGAACAATTCTCTTCTCGCGCCCAGACTTGATAACAAAACCGATAACACGCCCGGAAACTTTCGCGTAAGATAAAGAATAAGGCGTGATGTGTAACTGTGGGAACGAGCATGAGACTTTCCATATATCGGGAGACTGCCTGATGAAATTGGCAGATTGGCGCCTGTGATAGTCTTCTGGACGACAGATAGACTTTTGTTTATTAAATGTTAGCGCCGCGAACCAACTGTGGCTATGAGCGGCGTACAGACGTGGACAGACGGAGAGAGGACAGCAGGAAGATAAATTGACTAAGTGCGAGTTCTCAGGGTGCAGCAAGGGCTACAGCTACGGTCCGCAGACGATATACAGACTACGTAATTACATGATGATACCGTCAATATCAAGTTGGTATCAAGAGTTATTACGAGCTAAAATAGAGCAAATTGACAATGTGGCGTTAAGTCAGTGGCACATGGGCGACAATTTCACAAAATGTCTGAAGTATATAGAGTGAGGAGTATATATAGTGGGCTGGTTGGTGTAAATCCACAAGCGACGGAACAGCAACAGAGCGACTTGAATGTGATATTGTCTCCTGTTTGTTCTTTGGTCGCTTGAAAATGAACGATTTGACCACACATTACTCCGCAGGCTGTAGCAAGGGAAACAGCTATGGGCCGCGGACTGATAGCTATTAAGCATGGATATACAGACAACGTAATCATATGATGACATCTTCGACATCGCGTTTATGTCAAGAGTTATTACGAAATGAAATCGAAGATATGGACAGTTTGGCGTGTGCGAGTGCTATCTGGGCAAGGATTTGATCAAACGCGACTTCGTTGGACGAAATTTTTTTCTACAGATCTACATACATTCAGAATCGAAGGCATGTATATTCCCAAATCCCTGCAATGGCTAGGAATACAGAAGTTCGCCAACACACGAGGCGGTGAAGAAGTAGAGAACACTGAGTGAATTTTATTTTAATGTATTTACAATACTGTTGACCCATACTTGTGGGTATAGTCGCAGGTGGGTAGGTCACATGCATACCTGGGAATGAGAGAACTGATGCTCTGAGGCTAGAACAACATAGACAAATACATACAAGGCATCAAATTGCCTAAGTTGCCTGAGTATTCACCGTTAATACCTGGGTAGCAATGTCATTACTGTAATGTAATTACTCTAATTAATCACTTTTCCTTGTGTCTAATGTAATGCATTACTTTTCACATTATGTAATGTGTAATGTAATTTAATTACATTTGGGCACTAATTTTAATGACATTACTCATTTTTTACAAAACAACCGAGTGTGTGTTCCGTGTTTGTAATTGGCAGAGAATTGGGGACCGGCGAGTTAAAAGAATTCCAATGCCCACTATGAACGGTGACGCACTCAATCGGCATGGGGAACGTCAGTACCCTTCGACCAGCCGGTTATATCTCATATGGCCCGAGTGTGCATAAGGCCCAAGTGACCAAAACGTCAAAATGTTCATAAGACCCGAAAAAAAATTGGGCCTTTTGCGCATTTGGGTGAAATGAGCAAGACAGGATAAGGTGTCCAGAAGGCCCTAACGCCCAGAAGGCCCAAATGGTCATATGGCCCGAAAAACCAGAAAGGAAGACTAACAGTGTATTTTTCGACCGTATTTTCCAGTGTATAAGCGCCGTTATACATTGAAAGAAACTCTCTGAAGAAGTCCTGCGCGTCATCTAATGTCATCATATGCGCGTCATCATCCTGCGCAGGACTTCTTCAGAGAACTTTTTGTTTTATATATATAACGGAGCTTGTACACAGAAAAATGCGGTACTTTTATCAG
The DNA here is from genome assembly GCF_037126465.1 of Ornithodoros turicata. Lineage (NCBI taxonomy): Eukaryota > Metazoa > Arthropoda > Arachnida > Ixodida > Argasidae > Ornithodoros > Ornithodoros turicata. The sequence goes on from NW_026999342.1 coordinate 3,099,717, forward strand.
TGCGAGTTATATGCGAGAAATATTTTTCTGTAAAATCGCTTTTCAGGTGTGACTGCGCAGGAATTCCACACTTTGCCGAGAATCGCTACGGCTTGGTATTTTGCTCGGGACTGAGATTTATTATGTTCATCAAGCAGTGTCCATTTTGGACAATTGCACTCGCTCACTCAGTGGAATATGCTCCTTGCGCATCTCACGTGAACACAAACAATGCGCTTCTTCCGCCTTGTGAAATGTAGTCTCCAAAGAGTTCAGTTACAGAATCAATTCGAAGGTGTCCGCCTATTTGATAGACCGCCATTTGGTCGAACGGCCCCGAAAAAATGGCCCCGGAAAATTTGGTGACTGAACAAATGGTCTCGGAAAAAATTGCACCGATGGGTTAGAGCGGAAAAAACGGTCCCATGCGTAGGCGTGGTTTGCGACGTTCAGACCCCTCCCGAAATCGTACCTTTGGTAGCGCATCTGGAAGAGAGAAACGAGGAGTAAACCCTTCTCTCCTATGCAAATTTCCTACTGAACCCCTCCAGAAATATTTTTTTCTGGGATACCTTCGCAGAAAAAGCGCTACATATTGTGCGTCATAGCACTATTCAAGAGAAAGTTGAAAAGCTTTTAATGCGGCAAACGAATCAGTTGTTCAATAAATATATTAGGCACAGAGCTTACCAATCTGTACCGAGCGAAATGTTGAACGCTGTAAGGATTCAATATTTATTTGTATTTTACTTTTTGTCACATTTACATCTTATTTGCTTGAAAATTTGTTTCTTCATTTCAGTACTTTTATTAATATTTTTAGTTCAGTTACCTTTTTCTCCTCTGTCGCATTCAGCATTTAATTAATATTGCGCATATGTGCTAAGAAAATACAGTATCTAGGTCCACCAACGCCAGCCCCAACCTTTACCAACCACCAACCAACCAGTATCTAGGTGACTCCTAGTCTTCCCTCCTGGTTTTCGGGCCATATGACAATTCGGGCCATATGAATATTTTGTCTTTCTGGGCATTTCGGCCTTCTGGACACCTTACCCTCCCCTTCTCATTTGACCCAAATGCTCAAGAGGCCCACATTTTTTTCGGGTCTTATGAACATTTGGGCGTTCTGATCACTTGGGCCTTATGCACACTTGGGCCATATGAGATGATACCCGACCAGCCAGTTGCCTTAGTTAGGGCACCCAAAAACAAACGTTCTTCAGGTCAACGGTTTGTAGCCTTGGAGAATCATTGTTTGCGGGCCTCATCCTCCAGACAATCTTCCTGTTGTAAGGCCCATAAGGCCCAAGTGACCAGAACGCCCAAATGTTCAGAAGACCCGAACAAAAATTGGACCATTTGAGCATTTGGGTCAAATGAGCAGAGGAGGATAAGGTGTCCAGAAGGCCGAATGGTAATGTAGCGGCCGCAGCACCATCGCGCCGGCCTCACAGCGCGCGACCCGCGGAATTTAACACCAGACCTCCGTGCCGGTTTTCTTCAGTTGGTAGCCAGACGGCTTCAAATAAACATCTTCGTTTCCTGACTCGCTGTCTGCTACATTGGTGACCCGAACATTCCCAGTATGGACTAGCCTACGTCTTCTCCCACAGCGCCCGCCTTCAATCCGCATGGAACCACAGGGGCTCCACAAGCCGGAACCGTCCAGCACTACGCCCTTCGTCTCCCTGCCTTCTGGCCTAAGAACCCATCGGTCTGGTTCCTCCAGGTGGAGTGCCAGTTTGCCCTGGCAGGCATCACCAACCAGCTGACTCAGTTCCGCCACGTCGTCATCGTTCTGCCTCACGACATCGCGTCCCAGATAATCGACGTGCTTTCCGCTCCGCCGCCGAGCAACCCGTACCATACTGTCAAGAAGGCCATTCTTGATCGTACAACCGCGTCTGAGTGCCAAAGACTGCAGCAGCTGCTTACTGCAGAAGAGTTGGGAGGCAGGCGCCCTAGCCAGCTGCTGCGTGACATGCAGAATCTTCTTGGCGAGCGAGCCTCTACGTTCGACCCTGCTCTCCTTAAGGAATTATTCCTACAACGGTTACCCTCCAGCTTGCAAATTATCCTCGCCACTGCTGCTACTCTACCGCTCCAAGATTTAGCAGCGCACGCAGACAAAATTATGGAGGTATCGTCACCTACTCCCGTCGTTTCCGCGATTCCTACCGTGACCCCTCCTCCTGCCCTTCCCGTCTGCACCGCCCCTCTTCCGCAGATTCCTGCTCCCAACACTCTTGGGCGATTGCTTGAAGGCTTTGAGCGTCTGTCCACCATGGTGGCGTCAGCACTCGCCCCTCGAAATCCCCGACCCCGACGTCGCGATCCATCTTGACGTCGTTCACCCAGCCTACGGCGCTCTCCTCAGCGTTCTCGCGAGGCACCTCCAGGAGACTGTACAGGTTTTTGTCGCTACCACAGGCGGTATGGCGTTCAAGCCAGGCGCCCACAGCTCCCCATAGAGTCCATAGTTTGAGATAATTCAGGCAACACTGGACATACGACCAATGAAAATGCGTCGTGATGCCTAGCAGCCAACCAATCAGCAACCTCTCAGTTTGGCTCGGCTTTCGGCCGGCCCTGGCTGCCATTGACTTCTACTGGTTTTCATACCTGGCGCCCGTTATTCCAAAATAACTAAGACATTTTTGATAGGCGAAATACATATTTATTGATGCAACGTGTAAACTCAAATGTTTGACTCATATATTCACCGTGCGTACAGGACGTTTCGTTCCTTGAATAGACAGCAACCAAATCAAGTTCGAACTTGCAAAGCACACATACAGTCTACTTTTGGAGGCGAGCGAAGTCCACGAGTGCGTGCGTTTCATAGATGAGCATCTTCTTCTCATTCTGGCGATACACCGTAGGTCACACAGTCACGGGAAATACTTTTGTCGTTACGAACACTCTCTTCTTAGTCACTGTATTTGAAAATGCGACAGCGCTCGAAAGTGTTCCTCAGGCGTCAGCTCACCAAGCATTCCAGTTCCGACCCGGCAAGAATGTCCGTAGGTTGACACTTTATCGGAGATCAGTACATGGCCAGAGTCACTATAGCTCACGAACAAACCCCCCGTACACTTCCTCTTTGGTCGTTTTGGTCAACCGACATCGGCGAGCCGCGGAGACGCAGCGACGTTGCTTGGAGCTGCCCGCCTGGCCGACTGCCCAGTCTGCCCGCGAAAAGGGAGCTGTCAGATAGTTCGAAACTTTGTCAACCAATCCCGGAGCGCGCATCCTCCTTTGGCCAATGGGCATACGTCATGATGCCTGACGATGTAATATCACGTGACTGTGACGTGATTTTATTTTTCTACTGCCGCAAATGCGGGGAGCTGTGGAGGCCTGTTCAAGCGCGGCACTGTATTCTCCCGTGCAGCTGGCAGGGAAACCTTCCCGGAGGCCGGTAACGGCTGCGTCCGCCTCCACTCCTGACAGCAGCCGACTCTACTTCGTAACGGACAAGGCATCCCGGACCCGTTTTCTTGTAGATACCGGCGCAGAAGTCAGTATCCTACCAGCCGCGGCTGCCGATCGCCGCCGTACAGACATGTTCCATCTAACCGCTGTGAATAATACCGGCATTCCCGTCTATCGACAACAGTCCCTTACCATCGACCTCGGGCTTCGCCGATCGTTTCCCTGGCTGTTTTTAGTCGCTGCCGCGGACATACCTATCTTGGGAGCCGACTTCTTGCGGCATTTTCGTATCCTGGTTGACGTAGCCCGCAAGCGCCTAGTCGACTCTTGCACCCAGCTGTCCGTCCAGGCATTCATGGTTACCGACGCCTCGCACGCCCATCTCCCGCAGGCACAACCATCTCCGCCCTGCTCTCCCCATATGCAGCGATATTGAAGCAATTCCCTTCCCTTACACAGCCACCCGACTGGTTGCAGCCTGTGGCCCACGACGTCGTGCATTACATCAACACGACGGGAGCCCCGGTTTCCGCCCGCCCTCGTCGACTGGTCCCAGAAAAGCTCAAGATCGCACGTAGCGAATTCGATCACATGCTCGCGATGGGCGTCGCACGGCCTTCCTCAAGCGACTGGTCATCTGCATTGCATATGGTGCCGAAGAAGACGGGGGACTGGCGCCCATGCGGCGACTACCGCGCCTTGAACCTCGTCACAGTCCCCGACCGGTACCCTCTCCCCCGTCTTCAGGATTTCACCGTCAACCTGCACGGCGCCACCATCTTCAGCAAGATAGACGTCATGAAAGCATACCATCAGATTCCGGTCGCCCCTGAGGATGTCAAGAAAACCGCCATCACCACCCCGTCCGGTTTGTTTGAGTTCCCGCGCACGCCCTTTGGGCTGCGCAATGCGGCTCAGACATTCCAGCGGTTCATTGACTCGGTCGTTAGCGGACTCCCATTCGTCTTCGCCTCCATAGACGACCTACTTGTTGCCAGCCCTTCACCTGAACTGCACGAGCAACACCTGCGCCTGCTCTTCCAGCGCCTCGCAGCCCACGGTATCGTGGTTAACGGGCAAAAGTGCGAATTTGGAGTTTCCGCCACCGAGTTCCTCGGACATCAGGTCACGGCTGAAGGTATAGCTCCACTCGCCACCAAAGTAGACGCAGTTACCAACTATCCCCAGCCTCAATCTCTGCGTCAACTGCGCCGTTTCCTCGGCCTTGTTAATTGTTATCGGCGCTTTATCCCTCACTGCGCCGAAACCCTTCGCTCTCTCGAAGAACTCCTCCGTGGGAATCAGGCGGCTTCGTCGGTGCTACCGTGGAACCCTCAAGCTCACGCCGCGTTCCTTCAGATCAAGGAGGACTTGTCACGCTCGACCATGCTCTACCACCCCAAGCACGACGCCCCCACGGCCCTCATGATCGATGCATGCGGAATAGTCGTCGGCAGTGTTCTCCAGCAGAGGGTACACGGCGCTTGGCGACCCGTTGCTTTCTTCTCTAAAGGCCTCAAGCCTCCAGAGAAGAAGTACAGCACCTTCGGCAGAGAACTGCTGGCCGCCTATCTCGCCGTGCGTCACTTCCGCCATTTTCTGGAGGGCCGCCTATTCACGATCCTAACGGATCATAAGCCCCTCACGTACGCGTTCACCTCGGCCACCACATGCTACTCTCCTCGAGAGATACGTCACCTATCGTTTCTTGCCGAGCTTTCCACCGACGTGCAGCATGTCAACGGCACCGAGAACGGCCCTGCCGACGCTCTCAGCCGCGTGGAAGCTGTACCGCCTCGCCACTGTCTCCCGAGGCCCTCGCCACCACCCAAGCCGCTGACCACGAGCTACAGCGCTTGCGTGAGCGGGGCAAATCATCTCTGAAGTTCGTTGACATTCCGATTCCTGGATGTGACCTCCTACTTTGCTGTACTCCTCGAAAGCGCAGCCGAGGCCTTTTGTTCCAGAAGCGCACCACCGACCGGTCTTTGCGGCCTTGCACGGCCTGGCGCACCCAGGGATACGCCCCACCAAACGCCTCGTTGCTGAGAGCTATGTTTGGCCATCGATGCACAGAGACATTACAACTTGGGTCCGCACATGCATACCGTGCCAGCGGTCGAAATTCCACCGCCATACCGTGTCACCTCATGGCAAGTTCGGACGCACGTTTCGACGTCGTGCACGTTGACATTGTCGGCCCCCTCCCTGTCTCAGCCGGGTGTCGCTTCATCTCGACAGCCGTCGACAGGTACACCAGATGACCTGAGGCCACACCCATCCCTGACTCCACCGCCGGAACTGTCGCTTCAGCTTTCCTCGCTACATGGGCCGCACGTTTCGGCGTTCCTAGACAAGTGACCACAGACCGCGGCCGCCAATTCGAGAGCAATCTCTTTTCATCCTTCACGCGGCTCATCGGCACGTCCCGCATACGTACGACGTCTTATTACCCTGCGCCCAACAGCCTTGTCGAGCGGCTCCACCGCACCCTTAAGGCTGCTCTAACTGCGTTCGAACACAGAGTTCATTGGACAGACCATTTCCCACTCGCCCTCCTCGGCGTTCGTACCTCCCTCAAGTCCGACCTCGGGTGTAGCTCGGCGGAACTGCTCTACGGACGTACCCTCCATCTGCCCGGAGAATTTTTGTTCCCCTCCAGTCCTGACGCGACCCGTGTCACAGCTCCGGACTTCCTACAACGTCTGCGACACAGCTTTGACCTCATCCGCCCCGTTCCGCGTCGTCCCGGAAGCCTTACGTCTCCCAAGCCCTCGACGAGGCTACCCACGTTTTCACCCATACAGACCCCGTACGCAAGCCACTCACGCTATTCTACACCGGTCCCCACCTCGTTCTTTGCCGCGCCGGCAAGAACAATCGCGTCAGCGTGCACGGCAAGGACGACACAGTAAGCGTCGACGGTGTGAAGCCAGCCTTCATAGAGAACCGGTCCATCGCCGACCAGCCTGAAATTTCCTCCTACAAGTCACCCAGCAACGCCGCCCCGCAACCCCCCCAACGAAAACCAAAGACCGTCAGCTGGTCAGTCGGCACCAAGCTGCCTCCAGCGGGGGGGGGAGGATATGTAGCGGCCGCAGCGCCATCGCGCGGCCTCACAGCGCGCGGCCCGCGGAATTTAACACCCGGCCTCCCTGCCGGTATTCTTCAGTTGGTAGCCAGACGGCTTCAAATAACCATCTTCATTTCCTGACTCGCTGTCGGCTACAGTAATATGGCCCAAATCGTCACATGGCACGAAGTCCAGGAAGGCATCGGATTGACCTCTGAGGTCATGGAACCGCATGGAACCGCGTATTTCCCCATTCAACTAGGCCAGCCCCTTCATTACATTTCAGTTGCAGTAATGAGTAATGTAATTTAATTAAATTATAACTCGTGTAATGAGTAATGTAATTGAATTACATTTTAGAAGTAATTTACCCAAGTATGGTCACAGGGCAATTTACAACAACACAAGAACAGACAATTAGAACAGAGGTTGCAGTTTCTAACTCAAAGCCCCATGTCAGATTTTGCCTTCCGGGGGTAGCAAAATTCGATTCGCTGATGTGTGGGAAAGGAAAATCAGTGACAAAACCAAAATAACATGAGAATTAGCTTTTTTTGTGGGAGTCTATTTTGAAACGGTATTTCGGTGGTGTGTTATCGCATCTCTAAATGACAACGCACTTCTGCCGCCCCCAGCCTGGAAAGGAAACATTTCCGTGACGTGATCCAGCGAGTGAAAGTATTTCTACCGAGGCGACATTCGACCCCTACAGCGGTAAATGTAGAGTGCATCGGATGCATCATAAGAAGCTTGTTGTCTTCGTTTTTTTTATTTTTTTATCGCGTGTTAGCACCGCGAAGTAACTGTGGCTAAAGCGGCGTATACATATACATGTGTTTATAGAACACTGCACCTGCGTCCTGAAAATGATGAGGCATAAAGCGCACGAGACCGATCATCTAAAAAAAAAAAGAAAAAAGAGGACAGCGTACTAGCCATAAACCGACAGATTACAATACCTGCAATATTTTAGACTAATATGAAATGCCATTTGTGCATCTTCACAACACTTCAACACAACAACATACAAAATGTAGACTAGCTATATGAGCTAGTAATTTGATTAAATTACGTTCATAATGTGAAAACATTTAATGAGCGTTATATCAGAGGATGAGGCATCGAAGTGCACAGAATATGAGACATATACAAAAAGAAATCCGCGACAGACAGGTCATAAAGTAATTATCTACAGGGCGATTTCACGCCGGATCTCGCACGGTGGTCCGGCAGACCTCTTTCTTTCAAACATATTTTAAGGCCTTGTCCCTAGGAGGCATATTGGCGGTGAATGTAGTTGAAAATAATTGGTGGTTATTTCTTAGTGAATGATCATTCAGACGTGGGCATTTCGACCATTGCACTTCCTACGCAGTTTGACGCCAGGTATCTTCATAACTATTTGACATATTCAGCTGAATTTTTTTTTCCACATATTGTCTGGAGTGGGTAGCAAAGCATCCTAAGTTCTGAAGATCCTAAGGTTTGCCTTTGAGGAGATAAAAATCGCAAATTTGCCTCATTTGTAAAATATGGTACGTTGTGGGAGCCTTGTGGGAGCCTTTGACCATGTACGGCGGCAAGACGGGAGAGGAGGCATTCTGGCGTCTCGAACCGCGCCAGTACCGACGAGGTAGCGTTCCACACGTTCCAGAAGTCTCTCCATATCGCGTGTGTTGAAAGGTTTACCTTTGCTTGTCGTCATGACTGAGTCCTTCCGTGACAGCATGGAGGCATCCGAAATTATACCAACATCTTTAGGCGTCTTTCGAAACGTGCGGATTTTGTGGATGGGATGCGGATGGTGAGTTTTGCTCAGCGGATTGGATGCGGATGTAAACTGTTGTGTATGGTGCGAATGTGGATCGGATGCGGATAACGTGTGCGCGGATGTGGGTCGGATGCGGATGCCAAAAATCTCATCCGCGCAGGGCTCTAGCTTGTAGCATAGCAGCAGCCCCTCCGGATATCATGCGCGAAAAGCTATACGGAGCACAGAGAGGCGCAAAGAAAAAAAAAGAAAGAAAAAGAGAGAGAGATGGAGCAGTTATGTACGAAGGTCATTGTGTGAAAATTTTTAATTATTTCTCTTTCTCTTATTTTTGCTTTTTCACGTTGCAAATGTAAGCAAACTTCACAATACATTGTGTAAACCGACAATTTCAGTGCTCCTGAACGTTAGGATAATCGTTCGTGAAGAACTATGTACGAAGAATATGAAAGGGGGGGCCTTTCAAAGTTTGAGTGTCTCATTTGGAAAGGCAGCTCATTTGTTTCTGTGGTGAGTCAAGTGAAGTTTTTCATTGATTTCGTCGAGACTCTGAGGTTCCGGGTTTGAATCCCTGCACCGCCTGTGCTGCCTGGGGTTTTTCATGGGTTTTCCTCAGACGCTTTCAGACATATGTCGGCACAGTTTTCTTAGATTCACCCAGGGTGTCAGTCGTGACGTTGCCCACCTCTGTGTACGGCTCAGCTGTTTCTTTTCTATAATTTTTACGCTAATGTACTTTGCTATAATTGCGGTCAGTTCCTGGAGTTTCATTACCCCCCCCCCCCCCCCCCGTGAGGTGTACACTCTAAATCCTGTGACGGACATGTGCCAGTTAAAAAAGTTCCCTCAGAAAGTGCAGCCGGTACACAGCCGTAACCGTCTGGAAACAGCCGTAACGGTTATCAAATAGCAAGCACAGCGATCCTCATCGCCAAATTTCAGCAGGTACAAAGCCGTCACGTTGGTATGAAACGCCTTTGTGCCCGCTGAATAATATGTGTGCCTCCTGAACCTTGTGCTCGTGTGCTTGTTGAATAATGTGTGTGTCAGCTGAATATGCGTGCCTTGGTTGGAGCATACTACGTTGCTCTGCGCTCCGCCGGTGAGGAGTGACACGGCACAACGTATTCTCCCGCAGGACGTTCCTTCCCGCTTTCCTGCCCGCTGTCTGCGTTGCAACCTCGCCTTTGAGAAGTATGCCACCTTGCTTTTTAAGTACAGGTCTAATGTTTGCTAAAGGTAAGTCAACCTAGCTGTGATGCATCGTACGACGCCTGCGTTTTACTCGTGTTTAACAATCGAAGTACATTCTGTTGCAGACGGTGGACGCATTGCAAATGGCGGCAGGAGAGGAACGGCTGCATCGGTGAAGCGACGATGTACATTACAAACGAGGTTAATTGTATTCTTGCGTTACAGGCGACCGTGGGACTGTATCGATTGCGAGGAGGTGAGTTACAAAATGGAGTACTATTCCAGCATTAACGTTGGAACAATACCAGCATGATATTCACTTCGGTTTCTTCACAGGTTGTTTCCTGTCTCAACGGTCACACATACGCGCGCAAGATTGCAACTGCTTCTCACATCGAATTGGTGTCTGTTGCCACTTGTTGGACAGTTGTTCCTCGGCCATTTCGTTTGAGGAACTGTCGTGTTCGTCACTAAAGATCTTCATTCAGCTTTGCAGTGCCAGCCTGTTCGAAGTTTCGAGGATTGTGTGTTCGGCGTTTGCAGGACTGCCTGGTGCATCGGATCATCGGGTGGGTTGTGTGTCCGTGCAACGTGTGCTCCATATGTGTGTGTTGGGATTAGTGAACCGTGTATGCTTTCCATTCAGCAAACGATGATGTACTGGATGCAATTTAAAGGTATGTGCAAGCCAATAAAATTTGGTGTTTCATGTTCGATGTGCTTGGAGCATTTTCTTCCTTGCTTTTTCTTTCTTTGCGAAGCGTGGAGGCAATTTTTCTGTTACAGAACTCGAGGGGCGCAATGTGTTTCGCGTATTAATGGGTACAAGTAACACGTCCGGTACACTGTGGCTCCTGGCGTCAGCAGGGACGTCGTACCAGTTGCTTCAGGGGGCACATGGCACCTGCAGCTTTCGCAGGCACCGCGTGCCCCTTGAAGTCATCTGGCACATTTTTTAAAAATTGTGCCAGTTGTTCAGACGGCACCTATCCGTCACTGGGTTTAGAGTGTACAGTCCCCTGAATTTTTCCAGTCCCCCCACCCCTTGAAATTCTTGAGATTGCCTAATACAGCTTGGCCACCAATGCATATACCCATAGATATGTATCCATAACGTATAACCCCTATGGTTCGCTCCACTCGAAATCACGCAGACATCTTATCGCGTCGGGTCCCGCGTCTTGGCTTCTATGCGCATTGACGATAGTGCCAGCCGCAACAACAATGACAAAGACGAAATTGTCGTTGCTCGTCTCTGCTGATGCGAGTTTCGCAACGGACTATAAGCTGATACCTGCCGTTTGAATTCAGCGTGAGAGAGCCGCGACGATATGGCAAGGAAAAAACTTGCCAAGATACGAGGCACAAAAGTGAATTTGCACGAGAAACCGCCGGCAGTCCGAACACATACACGGCACCAGACACCTACGAGCACTGGTGCTAGAGCCTGAGGAAAAGACATCATACATGAAAACACATATCCGTTACGGAGCCTTTTGAATTTCACTGTTCATGGCAATCAACCAATTTTTCTCGAAGTGCAGCACGCATAGAAAAGTCCATGCTTCGCTTACACTTCTACCTGCAAGAAATGACCCAGAGCCTTCTTCTGAAACATTGCATCACTTACCAACCTCTTTGCGAAAAGTTAAAAAAAAAAGCGACCTTTCTGCAACCCCTGTGACGGGAGGGGCATCCAAGGAATACACTACAAAGAGTTACTGATGTATTCAGAATAGCGAAGCTATTATCAACGACTTATACTATAGGCCCTTGTACTGCGATTTTAACAGTGGTGACCTCAAAATTTGGAAAAGGCGCCAGTAGAGCCCTTTAAAACGGGTGAAACCCTTTGTATCATGATGCAAAAGGCGTATTCGTGACGGTTGATGCTATTGCCCTTCCCACTGGGATTGTAACGAAGGCGACCACGAAATCCGTAAAAGACTGAAGCTGAGCCCTTTAGAACGGGCGAATCCTCTTTAATCAAGGTTCCAAAGAGATATTATCAACGGCTTATTATGCTCTTCCATTGGGATTGTAACAGAAGCGACCACAAAATTTGGAACAGGCAGCAGCAGGTCCTTTAAAACGTACGAAACCCCTTGTATCATGGTACCGAAGGCATATTCTTGATGCTTATGCTTTGCTTTTCTACTGGAATTCCGCGAAAGGGGGCCGCAAAATTCGGATACGGCGGCAGCAGCAAGGCCTTTTAAACGGGCGACACTCCCTGTATTATAAAGCGAAAGAAAGAAAGTCATCAGTGGCTTGTGCAATGCTACTGTGCTGGGGTTATGACACAGGCGATCGCCAATTCGGAAAACCTGGCAGCAGAGCCCTCTTAAACGAGCAAAAGCCCTTGTGTCATGCTGCCCAAGAGTTCTTATCAACAACCTATACTATACTCCATTCTACCGAGATCATAACACAGGCGACCGCAAATATCGGAAAAGGATGCAGCATAGCTCTTCAAAACGGGCGAGACGCCTTGTATCATGCTGCCAAAGACATGTCATCAATTGCCTGTGCTATGCCCTTCTGCTGGGATTGTAAAAGAGGCTACTGCAAAATACGGAAAATGCGGCAGCAGAGCCCTTTAAAACTGGCGATACCCCTTGTATCATAGTTCCAAAGTCATATACGTATTCGCAAAGGCTTATGCCACTGCCCTTCTACTGGAATTATAAAGGAGGTGACCGCAAACTCCGTAAAAGGCTGCAGCAGAGCCCTTTAAAACGGGCAAAAACCCCTTTAATCATGGTGGCAAAGACATATTATATACAAACAAATACGTGACGGCTTATGTTATGCCCCTCTCCTGTGATTGTATCGGAGACTACCGCAAAGTTTGGAAAAGGCGGCAGCGAGCCCCTTACAATGACTTGTATCATGGTGCCAAAAAGATATTATTAACGGCTTGTACTGGGATTGTAGCAGAGGCTATCGCAACGTTCGGCAGCAGATAGAACCCTTTAAAACGTGCGAAGCCCCCTCAATCGTAGTGCCAGGCCACACGTGTTTCCCCTGTACGTGGAGAGGTCGCGTTTGAAGAAACTGCTTTCAAAACGACACTCGCGAAGGCAAAACAAACAAACAAAGAAAAAACTCAAATTTTGGGGCTTAATATGATCTGATATGAAAATAATATCAAAAGTGTTTGAGGCGGGTTTTACAGAATGCATACGTGAAATCCAGATTTCGGAGTTTGAGCCCCGTACCATTTTCCCCTTTTGCACCTTGAGAGGTCGCGTTTGACAAAATCGCTTCTAAAATGCCGCTCGAAATGGCAAAATAGCCAATTTCATCAACTTCATGGCTTAATATCATTTGATATAACAATAATATTAAATGTGTCAAAAGCTGATTTTGTAATGTGTATATGTGAAAGTAAGATCAAGAGGGTTTGCACCCCGTACCTTGTTCCCCTGTTGTACCCTGACGGTCGCGTTTGACAAAATCGCCTCCAAAACAGCACTCCAAATGGCCAATTTCATCAACTTTGGTGCTTAATATTATTTGATATAACAATAATATTAAAGATGTTCTAAGCTGATTTGGTAATTTGTGTATGTAAAAGTAACATCACGGAGTTTGAACCCCGTGCCTTGTTCCCCTGTTGCACTGTGAGACATCCCGTTTGACAAAATCGCTTCGAAAACGGCCCTCGAAATGGGCAATTTTATCAAGTTGTATAGTTTAATAAACAGCGATATAAAATATGAAACGATATCATTTGTATATTACACACCCAACGCAAAGTTGTCCATTCTGTCAGCACTTTGGAGTTCCGGAAAAATGACCGTCCGCATTTTGAACTCCTTCAGACAAGCCGTACAGTCTCAGCGCATGCGTATTACGATAATACTAGGACTGGAGGATGTACTGACTAAAAATAGGCGATGACATTTCCAGAATCTGACTGTTTTTGTCGAAAAATCGTAGTCTAAACATGGGCCCTGCGCAAGAATCGACTGAATCCCTATAGGCGCAATGCATTACAATTGATTTGGCCAGGGTGCACTAGGTTTATATTCTGCTAGTGCCTTTCATGTCTTCAGGGGTTCTTTGCATGCTGTTCTTCTGAATTAGACGATGACATCTTACAATTTTTATTCTATTTTGCTGTTAACTGGCATAAACACTGTCTCCCATTGAATGCACATCCTGTAAGGCCGCTTCGCGCATAGCGGCTGAGCATAGTGGCGGAGCGCGCCGGCTGGGAGGGAGACCGCGAATTTTGAGTTTGTCTGTGGAATGCAGAGCTGGGGATTGTTCTACCGTACGTTCCACAGCCCACAACAACAATAACTACTACATGAATAACGACGGGGTGAGGTAATTCAAGCCACAGCCCACATTTCAATAAGAAGCGATGTGAATTCCACAACAACCAGGCATAATCTCTCCCGATGGGTTCTGGGCGAAAATTGTTCCGGAAATAAGGGTCCCGGAACAGATTACCCTACTGGCATCGGGGAAAAAATGGTCCTGTAAAATCACAGCATTACAGCTTAGTGCCGCTGTTTTAGATAGGTGTATGCGTTTAACATGATTTATATCAAACATCGCTACAGTAAGAGTATTTTTAGCGAATGACAGTCGTCTGTTCGGCATAGTGCGTCGGAAAGTGGACACACCGAACAACCTAAATAATTAGTTGAGGTGATCAAGCCCGGTAGATTAGTTAAGTCAGTTAATTTAGGCACTGATGTAAGTTTGATGAAGCTACTTAGAGGTAACATCTCCTTGATAGCTCCTTGATGATAGAGGTAACATCTCCAGGATCGCACAATCCTCCCCCAAAACACAAAGAAATCTTACCTCTTATTGCAGTACACCAGTTCGTTTTTCTTTTTCTCATTCTTTATCTGACCTGATTGTTTGCTTCTGCGGTTGTACCAGGTTGAAAGTCCTTCTCGAGTACTCATATGCTTTTGCTGAGTAGAACTGCAGATGAGAGCAAAGCTGCATACACTGTTATCCAAAAAAGGTACACAATAACTCCAGAAGATGAGTAAACGAGAGAGAACTGATGTTCCGAGGCTGGAACAACATAGAAAGGACAAATACATACGGCAATCCAGAAGATGTGGGTTCGAGTACTACAGCTGGCTAACCTTTTCAGTGACTTTCATCTTTCATGGGTAAACGGCTTGTCCCACAGCGAACCCCTCCAGTGGAGCTTTTCTACCACTTCTAGAAGGAGTAAGAATGTACTCCTTTTGGGCTGCAGTACATATATTCCTCCGATGGAGTTCTGTAGCCCACATGATATACCAAATGAGGAGTGAAATACGAAATACCGAACGAGAGAAGTGCAACACGTCAGTTTGGCGCCACAGCAGAACGAATGTGAACTGTTACACATATTTATTAGCCATAGAGACACGAAACAGGTAAAAAGAGTGAAATAGTACATACGTTCGAATTGGAATCCAAACCGGCTTGGCCATTAGTATCGAAGTGTCTTGTATCGGCCACCACACACAGCGAAAACAAATGCAAATCGGGAAAGTCACAGTACCTACAGAAACACTGCAAGTTCTGACACATTAATACCATGACGCCTCTGTGCACAATTTCGTTGAAAACATGTCTTTTCCAGCGCTCGAACTTCCAGCGTCCAATTTGCAGGATAAAACTGCAAAACAAATAGACGTACGTCATAACATAAGCGACTCACCACAAACACAATGTAAGGACCTGTAAAGTAACATGACCTCACTTGTGTTTCAATCACAGTCACACGCCTCATTACCAGTCAAGCTGGTATGCAACCTGAAAATGATAACGAATTCGCTGGATTGGCTCCCTCTAACAAAGGTTATGACTATACGAAACGGTTTTGTTCGTTTTGTTACGCCTTACCGTATTCATGAACACCTCTCACCGCCGTGGGGGGACGTACGTACTACCGAATGCATTCAGTCTGAGAACCCTTCCGGAAAGTATCAATTACTTGATCTTCACACATACGATATTCAACGTCTCAGCCACAGTGAAACGTTTGCAAACGACCGAACACAAACCTGCGTTCGCAACACTCCAGACCATAGAGTTAATATAGGAAGACTCTAGAGAACGTACTTGGCGCGCCGTCAATGGGATTCTCCTATCACTGAGCGTGACCGCCCGGGAGCAGCCATCCGTTGGTCATGGAACGGGTTAGTGGACCAATTTCAGCACCCTAACTACAGCATAGCTGCTCCGTTTGTTGCCAACCATGTGCACGTGGATGACAAACGGGGGAACGAGCCGATGGAGGGGACGACGTCCACCGCAGGAAGGGAGGCAAGCCGTGTAATTGCGTTGAATACGTACGAACCTTCGGGATACATGCAGAAATTGAGTAGTGCTATCGGAATCACAAGGCAAGCGTTGTCATATCAAACGTGAATCGTATCTTATCTATGGGATTACCTGCGATACGGCCAACCCTTTGCTTTGCACAGAGACAGATGAGAGGTTTACCGCTGATGACGTGTTGAAGTGGCGTTTGTATGCTTTGCGAGCGAAATCAATAACTCGTAAACCATCTTGACGAATGTAGGCATGTATTTCCGAAGGCAAGAGTATCCCAAAGATGGATACACACAGTAAACTGCCATTTTCATGCTGTTCTGCGAACCAACAGGAACCGAAAATGGGAAAAAAACGAAACCACCTGCCGTTCCATGCACTCGTCTGTTAGGTTTCGTGATAATAAAGTGAGGAACGAACGGACAGCACACAAGCAAGTGATGTAGTGGGGAAATATTCACTGCTTACTTGTTTAATGAGTATATGAGAGATACGCACATAGTACGCCAAATTGAGATAGCAGGTGATCAATTTGGGAAAACGAGCACGTCCAGTTTAGCGGAATGAAGAAGCTAACGGAAGGCAACGCCTTCCATGACCAACGTATGCCAGCTCCCGTGTAGTCACGCTGTTTTGAGCGGGCCCGACTCCCCTGCTCCAGACCGACGTGAAAGGTTGCGTAAGGGTACAAGAGTGCGGCAGAATCAAACATGTCCGCAAATAATTTCCTTGCGTTGGTGATGACTACACGGATGATACAGTGTTCACCTAGTTTATACCATTACGGAAATCTATATTTGAGGTTTAATATGTTTAAACGTTTAAAAATATTGGGAGTTATGTGTCCTACATGCGCGGAAGAAAGTGCACGGCGGCGGAGCGGTCGAGAAGAGAAGGTGTAAGAAGGAGTAATAGCGTCCTCGATAAACTGCACCGGTGCGCCCCGGTGCGACCTGGTGCGGCTCGTCATCCTCGATAAACTGCACTGGTGCGCACTGAACGTCCTCGATTAAAGGAGTGCACCCGTTCAGTGCAGCACTGAGTTGCCCCGAACCCACACCGAGAAAATCGGCCAAGCGCCAGAGTGCAACCCAAGAAGCATCGCGATTGCCGGAAGCACGGAGGAAGGCGGAAGCGGCAAGTAACCAGGTGTAGGCGGGCAAGTAGCAGCAGACAGTCATCGTCAGCATGTCATTCGATCGGTGCCGCTCGCCAGGTGCCTCTCGCTACGGGTCGCGCAGCCTACGAGCCACAACGAGCACAGATCTCTAGGTAGCGCATGCTAGTATCCATCAGATCCATCATTGCAGTGCAGTTTTATGTTCGATAATGCCTCCGCCCAGGGCACCGCCAGTGTAGAGCGCCACGCACCACTGTGGTTTCGGGGCAATTCCGGAGCAAGTTTATCGAGGACGCTATTATACGCTCCGTAAGCGCCCGGGTTCACCACGCATGACGTAAGAGTGACGTTTCAAGGACTCCTTTGATTGGCTAGAGGAGACATGTGCTCGCTCCAAAAAGGTAAACAAAGCAGCGTTCAGCCGAAGCGGAGCGGTAGAACAGTCAATACGGTTCTGATATCGACATCAGACGTGTCGTTTTTCTTCTTAGAGATCTTGGCTGTTTGAACAAAGATGAAAAGAAGTTGAACATAGGAAACGTGCTTAAGTTTGAATTCCTGGACGTCTGTATTAGTTCAAATGCGCTTGCTTCATTCAAAGATCGTTCATACAGCGTGAGGGTTAAGTTGTCACCCTATGGACGGATCCAGTATGCTTTGTGTGAATGCCCCAACGGAAATAGGGAATCTAGTCATACGGCACGCTACATTGCTGTATGCTCCCACCAAGGACGTGTCAAAGACTGACGTACTGCAACAGTAGATACGCCGCCCCAAAAGCAATGTATTTAAGTTAAATATATTTCGTAAGTATATATCGAGATATCCACGCCCCTCTTGGGAAGGGGTAGCCTACAGCGCCTTGGGTTAGGGCATTTTAGGGGCACACACTAGGTCCTAAATGGTATGCGGATAAACTATGAGACAGGGTAGAAGTCCTGCGCCGATCTGTGACTTCAAAGTATATAGAAACTATCGTAGAACGTGAAGAAAAAACAATGTACAAGTTTCCGGCGATGCAGAATCAAAAATAACAAAGACGATTAAGAGCATCAACTGTTTACTATATACATAAAAACAAGACTTTCATGCAGTAGGCTGCACTTCTTCAGGTTTGAGAACCTGTTACAAGTGGTGAAGCATATATCAAAAAGTAACAAAAATACGATATATGCTGATATATGATGCCGATATATTTGATATATGCTTCACCACTTGTAACAGGTCCTCAAACCTGAAGAAGTGCAGCCTACTGCACGAAAGTCTTGTTTTTATGTATATCCTCTTAACCGTCTTTGTTATTTTTTATATAGAAACTAGCAAGAGTTACTTTTAAAAGCCCTGAAGGTGGTGCCTCGGCACTGCGGCGTCAGAGTAACGACAACAAACAACTTTGGCATCTGTAGATTGCCAGTAGCGACAGTTGATCGCCGCCTCCCACAGCCGACGTTCCTGTTTGTCTAAGACAGAGACTACATCCAAGTGTCCATAACACGTATTTATCACAACACGTTTTTACCATTTCGTCGCCTAAAAGCGACGTAAAGCACGGAAACTCACAGCGTGAAAGCGACTGATCCAGCTTGTTTAACTTTTTCGCTGCTCGCACGCTGCTCGCACTGCTCGCTGCTCGCTCGCACATTCTCCATGAATAGGAGCACGCAACATCACCGCGCGTGTCACCCCACTCTCTCCCCCTCCTCCTGTGCGGAGAAACTCAATTTCAAGGCGTATACATCTTCCTCTCAAACGAAGGGGTTGATAACCATAGTTAAGTTTTGTTCGCGGGCGGTGAGTGTTGTCCGTCCCGATGATGTAGATACTATCGACACATTACAATAGAGTACGACTAACAACCAGTTACATTTATTTCCAAAAGCCCCGGAGCAGCCCTACATCAGTGGCGTCCAGAGACATTGGCCCGGGTTTCCCTTTCCAGGCCTTGGTTCGTCCCTTGAAGCAGGGAAGGATAACGGACATATTTTTGTTACCGTTTCCATTTTCGTTACTGCTATTTTTTAGTTTCCGTTATCCGTTTCTGATACCAGCCTTTCAATTTCCGTTACTGTTTCCGTAATGGAACGGTTGTTACAGAGCTGCGGGAGGACAGCCCGTCCGGCTCTATCAGCACCCTGTTTTGCCCAAGTGCTGCTTCGGTGTCACGCGTACACACTACACAAATAATTTTACGTCGTTGGGATGCACACATCTTGCATATATATATATATATATGTAGGAACATTTTTCAGTCTTCAGTCACTCGGAGTCCAGCAACTCAAGATGGGCGTAACTTTCATCCAATGTCGCATTCATACGTGGACGCTCTCAATAGTAAATAATACTGCCATGGCCACAGTCAACAGAAAAAAAGTACAAAATAAGTAACTGGAAATCATAGGCTGGCATCCTCGTGCTATGGTGGAGTATAGTCACGTGTCGACGTCATGGAGGTGAGTACTGGGACGAGGTAAGTGAGGGATGCACCCTCGAGATCCATTTTGCGCTTTGATTGATTGATTATTTAAAAGAAAACCAGGGAGAAATTGAACTTGTCTCCTGACTAGTTCTGCTACTCCCAAAACGAAACAACAACCAACAAACAACCAAAAACAAACAAAGTACATTCCCCATCCCCAACAATTAGTGTGTTAGTACACTAGGTGCAAGTGAATAAATAACACTAGAACATGCAGAGAAACAGATACACACTAATGCAAAGATACACACTACAAATACACACTACAAAGATACACACTGATACGAGGCACTCGCACAAAATCCTAAAATATGAGTTCCATGCCGCAGCTCACAAAGAAGTTCTCAAGTGCCGCAAAGGCAGTGTCTCGCTTTCTTGGGTCCCACAGTCCGAGCACTTTCACCACGTCGAATCGCCTGTTGTCCAGGCGGTCGAGGGTATACCTGAACCTAGCCCTTTGTGGAGCATACTTTGTACAATGCAGGATAATGTGCTCAGTGTCCTCCACTGTCGCACACACTGAACAGTCTGCAGAGTCTGCCCGCCCAATCTTGTGGAGGAACTGTTGACCGTACGGGACGTTCAACCGAAAACGATGCAGCAGCGTCTCAATGGGCCTCCGTGTACCGGATGGGAACCTGTATTTCCCTTCCGGGTCGATCTTGAAGAGGACAGATGATCGGCGATCAGCTTCCTGCCACTGTTCCTCCATACCTGCTCTTGAAATGGACTGAAGTAGCGATTTCAAGTCTGCCTTGAATAATGGCACCACATAGTTTGTTGACGAAAGATGTGCTACGTCCGCTAATTTGTCTGCGGCCTCATTACCCGGTATGCCAATGTGGCCAGGTATCCACTGGATGAGGACGTCATGACCGGTGATATACGATCTTGCATATTCTTTCGGTATGTCGTGAACAACTGGATTAATACGACCGCCAGTCAAGAACGATTGTATAGCTTCGAGTCCAGCCTTGGAGTCACAGTAGATAACCCACTGAGCCGGTATCTCCCTTGTGCCTATATAATCTATTGCCATTTTAATCGCAACTAACTCAGCCATGGTCGACGACGTGCGATGCGATAGTCTTGCGATCCCTTCCCTACTATGCTCTGGTACCACAAATGCAGATGCAGATCCTGAGGTCGTCGTCGAGCCGTCAGTAAAAATCGCCGTCCTGTTCTTGTGATTGTCCATTGCGGCAAGGCAGTACTGTCGGATCGCGAAGGTTGGGTGATGTGCTTTTTTCTGCAAACCTGGTACGGACGTGCAAACTACCGGGGGTGTAAATGTCCATGGAGGATGCAGCGCCGTTTCCTGTCTTTGCGCCTTAGGAATTGTTCGGTGGTGTTGAGTGATCGCATTTGAAAAATTCGATTTTCGGTGGACTAATTGTCGTGCAAGCGGGTGTTTGTAGTGTGACGTGCTTAGCCGCGCATAATGACGCACTGATTCCTGTGTCCGCAGCACAGCGAGCGAAAGTTCTCGGGATTCTATTGTGGTTAGAATATTAGAAGTGGCGCACGGTACCCCAAGACATATCTTCAGGCCCTTGGCTAGTGCACTCTGCAGTGTTCGCTCTGAGGTGTCAGATATACCATGTAACACCGGAAGGTGGAATGCAATCATCTGCCGAATGAGAGCTCTGTGTATGGCCAATAGGGATCTGGTCGACAGTCCCCAGTGAGAACATGCGACATGACGCAACACGTTGCTTCTCGCATCGGCTCTTCCTTTTATATATTTGACATGAGCAGCCATGAGAGTTGTGCGTCGATGATTACTCCCAGAAAGCGATGGTGAGAGACTCTCGTTACTCGTTGCCCATTTAGATGCAACTGAAAATGCTTCAATTTCTTTCGGGTGAATGGAAGGAAGACCGTCTTCTCTGCTGAGATGTCCATTCCTCTCTGCATTAAGAAGCCTTCAGGTACGTCTAGCGCATTTTGAAGACATTTTTGTAGCGCAGGCATCTGTACTCCGGAGCCCCACAAACATATATCGTCAGCCTAGATGGTAATATGTACATTCTTTGGCAGCAGCTGTGGCAGAGATGATAAGATCACATTAAACAGTAGAGGACTCAGTACGCCCCCCTGTGGGACTCCACATGTGAGAGCATGATTATCGCTTGCACAGTTCTCCGTCCTCATGTAAACAGACCTGCCCTGGATGTAGTCAGCAATCCACCGTAAAGCACGCCCTTGGATGCCTTGAGTGAAGAGGTCATGGAGCACGTGACTGTGGCTGACCGTATCGTATGCTCTTTTAATATCCAGAAAAACTGCTGCAGTTGTCCGGCCTTGAGCGCGCTCATGTTCTACATACGTGACCAAGTCCAGCACACTATCCATTGTACATCTGCCTTTACGAAACCCGGACATGGAGTCAGGGAAAACGCAATGCGCTTCTAGGAACCACTCCAACCGACTCAGGACCATTTTTTCCATGATCTTGCACACACAGCTGGAGAGACTGATGGGACGAAACGAATTGACGTCACGAGGGGACTTTCCGTGTTTGAGTAGAGGAACCACTCTAGAGACTTTCCATGACGCTGGTAGTTTGCCTTCAGCCCAACTGGCGTTCATGATATGCAGTAAGGTCGTCTGAGCAGTTGGGTCCAAGTTAACCACATGTCTATATGTAACACCATCAGGACCTGGCGATGACTGGCGAGCCCTTGATTTCAATGCAGCCTGGAGTTCCGCAAGGCTGAAGTCGAAGTCAAGTGCTTCGCACTGCGCATTACGTGTAAAGCACGTGGTGTCCGTGACCTCTTTCACAGATGTTTGATGCACGCTAGTTGCAGATGCCACTGACGGTTTAGCAAGTGACATGCAGAATTCATTAGCCACCGTCTTCTCGTCCGTATTTCGATAGATAGCCAATGCTCTAGACGGGTATGTCTGGGTAGTCGGTGTCCCAAGCGTTCTAATGATCTGCCATACTCTCGTTGTAGGTGTGAAAGGAGTCAAAGTAGAGCAAAAGGTTCTCCATTGTTGCTGCGACAACCTTTGAAGATGACGGCGGATGACTTTTCTTTTTTTTTTTTGTATTTTGATGACTCCATTCCTTGTAATGCTATGAATACTACGCCGACTTCTCAAGGGGCATTTTGCGCTTTCTTTCCATGCTCTCGTGTAGTATTCATAGCATTACAGGGAATGGAGTCATCAAAATACAAAAAACAAAAAAATGAAAAGTCACTCAAATGTCATCGCACAGCAGGAATAGCCATTATCCGAATTCAATACCGGACGATAAATTAGTTTCCGTAATGGAGGACCGTGGTATGCGTTTCCGTTTCCGTTATCGTTACCATCTTCAATTTCGGTAATATACCGTTTCTGTCTCCGTTACCATTACCGTTACCCTTCCCTGCCTTGAAGTTCCTAAAATCGGGGTTCCGTCCCTGTTTCTCGGAACGCGCTTAACGACGTCCCTTGGTTATGTATCACCATGTATCACCATGAGAAACAGGGCACAATACTCAAGCTCAGTCCCTATCGCCATGGTCTGTGGAGAGACACTTAACAGGACAGTGGAAAGACACTTAACAACCATCTTTTCTCCTTTGTGAGGTCTAAATCTGACGTGAAAAGAGTAGAAATGGGAAATCTAATTTTTTCACGCCATTAGAACACCTTTTCGAATAACAGTGTAGGGTCTGGGGGTACCATCCAGTCCTGACATCCCCATGTTTGTTTTGTAGGGTACGTTATACCAAAACCAGCTGCACATCTGAAACTCAAATCATCATCATGAAAATCTAGACGGGAGCTGCGGAGCATTGCTTTGAAACCAGGTACTTCTAAGGATTTTATGGTAATCTCCACGATTAGCACCATTTTCTTCAGCCTCAATGTCTCTCATGGGAGTCACTTTGCATCAACTGTGACTCCCAAGTCCCACCTTACGTTTTAAAATGTGCGAGGGCTGTTTTGCAATAAATATGTATGTTCCGCAGACTGCAACGGATTAAGCGGGACCCGCATACGACGTTTTTCTCGACTGAAAAGCGCCCAGCACCGCGGTTCTGACATCAGCTCGACGGACAACCGCTGAGTGCACCCGGATATGGCGATTTCTCGAGGACCGTAAGCGAGGGAGAGCTAAGGTTTAAGGTGGAAAATGTAAAACAAAATATTGCATACATATAGTTGATACAGTATCTTCCTAGAGGACGAAGGAAGCACGACGAGAACCAGGCGACAGAAACTTAGAACCAGCAATGACATTATTTAACATGGAGGGATCAGGTTTAAGAGAGGAGATTGCAAAACAATGTACAGGGGCTGACTACAAAAGCTTAACAAGGATCCGGTTGCGTCTGCGGGGAGGAAAGAATCCGCGCGTCTGCGCATGCTCGCTAACTATCGGCTTCGGCTTGTCTTGGCTCACTATTGAAGTAGGATGGATGGAGCGTGGTACCCCCTAATGGGCCTGTTTGCAACGAGTCTCAAAAGGGCCTAGGATATTGAACTAACTAACTAACTAGAGTCCAGTACTAACATTTAATTTGCATTTGGGATCCAGGTGTTGCATGCAGACCGCGTTTGCATAAAAGTTGAGTACGAGTCTCAAATTGATTCTCAATAGTTTTGGCAGTGCTTTTCGCACGAGCAGCGAGCACGTGCGCGATGCACAGATAAGGCTATTGAGCCTCAGACTCTGAGCTCTGAGGCTCGTGCTCGCCATTTTGCAAACCAGCGCATGTCAGCTCTCCTGTCGGTACGGCAGTGTGCTCCACGACCAACCAATATGTCTGTTCGGTTTTGGTGCAGTGCAGAATTTTCGCTTATTGCACCAGAACGCAATTTAATTGGTGTCACTGGTATGTACCTGTGTACACCGCATAAAAGATCGTGCCGTGCGCTCGTGACACGCGCATAGCACGCGAACTATTCCTGAAGTGCTTGGTTCGTGTACCATAAGTTCGTGAGGACTAGTAAGAGCCACGACGTAAGTTGATTGTGGTAATACGAGGGGCGTTCAAGTCAAACCGGGACTTTCTGTCTCCTGAGTGTACAAATGGCTCGCGATACTTCTTTTTCGTCATTTTCACACGCGACAGGCCTCCGCGTTCAACACGCGATGGTCCAAAGTTTCTGCAAAACAGAAGTCACGTGCTGGACAAGATGGCCGACAACGAGGTGAGCGCGCACATCAAACAGCGAATTGTCATGAAGTTTCTCGTGAATGAAGGCGTAAAGTCATCTGAAATTCACAGAACACTTCAGGCTCAGTATGGCCACGACACACTTAGCCGCAGCAAAGCGTTTGAGAGGTGCAAACTGCTCTGAGATGGCCGTACACCAGTGCAGGATGAACCCGGCCCGAGCGGCTCAGAGCCCAGTGTCAGAGTTCATGAGAACATCCAACTTGTGGAGCTCCCGATCCTCAAGTACCGACGGATAACATGTCTCGAACTGGCTCGAAAGACGGACCTTTCTGTGGGAACGTTGAACACCATCATTCATGAACACCTTCAGTTTCGGAAAGTTAGTACCCATTGGGGCCCGAGGCAGCTCTCCGTGTTCCGTGTTCGTTTCGTTTCGACACTGAAGGACAGCCGTTCCTTGATCAGATCATCACGTGCAATGAAACGTCGGTGCACCATTTCACTCCTGAGTCTAAAGGCGCATCAACAGTGGAAGCATCCGGTCTCGCCAGCTCTCAAGAACTTCCGAAGCACCCCGTCTGCGGGTAAGGTCATGGCCACGGTTTTCTGGGACAAGGCTGGCGTTGTTCATGTTGATTTTCTGCCCAGTGGTACCGCCATCAATAGTTAATATTACTATCAGGTTCTCAGGGATGTGCATAAGGCGCTGAAGCAAAAGCGGCCGGGCCTCATCACCAAAGGAGTCCTCCACCTACAGGACAATGCACGCCAGCATACCACGCATCTCACGACACGCACCTTACAGGAACTTGGCTGGGAGTTGCTGCCACATCCCCCTTACAGGCCAGACCTCGCCCCCAGCGATTTCCAACTCTTCCGGCCACTGAAGGCGTTCCTTGGGAGCCGTCACTTCAGCTGCGACGACGAGGTCAAGAATGCGGTCCGATCATGGCTGCTACGCGCCGGTAAGGATTTCTACGCTGCTGGCATCCAAGCCTTCTTGAAACGCTGGGACAAGTGCATTAGTGCAGCTGGAGATTACGTTGAAAACTAAAACTAATTTCTCGCCTGTAAGTTCATTTTACTTTTGCGAAAAATAAAAAGTCCCGGTTTGACTTGAACACCCCTCGTACATCGATCACTCAGGGAGTTGCTTGAGTGCCAGGACGCTCAGGAGTTTTGCATGCTGCAGACTGCATTTCTGGAACTTCTTAATGAGACAGAGCAGACTGCATTTCGTGACTACTATGTCAATACCTACATGCGACGGACAACAGAATGGGCACTAGGCTTTCTTGTTGGTACTGGAATCAATACTAATATGCACCTTGAAGCCCTTCATCGGGTACTGAAGTACTGTTACTTAAGGTAAGAAGAACAAGCGTGTTGACAAGCTAGTTTTCATTCTGCTAAAAATGGCAAGAGACAAAGTAATTGAACGTATCAACAAATTGGCAAAGAGCGAGAATACAGATCGAAACACAGCCATATACAAAAGACACCAGGAGAGCCTCTCCATAGAACTAATTGACATCTAGACAGATAAACATAGGCAATGGAAAATCTGCTCGCAGAGAGATCCAGAAAAGCTTTATGTTCGAACAAAGATAGAAAGGGAATGTACTGGATGTCAAATCATTTGTGATGCATGCAAGGTATGCACACATGCATTTGTTTGCACGTGCATTGATTACGTTTTACATATGAATATGTGTAAGCATATTCACGAAGTCATTACGTGGAAAAAGACTGTCCAAACAGAAGCGACGAATGTTGATATCGCATCTGGAAAGCAAGGGTGTTCCTCGAGCTTAGATGACGCACAACAACTAGTTGCAGGAATATCCTTGCGAGAATAGTTTCAATCCATCATCTTGTGACCGAGAGAGGGCAATTGCACTAGCAGGAGGCCTATATGGAAAACTGAAATGTAATGACATATCAAACCCTGTAATCAAGAAAGTAGAAAAAACAGTGGCTACTTTGCTCACAGAAATCTCGAACGAAAACAGCACCACGCCAACAGCAACACGTGAGCCCCCAAACAAGAAAATTATGAAACAACCAAGCTTTCATTCCACCAAAAGGCATCCCAGCACAACAAAGCATATCTTGAAGAAACCTACGAAGGGGCAAAAAGGAATAACAAAGTCCATTCTTCAAGGCAATGAAGTGGTAGATGTACACAGCACGTTCGATCATACGAGGGGCGTTCAAGTCAAACCGGGACTTTTCATTTTTCGCAAAAGTAAAATGAACTTACAGGCGAGAAATTAGTTTTATTTTCCAACGTAATCTCCAGCTAATGTACGAATTCCAGCGTTTCACGAGGGCTTGGATGTCAGCAGCGTAGAAATCCTTGCCGGCGCGTAGCAGCCATAATCGGACCGCATTTTTGACTTCGTCGTCGCAGCTGAAGTGGCGGCCCCCAAGGAACGCCTTCAGTGGTCCGAAGAGATGGAAATCGCTGGGGGCGAGGTCTGGACTGTAACGGGGATGTGGCAGCAACTCCCAGCCAAGTTCCAGTAAGGTGCGTGTCGTGAGATGCGAGGGATGCGGGCGTGCATTTTCCCCTAGGAGGAGGACTCCATTGGTGAGGAGGCCCGGCTTTCCGAAATTGGAGGTGTTCATGAATGATAGTGTTCAACGTTCCCACAGAAAGGTCCGTCTTTCGAGCCAGTTCGAGACATGTTATCCGTCGGTCCTTCAGGATCAGGCGCTCCACAAGCTGGATGTTATCAGGAACTCTGACACTGGGCTCTGAGGCGCTCCGGCCGGGATCGTCCTGCACTGACGTACGGCCGTCTAGGAGCCATTTTCATTTCCATTTCATTTATTGGAACATTTGTAAAAACATGTACATCACAGGGTGGCCAAAAAGCAGCAAAAAAGCTGTTTGACTAGGGCACGACCCTTTATCATTCATCATTGATAGTTATATCAAAATCTAGCCGTAGAAAAACATATAAAGGAACCTATACCTGCACTGCACATTGGAAACAAATCAGCATAATCAGCTACACAATGCACCACGTATGCTTAGTGTCCTTAGGAAGGACAATGACACATCATTAACGTGCAAATTCAGTGCGGAAAACCTGTTTAGTATATGTGGAAGGCTATAGGTTAGCGACTGGCGTCCGTAATCTGTCCTCAACTTAGGAATCTTCCATCTTGCAGTGTGGCGCGTACGCTCGGTGAAAGATTGAAGTGAAAAAAGCGATAGAAAAAAGGTATTATTTTGTTTTACAGCAGTTACATAGGTTTTTAACAAAAAGTAACTATATAGGTTTGTTGCCTTGATGATGTTAAGTGTAATGAACAGTTCGTCAGTGTGACTGTCGAAAAGTACATCAGCTATAATTCTAACAGCGCGCTTTTGTGCTATGAACAAACTATTAATGGAAGTCTGGGTTCCCGTACCCCAAACCAACAGGCCATAACGCAGTACGGAAAATATCAATGAATTGTAAATGATCAACTTAATCCTTTTTGGCAGAGCAACGCGGAGCCGATTCATGAGCCCAATTGGTTTAGAAATTTTTGCTCTAACATAAGATGTATGATAGTCCCAGGACAAATTTTCTGAAAAATGTACTCCTAGCACTTTCATTGACTTCACAACCTCAATGCGATGATCCCCAAGAAATATATCGACAGGGCAGAAAACTGGTTTATTTTTGATCTGAATAAAACTGCCTTTGTCTTAGTTACGTTTACTACTAAGCCATTAACACTGGCCCAAAGCCTTATCTCATCGAGAGCAATATTCGCTTTGTCAACGACTTGCTTCACATCGGCACCAGAAACAAAAAGGGTGGTACCATCAGCATAAATCAGGAATTTGTTATCTGCTGATACAGCTACAACGTCATTAATGTAAACTGAGAATAACAGTGGCCCAAGGATACTACCTTGCGGAACACCAGTCGCCACCTCAAGCCTGGCAGAACAATCAGTATTTATTGAAACATACTGTTTGCACGCCGTTTGCACCACTCAAACGCTTTGCTGCGGCTAAGTGTATCGTGGCTATATTGAGCCTGAAGCCTTCTGTGAATTTCAGATGACTTTACATCTTCATTCACGAGAAACTTCATGACAATTCGCTGTTCGGTGTGGGCGCTCACCTCGTTGTCGGCCATCTTGTCCAGCACGTGTCTTCTGTTTTGCACAAACTTTGGACCACCACGTGGTGAACGCGGAGGCCTGTCGCGTATGAAAATCACGAAAATGACGTAGCGCGAGCCATTTGTACACTCAGGAGACAGAAAGTCCCGGTTTCACTTGAACACCCCTCGTAGATAACGCGCAGCACATAGATTATAAGATGGAATGAGACGATATACGGTACAAAAGAACAGAAAATAATCACGATTGAAAATTCGCTGATGAAGGACAGAAATAACGTCGCGTTTAAGGGATGCGCTGGAGGCGTGGAAAATATCACATGTTGGGGGGGGGAGCGAGTTCAGAAGCATTTGGCATCGGGTAATTGGATCGCTGGGAAAGAAGCGTTTAACGTAGAAGACTGGTGGACTACGAAAAGCCGCGCGAGGAATACAAAAGTTTAGGAGGCTCAGCAGGAGTGGCGAATCAACACGGGCATGGACACATTTGTACAGAAATAGGGCGTCGGCGATAGAGCGACGTGTGGCCAATGGGCGAAGGTGAAAATATTGCAATAGTGTGTCATAGTCATACATAACTTTTTCCGTAAAAAGCCACTGTGTATGATATGGAGCGCTCGTTTTTGTACAGCCTCGAAACGCTTTGTATCAGTACCAGAAAGTGCGTGCCAAGCAACAGAGGCATATTCAAGCCTGGGAAGAACATAGGACTTCTAAAATTTAACGAACACAGCAGGAGTCTGAAACTCCTTGCATGTATATGACAGGAGGCCCAGCGTGCGAAGAGCGGAAGAACGAACCGCTGTGACATGTTCATGGAATAGCAGCTTGGCATCAAAAATAACTCCTAAATCGCGGATACTGTCAACACGACATATATCAATGTGGGAGAAGTATCGAAACACAGAGACATTTGACTTGCGTGTGAACGAGACAACCTTCGTCTTTGCGCTGTTAATTTTGAGACCGTTAGCACTACACCATGACAGTATATTGGATACAACTGACTGTAGCTGTTAGCTGTCGGAAACTGAAGAAATCACTTTCATTAATTTGAAATCATCCGCGTACTGAACTAGAGTAGAATTTTGACGCAAGATGACATGTCATTCACAAAGATATTAAAAAGCAGGGTACCTAGGTTGGATCTCTGAGGGACCCCAGATGTGGGAACATATGCATCCGAGTACGTGCCCGAGACAAAAACAGAACAGGAACGTTGACTTAAGTATGACTCGAAGAATGCAACAAGCGAGTCAGAGACACCGGATGTACGTAGCTTATCTAGTAGGAGGCCGTGCCTCATTAAATCGAGATCTTTTGATACATCCAAGTAGACAACATCAATCTGACCGCAAGCACTGACGACAGTGCCAACAGAAGACATGAAGGATACCAAATTTGTGACCGTAGATCTGCCTGTCATGAAGCCATGTTGAGAGTCAACGAGCTTGCGTTTGAAAAACGACAAGTGCGTATATATGATGTGCTCAAACGCCTTAGAGGACGCGCATAGAATACTGATCGGTCTGTAGTTGGTCGCAATGTGCTGGTCTCCTGACTTGTGGACAGGAATCACAACGGATGACTTCCAGTGACTAGGGAAATTACTGCATCTCAGTGACAAGTTATAAATAAACAATAGTACAGGTGTAACAACATCAGAGTAAGTTTTCAGAAAAATAGCTGGAATTCCATCAGGGCCAGGTGTTGTTGTGGGTTTCAACGTGCGGATCCCGTTGCTTACATCACTCTCAGTAATAACAAATGTAGGCAAATCATCAGTGTACGGTGCGGTCTTGAAATCAGCGGAAGCAGTAGTGTTCCTGGTACTGTCGTACACCGAGCTAAACTGCGCAGCACACATCTTTGCAACGGTTGGGGGGTCAGATTACAAATCGTGACCGTCACTGAGAGAAGGCGACATGACCGGACCGCGTTTCTGAAGTTTGTGCCACTTCCAGAAGTTACGAGGATTATCATTTGTAGGGTACCAGGGGAGACAATAAAGAAGCCGAAGAACGGGACACGAGCCTCACTCAGTTCGTAACCAGGGAACAGTGTACTTGCTCTATTCTTACATTGGCGCAGCCGACACCCGAATGTGGGTTGAATTTGTAGTATAAGAGACGTCCGAGGGACCGAAGACACGTCGTTGCGATGTCGGTGGGGACAGCATTGATCTAACCTCTCACCCCGACCAGCAGGCCCTTCACCAGTACATCGCCTCGGAGCTAGACATGGACGTCGCATCGACTTCTATGCCTGGAACTTTCAAGGTCAACATGAAAGTGGCCGATTTTAATCGACTCATTCATATTCCCTCAGAACCGCAACCCTCCTGCTCGGCTGGATCACAAGGAAATTCGGACACAACGATGCTTCTTGCGCTCTTCGAGCGTCAACAAGGTTGGTTCGCTGAACAACAACAAGTCCTCGTCGAATTAGTCCGTAACATATCTGGCCGAGAGACTATGTGTCTCCCTTCGGTGAGGCCTGATGGGTACGATGGTAGCGGTAGCGCAGAGTCATGGATGACCTCCTATGAATGTGCTTGCCAACACAACTCGTGGTCCACAGATAACGCAAAAGTTGACAATTTAAGGCCGTTCCTTATTGGGGCCGCCAGGAAATGGTACGACTTACGCCTACTTAATCACCGCCATGCGCCGTGGATAATTAATAATTGGGTGTTTACGTCGCGAGACAACTGAGCCATGCGCCGTGGAAGTCGTGGAAACAAAGCCTCCTTCTGTCATTCTGTGAGGACAAGGTTGCTCGCTGGGATGACGCAATAACGTATAGGTATATTGGTGGCTCGTTCATCGATTATCACTTCGAAAGGCTACGCTTCCTACAACTTGCTGAGCCTTGTCACCCTGACGCTTCCGTTGTCGCATTGCTGATACACGGTCTTCCTACGCATATACGGCAAATGGTGAAAATTAGAGGACCAACAGAGTCAGACGCTCTCCTACAGTGTCTGCGGGATATCGGCGAAAGTGAACGTGGCGAACAACAAGCCCAGCCTGCGCGTCATAGCCCCGCCAGCTTTCCACCCCGCCGCACCTCTCCATTGCACGTACCGCAAACGCAACACGGTAAACCAAGAACCGCGAGAACATCAGCCACAGTGGAGGACTACGTCGAAGATGTAACTTCAAAAAACGAGTAAAAGAGGGTGTGAGTTTCCACCCACAGAAAGAATGTGAAACTGTCTATCTTGTATCTAACAAACTGATCTACATTGATGTCATTCTAAACAACTCGCCTACACGCGCACTAGTAGACAGCGGATCGTCAGTTACTTTCGTGAACAGACGACTTCTGAGTCCAGCGGCCATCCGCAGGGGAAAGCCCATACAAGTCAAGGGATTTGACGGTAGCTCGAAAATTTTCGATCAGTGGACTCAAGCCACTGTAAGTGTATCAAATGAAACAATCACCACCAATGCTCTAGTGATAAGTGAAGTAGATTACGATGTTCTACTATCAAGGCCAGACATGAGGCGTCTGAAGCTCAACATCTACTGGGACGATACCGTGTCTGTCGCCGACGACCGCCTTGAGACTTCGTTGCCAAAGGTACCAGCTACCGCTCCTTGTATCGGTACGGCCAGTGACATACCCAAACTGTACTCGGAATTGATCTCCTTGTCTGGATTTCCTTCCCCAACCTCCGCGCTGGAAGTCCCCTTTACTCTTCGGGACACTACACCTATTAGACGAAAGCCTTACAATTTGTCTCTTGGAAAAAAGAACTGGTTAAGACAGGAGCTCCAATCTATGCTAGACGCCGGTATCATTCGTCCGTCAACATCACCATTTGCCTCGCCCATCACGATCGCCCCCAAGGCTGACGGTTCCTTTCGTCTGTGTACCGACTACAGAATCCTCAATCGCCAGACAGATATATTCCCATTTCCCATGCCCAATGTTGATGACATCATCAACGAAACTGGTGGGAGCACCGTATTTTCGTGCATAGATCTATGCAAGGAATTTTGGCAAATACCATTAACGGAGGACACAAAAAAATACACGGCGTTTGTCACACCATTCGACTTGTATGAATACAATCGTCTTCCGCTCGGTTGGAAAAACTC
This sequence comes from Ornithodoros turicata, assembly GCF_037126465.1. Lineage (NCBI taxonomy): Eukaryota > Metazoa > Arthropoda > Arachnida > Ixodida > Argasidae > Ornithodoros > Ornithodoros turicata. The sequence goes on from NW_026999342.1 coordinate 3,132,433, forward strand.
GTCTGCCTGGTTTCAAAAGATGATGACAGCCGTACTCCACCCGTTCATTGGGAAATTTGTACATGTCTACATCGATGACATCCTCATCTACTCTAGGTCCATGGAAGAACACTGTCAACATCTTCACCTAGTCCTACAAGCGCTACGCGAGGCAAACCTCAAGATCAACGTAAAAAAAGCGTTTGTTTCCAGTCTTCCGTTGTCTTCCTAGGACGGCGCATTAACGGGATGACAAAAACGACAAGGGAGGAGTCAGTAGACAAAATCAAACATATGAAGACTCCGCACGATGTCCACTCACTGAGGGTATTTCTAGGACTCGCAGGCCACTTCCGTGCCTTTATACAAGGTTATGCTGCGAGAACAAAATGTTTAACAGCCCTACTTCGGAAAGAAACTCAATTCATTTGGACACCAGAGTGTGAAAGTGCCTACCAAGACATCTTGAACAGAATTTTCTCCAACCCTGTTTTGGACCTCCCAGACTTCCGCTTACCCTTTGAGTTACACACTGATGCCTCCCAGTGCAGCACGGGTGCTGTCCTCTACCAGCGCGACATCACGAGACCAACACCCCAACAACTCACCGTTATTGGGTACCACTCGTATACCTTCAGCGATACCGAGCTTAATTACAGCACTACGGAAAAAGAACTACTTGCCGTAATCAAGGCAACTAGATATTTCTGCACCTTCCTGGATGGAAGAACATTCAAGCTGTTCACAGACCATCAGCCCATCACTCACATACTTGGATCTGCTGACCTCAAGGGCCGCCTTGCTAGATGGACTTCTGAATTACAGCACTTCGATATGCAAGTACATTACAAGCCAGGAATAGATCTCACGGACGCAGACGCCATGTCCCGACTGGGTCTCGAAGACCTCGCTGCTGCTTCCTTTTGTGACTCACAGTTATGGGAAGGTACTCATCCCCTAACACAGGAAGGCAGCAGATACAAAGTACCTCCTACCATGACACAAAGAATCCTCCAGCTCTACCACGACAGCCCGGAGTCAGGTGGGCATGATGGCATATTAAGAACATACCGCAAGCTATGTAAGCGCTTCACGTGGCCACACATGAAACAGCATGTCAAAGATTACATAAATTCCTGTGACGTGTGTCAAAGAACCAAGCTCAAGTATCGTCAAACGGCAGACCGAATGATATTGCCACAACACTCCTCAGTGCCCTTCGAGGTTATTCACCTCGACTTCGCCGAACTTCGAAAGAAGTCTGAAGGAATTACGGAAAACTCAGTCATTTCCGTTAGCTATCGACGAGCACACACGCATGGTCAACACTCGCCCAAGTGGCGAAGATGCCACAAGCATAATTGCAATGATGGAGCGAAATATCTTTAAAAATGTCAAGACGATCGTGTGCGATAATGGCCCTGAATTTACCAGCAAGCGCTTAGCCATATGGGCCCAGAGCAAGAACATACAACTTAAGTTTACAGCCCCATATCATCCCGCGGCAAACGGAATGGCTGAACGTGCTATTCGCGACATCAAACAATACATACTGTGGCAAGGAAACAGGTTTGGCAAGGTTTATTCGGGTTGATGCTGGAACTTCCAGAAGCGGGAGCGAGCGAGCGAGCGTGCTGGAACCGATGATCACGTTGGCGATCGTCTGCCTCACAACTTCCCCCGGCGGAGAAAAGGAGCCAACCTGGCGACTGATGAACGGGACGGTTAGGGGGTAATGAAAGGCTAAAGGCGGGTGACGTGGACGGTTTCAGTGCCGCGGTGTCGACGGTCAGTAGGAGGCTCAACGGGTTCCACGACATAGTTCACCTCTGAGGTACGGCGAAGGACGCGGTAAGGGCCAAGGTATCGGGAAATGAGCTTTTCGCATAAGCCAGGAGTGCGAATGGGCGCCCAGAGCCATACTTTATCGCCGACACGAAATTCAGCGTGCCGGTGGCACTCATCGTAGCGATGCTTGGCGAGCGCTTGGTGGTGAAAAGTACGGAAACGGGCCAGTTGGCGGCATTCTTCGGTACGGGAAGTAGCGTCGGCCAAGGGTAGGTTGTGATCGGTTTGCGGGGTGTAAGGGAAAATGGTGTCGATGGTGCACAAGGGCTCGAGGCCATAAACAAGACGGAAAGGGCTGAAGCCCGTGGTGGCTTGCACTGCCGAGATGTAGGCAAACGTGACGTAGGGGAGGATGGCGTCCCAGTTGCTGTGATTGGCAGACACGTAACAAGCCAGCATATCGGCGAGGGTGTGATTGAAGCGTTCCGTAAGTCCATTTGTCTGAGTGTGGTAGGCAGAAGTGGGAGTGTGCACCACAGAGCAAGCCCGGAATATCTCCTGAAGCAGGGCGGCCAAGAAAGAACGGCCACGGTCGCTGACGATAACCCGCGGGGCGCCGTGACGTAGGAGAATGTAGTTGACGAAGAAGTGGGCGATTTCTTCTGAGGACCCGGAGACGAGGGCGGCGGATTCCACGTACCGGGTGGCATGGTCTATAGCGACAATAACCCACCGATTGCCGGAGGGTGTTATAGGGAGTGGGCCGAAAAGGTCGATCCCAATGCGTTCAAACGGGTGCTGGGGTGGGGTTAGGGGTTGAAGAAGGCCTGTGGTGGGCGGAGAGGAAGGCTTGCGTCGTTGACAGACGAGGCAGGCGTCGACGTACCGGTGAACATTACTATACATCCGAGGCCAAAAGTAACGCTGGCGGACACGGTTATAGGTCTTCAAGAAGCCGAGATGACCAGCCGTCACGACATTGTGGAGAGAACGTAGTATTTGCTGGCGGACGCAGGGAGGCGCGGCCAGAAGAAGTCGTGCGCCGTCGGGAGAGTAATTGTGCCGATATAAGACCCCGTCGGACAAGGTGAAATGTTTACTCTGGCGGATAACTTTCCGGTTAGTGGCTGGACATGTACCATCAAGGTGGCGGATTATAGGGTAAAATGTGGCATCCTTGAGCTGCTCCGTCCGAAGGAATGTGGGGTCGAAGGAGGTCAGAGGACAGCAAAGTAGGAGGGAAGGATCCGAGGCAGGGGACGGTTGATCGAGGGGTGGTGCCATCTCGTGCAGAAGGGGACAACGGGAAAGTGCGTCGGCATCAGAGTGCAGGAGGCCCGACTTGTACTTCACAGACACGTCGAACTCTTGAAGTCGTAGTGTCCACCTTCCAAGGCGGCCAACGGGATCTTTGAGGGTGCCGAGCCATCACAGGGCGTGGTGATCGGTAATAACAGAGAAGGACCTGCCGTAAAGATACGGACGAAATTTCTGTATGGCCCAGATGACGGCAAGGCACTCCTTCTCAGTGGTGGTGTAATTACGTTCGTTCTTAGAAAGGGTACGACTCGCAAAAGCGACAGAGTGTTCCATGGGAGCGTCAGAGGGGCGTTGAGCCAGTACCGCGCCGATGCCGACCCCGCTGGCGTCCGTATGCAGCTCTGTAGGTACGGAAGGTTCAAAGTGCTGAAGGACTGGAGCCGAAGTCAGGAGGGATTTGAGGCGATGAAAAGCTGCAGCACACGAAGGGGTCCAACAGTATTGGGCATCTTTCGTCAAAAGGCTGGTGAGAGGCGCAGCAATATCGGCAAAGCCCCTGATAAATCGTCGAAAGTACGAACATAGTCCAATGAAACTGCGCAAATCTCGTATGTTTGTTGGAGTGGGGAAGTCGTCCACGGCGCGTACCTTGTCGGGGTCGGGTGAGATGCCCTGAGCGGAAACGATGTGGCCCAACACTTTGATCTGCCGATAGCCAAAGTGGCACTTCTTGTGATTTAATTGCAGGCCAGCAGCGGCGAAGCAGTCGAAAACGGCCCGTAGCCGGTCCAAATGTTGGGGAAATGTCTGAGAGTACACGATGACATCATCCAAATAGCAAAGGCAAACATGCCATCGAAGGCCACGCAGAACAGTATCCATGAGGCGCTCGAAAGTCGCAGGTGCGTTGGTAAGTCCGAAGGGCATTACCTTAAATTCATATAAGCCATCCGGTGTAGTGAATGCCGTTTTTTCGATATCACAGTCCGCCATAGGGATTTGCCAGTATCCAGAGCGCAAGTCCAGAGAAGAAAAGAAATTAGCATCACTGAGGGCATCCAGGGCATCATCAATCCGGGGCATGGGGTAGACGTCGCGACGTGTGATCTTGTTCAGCCAACGATAATCAACGCAGAACCGTATGCTGCCGTCCTTTTTCGTTACTAAGACAACAGGCGACGCCCAAGGGCTGGATGAGGGCTGAATAATGCCCCGAGAAAGGATGTCTGACACCTCCTTCTCTATGACTGCGCGCTCTGACGCAGAAAATCTGTACGGGCGCTGACGGACGGGAGGGGAGGTGCCGGTGTAGATGCGGTGATGCACTCCTTTTGCGACTCCCAAGGGTGGCTTGCCAAGATCGAAGAGGTGGGAATACGTCGTTAATTGTGAAATGAGGGATGCGCAGTCGTCAGAGGAAAGAGTAGAAGCGATCATCGTGGTCAGGGAAGTAGGATTGACAGGCGTGTGCAAGCGAGCGGGTTCCGGCGTATCGTTGAGGGGAGCAAGGACATCGATGGGGTCACAGTCCTCTGCTGTGGCGACGACGAAGCCAGCGGGTAGGAGAGCAGCCACGTCGGCGGTGTTGGTTATGGGAATGTATGCTCGACCGTCTGTGAGCGAGGTGAGGCAGGATGGAGCAGCAAGTCCTTTGGAAGCTAGTGAGTGAACGTTGGGTGACACAATCATGCAGTACGATGCGCGGGAAGACCACGACAGGGTTGGAGTAAGAGGCGCGAACGTGACGGAGCGAGGAGGCAGGATGAGGGCAACAGGAGCAGATAGCTTGCAAGAAGGCGGAACGGTGGGCTCGGAGTCAAAGCACGGCACGGGACTGAGAAGGACCTCCTCACGAGCACAGTCTATGACAGCGAGATTGTCACGCAGGAAGTCCCAGCCCAAGATTACGTCGTGGCAGCAAGACGACAAGACAAGAAATTCAACTGGGTACGTAACGTCTCGAATAGTGACCCGTGCAGTACAAGTGGCAAGTGGAGAAATGATAGTCCCGGAGGCATCCTTAAGGTGGCGTCCGTCGTAAGCAGTCGTCACTTTGTTTAGGCGGCAACAGAAATCGGCAGTAATAACAGATCGAGCGGCACCGGTGTCTATCAAAGCAGCAACAACGTGGCAATCAACGAATGCGGGAACCAGGTTTCGAGGGGAGGGCGGGGGTGGTTCCTCAAGCGCCGTGGTCGCAGTCCGCCCTCGTCGGACTGCGGCTATTGGTTTTCCGGTCGCGGCGGACTCGGAGGGCGAGGAGACCGCCTTGAGGGTGATCGTCCGGGATACGGAGAAGGGGAGCGACGACGTGGTGATCGCGAGGAAGGTGCGAGTTAAGAACAATTATATCCTGGGGACATCATACGAGGTCTGTTGGTAGCTTCCAGGGGTAGATCTGACAGGGCGTGGGGTCTCGGGGCGCCGTAGCCGGCAGGATATTCATTTTAACAGCGTTTATTTTCAGGACGTGTATTTTTAAGCGGTTTATTTCGGAAAATGGATTTTGAAGGGTGGAACTACAAGCCTGGATTTTTATGCTTTATTTTAAGAGAATTATTTCGGCGTACAGCCAAAACGCCGGAGTGGCATAACTTTTGTAGCGAGGACAGGTTCTGAGCGTTTATGGTGCCACCAAAGGATACACGACAGCAAGCACAGGTTTAGCGACCACGAAAGAATATACGGCACCGAGCAAGCAAACACGGCACAGCAACACATTTTGCAATAGACGGAATAGGTAGAGTTTATTGCATGTGAAACACAAGAACGCGCACCTCGACACGAGACGCCAGGGATCTCTCTCAGACGCGCGAGCGGCTTGCGTACACCTTGTACTCTGCGTTCGGTACTTAGTGTGAAGAAAATTGGCGGCGCAATCTTGCGGTTTATCCACATCCGACCCGCTCCTGATCCGGCACCATCCGCGCCCGATCCGCAGATCAAAACAAGCCTACATATTTCATCCGAACCCGCAACTTTCTTGCGAATATCTGTGGGTATACGCTTCCATCCGCAGACGGTGCAGGCCTTTAGCTGTGGGCCTCACTAGGACCTAGTACAGCATGGACAAAGGATCGTGCACCACCACGAGGTTCCGTCGCTTCCAGTAGTTCTGGCATGTAAATGACGTTTTTGTATGTTCGTCTTTTCCTCTAGCGTTACAATTTGTTAGTCGTTTCGTGGTTAATATTTTTACTGAATTCTTCACCATTTAAATGTGGCAGTTAAAGGAAACTTTGATCATCTGAACATGTATTTACGCGCCTAATATTCATGCTGGTGAATTGGAACTCCACAGCGCTCAACTGGTGTCATGTTCCTTTCTTCCGGATGGTTGTCATATTGAAAACCAACAAGAAAAAATTGGAAATGCAAGGAATTAAAACGGGAACCCCATACATGCAACGTAGGTCAGTGTGGCCGTAATACCCTCTACTACTACTACAAAAAATAAAAGAAAAAGAAAAAATATTTTGAATACGAAAAAACACCCTCGAGATTTTTTAATATGTTGTAGAAGAAGGCTCATTCTATAAAACTGCGTTGATTTCAGACGTCTTTTCCGACCTCTTCATTGCGTGTTTTCCGCTCAACTGTAGCGAATTTTGGAAAAATCGCATACTTCCCCTATTTTCCTACAATGACAACGAAAGTTACGTGTCTTGCAATTTTTCCTGTTGAAGTATTCCATGAGACCCGGGAAGGAAAAAATATTCACTAAAATTTAGTGGTTTGATTTTACAGAGAAAAATCGCGAAATAGGAGGAAAGTTACGAAACTCTTGACCTGTGTATACCAGCGGTGATCTAAGCATGACAACCGGGATTTGAGACGATGGTTTCCTCTATACGCAAAAGAAAATCGCGCACCTCTAGGTGCTTTCAATGAGCCGCAGCTGCCGTTCACGCAAGACACTGTTTTCGCCAGCGCAGGCGAGATTTACTAGTGTCTAGCACCCGCCACATTGATATCTGGAAGAAACGTTTCGTGATATGTCGCTTTGCACTATTAGGGACTGCTAAAAAAATTCGTAAAAATTGGCTATACTTTTGTGAGGGCCGAGCAGGTCCACTTGATCATTTCGCGTGGAATAGCTCGGTGCTTAGTCACATCGTGAGAGAGTTCTCTTGGCTTGTCACGTGGCCTCCGTAGAAAAGCGGATAACTTCGCGTGAGCAGGGGAATCACAGGTCTGCTGAAGCCATTTATTGCGTAAAAACATAATACACTGGTGACACACTTGAACGCGGTCAAAGACAGAACCTTTTTTTTCTCCACGCCTTCTATGCCCCTTTAATATACAAATATACTACTTGGTATACAAATATACACTTGAACTTTCGTAACGAAATTGATAAGCCGTTACTGTTAATTGAAATTAAGGGCATAGCCTAGGTAAAGATGAACAGACTTCCTTTAGAAAAGCCGTTAAGTGCAAGAAAAGTGCATTGTTGTCGAGATATTCTGGCCACAATTATGAATACTAGGTAGCTAGTTTGTTTCTTTCTATTGCGGGTTCAGCTTATTTGTGTAAATTGGAACGAAATGTTTTATTATCTAAGTGGCGCATGTATTTTTTCCACCAAATTTTTCATTTCACCTGAATCTTTCCTATGTAAAATTTCCTCGTCTCACTCCAATACGTTTTCTGTAAATTTTACTTTCCTCACCTCAATGTCCATGAGGTGCAGTCCTCATTTGCCCTCGTGAGGATGCCTACCTCTGTGTACACGACGTTTGTGTTGACAGCAACATTTCAACGTTTCTGTTTGTTCCTCGCTCTCTTCTTCTGTAAGCTGCTGCGATCGAAATGAAATTTACTCCACGCAAATTTACAAGGAACGTATATCTTCCAAGAGCTGTTTGCAGCCAAATGAAGTAGTTTCGTCGCTGCCGAAAGTTCACTGTTGCCGCTACATTTAGAATACGCTACCCTTCGGAGTGCATCAGAAAATTATGAAGCAATGAAGGAGACTCAGTGATAGAAACTCCAAGTTTATTCAGAGGATGAAATGTCATAATTTAATATGTAAACTGAGGACACATCTCGATAAAAGGTATCAACAATACCACGAACTCTGTCCAGTGTCTCAAACTAGCCACAGACGTCAACTACATACGCACTTTAGACACGCACCCAGCAATGTACTTGAAATAACGTTAAAATGTTCAAATGCTTACAAAAGTGTGTTCATAAAATATAGCATAGCTATGTCAGATTAACTTACGGTGTTAGTTGCACTTTGTATTGTAAGAGGTATTGTTATAAACATGCTAGGAGCTCTCTGATTTCACCCATGGGAAGAATGCATTACTCTCCCATATAAGCTTTGCAATATTTCCACTTGCTTCGCGTACACTGTTGAATACAATTTCCATAAATATTACGTCACACAAAAATGTCAGAAGTGAACAAAATCGCTCAGACACAGACGCATCCGCTACGTCTACGGAGTTCAAATTTACAACACACAACATACAGTCTGTAAAAACCTTAAGGTACATTAAAACCTAGGTAGCCCACAGTCCAGAGCTACTATATATATATATTTATAGACAATGCTGAAATTAGGTAGGTAAAAACAGCCTAAAGCCGTATTTATAGTAACTGCAACCCAAAAATGTGCTCTATATATACGTATGTTATAACATGTAAAAATGCAGGACCACTGACCGTTTTTCCTACATTCCTTAAATTACCTTTCATTTCCAGACAATATCATGTCATGCCATTTTGTGCTGAGATGGGATTTTCAAGCACAGCAAAGGCGAGCCGTTATAAAGCCATTATAACTATAACACACTATATATTATAGAAGAACGCAACACTATTCCAGGAAACCAGGTATGGCAAATTACTTTAAGCTGCTAACAAATTCGACGACTATTCAGAAACGTTTTCACAACACAAGGAAGATAATCCAGATACCTTAAGATTACTGGTGCTCAACTACTAAATTCTCAAATTCCTTACTTTAAGTCAATGATTAATGAAATGCTAGCCATGCGTGTCACGTTTAAGGTCCACCTCCCAGTGCACGGTGGCATTGTCATTTTGGGATAGTCTTAAAAGCATGTTTAGGGCCTGTTACTCATGCAGTTCGAGTCTCCCATCAACGGTTAATAATTCACGCCTCAAACTGCGGATATGTTCAGCTGTTGCCACACAACACTTTGTACAAAACAGTTAAAAAGTGTCAAGCGGTCGCTATGAGACGCTCACGCAACTGCTGAATGAGACCTTTTTCCTCCTATCTACAATGCTTTGAAGGCAGGGAGCACTGGTACTGGCCTTGATACCAAGTCTCCTGACGACTGGACACTGGCCTGGACTGGGCGACGCGCAGGAAGCCACGGTACCTTGGTCTTCTGGTATAGGCACATGAAGCGTGGGCTGGCAGATGCTGATGCGCGAACCAATGCGGAGGTGGCAGTGGTCGCGGGTCATGGGGCACTTGAACGAGTGCAAGTTTGTCGCGCTCATGGACTTGCGCAGGATTCCTTTGGGAGGCTTGAGACTGCCGTCTGTGGAGTCATCCGAGTCGCTCGGAGCAGAGCTAGAGGACGTAAATGAACTTTAAGTACAGAACATTAAAAATGTCGTATAAATAGTTTATCTAGGTGCGATCGATGACGGTAGCGAAACAGAAAAGCTGATATGAATATAATAGAGCAAGCAAGCTAGCTGGTGTAGGTTATTAGACGGTAACAATGTTTGGCACTAGAGGCACTAGGCAGCTAGAGGAGGAGAGGAACGGTTGGGGAGGACACATCCTATTTTACGGGAACCCGTGTCTGTTCTTAACTGTTTGTCTTCCTCAAGCTCGAGTATATGCTGCATTCTAGAAAAAAAAAATTCGCACACGCCACTCAGCTTTGGGCCGCCTAATGCATTGTAAGTGTTGCTTTCGTACATTACAGATTATGTATTTGTTGTGCCTGTTTATATTATACATATTAGACCAGTATTTATATGCAGATTAATGCACTTGCGTTCGCAGAAAGGCTGGTGCATATAAATAGTACGTAGGATAAGTCACCGTTCATGGTAGAAAATTCGCCGTAACCGCGAAATGAAAACATAGGTATACCCTTTTTGATTTGTGGTGGTGAAGTGACAGGGAAAAAAAAGGAGAGACGTGTCTCTTGACAAAGTCCGACTGACTACGTCATGCAGCGAGCCTACACACGGGGAATACACAAACAGGTGTGCATCAGTGAACGGTTTAAAGTTACGGAGTGACACGATTGTTTGTTGGTTGAATATTCAACTCAAGTGGCACGATGCCAGACGACTAGGTGCATCATGCTGCTAGAGGGACAGTGCTTGCCGCTTACAGTTCAAAAGGCCTCAGCCACGAAAAAATCACCACACCTGTCTAATATGACGACCGTCTGTCGAAGTAGTGCTCCCAATTGTTCATTAAATGCCACTGCTGACTAAAAAATGATTTGTACAATGAATGAACCACGACCAAACGGTCATTACGCAAATTTATAAATGTCCCAGCCCTGAGGACACAACCTGTAAATAGCATCTTACATGCTCAATACTCGTTTTCAGCAGGTGATCACAGCCTTTGGAAATTGCACACCGCCTTCCTGTTACGCATTACTCCAACTATGTCGGTGCTCCAACTCTTCCGCGAATGGTTACCTAACCGAAGGAATCCTTCGGAAATGCACCTACGCTTCAACATGCGCTGATGTAAAGCGCTCGCTCAAATGATTCGCTCAACCTCCCTAAGTATCTCGTTGATATCGCAGCGTGTTCACAGTGAGACAACGGCACAGTGATATTAACCCCAGCTATCACAGTGAATTTCATGTGAGGACAACATCAGCCGAAAATGTTTCACACTCACTTTTGCTGCTCCAAAGCTTCATCGTGCAAAGCAAGGACGATTTGGGGCTTGCTTTCTGCCAGGTAAGAGACGGGAGATTCCATGACAACATCTCGAATCTCGTCCATGCGGAGATTGGATTGAATGAACAGATGCAGGCTCTTGTTTGATAGATACAGATCCTCCAATAGTACTCTGAAATCACGACAGCTTTCGTGAGCAATTTGCCTGGCGAAGTACAGTACGTTCTGAGCCTGTGGGTTTATTGAGGATGGGTTCAAGAAGAAATGCGAACCCATGCATGCAAGTTTAATCTGTGTGGTGACAACAAATACACTGATGATGAATGGGGTGGTTCGCCACCTCACTTGTGCCTACTACCCCAATGTCGCCGGGACTGTATGAGATGTAAATGCGCGTGTGTACGCTCATACACCAACTATACAGGGTGTTTCCTTTTACCTGCAACACATTTTCGTAAAAAGGGGAGTTGCCTTAGGGCGGTTTTACTTTTGGCATTGGATTACTCGAGGGGGCTGCTACTATGAAACAATTTTTTCTCAATTATGGGACTAATTAAGATATATCTTATTCAACTTTTTCATTATTGACTTTAGGGAGCTAATTGAAATTGCAATATTAAAGCCTGAGCTTCACACGATGCGCTCGAACCAGTGATGAAGCACTAAAGTAATCTCAGTGCGTGCTATAGACCCAAGTATTTCCCCTTGGCCGTCCGCTGGAAACAAAGTGATCCCCAAAAGAGCGACGGTGACGTCGATATCTCCGCGCTCACTTAACGTCAAAGAATATCGTCATACGCGATGTTTGCAAACCCTTACCACGGTTCGTTTGACAATCTTTGTTTTGTTTTTCTTTTTTCTTCATTTCTTTCTTTTCGCCTTCATGTGTTCGCAGCCGCTTGTAGTAGTCATTTCATCCTGCCGAACACTGCTAGAGTTGCCGCCAGGCCGGTATTATACCGGCACGACCGGTTATTTGCTCGCTCTGCCGGTAGGAAGGTGATACCGGCAGCCTTTTGCCGGTATTTGTGGCTCAACACCTTTCATAGGGGCTTCTACGGGGTTTTCCCTTCAACATTCCACTACAGCTTGAATAAATCTGGAGCACAGACACAACTCCGTAGTCACCAGTCCTTTTCCTTGTTATTCATTGTTATTATTATTGTTGTCTTGAGCGAGTACGCTCGTTCTTTCTTTCTCTCTTTCTGTATGCTCTCCGCCCCTCACCCACTTTCCACTTCCCGCGAACATTTCCTCCTTTCCCTCTGTCCCACCTCCTCTCCCTCAGCCGGTATTTTTCACTACGAAAGGTGGCAACCCTAAACACTGCTCTTGCCCTTCCCCGGTACGATAAGCGCTGATACGTATTGCTGAAGTGCAAAGCTCATTGCAAGCAAAAAAGAACAAACAAAACAAAGATCGTGAAACATTGCGTATTCCTGTGACGCAAAGTGAGGGCGGAGATATCGGCGTCACCGTCGCACTTTTGGCGATCACTTAAGATGAGCAAGAGACGGCAGAGCTCAAATAATTAGGTCTGTGGCGCGCTGAGATTACTTTCGTGCTTCGTCAGTGGTTCGAGCGCATCGTGTGAAGCTCAGGCTTTAATATTACAATCGCCATGTGCTCCGTAAAGTCAATAATTAAAAAGTTGGTTAAAATCTCTCTATTAGTCCCCTAATTGAGAATACATACGGCTTCCTTGTAGCAGCCCCGTCGAGTAACCCAATGGCGAAAGTAAAAGCGTCCTAAGGCAATTCCCCTCTTTATGAACATTTGTTACAGATAAAAGGAAACACCCTGTATATTTAAAGCATTATGAATACAAGATGCGGTCGCCAGAGCCGTCGCGAGGCAAGTTTGTGCCCCGGGCAGTGTAAACGTAAAACGCTCCCCCTACCCTCCCCAACTGCCGTCAGAAGCTCTGTAAACAAAGAAAAGAAAACGTTTATTTGCACTGCAGAGATCGTAAATTGAAATTCTCTTCATTCCCGGTTTATACTATACGAGCAACTTGCCTGAGCTTGGCGTTGTGCGCCCGGGGCGGACGTCCCTCCCCCACACCACCCATCGCTACAGCTCTGGCTGTCGCAAACCTTCTTACACATGATGCGATGAGGTTCATTCAGTATTGCAATGTGCTTAAATGCCGGGCGGCACGAGGGACACAATTGCGCATAGATTAAGAAGAATTGTCTCGTGTTGTTCAGATTTTTCACGATTGCATCACCGGGAAACGAAGGTACTCACTTTCCGTTTTGTACTTCGTTCGTTCTGTTTATTATTTTTTTGTTATTTACATGATACATTTTTCTGAGAATGGCTATTATAAAATGATATTTTTTGCTCTCAGCTACTCCGAAAAGGGTTGGGTAGGGAGATAAAAAGTAATCACGGCCGCTAATGGCATAGAATAATGGGCATTATCCGAGAGGAGACATAAGATCCCTCCTCAGGCATTTGTCCGATTCCTGGTCTACCCTACAGTAGCAACACGACATTCCAACTATGTCCTCTTTGGGAAATGTAGACCCAACGCTGTCATACCGGCTGCCTGCAAAGCTTCCTCGTCCTCTGAAGTCACTCATCCACAGGCTACGTCTGAATGTGGCCTTCACTCCGTCCTATCGATACCAGCTAGGCTGTGAGGCTAGCCCTATGTGCAACGAGTGTGGCGTACTTGCCAACGTTGAGCACATACTCCTCCGCTGCCGGACCTATGTCAACGAGAGGCGTACACTGCAGTCACAGCTTGCCACCCTTGGCTGCCGCCCCTTCAACTTGTCGACCATCCTCGGCCCTTGGGACACCGCGGCAAACTCCAGGGCGGCCTTACGTCACGTGGTTGACTTCTTTGAGGCGACAGGCCTAAATGACTCACTATGACCCCAGCAGCGCCCTCGGACGTTCCCACCACCACGATCACGTCCAGCATTGTCATCGCCACTTCAATCATTCCCGTCATCTCTCATCGTCATCACTCATTATTGTCACCACTCATATTAGACCCCTAGCTATGGGGTAGCGTTCCACTCCTAGAGTGGAAAACCTCCCCACTTCATCACAATATATATGTTGTTGCAAAGGGTTTGCAGAACGCGGTTCATAATGGCGTGCACTACTGGAATAGAGAGGTAAGATGCTGTAGAACAGTTTATTTTTTTGTTTTTTGCCGCGCGTGCTGAAAGTTCTACAACAACAATTTTATTACGAGATGATGAATGGGGAGTTTTTACAATGACTATATGCGAGTGTTCTATTCCTGGTAAGAATTGCCGTCTTACAGCTAAACTGGGTTCATAGTGTAACTTGTTCACGAGAGCATGTAATGGGTAGAAGTTTCCCTCCTACTTGAAACGGATACTTCGCTCGCTTGATTTAATAACTAATATTTGGGGGTTTGCGTCGTGAGACAACTGAAACCATGAGCGACGCCACAGCAGTCGGTCTGTAGATTGCTTTTGCCCACCTGAGGGTTCTTTAACGTGCGATGAAAGCTCAGCACACGGCACCCCGTATTTAACGTCCCTCGCGGAAGACTGCGTGTCTAAGAAACTTGTACCCTGCCGCCAAGATGCTGCCGTTCTCGGCCGGGTTCGAACCCGCGATCTTGGTATCACACGGCGATCACGCTACCGACAGCCACCGACAGATTGATTCTGTGCCATTTAGTGGGTGTCCTCATATAGTGGAATTCTAGTTATTGCCTGGGATGTATACCACCCGGTTTCCGAACATCACCTATATATTTTCTCTTGGCGGTAGGAAAAAAGCATATCATTGGCTGAACCGTGGAGCGTCCTCATGGTAGTGACAGTTTTCGCTGACGTCTTTATCACGTGGTCCTCTTACTAATTTGGCCCTGATGAATCATTTGGGCTAGGTGGGGCTTTGATCTAAATGAATTAAAAAAACGACCTTGTGATGTCCTCTGAACCCGTGACTCATACTTCCTCAGAAGTACTGTGCAACAGGCAGCCGAACGGCGTGCTTGGCCCCGCCCCTGCGTATGCTATGCTACGTATGAACAAGAGAAGTGTCGTGGCATTGTGTCTGTACACTGAACATAGTCCATTGGATGCTTCCCTTCACGACCAGTTACTTATGCGACTATTTCATAGGTAAATACACATGAGATATATCTTATGCATTGTG
Organism: Ornithodoros turicata; assembly: GCF_037126465.1. Lineage (NCBI taxonomy): Eukaryota > Metazoa > Arthropoda > Arachnida > Ixodida > Argasidae > Ornithodoros > Ornithodoros turicata. Next base: position 3,147,484 of record NW_026999342.1, read on the forward strand.
CATGCGAAGCGGATATGGAAACTGCGAATAGCATTCGAATACAAACATAACACGACGACGTAGCGTTTACACATCCACTCGCTTTTAATGCACGATACAAAATATTTTCTCATTAATTCGCTGCTTTTTGCTTGCATTGCGAGTAATGTACAGCAGCTGTCAGCAGTTGACACAGCGTGAGCAGCTCCGCAGAGTTTGGGATTGACTCTCTTCTGCATTCATCACCGGCTATGCTGCATGCGCGTTGCGAGCAAGCCAACCCTGGCTTGGCTAACGCCTCTTATCTCATAACAAACAAACAAACAAACAAACAAACAAACAAACAAACAAACAAACAAACAAACAAACAAACAAACAAACAAACAAACAAACAAACAAACAAACAAACAAACAAACAAACAAACAAACAAACAAACAAACAAACAAACAAACAGACAAACAAACAGACAAACAAACAGACAAACAGACAGACAAACAGACAGACAAACAGACAGACAAACAGACAGACAAACAGACAGACAAACAGACAGACAGACAGACAGACAGACAGACAGACAGACAGACAGACAGACAGACAGACAGACAGACAGACAGACAGACAGACAGACAGACAGACAGACAGACAGACAGACAGACAGACAGACAGACAGACAGACAAACAAACAAACAAACAAACAAACGTCTGAAACCCAATGTTTCGAGGTGGTTGCGCATACCTATAGGCTACCGCGGTCAAGTCTCAAGGAGGCTGTTTCCCAAGTACAAGTTTCTCTGCGAGTTACGCGAACTACGCAGTTAGCTTGACATTTCAGAAACTATCAGGGCTGTTTAGTCGCTCTCCTCTATGTAATAACCACGAAACCCTTACTCTTTGAGGAATTCTTCGAGACCTTTCCGTCGAGCTTCGATGAAAGAGGAGTCGAAGCGCTTTACTAAGAACGTCCGAAATGGAAGGGTCGGAGGGGTTCTGAAATAGAAGGACAACAGCGCTTACTCATGTACAATGTGTCTGTCGCTAGCAATTGGCGAATTCCACTGGCCGCTGTGCAGAAAATGCTAACGGTGGCTATATAGTGCGGATGTTACACTTGTCGCTCCAGCGCAAGCTGCGCTGCTCATTTCGCTCGGCGTTCGTTCTTACACTCAAGGTGTTTGCCCTACGTTTTCCTCAGAACCTGTTAGGCAAATGGCGGCACAGTTTCCTGTGAAGCTGGCCCGGGACGCGCTTTTTCCCACCCCAAGCAACATGCCATTGCACCGGCAGGCAGAGTGCCTGGGAACAGTGCCCGCGAACCCGGAGATTTCATCCTACGAAGACAAAACGAACAGGACGGCCAGACTACGCTCAAACCACATCGGTACACTGCAGAGGGCTGCACGAAAACGGTCAGCGCAATTCGTCAATATATGTTATCGAAGCACACTGTGGCTCCCCATTGACGTTTACATCCAAAAATGGCTACTCAGAAACGACGCGGGTGCATGGTCTCAACTTGAGCAAACAAAATGCAAGATACCTGAAGTATGACGGGTAACTGTGGTAAGCAAATAACTAAAGTCACCTAACAAGGTGTCATGTATCGTGGCCACTACGGAGAGGACTTACAGACTGGGTAGCTGTTCCGAGAGAAGGTGCCTCAGCTGGTAGAACTCCGAAAACCTACGACGAACTTGGGAGCTGCTCATTGTGAAGCTTGCGTTGTTCGTCTAGAAAATTATTTTTTTTTATAAGGACTCGTTCAATTGCATGTAATAGCGTCGTCCCCGGTGATTTTTCGCAAATGTCTCTTGCTTATCGGTGTCTTACGAAAAAGAAAACAAGACGTCACCAGTTGTGGGACACTCAATTTGAGAAATGCAATACAATGCAAGAAAAAAAAAACACATCGAAGATAACCCGGCATGGCTGAAACAGCCTTCAGGGGCTATTAAAACAAGTCCTGCTTGCGATGAGCAAGATACACTGCTTCATGCAGGCCGTCGCACACAACAATACGCCATTAAAATCATTATGGAAGCAAATATATGCTTCTAGCATACACACGAGTCGCTCAAAATGATTGACGCATAACTGGATTTCCGCTGTCTTCTTCCCGCTGGTACACTGCAGAAAAAACGAAATGACTACATACCTCTATGGCTATGTCGTAGGTTGTGTAGTATTCGCCCTTTACATTGTGGGTGATTGGGTTTCGAACGTTGATGTGCAGGAAGGTCTGCAAAAGAAAATGCTGCACGTAAGCACTGGTAGCCGTTCGAAATCATCGGATTCCAGGCTTAGAAAGCGCATCTGGTGTATGCATTAAGAATAGTTACAGTGGTAGGCATGCCTGTTTGTAGTTTCTGAACATCCGAGCGTTTGAACCTCATGTCTGCAGGAAAGAGTTGATTGCAAGAAAAAAAAAATGTTCTCGGAGACAACATCGCAGAGGGTACTGCCACGATGATTGCTGATGCTTAGGAAAGGGGAAGTGCTAAAGGAGTCGCTCTCATGAGATCGGGTATCAAGAGGGAGCGGGGGGGGGGGGGGTTGCGCTTACGTGGGACATCAAGAAAGACTTCGAACAATTAGTTCGGCAATATTTTTGCTCCAATAAATTCGTCAATGATAGCCCACGTATAACGTATCTGGGCCCGCTTGCTCGAATGTTGGGGCCATTCCCCAGTGCTGCGCTCCATAGCTTCGGCAGTACTTTCTGACAGAGCTACTAAGGGCAGCACTCAGCAACAGCCTCAACGTTCGTGCAAGCGGTCCGTGGTCTTTCTTTCGAGACAATATACTCATGTGACTGTTGAAGCAAGACAAACGACGCGTGTTATTCGGCGTACTGATCGTCATGGTAAGATACAGCTTTATCTCTTGGGTATATCACTTTCCAGATATCCTATCACTCAGCCAACTCTGGGAGATATACCATAAGGAATGTGGGAGGAGCCAACCGCTTTCACAAGTGCGAGCCAGGAACAATGTGTGCCAGGCACCGAACGCGAAACTAAGCCGCCAATATCACCTAATACTTCACTTCAGATACTTCATTGGTGTCGAAATACGAAAGAATGTTCCTAATGTTGTTGTGCTCTGCTTCAATCTCACTTCCACAAAAGTTGGGAACAGATTGGTGACGGCTCTGGTAAGACTTCCACCCAAGATATGCGAGAACTATCGAAACTTGACACGCACCCTCATATCACGTCGCACTACAGCTCGCACACGGACAGATGCAATTTTGCATCAGGCGGAACGTCCGTCTATGTTATTTCGTACACGTACAGCTGCCGGAATTCAGAAGGAAAGAAGTACGACTATTAGAAAGTTTTGAAACAACCGTCCATTGTTTGAACACTGAAAACCAAATGTCATTTTTGCCCTCAATGTAAATGCTAATAGTAATGCTAATAATTTATTAGTAGCAATAATAATAATTTTTTATAAGGCGCCCATAAGCAACCCGAAGGTCTGGGAAAATAGCGCATGAACATGATTAACATGAAAACATGAACAAATTAAAATACAAAGATAAACAAAATACGCATAAATACAAAGCAACACAAATACTGTGCACAAAACAGCAAGTGTTAAAGTAAGTCGTGGGAAGGCGAAACAACTAAAGGGAAGACTACAATAACTATATCGTATATTAAAAATTGACTTGATGGCATTAGTAGCATTAGAAAAATCTGCGAACATGTCAACATCATGATTCTCGAACAGTTTATTCCAGCACGTTAGTAGACGACTGATCCGACTTTGCTTGTATATGCGGTCGACATCAAAGATGGGTTGATATCTAAGCGAACGAGAAGGTGCATGGAGATTAATTAAGCGTAGTAAATCAGGGGAGTTGAAGAGTGAGTGAACCAGTTTCTTCAAGAAAACAATGTTTGAAAGTTCCACGATTTGACAAGGTTTGCAAGGGATATGCTTCAGGATATGCTCGTAATTGTAGTATACTGACATCAATGTGTCGATCATCAAGAACAGAAATGAAGCGGTGCTAGACATGTTCAATGTCGTCAGAAAGCGTTTGCATGTACTTCGCGTTTGCATGTACACAGTTGCAGGCAACAGTAGCAAATTCCAGGATGGGAAGCACAACAGCAAAGACTAAGCTAAACAAACACTTTTTCAACAAATGACTCAGCGATGCGTGCAATGATACCAAGCTTGCGCATCGCAGAACATATATGCTCGACACGTGTGGTTCAAATGTCAGAGCTGTCAATAGGAACTTTTAGGACACCGTGATCGCCCACAGAATTATTCTCCGTATCGCTATCAGCCAATCGGCTAGTGCTACCCTGATAACTGATTGGCTGATATCGATGCGGAAAAGGAATCTGAGGGTTATCACGGTTTCCTAAAACTCCCTAACGAATATATCAAGATCAACAGCAACGGAATCTCTTCTTATATAATTGTAACTGATATAATCGGAATTGGTAATGGGGAACAATGAAATTAGTTTTTGTAGTGAAGGAGATGGCAATATCTTCTGAATATTACGGTTTAACAAATTAGAACACTACATATGAATGAGAGAAATGTCATCTTGCAGCAGACCACAATCGTGATAGCTTTCAATGCGTCTGGAGTTTCGAGTTTTCTGGCGCAAAGATATCGAAGATCAAACTGCGCCGTACAATGTTTCAATGCGTCTGTGCAACTTGATATCATCAGCGTAGAGGAGCACCGACGAGTTACGTACACAGGCTGGCAAATCGTTAATAAACACACTAAAAAGAAAAGTACCTAAGGTAAGCGCACAGTTCAGATGCCATTCCATAGTATGACAATTTGAAAGTAAGTAACCATAGTTAACCGTGTATTAAATGCCTTAGACAGATCAAAATACAGAGAGTCAACTTGCTTACGATTTTCAATGTTGATGTTTTGGTAGTTAATATAGGTAACGAGATTTGTTTCAATGGATCTGCCAGGTGTAAATCCATGTTACGCAGTGGTTAGAAAAGAACGAAAATGAAAAGACTGATGTTTAAAAACAACTTTTTCAAAAATCTTTGAGAACGACGACGACGACGACGACAACAACGAAATGGGTCTGCAATTTGACACTTCAGCTCTCGAATCGCCTTTGTGTATAGGGGCAATAAGGGACGATTCCCACACAGTTGGGAAAACTGAAGAACGAAGGCTTGTGTAAAAATGCAGTGTTAATATGGGAGCAAAAATTGACCCACATTCCTTAAGAATGAATGAATCAATCCCAGCCAACATACTGGATTTAAGCTCTGCAACAGCACATATCGCATCAGGCTCCTCAATATGAATTTGTGATGGGGTGAGACAGGAGGGTAAATCGACAAGTGAACATCTACTTTGCACATCAGAAGCAGGCTTAAAAAAGAGTAGACTTGTTAGCTACCTCAGACGGTGTAGTTAGAGGACAGTAGTCTTCTATCACATGAATAGTATCCGTAGTAGAGGTTCTGCCGTTAACATATTTCCAAAACGACTTACGCTTTTTATATAGGGAAGACTGAACAAAATGTTCATAGCCAGAGTGATTCCTTTCGAGTCTGTTGAAACCTAGTGTACCAAACAGGTTGTTTATATTTCGCCTACATCCTGTGACAGTGCAACGTCTCTCGTTAGGGACCAGTTCACTAGAAAACCCCGTAGAGTAACTGTTCGATTGAGGTATGATCATGGGAACAAAGATTTTGTCGAGACTGAGACGACAAGTTCGCCTGGACGGAAGGTAGCCTTTTAATAACCGGGTACTTTGAATGGTGAAGATGAACTGGAGGAATGTTTTGATTCTCGCGCTGAGTAGCGCTGGCGTAAACCGCGCGCTGTAGTGGCTTGCGGCTGACGGCCGGTGCGACTGCTACATCACCCTACATCTTAAAGGAGCATTAACGTGGTATCCAACATGGCCAAAAACTGCTGTCATCTTGTAAGGCAGTATGTGAAAAACATTCCTACAAAATATTTCTGTTCAAAGTTGTTTCACCACGGCGCAATTAATTTGCAAAATAGCTGCCGCGGCGACGGGTCGGACTCTAACTGCAGACCACACCCACTCTAGTGTGACGTTTGTGGTAGAGAGCCCCCTCATTCGTTGGTAGAAAAAAAAACCGTCTGCTACATTGCGATCTGTTTCTTGTTGACTGTTATTCTTTATATGATTTCTATCACGTTTTGAGAAAAAAAAAACACATGCAGCTCGACAAAATAAGATTGCAACCACAAGAGTAATATCCGATAATCAATCACCGACGAGCGTTTTTGTCGTACATCAACGATGGAACAGTAGCAGATATTCCCTCTCGGTCGGCATGGCGATGCAGCTCCCGCACGTACCCACACGTCCACGCAAGTCCCCACCAATTGCCACGTCCCAGTGGCTGAAGACCTTACTGGTGCGACAGCACAGTACAACACCAGGAAAAGGCACATGACGCACTCGCTGCTCATAGAAGTCACAGTAGCAGAAAGCAAGTACCGCAAGCAATGATGGTGCTATTGTGGCACCACCTGTTAGCCGTTGAACCAACTGTGCGGTGCAAACGGCGAGTGAGGCTGCACGCTGTCGGGAACCGCTGGGGTATCGCTGTAGATCACACATATTCGTTCTGCACCACTCGTTGTTACCGTGGTGTCAGCGGTCTAAAAAAAAAAAACGAGGCCGTGTCGTTGATAGCCTTCAAATTCTCCGTTTCGGAGATCACGCAGCCGGAGAACGCCTGCCTCCCAAGCGGTAGCAGACTCTCCGGCCTGCGCGGTGTTGCTCACCTCGATCATGTGATCCCAGGTCCAATGAGGGGCGTCCCTACCACTCACGTCACAGTGACGCCAAGGTAAATCTAAAAACGTAGCGAAGGCGAAATCTAAAAAAAATACGAAATCTGACCCGGCAACCCTGGTATTTTGATGCGCGCGCGAACCTGGGTGTAGACAAATGGGTGAGAGGACAAATACGAATGTAAAGAATCTTTTTTTCTTTTTTTTTACATCGATGACATAAGTGCGTACGAATCGCTTACTCGGATATTCAATATAGGAAAAAGTACCTATTCGCCGGCTCTATGGGTATACGTCAAAGTCGTGCAGAGTAAGCGAGTTTCCGCATCCTGCTGCTCTCCGGGAGATGCGCATGTGCAGTTCCTCAAATTTCTCCGTTTGTGCCGCACGGACTGCTTCGCATTTTTTACGTGTATTTATTGCTATATCGTACAAGAACAATCGAGTTACACATTGGAGACTTGAAGCTAAGCTGAACATAGTTAGAATATTCCCTATCGCAGGCCCCGGTAAAGGTGTGAGCCATGTCCAAATACACATAGGCGTGCTTTCTGAACGGCAGAGGAGACTGTCGCTGACGGCACCCCACAAGCGGCACAACTTTCTACCGTTTTCTTCAGGATCCTGCCAGGTGAGCACCCGAGGAAGCATTGTTGTTTCGAGAAGCGCTATATGTGCATGTACACGTGTCTGCGGTTTCATTTACGCATACTTCAAGCGTTTAGCTTTGGATATCATGCGATGGCTAGAGAAAAAAAAAGAAAAAGAAAAGAGAAGCTCAAGCAACTACATGTGATAGTTTGCTGGTGCATAAATGGTATTGTGTGATGTTCAGCGTTGTTGCTGCGAGAACATCTGTCCCCATTGGTCAACATCAACTGAGCTGGTACACTCAAAACATTGAACACGTGCCTTGTTGTTTCTGATATTGGGCGCGCGAATTTGAACAGTGCGCGCCACTGCACCTCACATAGAGGCACGAGCTTAAGGCATCATTTCTTCTTCCCATATTTGGATGGATACTGAAGCTATTCGCGTTTTTCGCCAAATCGACGCCGCACAGCGGTGAAACTCGGGACTAGCCAAACCAGGTACACCCGGCCGACCCCGCGTACACTTGCGGAGAAGTTGCTACAGGTGGGATGCAGTCCCGACACTTAAGTGTTTTCTTCATATAGTGCTGGTAAATATGGGGCCAACAAAAACAGAAATGGGCAATATTTTCTGAGTGTCATTATATCAGCATGACCTCAAAAGGAGTAAAACAGATGCAGATACAGATCTGTATTGTTGTACAGACAGATGTTGACACCATACAGCATAAAGCAGAAGCATTGAGGAGGACAGCAGACAACATGCCATCATCTTGGTGCCCTGCAGGCCAGTCTGTGATGAAACTGCAGGAACAGAAGGTGATACAGGGAGCATTGGGTCGCCACGCTTAGCCCTTCAGGACAATCAACCTGATAGTACAGGTACACTGACATGCGAAAGTGGTATAACCTGAAGTTAACGGTGCACCACCTTGCATTGAACAACAGGGAATGGGATAGAGGTCTCATCACCCAGCATATTACTGAGCATCGTGATATACGACTCCCCCGTCCAGGACCACTGCTAGCGGGGTGTGTGCACCTGCAGTTGACAATGTTCTACAAGTACCATTAGGACAACCAACCCAAGCTGCAGGTATGCACGCTCATTGAGTAGCTTCGTTGTCACAGTTACTGCAATCCGTAACCTGCCTTTTGTCATCATTCCTATAGACGCGGGCGGGCAATGCCTTCTTCAGCAGAATGTGATTCAATACGGGACAGCTCCTCAACACCCAAGGAGCAAGCTGCAAGAGCTGAGGCAAAAGGTGCACAGACTCCAGGCTTGCAACGAAAAACTGCACAAAGATCTACAGCGTCGTCAGCAATCAAGAACAATCTGTCAACTCTTGTAGAGTCTGAAGGAACATTGCCGCATTTTCTAACACCTGTGAAGAAGCTTTTGAGTGCAATGTTGACAGGCAGGCAATGTTGACAATGCAGAACAGGTTCCTTACGGCCCAAGGGGTCAGGTCTAAGCTTTCGGAAAATCTTCGATATGGTTAAACGGAACATTTCGACTTTGTGTTCTCTGTCGGTGTATGCTGACTTATTCAGCCATTTTCTTCGAGTACGTTTGTTTTGATCACTGTATTAATGCGCTGAAAAATGTTTCTTTGTTCCTCGCGAAAAAACAAATGTACCTGTAAATTTTCAAAATAGAAAGGGGGTGGTGTCTCTTTTCACAAAGAGACACCGTCATCATCATCACTCTTTTCGGTTCCTAAACGACCTCATCTAGCGAGTGAGCTGCAGCGTATTATGGCGACGAAAAATATTTCTCGTTTAACACACAGACACAAAAGCCATTTTCAATACGTTAAAGGAGAGAATCTGTTCTACAAACGGCACGATTTCTTTCACGCATTAGACGGCCTCTGGTACGCGACAACACTATCTCAAAAGTTTCGTTATTTACGAATGGTCGATATTTTCGATCGCTTAGTTAAAGAATGAATGCAGACTACCTTAATATGTTACGTGAAACTAAGCTGCATACAGTAGTTCAGGAGCATAAATAGTTTAGGGCTAACTTGACGAAAAGTAGTTGTAAACTTTGCCCGAAACGCGTTCCGTTCTTGAGCTCTCACCATGCGACCAGATTTGTTTTCGTTCTTGTGCCCTTAACGAAGCTAGGTCGACTCTTCCCCCTCTAAGAGCAGGCAAAGAAAGCGCACAAGTGTCGTCTGTATATGTGTCAGAAGGAGGGGAGAAACGGACAACACTTTTTCATGTTTGGGCCAAGTTCCAGGCGCCCCCAATGTTCAAGAAAACAAAATTTTAAGAAAAGTGATAACCTACACACATGCACCTAAGAGAATGCACACAATTTGACTCAGCGAAATCTAAGAGGGTCGAGTTTCACCGCTGGCTGGCTGAATGGTTCAGCTCAGAGAAAATAAACACTGGGATTCAGTATTTCTTCGAATTTCTAAACTTAGCATGTCTACACTAGGTAAATCTAGAAGTTTAGGCTTCGTTTTAGCGTGTAAACGGAAATTTCTTCTTTGCATCAATAAATGCATTTTAAAAAATCGCCCGTTCTGTAAGAGGCGTACAGGTAATAAGAAACGAAGAACGCACCGACCTCAACGCAGAGAATCCCTGCCACGCGCTAAGAAAGGAATCAATGTGGACCATCATAAGCTACGAGCACATACTTAATGAAGCAATGATAATTTACATATTGTGCATAACAATTCAGAACTGGTAATCGCTCAAAGCGAAATCTTCTAGTGAGTTTTAGCACATCGTAAGCTATCGCCTTTGCGTACGTAAGGGACAGCGTGGTGGTTCAGCGCACTTCGCGAAGCCCTCTTTGTTTTGTATATGCGGACAACCACCAACGCTATTACTTACGTACGCAAAGGTGGTAGCGTACGTAGCATTAATACCCATTAGTGAGTTTTAGTATATCGTACACAGTAAATTCAAAAACACCCTTTTGGGTATAAAACGCTTACACCTTTTTGTCCTATGGCTGGCACCCTTTTTTACACCGCATCAACTGTAACACCCTTTCAAAAAGGTGTATTGTGCAAAAAACACCTGTTTGAACACCCTTTTAGGAGGGTGTTTAACACTCTTACACCCTTTCGAAAGGGTGTAAGCTCCCGCTGCAGCATGCCGAGCCATGCGGTCCGACGTTTTTGCTTGTATGGCAACAACCACCGTAGCGACGGCACAGTTCCAGCCGTGGTTCCACAGCAGAACCTAAACTGGAGCGCAGCGCGTCACTGGCAACCCTCATCGTCCTAGCAACACTGTGAGTGAGCAAAAAAAAAAAAAAGAAAGAACAATTCAAATAAAATGAAAACAAAACAATTGGGCATATGTAAGGGAAGAGGTGAAGATCGCAACATCGTAACGCCGTCCGTGCTCGTGAAATGAGCGGCGTTACGATGCTGCCATGTCGCCACGATGCGTCGGTAATCCAGACGATGCCTGTAATGAGCCCGAGCACTCTCAGTAGCCTAAATTGGCGTAGCAGATTGATCATATACTGAAATGCAGTTCGTTGGAGTATATTCGCTAAGCTTAGTGCGGTAAAACTCGTCTGTAACGGTGACGAACATGTGTCTTTGCAATTAACACGTACTCCTGTAACGAGTCAAGATATCAGCGAGCTTCCTGACATCCCTCCCTGTCAAATATTGTGTTTTCAACTCAAGCTATCGTCTATAATGTGATTACCTAATGAGCGGAGCTGTCAAACCAATGTAATTTTTCTCTCACGAATGAAAACACCGTTTTCAACACCAGTGTAGAAAGGGTGTATATAACGTAAACACCTTTGTCGACACCAGTGTTACTTGAAGGGTATAAAGACAGGTGTAAACGCATAAAAACACCCTTTTTGATACAGCACTTGGTGTAATAAAGAGTGTATTTTCTCATACACCTTTTTAGCACCCTTTTTGCGGCCTTTGGTTATCTTTGTGGAATTAAAAAAGGTGTATTTGCTTAAAAACACCTTTTTTTTACCCAGAAAGGGTGTTTTTGAATTTACTGTGTACGCTATCGCCTTTGTGTAAGTAAGAGATAGCGTAGAAGTAAGAGATAGCCAGTTCTGCGCAATGCGCAAAGATATGTTTCTACATTGCGCGTGCCCAGAACCACAACCGCTATACATTGCCCACACATGGGAGATAGCGTACCATATACCAAAACTGGCTATTATCCGGAAGATTTACATCCCAGACTTGGCTTGTTGATTGCTCTCGCTACAAAACCGACCTGTCATGCGCAATCCTTATCCTACTGAACTGTTTTAGTGCATCCTGCGCTGTCGCCTTTGCGTACGCAAGGGATAGCGTTGGTGATTCTGCGCGTGCGCAAAATATGAGCTTCACATATTATGATGTACCACCACGTTATGCCTTACGTACGCACAGGCATTAGCGTATGACGCGCTAGAACTCGAATGTTTGCGTTACCCCCCTCTATCGAACTTGTGCCACCAGGGGACAGTTCAATAGATAAGGTCATTATGGTCGATATAATCGGTCCCAGGCAGCTTCCAGGCGCGCCAATATTGGTCCAACATGAAAAATGCAACCAGGTTGCCCATTGGACCAATATGGGCTGCTTATATTGCCAAGCCCATTTTGCCAGTGATGTGCCAATTCTTTCCTGATGATGCCGATAATCAGTCCGTGTAATAAAATAATCCATCAGCCGGTATAGTATCCACCACTAAAAGTGGTATTACTTCGTTCGTCTTTCTTTTACGTGAAGATCTAGCTGATACACGTTGCAGCGCGTTACGAAAACACTGCACACCGCCTTGCCCTAAAAAGTTAGGAGGTCCTAGAGTGCAAAGGAGAGACACTTTTGGTGACTGTGACGGACATACGCCTTAGCAGCTCGCACTGCATTAATTTCGATGCACCTAGCATTACAGAACGGATATTCCTTTCTATCAGACATTGCGTTTTTTTACTTGACCTCCAGCTTCCATTGTCATTACAGACTATGACCACAGACATTTTCGTTCGAATGAAAGACCGATTCGGCTGTCGCACAAGCGCATTACGAGTGGTAGGACGCGCGATTTCGCTGAAACCAACACACGCTCCGAGTTGTTTCGCTTTATTCCGCAGCTACGACCAAATGACATCACGAAGCAAGAGGGCGGCTGTCTCCACCAGCTGAGTTATAGTCAGTGGCGTAGCAAGACCTCTCCAAGGTAGGGGGGGGGGGGCTCGATACGAAGACTCGCCCCCCCCCCCCCCCCGCTGATCCTGTCTCGACAACACACGCATACTTGTGCACACTGCAAACTGAGGATTAAAAAAAGGAACAAAAATAGTTGATTTAGACGCTCACAGTACGATTACATGTATAGGTTGTCATGACCAATGAGGTGGTGTCACGAGATTGGAAGTATTTTGAAAAGCTCATACTTTGAAAACCATTCAAGAGTGCTTCTTAGATAGACGCCATGAACTGCAAGAACTTTCGCGATCGTCACACTGGTCCCCCCCCCCACATATATTATGTTCTCGGATTTGCACGATTTGCCCCCCGTTCCCTATTATGTTCTCGGATTTGCCCCCCCCCCTAGCCCCCCCGTGGCTACGCCACTGGTTATAGTGCATGTTACAGTTCTTTGCCAGATGCTGACTCTTCCGACAAAGTATCAACTGCGAATAGTTGTTGTACGGCGTATTGAGTAGGACATTTAAACGCTTCAGTGTCAAACCTTGTCGTGCTGCTTTGTCATTAGGCACAACTACACACTCGGCTTTTGGAATATACGTATTTTCACGTACCCAATACGGGTTAGTCCTTTTTGAGCATTTTTACCCCACATGGGCTGCACACGGGGCTCTATGGCCTCCTACGGGGCTTATATGGGCCCCATTTTGCCGATATTTTCCCCATATTGTCTCAAAGCAGGGATGGGCAGTATTTAAATACATTGTAACTACAATACTATGAAAAATATAAAGACATGTACTTACATTTTGTATTTATACACAGACTCCAAAAATGTATTCATTGAAATACCAATTTTAGGGTATTTATTTTTGTAAATACTTTGCAAATACTCCTAAATACAGAATACCTCGACTGACATCTTTAAGTTGCCCTGCATTTGACCTTTCGTGAGGAAGGGCGAATTCGGGGCGCGGTTATGCCATGTTTGCGCTGTAGCATGTGCATGCGACAAACCATTTTAGATTGCGTTTTTCATTGTTGTTGCGGACAACGGTCGCGACTACCCGATTACCTTGTTGTGCGAAGCATCTTCGTCAAATTTAAAACGAGCATTTGTTCACCGGCACCTGCGGAGATTCTGTTCTCCTTGGCGAATCTGATTGTACGGCCGAACAGAAGATGCCTAAAAGATACAGGTCCAAATTTTTTAATGAGACTTTCCTTCTGCTACGTTCGTTCCTTTCCTGAGGAACTCACAAAGCTACTTTCGTCAGAAGGTCGCCTTCTTTACCCAGTGATACTTTTGAACTCTGCTTACGCTTTCCTATAACGAAAGGAATCTTGTGCTTCCAGCAGCTCGTTTGATAGCGAGGGTACAGAGCATAACTTCACTAGCCGGGTTCTAAAGACAAGCTATCCTCCTCTATTTTCAACCTAAAAATGTTTTAAAGTTGTACTACATGGGTTTCAGAACGTACGACCTCAAGGAATCCCAGTGCTGCATGGGTCACGCGTTGCACCATGGGCTTATTGACATGGGAAAGAATTGCCGATTGTGTTTCGTATCCGAAGACCTTGACACGTGTTAATGTTGGCGTAGTAACGATACCCACGCGGTGTATGCTGCCAAATCTGGCAACATGAACACCATACGTCACAGCGGATAAGACAGCGGTCCTGCCTGAGCTAATAAGGAGCTACAAGGCCCTGCTAAAAAAACAAGAAAACCGGTAGCGTGTCGACGGAAGGCGAGAGTTTCAACGACAGGTAGCCCATCAGCAACCTTTCCAAAGCGGCCCTTTCGTGTCTGCGAAAGAAAGACCGAAACGGAAGGATTGTTTGAAACTGGGCGGAAGGTTCTCTGTCGGAGCGAAAAAGGGATCGGAAAGGAAAGTAGAATTTCAAAATTCGGGCCACAGTCTCCGAGTAATCTGTAATATTAAAATCGCCATGATAATGTAACAAATAAATGCCAGTGTTCCCTGTCGATTTGTTATGATCATCGTTATTTTTGTAATTCCAGATGACATCTTACAGTATTTATGGTAGTTAAGGTATTTCAGTACTGTACTTATATTGTGTATTTAAATACTCATGTTGAAAAGTATTTATGAAGAATATTTAAATATCCACTTCAATAAAGTATTTTGTATTTATATTTAGATACTCAAATCATTTATGCCCATACCTGGCTGAAACTTAAGGCAGTGTATGGGGCCCATATTGCACACATTTTCACCATATAAGCACAAACTTGCAAATATCGGCCCCATATTGCCAAGTTTTAGCTAATATGCGAAAAATCTTGGCAAAACGGATCCGATTTTGGACCCGTTATGCCAGTGCTCATCCAATGTGGTAATATCGTGCGCTGCCTGGGGCGGTGCAGTGCTGGACAAAAGTTTACGGAATACGCTCCGGAACATTCCTTCCTCAGAGTCACGATAACAGCAAATGGGACCGCTAAGGTCGCCCAGTCACCAATTTGCATGCCCGTACGGTGCGATTCACCGCTAGCGTGTCACCCCGAGGGAGGAATGCGCCGGAGCGTGTTCCGTAAACTTTAGTCCGTAAGCGTAGTAAGCGCATGCGATGGGCTGGAAGTACTAAAACGTGAAAGCCTAGAGTTTAAAAATTTAAACTGAATAGTGGTCTGATAAATAATCTAGGACAATGAAGAAAGAAAACACGACGGTGTAAGATCATGCTGGCTCCCCCTTTTACGATTCATGGTAAATTACATGTTCAAAAACTACAGTCGTTTTTTTTTTCGACGGAAGCGTGTGCGGGAATCGAAGGTGCTTCCTCCAAAAAACCTAACGTATTTGTGCACCACGTAATTAGAAAATACCGTTTGAAAGTTATTAATCTACATTTTACTTTCCCGTATTTCCTCCCCATACTCTTTCATTGTCGTATATGAACTTATGACCCCATGAATTAGTCTTCAAGTTATGTATGAGTGATGACACATAGGGTCCAACTGTTTGGGGATGAATTTCTTTTCGCGAATTCTCAGGGGAAAAACGAATGCTATTTTGTATTCTTAAATTCGTGGTGAAATCGGGTGCTATTAATGCTGTCTGGTGTTACGGGTAATATTCCTCTTCCAGTCCAGCGAGCGTCTAACATGTATATTTATCGTGATTTATGGTCGCAGACACCACATGATGCAACATTTAATGTTTTTTGCATAGTTTATTGTCGCACTCAGAGAATATTTTCATCAGACATGTCCACAGGTTGATACTAAGTCGTGTACTTAATCCACGACACAACGGAATACATCGTGGAAATTCGGAAAGAAATCGGGTTGAACTTGAGCACCGGAGCTGATTCGAGAGGGAACAATCTGGCGGAATCGGGTTTAACCCGAAAAGTCGGCCCTATAATGATACACAATAGCATAGAAGCGTAGTGGTAAGACGGACGTAAGTTCCCAAACGTTTGTTAACCACGATTTCGTAATATCCTTAACCAAACATGACCCAGTATCAAGTTCTCTTTTGTCCGTCAAACTCCTCGAATAAGCGCAGATGCGATCTGACCTCTGTTGCTTTTTCCCCATGACGTCATCACGTGACTCAGATGCAGAGGGAGTCTGCATTCTACCAAGCGATAGCAAAATCAGCCAGGGAATAATCCCAGCATACAAACCAGAATGTGGGCCAGATTACGAATTGGGTAACGAAAGACTTTGGACAAGACAAGCGGCGCACACTCGCTGATTACGAAATACCAAATTGCCATTACGATACAAGCACAGCGTGCGTCCGTATAAACACTCAAGTGTTAAATATTGACTGCACTGTTGTGATGTAAGCCATCCACCTGAAGCACATACACAAGCGACTTCTGTGGAATAGACCAACTAGGCCAAGGGGATGTGGGCGTACAAGATCCCCGACGGGATGTCACCTCAGGTGTTTCAGCTGAGCTTTAGCTACTTAACTCTGATTTTAATCCTCTTTCCATGAACGTCAGAAAAGAATTATGCAAAAGAATAATATTGCGTGAGAGGAGAACTGTTATATGGATGAAATACCCGTACATACACCATATAATACTGCACGCAGGGATATAAACACGCAGTTTGCAATCCACGAATAATATTAACGATTATACCTCCAATTTAAATACACTTTAAAAGAATAACGGTATCTGAATATGAGTATCAACTGATCCCTCAACGTTTCTTGGTGTTGCACGAACACTAGCACCCACAGGAGGCAGCAAGACATTAACCATGGAAAGCTTGTTCTCAGAAAAACTTGTGCGTAGACTGTGCACGGCCTCTTTACACAAGATTTGAACGCGCATAAAGCGCACAATATACTCCGACATAAATGTGACACAGAGCTCCCACATTTGTAAACATCTCATCTTACAGATCCATCCACGCAACAACGCCTTATGTAGAGCATTAGAGGACCCACACACTTGTAAGGGACAGGAACGCGTAGACAGAGTACAGGACTCATCGAAAGCTAAGCAGCGCCAGTATCGCGGCGCCATACATGTAAAGCAAAAAAATAAAGTAAAGTAAAGGCGCTCTTAGAAACTGATAGCACACGCTCTCTTCGAATCATGCACTAATTC
Source organism: Ornithodoros turicata (assembly GCF_037126465.1). Lineage (NCBI taxonomy): Eukaryota > Metazoa > Arthropoda > Arachnida > Ixodida > Argasidae > Ornithodoros > Ornithodoros turicata. The sequence continues at coordinate 3,164,605 of NW_026999342.1, forward strand.
CGGGTGGCAGATCGAAGGTTCTAGAGGGTTCATATTTTACAAACAATATATGTTGCAAAATGCTTCTACCAGAAGTTTATCCGCGATGCATATTTTGCTTCGTAGATCATTACCTGGTACCCGACATGAATCCGGCACATATTGAAGCTAAGCTCTTTCAACAGTTATTTCTTACCTCTATCGGAATGAAAGACTACCAGCAGATTAAAACACCTGACACGGTGGTTGAGACTCACCTCTTCAAGTTGGATGTCCTCCATGCCTTCGTCGCACTGAGTGACACTTTTTGGACTCAGCGAAAAGTGTCCAGAATCGCCATCCAAGTCGGCACCGACGTCAAAGTCGTTTATCTTCATGTCGCAAACAGCAGCAAAGTACACCTCCCCGAAGTCCGAAAGAAACAAACAGCTTCTGCACGAGAACTCTGGTAGCGCCCACGACCGTCCTCTTACCACGTTTGTCGCTGCCCTTATCGCACAGGCGTACCATTGGTCCGGGAGCAAAGTGACGCTGTTCTGTATCTTAAACGCCCCATTGAAAAGATTATCGACATGCCCTTGTCGAGCAAACAATGCACCTCGAGTTCAAACTGGTTTTGCGCTAGCTTGATAGATATACATTAGAGCTCTTATCGCAAAACACTTTCCATTCGATGTATCCCTTCTACTATATTCCCGGCTAAGAAGGGCATGGCAGTCTCTTCTTCTACCTAAATTTAACCACCGAAGGCAATATAATCTTCAAACATTATACATGCAATTTATTCGGATTATACACACATCTGCCATTAGTTATTTTCGTAGTCAAAATATAATAATAATAATATATTTTCAACTTCTCCTTCAGCGCCCGGGATGCCCTTCTTATGTTGAACATGAACGATGAAGAACGATGAAAGAAGATTTTTTTTTTATTTCAGTGACAGCATAAAAGTGATACATTAAGGCTGAAAGGCCATCCGGATCATAGCCGAAGCTAGTGCGATCCGTAGAAACATGTCAAACAAATATATGACAGCAGTATACACTGAACCCCAATACTACTACACTAAAAATATAGTCACAAAAATTCTAAACAGTGTTATCTATATTGATTCAAGACCAGTACTGTGAAGTAAGTGCCTATGTAATGCTAATTTAAAGTTCCTAGATGAAATTACAGATAGTGGTAAGGAATTCCACTTAATTACACCTTGATATTGTAAAGTACGCATCCCATGCTCATTCGCTTGTTGTTGTACTAAGAGATGATGCCCTAACACAGAGCGGCTGGTGCGAGTTGCAGAGGAAAAATGAAGACCTAGAACTAGCCCTTCAGTAATAATACATTTCCTTATCATCAATACAGTCCTTTCAAAACACAGTGTGTTAAATGGCAGAATGTGCAGTGTTTCATACAAAGGTAGACATGATTGCCTAGGATGTGCATTCAATATTGTGCGAATTATACGGTTTTGAAGAAGTTCAATGGGTCTTAAGTAAGTTTTATAAGTGTGCCCCCATGATTCAACGCAATATAAGAGGTGACATTGGACTAATGAGAAATACAGAGTTCTTAAGACAGCCAGAGGGAAGATTTTGCTCACCCTGTACAAAGCACCACACGCTTGAGATAACTTAGAACATACTTGTGAAATATGTGGCTTCCAGTTAAGATGGAAGTCTAGCACAACACCCAGGTACTTAATACTATTAAGGCGTTCGATGGGTAAGCCCTTGATGATAATATTAAATTTTGATAAGTCAACACTTTTACGATGCGAACGAAATACTATGTATTTTGTCTTCGATATATTTAACTCAAGGGCATTGTTTTCTAACCATTCGAGAAGCAATGGCATAAAAGAAGCAATGTTGGTTCGAATTGTATCTATACATTTGCTAGTAAAAAACAACGCCGTATCATCAGCATACATAATGCAATTTGAAGACATTCCACTAGGGAAATCATTTACATACAAAATAAAGAACAAAGGTCCTAAGGCCGAGCCCTGGGGGACGCCAGTATGTATTGGGAGTGACGAAGAGTGGTGCCCGGCAATAGATACAGTTTGTGTTCTATTGCTGAGGTAACTGGAGAAAAACTCTAAAGAGTGGCCTCTTATACCATATTTAGACAATTTAGCGAGGAGGATATTGTGTTGAACTGTATCAAAGGCCTTCTTCAAATCTAAAAAAATGCCAACACAGTATTCACCTCTATTAATAGTACTGTTGAGAATTTCAGTTGCTGAAAGTACAGCAGTAGCTGTGGACCTCGACCTGCGAAACCCATGTTGGTTTGGGCTGATTATATTATGTTTTTCAAAAACGATGAAGACCATGAACGATGATGTTGAGGCTTTGTATGTATTTGTCCCTTCTATGTTGTTCCAGCCTCAGAACCTCAGTTCTCTCATGCTCATCTTAGGTTGAACATGGCTGTAAGAAAATTTGGAGATGGGATACTTTGCAATATATATAATGTTTGTATAATAAACAATCTCGAAGAACGATGTATTGGAGAAGGACAGTTTCTGCAGAGGGTAAAGGAGGACTTCAGACAAGTGGAAACTAGTAAATGGACTTTTAAAATTTCGCTTTATTACGCTTGTGCCGACCAAGTAGATGGATTGGCCGTAATTTACAGGGGTAATTCGTGATTGAGCGAAACAGAGAGCGATTGAACGAAAGAGAGAGAGAGAGAGAGAGAGCCCTCTCTCTTTCGTTCAATCGCTCTCTGTTTCGTACGAAAATTCCGGATAAAACTTGATCAGCCCGGATCTGGTTTTAATCAGGCCGGATCAAGAGGAATCCGGGGTCGTTCAGGTCTCTTCCAGCTTGTTCCGGGCTGGATCTGCCTTTATGCTGCCTGAAGAAAACCGGAATGTCCCGGATTCCGGAACACCCAGGTTTTGATCAGGCCAGTACAAGCTAGTCAGGTTTAGTTCGCAGACCAAACGCGAACCTGGCATTGGTCGATGTGGGTCGGGTTAACACCAGGCCAACCGGACCCGGGCCTGGTCCGGTAGGCCTGCCCCGGCCTACCGGAAAGAAAACGGCTTGGGCCGTTTTTTTTTTTTTCAGTTTAAAACCCATTAAAGGAGTTCTGTACAGAGAGAGCGAAACTTTTCTAATGTTGGGTCTATAATGTTTGCGTGAACTCGAAATTCGTAGCCCGCCACTATTGGTTTCTGTGGTTGTTACACAACGCCGGGAATTAACTGCATTTAACCGTTCGGTTTTTCGGTTGCGCTGATCCAAAAAATAAAAGCAAAAACAGTACTTGAAATACATTCATACAGACTTTTGCCTCAGAATGAGGTTGTTTGAATTGGTGTCATGCGTTAACTAAGCTAACTTTGTTAATTGAACTCGCGAATTATTCAAGGAAAGGTAGTATTTTTCTGCATGGATTTGGAACCCTGTCGCAATACACACTATTCCAATCAAAGTCACTGGGTTTTTCACAAGATTTGTACAGAAATTTGACAGCCGAAGATACGTCGCTTTGGGAAGTATGGTAGGTGGAATTTTGCGTTTGCGGAATTCTTGGCTCCCCCTTTCTCTAGACAAAGTGGAAAGAGCGACACGTTTTATTCCGATCGAGGGTCTTGTCGTCGTCATTGTCAGTGGCTGGTGGCTGAGGACAGACACTTTGACAAGGGTATACGTGCGATTGCGGCGTGGTTTCTTTTGTTTTCGCACAGGAGGAAGAGTATTTGAACGGAGCCAGCAATTCGGCAAACGTAAATACCAGCGATCGCGCTTCATCCAATAGCGAATTTGCGACTGCCAAATTTCTGTAGAAACCTTGTGAAAAACCGCGCGATTTTGAGTGCATTTGCGTGCTAGTGCGATGGGCTTCCAGATTAATGCAGAAAAAGGCTTCCTTTGCTGGGCTAGTTTACGACTTCAATTAACAAAATTAGCCTAATTAACGTGTGGCACGAATTTAAACGGCCCCCAATCAGTGGCAAAAGTTTGTCTGAGTGCAGTCCAAGTAGCTGGATAATTTTCTTAAGTAAAAACTATTTTTGGGAATTTAATGGCATCCTCTCGTGGAACCCATCGTATGTGCACCCCGTTGTGAATGAAGTTTTGTAAACCAGATTTGAGTAAATGAAAACAATGCACTACAGAAGGACTTCGCTTTGAAATTTTGCCTTTTTCTAACTGCACGGTGCACTCAGCATATAATGTGAAATCTGAACACCATGCCTTGTGCCCGATTTGTCGAAAATCAGGGTCACGAAATTAAACAACCTTTATGTTGTGGGCGCTCTCACTTTTCTCGAAGCTGCATATATTTCAGTACGCATTTTAGAATTTCTACGCCGTACTGTTTCTGCACTCTACATCTTTCTTGTGTTTCCGGCAGCGCGTGTGGTGGCCTGCCACAGGAACATTTTGTTAATTCATACATATTTGTTAATCAATTAATATTCACGCACTGCAACATTTGAGTATTTCTTCCGCCGCATTCGCGTGTGATTCACGTAAATGCCTCCGTGACGTTCCGACTTCGGAAACATTCCTACATTCCTCGGCTTAGCAACAATAATAATAAAACACCGTGTCACACCGTTATGTCGCATCAGACATCGACAATCCTAAGTCATATGAAATCGCATTTGGAGCCATTTACTCAAGAAGAACAGCTTTTCCAAAAAGAAACCTCAGTCACACTGGCAGAACGTGAACAATGACGGACAGAAGGGCGACCATTGGCCAGCAAATTCTCTAGCCTCTATCCTCCGCGGTGACCTGGAAAACTTTCGTTTCACCCCGCCCGGGATTTTCCATTCTGCCGCCGGCTCCACGTGAAGAGGACGTCAAGCTTTGGCGCGAATCACCATGGTATTTGGATTCCTCCTGGTCAAGCGTCACAGGTTTGTTGTTTCATTAGCTTTGGTATATTGTGTTGCGTTAGCTGTTTAGCTCACTGTACTTTGCTGAGGAAATTGCTGTGCTCGCAGACACATACTATCCGGAACTGTAAGCGAAAATCATCCTGGAAGTTCATCCCCCCCCTTTTTTTTTTCAACAGCGAAGGTGCGATAACTCGAACTACGTAACCCCACGAGGCCCGTCAGATGCTGGGAGAAATTAAGTTGATCGACCAAGTTACGGCACTCCGTGAGCAAGTCAGCACATTAAGAAAAAGGTTGTTGAAATCGAAACATATAGAGGTGAGTATGCGGCGTAATTTTTCCTTTCTGCCCTCAACAAGTACTCTTATTTTATTTATTTCTACCTGTGTTTCTTCTGTACAAAATATGTTCACAGAACTAGATCGCCTGCTGAGCAATGCCAGGAGACTGGTGCGGAAGCTACAAAAATTGCCTGGGTTGAATGCAGACCTCCAGAATATGGCGGCCACCTCATTGGCAATGGCGGTCCGACACGCATCATCCTGGGGTGGGTGCAACATGTCGACTGACAAACGACAACTCAAGTACTCCGGCCCCCAGGAAAAGGTACGTACCTGTTATTTGTAACTGGATTTTCAATTCATCGTGTCAGATTCGGGCATATTCATGTGTACATTCATTGTGGCACGAAAATTTTGGTCTACAGAACGTTTCCATGCGTCCATGCAGGTCACTGAGCTCATCACTGGGTCAAGCATATTAGTCCCACCTTGCGAGATTTCTGGCATACGCCTGGGAGGGATTGCCACACCTTGTGAAGACGACGGGCACGCGGCTCCGTGAGCTTAGAGAGAAATGGTGAATGAAGCTGTTTCCGACAAATGTAAATGAATTTACTGCTGGTTTTCAATAAATGCATATCATATACTCACACATTTGTTACTTCTTTTGAAACGCACGTTGGGCATACGGATGACCCCGGGGTTGAGGCTGGGGTTTAAACCAACTGAGTCAGGCTATTATCCGATATCGGCTCCTATCTGTACACGGAATGGTCAGGAATAGGTCACGTTTTGATCAAAAGCTATTCAGGGGACAATACAAGTTTGATCTGGGTTACGACACCTCTAATCCAGATGTGATCAAATTTTGAATGAATTTGTGCCAAAATTTTATTGGGAGCCGATCAGTTTCTGATCAGTGCTCTGAATCATGTTTTGATCAAAGTTTAGTCAGGAGGCGGTACAATTTTGATCCGGATTTGATAACATTTTGAATAAAGCCTTATCACAATTTTATCATATGCCGATCAGTGATCCTGCCCAATTTAGGAATCAAACCGGATCAACCATCCGGGATCAGGACCGGATTCCAATTTGATTCCGGAATTTTCGTACGGGAGAGAAAGAATGACGCGACACTCAAGTCTTTCAATACCTGTACTTTTAATTTAAAACTTGTTTTTGGGGAGATTTATTAAACAGATGAACACAAAAATACCTACGCTTTACGACGCTGTTTATTTATTTATTTATTTATGCAAATACCTCAAATTACCCCGATGGGGCGTTACATGAGGGAGGGAGTTACAGAGCAAAAAGAAAAGGAACGAGATAAACAACAAACAAGAAAAACTCGCGCATATTTGTAGCTAGATACACTCATGAACAACAAGCAAGATGAAACGCGTATATATCACACTGCTAGGCACACTGATAAATAAAGAACAAGATAACACGATATTTACAGCTAGACATACACGTAAAATGATAGATGAACAGATATATACTTAGAGTGACACATAATGAATACATGTAAAATAATATGCATGAATTGTAAGGTAACTTAAATCTGGAGAAAATGCAAAAGTTCACGTTTGAAAGCGGTTATATCACGAGTGATGACTAGCGGCAATGGAAGACTATTCCATTCGGTGGTGCATCGAGGAAAAAAAGAGCGAGAAAAATGTGTGGTTTTACTTGAGAAAGGTTCAACTTTAAAGGGGTGATCCAGTCGCGATGATATATGTACAGCTGGTAACAGAAAACTGGGTCTCAATGAACTCGTGTGAAAGAATTTGTGATAGAGACAGAGCCTCATAAATTTCCTGCGTGTGTCGAGTTCAGGAAGGTCAATGGATTGTTTAATAGCTGTAATACTTGAAGGATAATGATAGACATTAGTAATAAAAGGAGCAGCCCGGTTCTGTAATGCTTCAAGAAGGTTGGCAAGCTCACTGAGCTCATCGGGCAGTCTTTACTTTACATGTAAAGACTGCTTACAGATTAGCATCTGTATCATTGACAACGCAATTGCGATTTTCAAAGTAAAATGTATGCATTTCCTATCGTTTATGCAGCTGGCGTTTACCGAATTTCATGAAACATTTAGGCGTTACGGCTTGGTGCAGTGTTGCATTAATTAAGATAAGGTAATTAATACATTTCAACCGCTAAAAAGGGTCTATTCACACAATGCAACTTTAATGGCGGGCAGCCAGGTTGTGCCCTGTGAACGGGTTGCGCACCCCGGTTGCTAGAGTAGCAGTTGCTAGAGCACTAGAAAATCAACTTTCAGAGTACCGCTAACCCTTGGCTTGACTTGGCTTCGCCTCACGTAACCAGGCAACGCCGCCATTTCCCTTCCACGCCAATAGGCGATTTCAGGAAATCCCAAGGAGCGTCGCGCGGAGTATCCCGGTGCCCTTTGCGTTGCGAGGAATTGTGGGTAGCCGGTTATCGTGAAATATGGCGGCACGTACGTTCTATGTTTCGCTCCCGTAATGCTCTGATTTTCACGTCTCCTGTTATTGCTGTACCGACCGCCGAAAGAAGGCAACTCAAGGTAAGCATGCTCCCGATTCACATTTTTGCATTCAGGGCAACTGTGATACATAATATCAGTGGGGGGAATCGAGAAGTCCCCCGCCAGTGTCGTGTTTACGGCGTTTACATGATCACATTCGCGTTGCAGAAAAAAACGTCACCGTGTTTCCGGTGATTTTGAGTGTGAGTGGCAATAAAGAACTTAAGACAAGTCATCCGAAACGGCTGTATCGGCCAGTGCGAAGTGTTGTCGTCACGCAGTGCTCGCGAGATGTGAGTGGTGCGGTGCGAGGTGATCTGTGCACGCTTCAAAAACACGCGATGTTAATAGGGCATTGTAGGGTTAAAAGCACGGACGAATCAATTAAACACGAAAAGTGTTTATAGGAAAAGAAGAAACAAACAGCCTTTTAGCAGCTTGTCATGTAATTTTAGCTCACTTGTCAGTGTTTTAGCGCTTTTAGCCCCAAGGGTCTGACCAAGTGGCCCAGCAGCGTGTGTGAATATCACGTCACATTTTGAACTACAGTGAACAGTGAGCAATGGCACAGTAGCAGGCGTTGCTCAAGTGTTGCATGTGCTGTATAACGGGAAAAATAGAGAAAAAACGACAGATTACTGCTTACAGATGATATTCTTCGTAAAAATTTTGTGGCACTTTTGTCACCAGATGCCATGTATGTGCCGGCTAGGGGCTGCAAAAAAGAGCAATACAATATTGTTGCTTTTCCAGTGATGGCACCAGCTACTCCACGTGGTGGAACTCAGTGCTGCATTCCGAGCTGCAGACACAACTCTGCACGCCACAGGGATGTCTCCTTTCATTGCTTCCCGAAAGACACAGCAACTCGTGACCTCTGGGTTCAGGCACTTGTCGAAAACACAACCGTACCGGCATCCTGGAAGCCAGGGCTAAGCCACAGGATCTGTGGAGCTCATTTCAACGTCCTTGGCAAGAGGAAATACATGGACAAAGTACCATGGTTGTTGAAGCCTGGTACATTCATTCAGACGACACATCAGACATGTGAGTATCCATAGTATTTTAACAGCTTTTTACTGGCTTTGAGCATGCTTGTCTGCTCACTTTATACAAAGCAAAAGTGGTCATGACTATAACCTCATTGCTGACTGTATTACTTATCTCGTTAGTATGCTTTTACTTGAGAATATCCTGGTATATGAAGCTTACTCGTCAATGTTTTCTCTTTTAGGTCGTTCTGTTAATGAAGAGCCGTCTCTTCTCGAAGTGGCTGATGAGACAACAGTGGAGACGTCCTTCGAAGGGCTCAGTTCAACTGATGTATCGTGCTCCGAACAAGAGTCTAGCTTCAGTGTGTCACACCATGGATATGATGCAGCAGAAGGTACGAAGGGCTGCAGTTGTTCCTTTTTAAGACAGGCGTATCAAAGAGTGGAATGTTGCTGTGCTTTCGGAAGCACCTATTTTTCCAGTGCATGCAATTCTGCTCAGAAATTAGAATAAACTGTCGTTTCATTGCAGAATCAAAGATTCGTGAGGAGCTTGCACTACTTTCAAAAGAAAATCAGGAACTCAGGAAACTGAACTCAAGGCTGCTTCAGGAGAAGAGCGATGCTGAGAATGCCAGTGCAAAGCGTCTGGAAGCTTACACCAGGGAAGTTCAAGATTTGGAACAGAAACTTTGTGCTGCACAGGTGGATCGACAAAACTTGCAGTCACATATTCAAGAACTCCAGAGAAGATTGCAGCGACATGAACACAGTGAGCGTCACCTGCCTAAACCAACTCCATCGGACGTTCTAAAGGACAGTGACAAACTTCGTTTCTACACCGGCTTCACGACCCATGAGCCGTTTAAAACGTTTTGTGAATTTGTTCGTGCTGGTCATGAGGACTATAAGAGACTGTCGAGCAAAGCAGGTTCAAATAAGGGAAGACCTCCTTTGTTTAGCTTGGAAGAACAGTTGGCTCTTGTTTTGACGAGACTAAGGGTTGGGCTCCTTGAGCAAGACCTTGCGTACAGGTATTCGACAAGTGTAGCATATATCAGTGAGCTGTGTTCATTTTGGGTAGAATTTTTATGCGAGTACCTTGACAAAACACCGATATGGCCAAGCAGAGACATTGTAGACGAGTTCATGCCTGAAGTGTTCAGGGAGTCTTACCCGTCAACAAGAGTTATCTTGGACTGCACGGAGCTGTACATTGAAACCCCAAGTGACTTTCGTGTTCAAAGTGACACCTATTCCAAGTACAAGTCCCACAACACAGCAAAAGGTCTGATCGGAATTGCTCCTAATTTTTTTGTGACATTTGTTAGTGACCTAGCGCCTGGAAGGATTTCGGATAAGGCACTGGTTCGGCAAAGTGGGTTGTACAAGCTGCTCGAGGAAGGAGATGCTGTCATGGCAGACAGAGGCTTTCTGATCAAAGAGGACCTTGCTGACCTCAAAGTTGACCTGAACATTCCTCCATTCTTAAATGGTGCCTCTCAGTTGTCTCTTGCAGATGAAAGTACAACTAGGGCTATTGCAAAAGCACGGATTCACGTGGAGCGTGTTATCAGGCAGGTTAAAACATTCCGCATCCTAAGATATGTTTTTTGCAACTCAATGGCAAGACTGTTAAACCCAATGTGGAAGACCTGTGCATTGTTATGTAATTTCATAGGTGACCCTCTTCTTGACAGAAAGCAGGATGCTGCTGTGCTGTAATCGTGCTTAATAGCCGTGAATATAACGTTAACACAGTACATCATCTGTCAACAAACTTCTGTGGACCCACAAGAAACGGGAATAAAACCATGGTGCCCCTGCATCTAGTAGTCACAGCTCAGAGAACACTTTTTTCTCTTGGGCCAAGCTGCGGCTGAGACCTTCATGATGCTTATGAGAACACTGAGCTCCAGTTGTAGATAAGTGGCTTTCCCAAGCGGCCATGCCACAGCTGTCTTATAAGCATGATGGGAGTCTCGGCTGCAGCTTGGCCCACGAGAAAAAAACTGCAAATGCTCCTTGAGCCGCAGCTGCAAAATGCTGAGGGACCATGGTTTCACTCCGGTTACTTTTGGATGTCCCACATATATTCGTTCATTTTACTCACTGTGTCAATATGTACATATTTTGTAATAATTTGTCTATGTTACAAATACAGTTCCTATGATGAGAGAGAGCCTCAGTGGAGAGCTGCCGATATTTCGAACAGAGACTGTTCTTCTCCAGAAGAAGCACAGTCTCTGTTCGAAATATCGGCGGCTCTCCACTGGGGATCTTTCTCATCTCAAATACAGTTCCTGTTATGCACTTGCACCATTCAATCAGAGTTGTTATTCTGACTGGCGTCATAGAAGTTCAGTAACGAGGGAAGCATGACGTCTCTCCACAGCTCTTGGTTGAACGGGATCCGCTGAACAAATGGAGCACCACTGCCACTATCCACAACCAAGTCACACCAAAGTAGCCCTGACAAAGCTAGTTGTCCCTGTATTTGATAATAATACTTGTGTGTGTGCTTCAGTTTTCCATCCTTTAGGAATAGTGTCATGCTGCAAGCAATGGCGTCTGTTGTTTGTAGGTTACTGTCCTTTGCTTTTGCCAGAGTCTTGACCTCAACAAGCCCGTAATCACCAGTGTCCCTTTCGTACACCAAGCCGTCCGGTGATGCCCCGAGGTCAGGAATTCCTGGGTTCACACACAGCCCCACTGGAAAAACGTCAAGACTTCTTGCCTGATTGTACCTCTGAAGGACAGGGTTCTCGTTTTCTTGTCCTATTCTCATGTACTTCGTACTGTGAGATTTTCTGCAGAATATTCTGTCAATCATATTTTGGTTGATTGGTGCCTTCCTTCGAACTACATCGCCAAAGTGGGACGCTGTAATCCTGGTAGACCGTTCTTTCATCCACAGCTCGTTTGAGCCTTGTCCACGTGTCAGCTTTTCAAGCTCCTGCGCTTCCTTTAGACTGAGGCTGTGATGTGGTGTGTACGGCTTCGCATCGTCGACCCAGAGTATTTTGGTGGGCAGGCTGATTGGGTTAGATCGAACAGTTTGCAAAGGGCGCAGGGCACATCGCTTCTTCGTTACCGGTTCGTAGTTGACACTTTGAAGTATCCTGGCATGCATATGTGAACCAGTGTCTTTCATGATGTTATCAGCGAGCAGCTGAAGCGCTTCCTTGGTAGGTCCCACTTCATGCTTTAGCTTTGGCCCTGCTGCTTGTACTATAGATCTGCCAGGTACATGCTTTGCGAATACAAGCTGTTGGAATTCTCGGCAGTTGAGATTACCTTTAGCACTTCTGTGCCCCCACTGTTGTGGCTTCTCGGTGCATGACACTGGATCGGGGATGTAGGAGTTTCCTGTACGAAGTACATCCAAAACAAACCATGCTAGTGCACCCACATGTTTGCAGACACCCCCTTTGCCACTGGGGCACTTGCAATGGCCGCCTGTGACATTTCCAGCTGCAGCAACTTTCAAAACAACGGGGTACTGCTTTCGGAGTGTGTATGATGCCTTTACTTTTCCTTTCACTGTTGTGCTTGTGGAGTGATGTAGCAGCACATGTTTCACCTTTTCAGCTTTGAACATTGCATATCCCTCCAGATAATGCTTACTGGCCCCCACGGCTTCCTGATAGTCCAGAATAGATTTCTCGCAGAAACCTTTTGGGAAATCCTTGAGCTGTTTAGTCCAAGGGCCCTTTGGTAAACCATCAATGCAGGAGTGGGTCAACCTGGTGAGAACGAAGTTTAAAATAGTAAGTATCCTACGGTCGGAGATGAAATGACTATTTGCGATGAAGCGGCACCGAAAAGAGTGTCAGCCGTAGTTGCTTCGCGACGTAGACCCCGAATTATTATAAAAGAGTGTCAGCCTTATCAGTGCTCCGTGAACGCACTCATGATCGCATTCTTCAGGCGTTGATCGGCGCGATGACTTATAAGTCGGCGCGATGAAAACGCGTACCGGGAAACGCGACGCGCCGTATACCTGCTATAAGGCAGCCAAGCTTCAGCAAAGCGATGTTTCACAGAAGAAGAAAAATCAACAGTTTTGCTTAAGTGCTCTGCAATAGAACACTTCGTTCAGTTGTTAGCCAGCGGTTGTGTCGTAAGCTCCGTCCGCGTGAATGTTATACGTTACACGTGATTAGTCACACGTACGGCCCAAATTATCTAACGTACACATCTACTAATCAGTTTCGCTGCATGGTAACCTGTCCTACGTCGTGCGGATTGTTGTCTCCACTCGCAGGATACTCGCCTGCGCCATAAGTAGATGAATTAAATGAAAATACAATGCTGTGTGGTAGGAAACCGAAACCGCCGTTCTTTCTACGAGAGGCTTCTCTGTGTTGTGGACGAACTGCTTTTATTCGCGGGACGCTCATGATTTGCAAGCGGCGTAAAGGTTACTGCACCATTATTGCATCAACTTACTCCATGAGATGGCCGGCGAAAATAGCTGATCTTCGCTATCCGTCCTGCTCTCCCTGCGTTGCGGAATCCTGGCCAGGTTGGGAGACGGTGGGGACGATGGAGGCGAAGGAGGGAAATGGGAAAACTCTCTCTGCATTCCTCCTCCCCCTTCTCTCCTGTTAACCGGGTACCCACGCTGCACCGCGCTTTTAGGCATCATGGGATTTTCTGAAATCGCCTATTGGGCCCGCTGTATTACCGCTCTGCGACAAATGCAATTTTATGTAAGCTCGCTTGAGATTACCTGTGCAGACGATCCTGGAAGGTACAGAAACTACTGTGTGTACGAACCCAAAACCATTAGAAAGCGAAAAAAGTTTCCCTAGGTAGGGAAAATATTATCTCAGTTATACAATTTGATTTAAAAACACAGACGCCAGGCTGTGGTATTATAACCAACAGGGCCAGTGATCTATGGCAGCATTACACGTACAAGAGATAACCAAACGAATATATAAATGAAAGGGATAAGGTGTACCACGTTCACATGGGTGTATTCGGCCAATAACAATCGCGTAAATGCTGGCGGTACTCTGAAACTTGTTTTTCTAGTGCTCTAGCAGTTGCAGCACCGGTAACCGCACGAGTAATTGGTTTCGCAACCTTGAGGCACAACCTGTCCACCACACTGATGTCGATTTTGAAAGGCTGGATCGTGGATCCCTATTCACTTGCTTCGGTAGAGAACACCGTACGTGTACCTGGCTACCTAACTTGAAATTAGCGAGACAGTTGTTCGTAATAAGTACTTTGTGATACACCCAACACATAGGTAGCGCAACAAAAATTTAAAGATCAGCAGGGCATTTGTTATTCGTTTGCTCATTCCAACCTGAAATTGAATTCAACGGATTTACATATTGCTCCTGTACGCTGTCAATTCTGAAATAAAAGAACTGTCTTCTGAGCTCCTGCACGTTCACTGTATTTTCAGATGCATAATTGCGAGAAATAAATGTTGAACCTAAAAAAAAGCATTTCTCTTTATTCATTCAGCATAACATTTCGAAGCTTCTTTACAAAATCATATTTCGTTACATCATTGTCACACAGGAGGCACAACGAAGAAAGCCCTCTTCCACTAAACCTCACGTTCAACACGTATCAACGGGCCGTTACGTCCATCGTGCCCTTACACCCAACGAGCCATTACGTCAGTTTTCGACCATTAGATCCATGGGCCGTTACGTCCATCGAGCCATTACATCCAACGGGTCCGTACGTCCAGCGAGCCAGCGAGCCACGATCTTGGAACATTCGTTCGATGGCCTTGATGTCGTGTCCTGTGCTTGCTGGCAACCCTACTCAATATACAAAAAAACGATAGAAGGAGAAGGATTAGCCTCGATCCGCAGCATACGTACGCTGCAAAAAAAAAAAAAATTCTAATGCAGTGCATTAAAAAAAGAATATTAAACAATGTATCACTAAATATTTCCTGAAGCTGAAGAAGTGCAGTCTCGTGCACGAAAGTCTTGTTTACCACGTGTAAATAAATAAGTTTCTCCTATCGTTGAATATCACTCTTTGATTTACTCACCACCGGCAACTTGACATCGTCTATTTTTTTGCCTCCGTATCTAAATATTTCCTGGTGTGTTACCTTAAACTGTTCAAAGGGAATTTAAAGGGCGCGGAACCCCCAGGTGTTCAGTTTGCTGCGATTGTTCGGGGCATATAGAAGGCATATGACCTTTCTTGTGAAGCGGAAACAACCAGACATTAGGTCGGTAACCCCAGCTGTGGCGCCCGGTGCTGAGAAATGAACACTCATTTGTCTGCAGTGACGCATTCCCAGCTTTCGTGGGCAGTATAGGGAACCTCCATGGGTTGCTGCGGCTTCTCCGCTTTTCAGGAAGGAGACACCTTTATTAAAGGGACTGTCTGGTCGGAAATACAGGACTAGGAAACATCGTCTTATGGATCCTAATGCTCCTGAGAGCCACCACGCAAAATATTTCCGAAGAAATTGGATCGTGTGATTTGTAATCGATTGTTTTGTTCGCCGCGGTCGGCCCCGAGTAACAGCCGCGTCGAGTTCTCATGTGACGTACGTAAGCGCAAAGCCATACGGCACTACCGCTTGCCTGTTTGCGCGCCAGACGCTGCTTACTGGCGTTTGTCCGCTAGTGTGATTCGAAAGTTTGCGGCAACTTTTTGCAAAGTGCTTCCTACGATTGTTATCGATGGGAAGAGACGTGTGCTGCTACGTGCACTGTGAGAACAACCGTGGGAATGCTTCTGGAGTGTCATTCTTCCGGTTTCCCACGTGTTATCGTTTGAAAGCACTGTGGTTATCGAAACTGCGTCGGCATGGCTAGGAACCTACTGCGTCCAGTAAACTCTGCTCTGATCACTTCAGCGAGGACTGCTTTGCAGTGTCCGATGTCACTCGGAGACTTAAAGCAGAGTTCGGACTTTCTCGGCCGGGAAAGAGACCGCGACGAGTGCTAAAATCGGACACTGTTCCGTCCATTTTCGCGGAACCCGACGACGGAGCCAGCGCTGAACCATCGTGCAGCGAATCGCCGAGAAGGGTAAGTGTTCCTACTTTTTGTTTAGGCCCTATTCAAAGAGCATTCTCATATTCTGCCTCTTCAGGGGAGCATAAATCTGGAAGCGCAATGGTATCACGGAGGTCTATTTACTGCATCTATCGAAGAGCCAGGTACATGGACCAGGTGCGGACTAAAAGTGCATTTACAAAGCTGCAAATCGTCGTCTCTTCTTCTATTATTTATTTTTATATTACTGCGGAAGAATTTACCTGATACATATGCAGTCACAAGTAGTTTCATAAAGGTGATCATGCTTTTGCAGTTACATTCCTCCATCTTTCAAAATATAACTACATCATAAAGCACGTTTTTTCAGTTCACCAGATATGTGGGGCGCAACACTGCTAACTGTTTGCAGAATTTTTATGGGTGGGCGACATGCACTTAATATTATAATTAAGATCAATCGTACACTTTATTGTTGCTTGAGGCCAAATGAGCTTTTGGGACATTATCCTAGTAATCATTACTAGGATAGGAAGATACCTTGATTGTGAGATTCGAAAGTACTCTGCAAACGGAATACACGAGCATACAGCTCTGTTTGCATTCCACCTCATATCCCACTTCAATAGCTATGCACTGGAAGAGCAAGTCACTCAAAAAGTACGTTGCACATGCAAGTACAGAGATGAGAATATCTTCCGCACTTGACTTTACAAAATTAATCTTATGCACCTGGATACTTCAAGTTGTTTAACAACCTGGTATATGACTTAGCTGAATGTGCAGTAGTAAGGATAAAGTCTGCTTTACTAAAGCAAGTAACTGTTAACAGCTTGCTTTAACAAAACTAATGCTCAACAGGTAATTTTCTATGTGACATTTCAAAGACCCTTAACAGAAATGAGGAGACTGACAACAGCGACCATCTACTCTGGGAACCACAGAGATGTAGGGGGGCACGAGCAACGCAGAGCTGCCAAACAGCTGTGGCAACTCGTGAGCAGCAAACCCAGACTGCAGTGGGAAAGATGAGCCGTGGTGTATACCGTGCTTCATCAATCAGTTTACCAAGTACAGGGTGGGCCAGCCAAGATGCAGCAAACTAAATAAAATGAAATAGGTGGAGCAGTGAATACACCTAGGCAGACGGAGGCACTTGTGTTGGTTTTTTCTCCGATTCTCTAATTTACACATTTTTCATCACATCATAGCAGGGATTAGAAGTTTTTAATTAATTGTTCCCAATTTATGATTTCGCATAATAATTAAAAAAAAAACACTGGATATGAGTAACTTGCATGAACTGTGCCCAATTTATGGTATGTCACAATGTCTGTCTTAGACGGGATATCTTGTAGTAGGGACTACGATTTTAGTAGCCGTCAAATGTGCAACCATACTGATGTACGAGGGTCGTTCAAGTCAAATCGGGACTTTCTTTCTCCTGAGTGTACAAATGGCTCGCGCTACTTCTTTTTCGTCATTTTCAGTTCGTCATTTTCCAACGCGACAGGCCTCTGCGTTCACCACGTGGTGGTCCAAAGTTTGTGCAAAACAAAAGACACGTGCTGGACAAGCGATGGCCGACAACAAGGTGAGCGCGCACATCGAACAGCGAATTGTTATGAAGTTTATCGTGAATGAAGGCGTAAAATCATCTGAAATTCACAGAAGACTTCAGGCTCAGTATGGCCACGATACACTTAGCTGCAGCAAAGCGTTTGAGTGGTGCAAACGGTTCCGAGACGGCCGTACATCAGTGCAGGACGATCCCGGCCGGGGCGGCTCAGAGCCCGTCTGCGGGTAAGGTCATGACCACGGTTTTCTGGGACAAGGCTGGCGTTGTTCATGTTGATTTTCTGCCCAGTGGTACAACCATCAATAGTACATATTACTGCCAGGTTCTCAGGGATGTGCATAAGGCTGAAGCAAAAGCGGCCGGGCCTCATCAACAAAGGAGTCCTCCTCCTATACAGGACAATGCACGCCCGCATACCGCGCATCTTAAGCCACGCACCTTACAAGAACTTGGCTGGGAGGAGCTGCCACATCCCCCTAACAGTCCAGACCTCGCCCCCAGAGATTTCCATCTCTTTGGGACACTGAAGGCGTTCCTTGGGGGCCGCCACTTCAGCTGTGACGACGAGGTCAAGAATGCGGTCCGATCATGGCTGCTACGCGACGGTAAGGATTTCTACGCTGCTCGCATCCAAGCCCTCGTGAAACGCTGGGACAAGTGCATTAGTGCAGCTAGAGATTACGTTGAAAAATAAAACTAATTTCTCGCCTGTAAGTTCATTTTACTTTTACGAAAAATGAAAAGTCCCGGTTTGACTTGAACGCCCCTCGTAAAAGTGTTGTGTATCCCACTCCTTGGTCTGTGGCCATTAGACAATTATAGTTCGCTTACAATGATTTGCCTTACTTCAGTGTCACCGGTAGGGTTCCCAAATTCGTTCAATTTTCCATGCTCATTTTGGTGTATTGTTCTCATGAATGACTGCCATACCTCCCTCTTGTAGCTCGTGATTTTCTTTGCGTTTCTCGAAATTGATCTATCGTCACTGGAGGAAATATTCTGGCTGCCACATTCCCAAAAGCGATCGACGATGTGTCCACGATGAGCAACATAGCACCTCCTGTCTTCAGCATTGGTTGCTCCCGGTGGCATGCGATCTCACAATGAAAGAAGCATTGCGATTGACAATCAAGAAATGAGCAGAGGGTCCATCTCATTTGCTTCAGCTGTTCGGGTTTGTTAGGAGCGTGGAACCGATGACTGCTTCAACTTCCTGAAGGATATATCCCAGGCTTCACTTGCCACTAGACATGTCCAACACACAGCTCTTAGTAGATGAAAACGACGAAGATGAGTACGTGGCTCCTAGCGTTTATTTCTGGGCTTTTCTATTTTATTTCTAGAGAGACACACGGTATATTATTCATAGGCATAAATTTTACGGTTGTGTGCGTGACAATAGCAAAGTTATAATAGCTGAGCAGTGCTACAAGCTGAGCATAAACATCAGGCACGAATACACCTGTCCTCGTTTTTTTGCACATTTTTCTTTCGTTTCTTTTCTTTCTTTTTTGTTTGTTTCTTTTTTGTTTTTGTTGTTTTTCGCAACCTTAATTATGTACGTAATCAATTCTGCTAGGATGCTCTTGTGCAGTGACAGAGCAGAGGTGAAGGAGTCTCTTTTTTAATTGTTCATGTTCTTCAGAAATAAAAATAAAGAAGTGGCACAAAGCTTATAAATCACACAGTAAATCGATAGAGCGGTTTTCTTTTCTTTCCATATAGCTTGGGATGCCAGACATCAAGGCAACCTGCAAAGCAAACTCCAGACATGTTTCTTGTTTCACGTTCCTGCTTGGTTGACCTCCTTCAAACATGCCGGGAATGCTCGTCAACAGATGTATCAGTACACCTAACTGTTGTGGGATCCCTTGTCCGTGCTGTGGTTTCCTGCCCTGCTTGACACTGCTGGCGATGGAACAGCCAACCACTCATTGAGGGCAGGCCTGTGGGAAACATAGCTATGTGTTCCGCCATCTTGTTCTCTGGCAGCAACATCAGCCAGTCACTTCGCCTGCTCGACATAATGAGTGTCGCCAGAATACATAGGAGCCAGTACTTGGAGTACCAGAAATGCTACCTGTTTCCAGCTATAACTGACGTTAGTATTTCATATGATATTCACAGCCCTTTGCAATATGTGTAGATGTGTGTAGAATGCACAGTACAACCTGGGACATGCATTATATATAGGGTGTGCCGCATAAGGTTTGGAATTTTTCGTTTATCTATTTTTTCTCTTTCGAATAAATATGAATAAGCAGCTTTCTCGCGTTCTCCTCGCTTTGAGCAACAACTTGATGTTGATTGGGAAAAGGCGACACCAAGATAGGGATAGGAAAAGGCAGCCCCAAACCCTGCAGAACTCTAAAAAAACTTTTACCAGAGCACATAAAAGATCTACAGTTTCAATTATTGTAGTATTTTTCGGCTTATGGCTGTGCTCCAAAAGTTTGCAATACAAAATGCCAAGCCATTTCCACTTATTAAAAAGATGAACTGATGATATTTTATTTATGCTTGCACTAATTAAGCCTCATCGGACATAGATAATAAGTTTTCCAATAGCCAACAGAAAAGCTTGATGCATTACAGGAAATTTTGGACAATCAAACATGATCAACCCTGTAACCCTCCATCTTATGTCTTAATTTGCATATTTTGCTGAAGGTATGGGCAAAAGAGCAAAGTGCACTGCTTGAAGAACTAAAGGACAAGCCGCTACACCTTGCTGGAGATGCACGTTGTGACTCTCCAGGTCACACTGCCCTCCACGGAACTTACGCCCTTATGGACACATCCATAAACAAGATTGTGCACTTCGAAGTAGTGAAGGTATATCATCTGGGAATCTTTACACTGACAGTTTCACCATGCTTGTGGTGACTTATTTTCTGTGCCACAACAGCCAACTGCTGTATCATCGAGCTACTGCATGGAGCAGAAAGGCCTGGAACTTAGCTTGGAGCACCTTGTGTCTAAGGGCATGCGAATTGACACTCTTGTCACGGACAGGCACTCTCAAGTGAAGAAGTACCTTAAGACGAGGCATCCCAGTATCAACCACCGTTTTGATGTGTGGCATGTTGCAAAAGGTATGCATTGCTAATAAGCTATCTGGCCTTTGGCTGTCCTTTCCTCCGTTTTTTTCTTTCTTCTAATAAATATATCCCCCCATCTGATACAGGAAAACATGCAATAAGCGAAAATATGTTTCATATTTTCATTTTTATCTATTCCAAATTTACCTCATCACCTTTATCATTGCATGTATTGAACTTTGTCCGCTACACAACCCTATATATTCTGTGCATAGGCATCAAGAAGAAGATTGCAGCAGCTGCGCAGTCCAAGCGTCACCATGTGCTCGGAAGGTGGTGTGAAAGCATCATTCGTCACTTGCACTGGTGTGCTCGCACCAGTGAGTCAGGAGAGCTGCTTCCTGCTAAATGGGTGACGATCAAGAGGCATGTCGTCAACATCCACACGCACCCCAACTCACTCCATCCAACCTGCTTCCATGGTGACCTGGGAGACCGGGAATGGCTTTACTAAGGTCGTCTCATGTAATATTTAACAGTCAAACAGTCAGTGGACAGTTATCTCTCCAATGCTCAATTTTTTGCCTCTGACTACAAATTTGAAGGCGACCATCTTGCCAGTGAAGTTTGTATCCGTTTCCTGAATGAAATAAAATTATGTGTTGTGTTTAGGGACGGAAACGTACCAAAAACTTTCGAGCATCCTGCGAGCAGCAAACTTCATCAAGGACATCCCCCAGCTTTCTCCCACAGAGCAGACTTTTGGGTTGGAGACGTACCACTCTGTCCTGATCCACTTTGCACCAAAAGCAGTCAGCTTCTCAGACAGTGGGATGATGATCGCAAGGTAATAGAACCTTCATCAGATTCCAGGAATATGGTGGACACTTGAGCACTGCAAAGGGCATGCTGACCGCGACCAGTAAGCCGATATAGCCCTGGGTGCGAGAGGGGACGACAAATTTAGGCCCGTGGAATGCTCTAGCAGACCCAAACGGTGTTCTTTTTGTTTGTTCGCGCTCATGCCCCATCCATTGTCTTTTAGGACTACACTAGCAGCGCTGCATTTTAATGCAAACTCTGGCCGTAAAATCAGCAATGATGATGTGGGCGAGCCAAAGCACCGCTTGAAGCCATCGAAGGTTCGACGACATGGATTGCTGTTCCTGTGAAGGAGGATGCAACCTTTTGTAAGCAGAACCACTGTTCACCAATAATATTATTTCTTCGTTTTGTCTGCTGCAGATAAATTTATTTGCGAGTAAAAGTAAATATATAAGTACAGAGAAATGAAAATATTTGTGTACCAAAAAACAGCTGTCCCGTACGCAATGCACGTTGACGTACGTACACACTGCATTTGGTCACCTGCTTATGTATTTTCCTTGCTTACAGCTTACATAGATGACCTCAATGCAGCAGTCCGTGAACGGGTCACCCAGTTTCCCACCTCTGATGCTGCGAAAGCAGCCCTTCAGGAGGTTTCCCTACCATCCAGAACTTCCAGCTATGGGGAACGTCCAGATCTGAGCTCGGTCATGGCATCACAGCACACGAGGTTTGGACAACAACGAGGACTTGGAGGTGGAGATGTGCAGCAGCACCCATAGAGAAGAGTGCAACTGCAGGGTTTGGTTACGTGCTGACCAGGGCTGTGGAGTTGCGAGGCTAAGTTCGTGATTCCGGAATAATTCCACCTCCCTTTTTTCACAAATTAGAATGGAATGGAGATCCAACAAGAATTGAATTATTCTGAACAGTTGAAGTATGGTAGTCGTCGAAAAAGCCAGACAGTGGCAGGCTGCTGTGTATAGTATTTCACGACATGTGATAATTCTGTTTTTGTCTTCTTGATCTTGAAGTGACTGCAACCATTAGAAGAATGTAGATAGAATTTTTTTTTTTACTTTTGGAGAAATCATATGACAATACCACATGTGTCCACCAAGGGAGCAGCAATAAGGAGGCTTTCGCAGACAGGAACGATGGTGAAAAAGAAGCCACCTATTTTAGAGCAACGTAATGAGACCGTTCTACCCACATTTGGGAAAAGCTCAGGGGATGCATTAAAAGCTGGCCTACTTGCATAGCGTATAGAGAGCATCTTCGGGCTTTCAACGGGGATGGTGCTGGGGTCCAATAATACCAGTTTTATTGCGTATTTGGATTTCTGTTCCATGTGACAGTGTAAACTTATGCTGTAAAATGGTTTTTATAAAAGATTTTACAAAATGATATCTATAAAAATGGTTTTACAAAATGATGAGAATGAGTGGGGAAAACAAACAGAAGAAAAGGGAAAAACAAAATAGAACAAGCAGTGCGTCTAACTTCATTGTGCTGAAAAAGTGGCAGGATACTTTGTCTATCATAAATGGTAAGAACGAAGGGCTCCACAGTGTGCTGTGTTGCTTTCGTGTGAAAGTCATTCTTCATTAATGGGTCTTCATTATGATGTCTTCATGTGATTCCCTTCATTACTAAGCAAAACTTATCCTGCAGTAGAAATTATTACAGAAGGTTCGCTTGTACCTGTAAAAATCTGTCTGCACTAGAGAATGCAGTTCTGTGAACAAATTGTTTTCAACAGTGCCATGGCAGTATGCACCCGAGAAATGACACTGTATTTTGTAGTGCATCGTATTTTGGGGATCTCTGAAATGCTCAATGACACATAATGTAACTTGATCGTTCCATCTTTATTTGACTTGGACACTGTGTTACGCTGACACTGTCGTCGGCTAAGCACCCTGCCTTCAGCTGAGCAGGTTGATCTTGTTGAGTAGCTTGTATCATAGAATGCTTTGAACAATCTCCTGTCCTCATGGTTGTTGCAATGAAACCTGCATCTGCTTATGTATCTGTATAAAACATGCTATGTATCGTGGCAATTACAGTTCTAGTTATCACCTTCTCATCAGCACCTATTTATTCACCTGCAGTACAATAAATATAGCTTTCGTTTTTGTCTGCATCACACAGACAATAAAATACTACGCCTAAAGTGACTCAGTTTGGTGTTTTGATTACAAGCGAACACTCAAGGAACACTGAATTCAGTGCTTCTGACTGTAATAACAACGCTTGCATGTGTTGGCTGTTTGGGAGACTGACATGCAGGATTATGAACATAACAGTAGGATGCAAGCGACCAGTATGGAGATAATGACATTCCTTGAGATTGAGGGGAGACAATGACGAACAAGAAGCAACAGGACAAGCCTCATGTGTCCCTGCTACCAGTTTGTCCAATACAAATTCATCCAGTATCCACAACTTGTTACAATTGTTACTGTGACCTGATGCCTTCCTATGTCGATCGGGGCAACGTTCTATTGCGTACCTCCGCCGAAACATGTTGGTGGATATCCATAGCACTGCGGAAACGTAACCGCTAGTGGTTGTTGTGCCAAGCCACGTACGACGGCAAAATATTCCATCGTGATGCGCTCGAGTTACCTTATCGAGTAACCTGAAGGCATTGACAACGCAGAGCGCCCGTAGCACGACTTCGTGTTCAAAGACTTTTTATTGGTATTGAGGTCATCAGGTTCTAAATATTTTTCAGACACTTTAATTTGTCGTTCAGTTTCGCGACTCTCTTCATTTTCTTTCTGGTTTCGCCTTCCTCTGCTCTACTCTTGAAGCCCTGGTGGTATGCACCTAGAAATAAAATTCAGTTCAGGTACGATAACCAAAGAGGTGTCTATTATTTTGTATTGACTTTTTTACTTTGTATTGATTTTGATAATAGACGAAATATCGAATAGTGATTACCAAATTGAGTGAGCATGTCTGCATCTACGAAAGTAATTTGCTCCACGCAGTCACAAAACTATAAAAGTTCATTACGGTAAATTGCCATATTCGAAACGTAGACGGTTGTGACCACAGGCATACCTAGAGTCTCCAAATAAGCTTAGTAGCTCTATGCATACAAAGAATATGCGTATACGTTTTCAACAAGAAAAAATAACGATAAATGTTTGTCAAACCAGAGGGATGAACAGTCTGATACAGCAAAAACTATATACAAGAAAACTTCCCTTCACGTACCTTCAAGAAAGAAGCTTCCACGGGTTTTCTCGCCCTCCTTCCGGAAAATAGCGTGCACTAGATGTTCCCTGTAGCGATTGAAAATCTGTGCGATCGTTGTCTTCAGAAAAATTCCTCACGTTGTCCACAGAAGCAACAACTCGAATGTCGTCAAGAAACTCACGTGTACACACGTCATCATGACACCTCATAAGCGGCACAAAGGACGAAGCAAATACACACGCATGCCATGGCGCATAACTGCTCTAAGCAGATCACTGCAGACATGTACAAGATACTCAAAAATGTATTTAAGATAAGATAATAAATACTAACGTTAGAATGTAATCAAGATAGAGTATAAATACATGGAAATTAAAGCAATTAAGATAGAGTGCAAAATTCTTCAAAAAGTATTTGAAATACAATTAAGATACTATTTATCCTTGAACGCAAAAAGAAACCGGTCACTGGTCAATGCGGCAAGTCGCCGCTATGTGACATGAATCACCTAAACCCCGTGCACTACGCAAGCCGCCGCTGTGTGATAGGAGCCACCTAAACACAAGTCCCAAAAAGATAACAAAGAGATACCACATAACTCCACTAAGTATATGGGACGCAGGACAAAGCAAACTTCTAGCAGGTCCCTGCTCGGCCAGGTCAGAATTCAGCGTCACGGCATCAGGGCACACATAATAGAACCCTCACTCGCCAAGGATTAGTACACACGGGGCACGATCTCTAAGAAGGGGGCGTGAAGGGCCAATGTCCGGGTCAAGTCCGAGGGACTCAGGAAATTTCCAGTGAACAAGCAAGATAATGGAAAGACGAGACACAGAAAGTTTGGGAGGGATCCAAAATATGTAATTAGAGTATTGAGTAGAAAATACCATAAAATATATTTTAAATGGAGTACAAATACACAAAACAAAAAGTATTGAGTAGAGTACCAAAATACCACAAATAGAATTTAAAATACAGTATTTTAAATACAATACTCCAAATACGTACAAGTCTGTGCAGAGGGAGGCGATTCCAAGAAGCGCGTTACAAAAGGGGAACTTAGTGTACGGCCCCCAAGCAAAAAAAGAGGGAGAAATAGGGATGCGTGGCTGGAGCGAAGCCACTGAGTGGAGCTGTAAAAACAACACCGACGCATGTTTCCCGCGTTGTTGTTTTCTTTCTTATTTTTTTCAAAATCAAACGAAACCTAATATTCCATCTTTTGTAGCCACAATTTCATACGCCACAATTTCATTGTGGCGTACGCCAACCTGTTTGAAGCTCACGTGTGAAGCTCAGAAATTCACGTGTGAATCTACCGTTTACCATACAGGGTGTCCCGGTTAAGTGTATACAGATTTAAATATATATATATATATATATAACACATTTTCCAAGATGAAATCAATTGCAATATAGCATATGCTGAAGGGCACTCCCTAGGAGGGCATTAGCAAAGTCTAAAGGCAATGTCTTAATTAACTTTCATTAATTAACTTGTTAATTATAAAAGCTACAAAGTTGTCCCAATGAGAACATCTGTTCCTTTCGATCACCTGATATCGTAGCCGTTTCCAGAACAAAAATCGGTTCGATAGATCGCCCGCAAAAAATTCGTGAAGGAACGCCATTTTTCTTTATTTTGTTCATTGCCCTTCCTAGAAGACGCCTCTTTCCTTCATCCCCAATATGAGAGGGAGAAAGAGCACACTATCGCCTCTCGCGTCCTGGAAAAAGATTAAAAGGAAACAGAACATGGAACCCAAGATAAGGCCAGTTCCGATAGAGTCACCCCACACATTTATTTTTGTTTTATTTCAGCAAGTTAAAGCTCATCTTCGACGCATAAGGCGGCACTGTGCCCCTTCCCCCTCTCACGTTGCCTTAATTAATTAAGACATTAATTAGGACATTACTCACGTTAATTAAGACATTGCCTTTGAACTTTGCTAATGCCCTCCTAGGGAGTGCCCTTCAGCATATGCTATATTGCAATTGGTTTCATCTTGGAAGAAGTGTTATATATATTTTTAAAAATCTGTATGCACTTAGCTGGGACACCCTGTATAGCGCTTATTGTGTTTTCGGATGTCTGGTCATGCAAAAGTCAGTGTTGTATTTTTCACACGAGTAATGTGTTTGTAGCAGCAGCGTCATAATCATCACCAGCACCGCCATCGGTTACGCGCAGCACTGCGCGTGACCCGAGCTTTCGTTTTCGGTTCATCGCCATTAACCGTCATTAAACCCATCAACCTCAGTAGAGCCTGGTCGCCTCATTTCTCGCTCTACAACTGGTGACCCGAACGTGATCCAACGTTCCACCATCATGAACGGCGACCAGCACTCCACCAGCTCTTCGCCTCCCGGCCGGCCACCGCCACTTCCACCGCTTGAGGCTTCTGTGGCACCGCTCCGCCTGCCGCCTTTCTCCATCTCCGACCCTCAGCTGTGGTTTGCGCAGGCGGAGGTTCTCTTCGACGGACGCCGCGTCACTTCTCAAGCCTCAAGGTTTGGCTACGCCATCGCAAACCTTCCTCCCGAAGCTGCGGCGGAAGTCCGCGACCTAATCATCCACCCTCACCCCGAATTACCCTACGACACCTTAAGGGACGAGTTAATCCGCCGCACGTCTGCTTCGGAGGAGCGGCGATTGCAGCAGCTTCTGAACAGGGAAGAGCTCGGCGATCGACGGCCCACCCAGCTCCTACGCCGCATGCGCGACCTCGCGGGCAACCCTACCACGGACGACTCACTACTACGCGAGCTCTTCCTACAACGTTTGCCCCACAATGTACGCATGATCCTGGCCGCCGGCGAAAATTCCCGCCTGGATGACTTGGCGAAGATGGCGGACCGTATTCTGGATTTTGCTGGCCTTCCATCACCAGGAGCCGTTGCCGCCCTGGCCCCCCGCACCTCCCCTCCACCGGTGGACGTTGCAATCAATGCCATCGGCACGTCGCTCCAGCAACTCCAGACTACGGTGGCGGCCCTGGTGAACCGGGTGGACGCCATTCCCCCGCAGCGACCACGTTCCCCTCGGCGCCCGTTTTGCCGTCGCTGCTCGCCATCCCGTCAACGGTCTCCTTCGCCCTCTCAGCACCACTTCTGCTGGTATCATCGAAAATTCGGCGATGCCGCAAGGAACTGCCAGGCCCCTTGCTCGTGGCCGGGAAACGCTCCCCCCAACCATTAACGGCTGGCATGGCTGGGGGCGACAACAGCCGGCTCTTCCGGATCACGGACCGCGTGTCCGGCTGTCGCTTCCTGGTGGACACCGGGGCTGACGTGAGCGTCGTTCCACCAACCCCCGCAGAAAAACGACACCGACAACCAGACTTGGCTTTGCAGGCCGTCAACAAGTCCACCATCTCAACTTACGGTCAACGCTCCGTCACTCTTGACCTCGGCCTGCGCAGAGTATTTCGTTGGGTTTTTACCATCGCCGACCTCCCCTTCGCAATCCTTGGCGCCGACTTCCTCCACCATTTCGACCTTCTTGTGGATATTAGACGCCAGCGCCTCGTCGACAACACTACTTCTTTGCACGTTTATGGAGCTCCAGCGCATATAGCCGCCATTAGTCCCACCATACGGCTACCGTTGCCCACTGCTTTCGCCGACATTGTCACGGAGTTCCCCGCTGTCCTGCGCCAATCGCACGCCTCTTGCCCACCTCGCCACAGCGTCACTCACCACATCGTGACACGGGGCCCCCCTGTCTTCGCTCGCCCCAGACGGCTGGCTCCAGAGCGCATCGTCATTGCCAAGAGGGAATTTGAGCACATGCTCGAACTGGGGATCATTCGGCCTTCCTCCAGCCCGTGGTCTTCCGCTCTCCACATGGTGCCCAAAGCAACACCTGGTGATTGGCGCCCATGTGGGGACTACCGTGCACTCAACATCGTCACGGTACCGGACAGATACCCGCTTCCCCATATTCAGGACTTCACCGCGAATCTTGACGGAGCGACCATCTTCTCCAAGATAGACCTCATCAAAGCCTATCACCAAATTCCCGTCCATCCCCCTGACATCCCGAAGACTGCTATAACCACCCCTTTTGGCCTCTTTGAATACGTGCGGATGCCCTTTGGCCTGCGTAATGCTGCGCAGACATTCCAACGATTCATCAACGAAGTGCTCCGCGGCCTGGACTTCGCATTCGCATACATGGATGACATCCTCGTCGCAAGTCCATCTCCGGAGGCTCATCGCGCCCATCTGCGCGCCCTGTTCTCGCGCCTGGAGGACTACGGAGTCTCCATCAATGCCGCGAAGTGCGAGTTTGGCGTTACCACCCTTACCTTCCTGGGACACACCATCACCCCGCAAGGCATCCGGCCACTCGCATCCAAGGTCCAGGCCATCCGAGACTTTCCTGCCCCCACTTCTCGCAAAGGACTTCGTTCATTCCTTGGCCTCGTGACTTTCTACCGACGTTTCGTGCCTCGCTGTGCTGCCTTGCTCCAGCCTCTCTACGCAGCTCTCGGCGCTGACCATCCGAAAGAGGCCCGTGCTGCCCCTCTGGAGTGGACACCGGCAGCAGAACGCGCGTTCGCAGAAGTCAAGCAGGCCCTGGCAGATGCTGTGCTGCTCCACCATCCTCGTCCTGACGCCAAGACAGCGTTGTTCGTCGACGCCTCCACTGCTGCTGTCGGCGCGGTCTTGCAACAGCGTCAGGATGGCAACTGGAAACCTCTCGGTTTCTTTTCCCAGCGCCTCTCGCCAGCAGAAACACGCTACAGCACCTTCGGGCGTGAGCTCCTCGCCGCCTACCTGGCATGCAGACACTACCGCCATTTTCTCGAGGGCCGCCCGTTTGTGCTGTACACCGACCACAAGCCTCTCATGTTCGCCCTGCGATCGGCCTCCCGCAACCACTCGCCTCGTGAAACCCGCCACATGTGCTACCTCTTGGAGTTCACGACCGATGTGCGACACGTCGCAGGCGAAGACAATGCCGCTGCCGACGCACTCTCGCGGCCGGACGTCAATGCTCTCCATCCGCCCCCCGCGGTCGATTTGGACGGCATCGCCCAGGCGCAACAGGCTGATCAAGAGCTCGCCGCCCTTCGTTCATCCCCCGCCTCATCCACCACTTTTCGGGAGATCTCGCTCTCCGGTTCGACGGCAAGTCTATGGTGCGACACCTCTACTGGTACCCCGCGCCCTTTCGTTCCCCTGGCCTTCCGCCGGCATGTTTTCAACGCCCTCCACTCGCTGTCCCACCCTGGCGTGCGCGGCACGCAAAAGATCGTCGCAGAGCGCTACATATGGCCTCGCATGAATGCCGACGTCCGTGACTGGGCGCGGGCCTGCCTGGCCTGCCAGCGGTCCAATATCTACCGCCACACCATCTCGCCTCCATCGCGGTTCCTTCCGCCAGATGCACGTTTCGACCAGGTCCACATCGACTTGGTCGGCCCGCTTCCTCCGGCCAAAGGCTACCGCTACCTGCTCTCGTGCATCGACCGCTTTACCCGCTGGCCGGAGGTAACGCCGATCCCTGACATCACGGCAGAGACGGTGGCCCACGCATTCCTCTTCTCCTGGGTTTCCCGATTCGGCGTCCCGTCCACTGTAACCACGGACAGAGGACGCCAGTTTGAATCGGCCCTCTTCGGTCACCTGTGCAGCGCCCTCGGAACCCATCACATCCGAACCACGGCCTACCATCCGGCTGCCAACGGCCTGGTCGAGCGCCTTCATCGGCAGCTCAAGGCTTCCCTCCGCGCCACTGACCACGGCGACACAACCTGGCCCGAGCGTCTACCCTTCGTCCTGCTTGGCCTTCGCGCCGCGATCCGCCAGGATGACTGCAGCGCGGCCCACATGGTCTACGGCTGCCCGCTCCGCCTTCCCGGATCATTCTTCACCCCCTCGGCCCCGCTCGTGCACGACCCTTCCTCCTACATCGACCGTCTCCGCCAGCTCTTCCGGGACCTCAAGCCCACGCCTACCCGCTCCGGTCCCGCAACACGCGTGTTCGTGAGCCCCGACCTTAATCAAGCCACCCACGTCTTCGTCCGCCGGGACTCTGTGCGCTCCAGCTTGCAGCCTCCCTATGACGGCCCCTACAAGGTCATCTCGCGAGCCGCGAAGTTTTTTCGCCTCGATCTTCCGCGGGGACCTGACACGGTGGCCATCGACAGGCTCAAGCCCGCATTCCTGGAGTCGGCACCTCTGGTATCGCCCGACCCGCCCTCCCTACGTCCGTGCTCAGCTCCTGTCTCCAGCATTCCTCCCCCTCCACGTCGAGTGCATTGGGCGCCGCAGCTCGCACACTACGAGCCGCCCACCGCCTCGGGTCCGGCTCCTGCACTCCTTGGCCTCGGCGCCCGACCTTTCCGCCAACCTCGGCCCTCCTCGCCAGCCTTGTCATCCGCCACGGGGGGGAGCCCTGTAGCAGCAGCGTCATAATCATCACCAGCACCGCCATCGGTTACGCGCAGCACTGCGCGTGACCCGAGCTTTCGTTTTCGGTTCATCGCCATTAACCGTCATTAAACCCATCAACCTCAGTAGAGCCTGGTCGCCTCATTTCTCGCTCTACATGTTTTTTGTTTGCAAAACCCCCGAGCCGAGGGAGCTACGAGAACAGACGCACGCGGACAGTGTCCGGCTCGCAGTGTCCAAGGTCGCAAATAAAGTTGTTGTTTTCCGGCTCGCTTGCTATTTAGCAATTCTTTCATTGTGATTTTTGTGTAACGTTCGTTTGTGTAACGCTAGCACAAGTTGTGGACGCTTTGTGCTAGCAAAGCTTTAATTTATAACCGAATATAATTGACTTCATGCCTTCCTGATGGTTTATGTGGATGACACTTTTGAAATTTCACGTTTTGGCGTTACGGTTTGGTGTAGGCTTAATTCACGTTGCCAATTTAGTGAAGGTAACAAAATTAAATTACAAGTCACCAAACTAAATTCTACTCCAAAAGACCTTGCGAACCTCTCCAACGAAAAGGTCCCCTGACAAATTCCGACAGAAATTCCAAAGGCTGTAAGGTGTACCAAAGTGTGAGGCCCTATGTTGAATCTCAATATTCGCTGAGGTAACCGAAGGAGAGCTACGGCCTGGTCTGAGGTCTTGAGGCGGAACCTTAAAAGAACCACAGCAAGGTCTGGGGTTCTGAGGTAGAGCCACAGCAATGTCTGGGGTTCTGAGGTAGAACCTCAGAATTTCTTGTGGTTACCTCAGAAGAGCGAAAGCGAGGTCTGAGGTCCTGAGGCAGAACCTCAGAATTCTATGAGGTAACCTTAGAAGAACCACAGCCGGGTCTGAGGTCCTGAGGTAGAGCCTGAGGATTTCTTGAGGTAACCTCAGAAGAACCACAGGCAGTTCTGAGGTAACCTGAGAGAACCTCAAGATATCCTGAGGTAACCTCAGGATTTCTCGGGTAACCTCAAGACGTTTTTCCAATAGGGATGGAAAAATCTGTGTTGTATTTTTCACACGAGTAATGTGATTTCTGTTTGCAAAACCCCCGAGACTAGGGAGCTACGAAAACAGACGCACGCGGACAGTGTCCGGCTGTTTTCGTAGTTCCCTAGCCTCGGCTTTTAGTAATATGAATTATAATCTCCAGCTCGCTTGCTATTTAGCAATTCTTTCATTGTGATTTTTATGTAACGTTCGTATTGGTGTACAAGTTGTGGGCGCTTTGTGCTAGCAGAGCTTTAATTTATAACCGAATATAATTGACTTTATGCCTTCCTGATGGTTTATGTGGATGACACTTTTGAAATTTCACGTTTTGGCGTTACGGCTTGGTGTAGGCTTAATTCACGTTGACAATTTAATGAAGGTAACATAATTAAAGTACAAGTCACCAAACTAAATTCTACTCCAAAAAACCTTGCGAACCTCTCCAACGAAAAGGTCCCCTGACAAATTCCGACAGAAATTCCCAGGGCTGTAAGGTGTACCAAGGTGTGAGGCCCTATGTTGATTCTCAAGATTCGCTGAGGTGACCGTACCAGAGCTACGGCCTGGTCTGAGGTCTTGAGGCGGAACCTTAAAAGAACCACAGCAAGGTCTGGGGTTCTGAGGTAGAACCTCAGAATTTCTTGTGGTTACCTCAAAAGAGAGAAAGCGAGGTCTGAGGTCCTGAGGCAAAACCTCAGAATTTCTTGAGGTAACCTTAGAAGAACCACAGCCGGGTCTGAGGTCCTGAGGTAGAGCCACAGGATTTTTGAGGTAACCTCAGGACAACCACAGGCAGTTCTGAGGTAACCTCAGACAACCTCAAGATATCCTGAAGTAACCTCAGGATTTCTGGGGTAACCTCAAGACGTTTTTCCAATAGGGTGCAGTATCCTTCATTCCGCTTTTACCCTCTTCCTGTTGCGAAAAATCGAGACAAACGCAACCCCCCCGCTGACGCCCAATGCGATGTGGGAGTCAACATGGCGGCGCTCGTAGCAGACGACGGAGTTGTCGCCTCCCTGAAAAGGGGACGCACGTGGAGACTCCCTAGCAGAGGCATGGCAGTCTTGAATGTCTTGAATGACTGCTGCGGACATTTTGTCATGCAAAACTGAAATTATGTTGCATGATGTAAAACCCCGAGACTAGGGAACACGAAGGGGCAGACACAAACAGGATGTCTCAAACACAGCAGAAAATTTTACTTCACATACAAGAAATATTGATATATACGGGCAGCACAGCGTGATGATAGCAATGGTTTAATGAGCAGAATCAGAATGGTACAATGGGAATGGCCGCGCATGGTGGCATGGGCCCGCCGCCCTCGTCGTCGTTACACTGCCCCCCTCCGAAGGTGCCACCCCCGGGCGCGGCACGTCAGGGTCAGCAGGGGGCAGGGGTTGTAGGGCAGGTGGAGAAGGTCCGAGACAACGCAGATGGCGGGAAGATGGGTGGACGATGTGATGAGAAAGGCAACGGTGCGGCGGACGATGGAGATGCATGATGGTGACGCACAAAGGGTGGACAGGTGGCCGATGATGGGGCGCTGGTGAATTGGGCTTGGTGAACGCTGTGCTGCCTGTACAGGGTCGGGGCCGAGGGTATCCTCCACTGGGCGCTGTCGTCGCGGGCGTCGTTGGGCGTCTACGAGGCTGGGGGATCTTCGGGGCGTCGTCGTCTCGTCAAAAGGGCTGGCGTCTCGTCGGGGCTGGGGCGTCGATGGCCACGACAAGAGCGCTTGCGAAGGAGGATAGCCCGCACCTCCACCAAATGATACGGGCAGCACAGCGTGATGATGGCAATGGTTTAATGAGCAGAATGAGAATGGCCGTGCGTGACACGCGCCTGTCGCTGCCGACACCGTCGTCGTCCTCGTAACAATATATACACACTTCCTGTTTGTGTATATATTTCTTGTATATGCAGTAAAATTTTCTGCTGTGTTTGAGACTTCGTGTTTGTGTCTGTCCCATCGTGTTCCCTAGTCTCGGGGTTTTACATCATGCATCATCTTCACCAGCTGGCTTGGTTCCTAGCCATTTTTTCATTGAAATTGTGTTTTCTTTGTCACAGCACTTGTCGATGTTTGCTCCGAAGCAGCTTTCACAAAGCAGAAGCATGTTGCATACTTCGTCTGAAACACACATTAATGCACATGCTTTGTAGGACTTTGCTGTTGCTTTGTCCACATGGCGGGGTAGCGGCTGTTGTCACTTCACGGTCACATTTGGGACATGTCACATTGTTCTTCATGACACGTGAAATTATATATCCACAATAGTAGTAAAAGGCACTCCCTTCAGCTTGAGAAAGGTGTGGCCTTCCATACAAGAGATTGTCTTCATCAGTGTCAGGCTGAGAGTCTTGGCAAGCCTTGGAAGTGTCGAAATCTGCAAGAAAAAAGGCTCCGTCATCGATGTGATATGACGCTGAGGGAGATACCTTCAGATACTGTGAGATGCTGACTATTTTGAGGGCCATTTTAAACTCCAGCGGTGTTGGCATTGGATTTCGATGACGAACTGTTCAAATGAGAAGAGATTTTCAAGGGTGTCCTGAGTGAATCTTGACGTTAACACAAAGTCAAAAGAAAGATCCTTTAGTAAGTGGTCCTGCAACTGCAGGATTGAAGTTGCAGAAAGTAGAACACAAGCTTGACATGGCTTGAAATGTCCATTTCCAATATGAAGACATGAGAACATCTCCATGAAGAGTCTTAGAAAAGTAATGGAGTCCTCATGGATCCTTGCGTTGTGGAGGCTCAGTGCCATTACAGGGTGCCGGCTGCACATCAGGTCGAACCAGCGGTTGACTTGTTCAATGAACCAAGCAGTAGCACATAACGCCCAAGTCTTATATTCTGGGCGCGAGCCTGTGAACCTGACGAATCACTCAATCTTCACATTAATATTTTCCTATTCTAGCAACTCTATTATATACAAAATCAGACATTATGTGAAAATTCTGTCCTGCGTTGAACTGCGCAAATTCCTCAACCACTCTGCCTTTCATCTGAATAATGGAAAGGTAGACCACAGGCAGACAAGCACATTCGAAAAACGGGGGGGGGGGAGAGAAAAAGCTACTGATTTGTATGCTCAATGACACAGCAACATGCAGGCAGACGCGACACTGTTTGAAGTTATTCTAAGCCTGCGCGTTTGTACGATCGACGTGTATGTGCACTTTTGTGCGGGTGGCGAACGCCACACAGCTCGTTATCACGTATCTTCAACGACAAAGCATTCCGAAAGCACATCAAACATCAAGCGTATACGCTTAGACACACACTGTTCCTCACACAGCACAACTGTCCCTGTATTCATTGTGCAAAGAAGCGCAGAAAACGCATGCAATACAACGAAATCAGAGATCAATTTACCTGCATCAGCAGTTTGTCCGTTACGGTATCGAAAGCTTGAGCCTCGTAATGCCTCGTTCACGTCATCTGCACGATGATCGCCTCCCACTGTGATTTTGCTTCGTCGACGGCTTGTATTTCACAAACAGAGTGACACCCGTGCTATCCTCACGCAAACGTCCCGCGAAAATGATAAACGAAAAGCTAGAAAACTAGAAAGACCATGTGCAAGCACCCTCGCGTGTTTCTGCCAGTGATTTCCCCAGAAATTCACTGCTAGGGGTTGCCGAGCTTTCAGGAAAGGGGGCAGGGGGTTATGCTTGGTGAAGGTTCCACTTACGGAATTTTTCTTAGACACTGAAAAAATCGTAGCAGAATGGTGACATATCTGCACAGATTTCCCGTTTCATTTGTACATGTTATTATGTTAGAACACAGTACATTAGAATACATATTCATTATGAACGGCATTTCAATATCATTCAACGACACTGAAAAAAGACTAGCACCTTGTCTCACGAAGCTCAGTGAATACCTAGCAACCAACGGTGAAAACCTTAGACGAAAAAAAGCAGAATACCTCGCTTGATTGAGTTGGGCGCAAATGGTTTTTGATGATCCACATTGAGATTGTGTGCCCGCACGCATTTTTGCTCGTATATGCGCGCAATATATGCATTGAACAGTCACTTTCAAATGATTTTGGACAAATGCATGGTACGATCATCTGCATGGCTCTGGTCCTAGAGCCCAAGTTTGACAGTGCAGGATGTAATTCACTGCGCCGGACTCACTACCAGAACGTGTTGGTGGCCCAGCTGGGTGGGGTCACCTGAGAAAGTTCAGGGGGGCGGGGGGTTGCAAAAATGCAGGGAGGGTGAAGGGAAATCCGTGGTTTCTGCGTGTTTCAAATCCGTTGACGCGACCGGAAATGTGGACGGCAAATCCCGGATCCCGGATCCTCGAATATGAATTGGGAGGCGCATTATGCGTGTATGTGTATGTTTTCAGTTTTTCGTTTTACTTTTTAGTTGTCTAAGCCGTGCACAAGCGTTGTTTGTACATGGCAGATTAGCATAGAAAACTTTTCACCTATGCGTTTGACTGCATGCGAGCAGCCGTTTCATGTAGTCTCACGTTTTGAGGGCACTGCTGGCGGCTCCACAGGTCCACTCTCCTCCCGTTCTCGCACGCAACAGATTCCGCTCGAAGGAGTGCGAGAAAGAAGAGGGAGTCATTGCCGGAGAAACCGCGAATGGGGACCAGGCGAGCATTTGACGCCTCGCGATTCCCTTTTTTTCTTAGAGTGCAGCGTTGACTTTGAAGTGTTTCCACATCGATCTGTTTCCGGGTCCCATGTCAGTAGTGATGGCAAGTACTTTAAGGCCAATATCTTGGCTTTTCCGAAACACACATAGAACATCGTTTGCAGCATCCACACCACTGAATAAATCACCTGTAGACAAAGGAAACCGCTATATTAAACAACACATTTAACATGGCAGCAAAAGAAGGTCACACATATATTCCCCCAAATTATTCTTACACAATGGCAAATGGATAAAGATCAATGAACAAGATGACTACCAAGGAGCATAAACAATGAACCAAGAATCTCGACTTGGATCGTAGATACTACACTCTAAATCATGTGAAGGACACGTGCCGGTTAAAAAAGTTCCCTCAGAAAGTGCAGCCGGTACACAGCCGTAACCGTCTGGAAACAGCCGTAACGGTTATCAAAAAGCAAGCACAGCGATCCTCATCGCCAAATTTCAGCAGGTACAAAGCCGTCACGTTGGTATGAAACGCCTTTGTGCCCGCTGAATAATATGTGTGCCTCCTGAATCTTGTACTCGTGTGCTTGTTGAATAATGCGTGTGCCGGCTGAATATGCGTGCCTTCGTTGGAGCGTACTACGTACGTTGCTCCGCGCTCCGCCGGTGAGGAGTGACATGGCGCAACGTATTCTCCCGCAGTACGTTCCTTCCCGCTTCCCGCTTCTTGCCCGATGTCCGCATTGCAACCTCGCCTTTGAGAAGAACGACACCTTGCTTTTTAAGTACCGGTCAAATGTTTGCTTAAGGTAAGTCAACCTAGCTGTGATGCATCGTAAGACGCCTGCGCTTTACTCGTGTTTAACAAACGAAGTATATTCTGTTGCAGACGGTGGACGCATTGCAAATGGCGGCAGGAGAGGAACGGCTGCATCGGTGAAGCGACGATGTACATTACAAGCGAGGTTAATTGTATTCTTTCGTTATAGGTGACCGTGGGACTGCATCGATTGCGAGGAGGTGAGTTACAAAATGGATGGCACCGCGTGCCCCTTGAAGTCATCTGGCACATTTAAAAAAAAATCTGCGAGGTGATCAGACGACACCTATCCATCGCTGGGTTTAGAGTGATGCAAAAAGCCAAAGCCAGTTTTACCTGTGTAGTGGTACGCCATAACGTGTTTCCATTGAGTAGAAATCCCGCACAATATGAAAACCAAGCCATGTGTTTGCAATAGCCTTTAGTTCTTTCCCAGGAACTGGAAGAGTGGCATATCCACAGACTGTGCTTGTGCTTGGGTCATACTCGAAGCGCTGCTGTATGGCCATTTCGTCTAACATTAATAGACAACACCGTTCCTGAGCATTAAGAGCAGCAACCTTTGCCTCAAGTAACTGGAATACTTCATGTAAGATTCCACGCCGGGACTTGATCCGTAAAACATTGAAGCAACATATAGGTTCAACTGAATTTTCCGGACTTTCTCAAAGCAAAAGAAATACCTTGCACTCTGCGTCGAAGAGTACTTGATGATGGATATGGCAATTTCTGGTCCAAGATATTAGAGTACCCGGTACTCCCACATGAGAAATGTAGCTGCAGGGCCTTCTTTATTGTCTTCTCAGACCACTTGCTCCCTCGGTTGCTGCTACGTGCTAGAGAGGCAAGCTGGTCATCATTGAATATTATTTTCAGTTGCTCTTCCATGTTCTCTTTTTGCCATTCCAGTTTTCGGACTCTCTTCTTTGTTCTGTGATTCTCACGCTCCAACTGTTTTATTCTTTCAAGAAGCAGCATTCTTTCTGAATTGGGCAACGGCTGCACAAATTAAATAAGCAAACATTAGACATAACACTACAGGAAAAAGGGGAATTCAATACAGTACAGCACCTAACCCTCACCTGTAGATCTGGTTGATTTTCACTAGCAGACAAGTTATTATAGCTACAAGAGGGTCCAGCAACGTGAAGTGCGGATGTCTCTGCATCTTCCTGAGGAACATAAAAAAAAAAAATCATGGGATATTCTTCACCAACATTCAGTCAACTGAACCAGTACCTCCGCAACATTTGATATTTGGCTTGTCAGTGAAATGTTGAGCACACTCGAGGGCTCCTGAAAATGTTTTGCATGCATGACG
Source organism: Ornithodoros turicata (assembly GCF_037126465.1). Taxonomy (NCBI): domain Eukaryota; kingdom Metazoa; phylum Arthropoda; class Arachnida; order Ixodida; family Argasidae; genus Ornithodoros; species Ornithodoros turicata. The sequence continues at coordinate 3,203,124 of NW_026999342.1, forward strand.
TAATGTTTGCTGGAACACACGTGTATCTAGTTGAATCAAGAAAGCTACCTGTGGCAAGCATGTGTTGGAGGGTCCAGCAGCGCCAAGTGTGGACATCTCTGTCGCTTCCGGAGGAACAAAAAAAAAATAATGGGATATTCTACACCAACATTCGGTCAACTGAACCAGTACCTCCGCAACATTGGATATTTAGCTTGCCAGTGAAAAGTTGAGCACACTCGAGAGCTCCTGAAAATGTTTTCCATGCACGACGTAATGTTTACTGGAACACACATGCGTATATACAGGTTTTTCCGGCGATTTTAATCCAAGTGCCAGCTAGATTAATCCCAGTGCCAAACTAATTAATCCAGGTGCCATTTAAATTAATCCGTGTGCCATACATAATAATCCAGGTGCCACTCAAATTAATCCTATATAAATGCTTGGGATGGTCGACACTTTGCGACATAGGTGGTGCGGTCTACTACGTGGAACCCAACTTTTTGTGAGTCACGTATGTCAGAGTTGCATGACATGACGTATACTCACTGTTGTGGGTTATGGCAACTGTTTGTGACAGTTTTCGTCATAGCGTGACCTTCTGGGGGGGTCATTCCACGCCAAACGCCCCGGAGGCGTCGCTCGACCCCCTCAAATTTTCATGAAAAAAATTGTGTGAGCTCTTTATTACGTATATAACATCGGCCAGAAATTCTAAAGTGCAATTATTAACCCTTTCGAGTTTATAGTCCTCTCAAGTTCCGCTAAATGCCGCAAACCTTATTTTACGTATGATTTTTTTTCTGAAGCTTCCACGGCACTCAGACGCATTTTGTAAACTGTGAACTCCGTGCAAAGAACATGTTCATACAACCTAGGCATACAAATTCAGATTGCTTATAATTACGACAGTTTTTCTGAGACGCGAATATGGCGAAACAATGTGATAGTACTTTGGAGTGCTGAGCGTCTGTTTGTAGCCTGATCGCCAAGAAAAAAAATTACTTGGTAGCCAATATATGTGCCAAGCTAAGTACGAAAAATTAACGTCGCAGCTATAACGGTTTCAGAGTAAAAAATAAAGAAAACGTCAATTTTGCCAGAAATGCCTGTATTCACCCCAAAAATTCGCGCTGTGCAGGCCGAGATAGAAAATTTTCGACAGTGCAGACGGTTAGTACAACACTTCTTCTCAAAGATATAGAAAAATCTCGAGGGTTATATTTTTTAGACGCAAGAAATTAATTTTTACATTGCACACAGTGCGCGTGCTCACGGCTCCCGTGCTGTGACCCATCCGTTCGCTCAAGAGAAGGAACACAGTCACACTGTGTTCTTCCATTTATATTGCACTTGAGAGCTCAAAATGTGATCAATCACAAAGTTATCAAGTTACTACGAACTTGCTAGACATGCGGCAACACAGTATATGCAAACTTGTCTTAGGAAAAGCCTGTATGTCCCAAGCGGACACTTGAGTTTGACGAAGTTGTGGAATCCCCTTGCACCGGAGATAGTTATGGCCTTTCCATGTGTGTCAGACAGCCCATCCAAAACCTTGTACCGCACACAGTATGTTGCATCCGGCTTTTCCAAAAACACGAAAAATATACATATGCTTGAGGCAACATGCCGTGCTTCCCGCGCGTTAGGCACTCGTAAAAGCTGGCACATGCTGCTGGTCGAAGACGACGGCGAAAAGGGTGAACGAAGATATTCCAAGAGGGGTATTAGTACATCGTGAACTGCACAGCGGGTTTTATGAGCCCGATGTGGTGATACCATCGTTGGCGGTTGTAAACTGGCGGAGTTTTCCTCCTTATCTCCAGCGCTGCGCGCACAGCTGTGTCTGGAGTTTCGTGCGAGAGTCTTTCACACCTTACAATGGATGACAGCTTAGTCAAAGTAGACAGATAACAACTCTTCCAAGAGAACCAAGGTACGTGCGTATTATTATGCAGTTGTGAACGATGTCTAGCTGAATCAGAAAATGCAAAATTACCGTAATCCTCCCTTGAGACCTCAGTGGCTTGCAGACACTAAAGCTTTTAGGGCATTTTCTCTTGTAGGGAAATGTGTCATGACTCATAAGCAGTGTTGTACGTAGCGCCGTTACTAGTAGCGGCGCTACCGTATCCGTTACTTTTTTCGGTAGCGCAGTAGAGATCGCGCTACTTTTTTAAGCTGGTAACGAAAGAAGTACTTCCGTTACAAATTTGCGGTAGCGCAATCTTTGAGCGCTACCGCTACCGCTACTTTCCGAGCTGGGGTTCGCGATAACTCGACTTCGACCTATCATCAATCCTCCACTGCCTGCCTTCGAACAAGCTGCCCGATATCACAACTCATTCTGCGAAGACCGGGCAAATAGCCGAAAGGAGGGCACAGAGGCAGTTATCTTACAAAGAGGCTGTGTCCTCCACGTGTTCCCTATTTGGGATTAACCTTCTTGAAGATTTGGTGTATTGTCGGAGTTGTCTGCAAACTGACGTCACTCCTACTGCATTCTGGTGCCGTGTTCGCTAGCTATGAGTCATGACATTCCACATGACATTGCACCACGTACGCTTAGGTGCTTGACCGTTGCCATTTCTTGTCCGCTGCAATGGAGGGACCATGGCCTGGTACAGCAAGCATCTTTGACTATAAGGAGGAGAAAGAAAACAGTAGCGTGGTGTTCAGATGTCTACTATGCGCCTAGGTGGGAAATCTTTATCTGTGCGTCAAGGAAGTAAACGTCCAATTTGAAAAAGCACACCATGGCATGTTTACTAATGTGATGCGGCAGACTGTGAGTCAACCTACGTGACACCTGGTCAATTCACAGTGCCTACACTGGACGTAGCCGCCAGAACCCTCAGGGTAGTTCGGATAGAAGCCAGCATGAGACAGAGTCATACAAGGTTGTAATAAGAAACTTTACTGTGAGCATGGGTAACCCTCGGGGGCGGACGTCGCAACGCCAGCAACCACGCAACCCAGAGCCAGATGCAAGAACCCGGTGGAGCACACCAGCAGCCAGAACCTGGTAGAGCAGACCCGCAGCCAGAACCAGGAACCCAGGACCAGGTGGACGTTCAAACCCAGAGCCAGGCGGTAGGACCCCCAAGACGATGCCGACCGTCAGCCAGGAATGCTTCGCTTCCAGAACCCAATCGCCCGTGCACCTCTGTCCGTGCCCGTTACGTCACGCCTTCTACGTTTTCCCCCGAGCTTCTTCCTTTTCTCAGGTGTGCCCACAACCATCACAATAACCCCCCACGTCGCAAGACATTGCACAAGCACAAACTGTTCAATGTCTCCAGAAAATCACAATTCCACGTCACAAAACATTAATCCAGACCCTTTGCACTTTGCTGCCACCAAATAGAAAACCGAAATGTCCTTCTTATCCATTCTTCTAAATCTCAATGTACTGATACGATACCAATGTCTCAATATCATGCCCGTTAAAGTAGACGTAAACATATCAATGACCGTTCCTAGCCACCTCTGACTGCAAACTGTCAACCAAATATATAGATTCAAAGAAACACAAAGCGTTATGTCACTTTAGCTATAGTGCGAAACATCAACGTCAATACACACACTCTGGTCCAGCCGCGCACAACCTGTACTTTAAATCCGACTGCCGGGGTGTAGCACACTACATGAACACGATGAAAATGGAGCGATTTGAATGAAAATGATTTGCGAAACGACATATACATTCCAGGAAAATGTCAGTTCAACAACTCTCACACTCCCTTCTGACGAACAACTTTCGAAGACTGCATGCGCCCCACTTTCAAGAGCGCGCACTACTGTCGTTTCCTCTCAAGCTGTATAGATACATATTTGAAATTCTTCAAAATACAAAGACACACCACATACTTGTAACCAAGCCTCTCCACAAGAATGCTGGTCACAACGAAACCACAGGCTTATTATACTGTCTAAACCGTTTGTACACCACTTGTGTATTGCCCTTTTCACTTCTGTACCATGCTCTCCCCGTCATAGTACCGCTAGTACAACGTTCGCTATAGCAACGTCTGACGCCGGCCTGCTGGCCAGCCCAAATACCCCGTGCTCTACTCTCATTCACTGGGGTACACTGTCGGCTGTTTGAACCAAAACCCCTGTAGTCACCTTTGTCTACACATTGTTGACGCCTCAACTGTTCTTTCGCATCGGAGTTGTGTAACCAGGGGCAAAAATGAGTTGTCTTTGACCGTTTAGCACAATCGAACTCGCTCGATCTGTGTGGAACAACACCTACGACTGCATGGGCCCCATTTCTTGAGTATTTTGCAGGCTCCGGAGACTTCCGCTCAGTTCTCCTCGTGTCCGTCACATTGCCCACCAGTAAGTCACATATCGGCGCATTCATGCAGTACGCCACCACATTCCCCGACAAATACGGCGTCGCAATACTTATGACTGCCTCTGGTAGCCAGCGCGGCGTCCCGTCCGCCAAACGTACCACCACAGAACGACCAGTCAGCTGGCTGTCTTTTAGCAGACCTCTCCTCACTATGACGATGTTTGAACCGGTATCCCGGAGTACCTCGACAGACTGTCCATTGACTCTACCTTTACCCCACCGTAGCGATGTACGCCGGTCACCATTTCTGGAATGCACAGCATTTACTACATACTCTTTGGGTACCGTGGTGCATCCTGTGTACCGACCCTCGAGCGGCTGCTCACGATAACTAACGCTACCATCGTTCACAAGACCTGAACCAACACCCATAACACAAGCGTTCTTAGCGCCGCTTTCCAGTCCTCTCTTCGGACAATTCACTGACCTATGTCCTGTCTCTCCATATGACCAACAGGCACCTTGCCTTTGCCTAGTGAAGGCTGTCCTACAATCCGAGGCTCTGTGCCCCATCTCGCCACACAACATACAACCTGTAGGCTTTCTCGCGACACTCTTAGGTGCTACCGGCTCCTCCTCAGCCTTTCCCAACGTCCTCAAGCCCTGGGCTTCCAAATATTTATCAGCCCGTTTACAAGTTTCATCAAGGGTCTCACATTCACCCTCTTTCAAAAATACGGCCAACGCCGGAGGACATTTCAAAAGAAACTGCTCCCGTAACATTAAATCACGCAGCGACGTGAACTCCTTAGGCGTTTCAGATGTCTCCACCCACTTATCGAAGTGCGTGAGGCGTGCCCCAAACTGCTTGGCTGTCTCTTTCTTATCGGGCGTCGATGACCTGAACTTTTCCCGAAACCCTTCTGCGGTATATCGAAATGTCTCTAACAGGGCATCTCGGACCTTCTCGTAATCGTTAGACTCTTGCGGCGACAGCCGTCCAAACACCGCCAGCGCTTCTCCTGCCAGAGATAAACTTAAGGCTGTTGCCCACTGCTCCTTGGGCCAACGAAGTCCTTCTGCCACTATTTCAAATCTATGTAAATAGGCGTCTAGGTCATCCCTCTTTTCGTCAAAGACAGGCATCACTTTGTGCGAACCCGGTCGAAACCTCTCACTAGCTGTGCCGCTCGAGTCAGGGCCAACGGCTGCTGTGGCCTGATTCGCGGCTTGGACACGCAACGCGAGTACACGCTCCTCAGCTAGCAGTACTCGTTCGTCCAACTGCCTCTCTGCTGCTCGCGCAGCCCGCTCCTCTGCCCTCGTCTGTCTCTCCATTGCTCTCTGCTCCTCGACCCATTCCCTCAGCTCGTCGTCGCGCACTCCTAGTGATTTCCCAAGCGCTATCCACTTCTCCAACTCTCCGCTCATGCTAGCACCGAGACCTGAGAACCCTGTCAGCGTAACGTCCTGTCGCGGACGCCAAAATTGTGATGCGGCAGACTGTGAGTCAACCTACGTGACACCTGGTCAATTCACAGTGCCTACACTGGACGTAGCCGCCAGAGCCCTCAGGGTAGTTCGGATAGAAGCCAGCATGAGACAGAGTCATACAAGGTTGTAATAAGAAACTTTACTGTGAGCATGGGTAACCCTCGGGGGCGGACATCGCAACGCCAGCAACCACGCAACCCAGAGCCAGATGCAAGGACCCGGTGGGGGGTTATTGTGATGGTTGTGGGCACACCTGAGAAAAGGAAGAAGCTCGGGGGAAAACGTAGAAGGTGTGACGTAACGGGCACGGACAGAGGTGCACGGGCGACTGGGTTCTGGAAGCGAAGCATTCCTGGCTGACGGTCGGCATCGTCTTGGGGGTCCTACCGCCTGGCTCTGGGTTTCAACGTCCACCTGGTCTTGGGTTCCTGGTTCTGGCTGCGGGTCTGCTCTACCAGGTGCTGGCTGCTGGTGTGCTCCACCGGGTTCTTGCATCTGGCTCTGGGTTGCGTGGTTGCTGGCGTTGCGATGTCCGCCCCCGAGGGTTACCCATGCTCACAGTAAAGTTTCTTATTACAACCTTGTATGACTGTCTCATGCTGGCTTCTATCCGAACTACCCTGAGGGCTCTGGCGGCTACGTCCAGTGTACGTCCACTGTGAATTGACCAGGTGTCACGTAGGTTGACTCAGTCTGCCGCATCACAACTAACTTCTCGTTCCGGGCAATCTGAGTTATTTTTGTGACAAAGCTGTTGAGCCTTTTATCGGTAGACTTGCGTTGTGCTTTATTTGCTTTAGAGGAAGAGAAAAAGATATGCAGGATATCGAGTAGGCTTTAGTAAATCTGTAAAAAACGGTTTTCCAAATTTTAGCTTTCAGGCGACCTACGTGTAACCTCCATTGGACGTCGATTTATTATTTTATTTGATTATTTATTATTTTGAGCTACTGTTTTATTTTATTATTTATTATTTTAAGACGTTTGAAGTACGTCATCAACGATACTGTTCGTTTCTTTCCTAAAAAGTAGCGCATGAAGTATCGCGTTACTTTTTACGGGTAACGGTAGCGGTATTCCGCTACTTTTAGGTACGTGTAACGATATCGGGATTCCGTTACTTTTTGCTCAGGTAGCGCGTATCGGTATCGCGCTACCTTTTTCGGGTAGCGGGTACAACACTGCTCATAAGGCATATATATTTTGTTTGGCACCGATAACATTGTAGCGCCTGGACGTCAGACAGGGTGCGTAACGGTGAATCTGTGCAATGATTAGCATTTTCATTTAGGCCTGTTAGTCGTATAGGAGAGCTCACGACGACTCTATGCTGAATGGCGCTCGAATGCATCCTCAAACTGTGCGCTTTTATGTCCACAGTACTGCTGATGAGAAAGGAGCATTGTTACCTTGCTCCTTTGGACCACTGGGCTGTCACCAGAGGACAGCAACGATGGAGGTATCACTACGGTGCTTCGGGGAGTTGACTCAGCAACAACGGAAGTTGATATGCCTCCGTACAAGGGGCACACCCGATACAATTGTGGATATATGTGCTCACCACCTCAGCATGTATTTGAGAAAATACATGCCAAGTGTCGCTCCCAAAAGCTGCATCAATCCCTTGCATCTACACACAACTACACGACGAGGTACGAAGACGGTGACCATCACATTGTGCGAGAGATTTCCACATTTGTCACTCGTGCCTGGCAATCGCACCTGCCCTTCATGTTACATACATATTCTTAAGACCAACCCTGAGACAGCAGTCGCTGAGCAAGAGCCTGCCAAGGACTCCTCGTCAGAACGTGCCCACTCGTCGTCTTCATCCTCAGCATCGCCCCTACTCGCATCGCATCCGCTGCCAGAGGAAAGTACTCTGGACTCTCTTAATGCTTCTCTCGGAGCCTCGGTGAAACCCCTGTCAGGAAGGACCGTAGTTACAAACGACGTCAGCCATACGTGGAGAAAAAGTTGAAGAAAATCCAAAACCGATTCAAACACATGATATCCAAAAATTTGAATGTGAAGCCACGACAAGAACTCGATGTTCTTCCACGGGAATACCGCGTTCTGTTATCTGAAATTAAAACAGCTATCCAAAAAGCAACGTCCCGAGGGAAGAAAGTTTCGCTTCTGACCCCGGCACCAAAATCCTGGACGAAAAGAAGGATAATGAGGGTCTTTGGTGTAACCGAAAGAATGGTCCGTCGTGCAAAGAAGCTCAGGGAAGAAGGAGGAACTCTACCAGACCTAATAGGAAAGCCCCTGTCCGACGAAATCAAAACGACAATAATAGACTTCTACAATTCTGATGACGTCTCTTATTCGCTTCCAGGCAAAAAGTACGTACTGCAGGGTCATCAGAAGAGGATCCTTCTTATGAACTTGCGCGAAGCATATCGGGTATGGAAGAACCGATATCATGAATGTGGATTTTCCACCTTCGCAGCACTACGCCCCAAGTGGTGTGTAATAGCAGGAGCACTTGGCACACACAGCGTTTGCGTGTGTGTTTATGACCAAAATATCAAGTTGCTGATTCGGGCCTGTGGTCTCAATGGGGATTACAGGGAACTCCTGCGGCTAGTGGTGTGCAACACTAACAAGCATGATTGCATGATGGGGAAGTGCTCGTCATGCCCAGGCTCACTTAAACTGAAGGAGTATCTGGTGCAGCGCGAGCTCTTCTCTCTTGAACTCGACAGTGATCTCACAGTGCAGCAGTGGGTTCACAGCACACACTTCACGCTGGACAGTATTACTATACCAAAGGGAGAAATACTGGACCGTTTACCTAACCAGCTAAATAATCTGAAATCCCATCACTATATAGCCCAGGAGCAATCACGGTACCAACGCACTCTGAAAGCGAATCTGAAAGTAGAAGAATGTATCCTGGTAATGAACTTCTCCGAAAACTACAGTTTTGTCGTACAAGACGCGCCACAATCATTTTATTGGGAAGACAGCCAAGCAACAATACACCCAATTGTAGTCTACTACAAAGCGAGAAACCATCAAGAACAAGGCCTTTGTCATAAATCGTTCGTTGTAATATCTGACACATCAGATCACGATAATGCGACAGTGCACCTTTTTGAAAGGCGTTTTCTGGAATCTTTCCTCACACAGGACACCTCACACATAGAGCATTTTCACTATTTCTCTGACGGTGCTGCCTCACAGTACAAAAATAGAAAAAACTTCGCAAACTTGTGTGCGCATATCGATGACTTTGGAAAATATGCTACATGAAACTTTTTCGCAACCTCCCATGGTAAGGGACCCTGCGATGGCGTCGGCGGTACTGTGAAAAGGCTTGCCACGAAGGCCAGTCTTCAGCGGCCCCTGCAAAGCAGATCCTGACGCCTTTCGATCTCTGCACGTGGGCTTGCGAACACATGAAGAACATTCACCCAATATGGGTAGCAAAAACAGATGTTGCCGTCGAAAGAGAAATGCTGTCCGATAAATATGAAAAGGCCTTTACCATCCCCGACACGAGGGGATTCCACAACTTTGAACCAATATCAAGTTCAAGCGTCCGTGTCGGATATATGGGCTTTTCTGAAGAAAAATTTGTATATACTGTGTTGCGGCATGTTTAGCAAGTTCGTAGTTTTGTTGTAAAGTCGTAATTGGTCACGTTTTGAGTTCTCAAGTGCAATATAAATGGAAGAAAACGCAGCGTTAATGTGTTCCTTCTCTTCAGCGAACGCAGGGGTCACAGCGCGCGCGCCGCGAGCACGCGCACCGTGTGCAATGTAAACATTAATTTACCGCGTTTAAAAAAATATAACCCTTGAGATGTTTCTATATGTTTGAGAAGAAGTGTTGTACTAACCGTGTGCACTGTCGGAAATTTTCTATCTCGGCCTCCACAACGCGAATTTTTGGGGTTAATATAGGCATTTTTGGGAAAATTGACGTTTTCTTTATTTGTTTACTCTGAAACCGTTATAGCCGCGACGTTAATTTTTCGTACTTAGCTTGGCACATGTATTGGCTACCAAGTAATTTTTTTTTCTTGGCGATCAGGCTACAAACAGACGCTCAGCACTCCAAAGTACTATTACATTTTTTGCCACATTCGCGTCTCAGAAAAACTGTCGTATAATTATAAGCAATCTGAATTTGTATGCCTAGGTTGTATAAACACGTTCTTTGCACGGAGTTCACAGTTTACAGAACGCGTCTGAGTGTCATAGAAGCTTCAGAAAAAAATTATACGTAAAATAAGGTTTGCGGCATTTAGCGGAACTTGAGAGGGCTGTAAAACCCGAGAGGTTTAATAATTGCACTTTAGAATTTCTGGCCGATGCTATATACATAATAAAGAGCCACACAATTTTTTCATCAAAATTTGAGGGGGTCGAGCGACGACTCCGGGACGTTTGGCGTGGAATGACCGAGGGCCTCACCGTGTCGCAGCTGTATGGAACGGTGATTTACGACCATTATTGACTACAAAACCTTTTTGCCACAATTTTGACGAAACCGCTTATGGCGTGACTTTTTGGCAGTTTTTCATGTCAGAGCTGTATGATATGGTTGTTTAGGACCATTATTGACTACTACTACACTGTTTTGGGAGGACTTTGATGATGCCGAGTGCGACTGCGGCGTGCCCTTTTGCCACTTCCTCGTGTCGGAGCCATATGGTGTGGTGCCATACAATCATTATTCACAACTGCACCTTTTTGGGACAATCTTCTGGAGCAGGCTATGGCGTGACTTTTTGGGACTTCCTCAAAAAGAGTTACGAAATGTTAGTCAAAAATGGTTGTAAATAACCGCGCCACACAAGTGTGACATGACGAAATCACAAACAGTCACGCCACACCCCGTATCACAAAAGTCGTTCGAAATGGCGCAATTATCAGCTATGCTCGTAAACCACCGTACCATCACGCTGGAAATGGGATCACGAAAACTATCCCAAAAAGGTAGAGTAATCAATAATAGTCGTAGACCAGCATACCATACAGCTCTAACATGAGGAAGTCCCAAAAAGTCACGCCATAGCCTGCTCCAGAACATTGTCCCAAAAAGGTGTAGTTGTGAATAATGATTGTATGGCACCACATCATATGGCTCCGACACGAGGAAGTGGCAAAAGGACAAGCCGCAGTCGCACTCGGCATCACCAAAGTCCTCCCAAAACGGTGTAGTAGTAGTCAATGGTCCTAAACAACCATATCATACAGCTCTGACATGAAGAAGTCCCAAAAAGTCACGTCATAAGCGGTTTCGCCAAAATTGTGGCAAAAAGGTTTTGAAGTCAATAATGGTCGTAAATCACCGTTCCATACAGCTGCGACACGGTGAGGCCCTAGAAGGTCACGCTATGACGAAAACTGTCACAGACAGTTGCCATAACCCCATGCCCAGCAATTCGCGACAAAACTTAAAGCAGGCTTCACCTGATACTCCTCCCATAGAAGCCATGCATTAGGAATAGACAAGCGCGTGCAGCACGTTCCATTGTTACCGCTTTGCATTCGTTCTCTAGTGGGACGTTGTCTGTGTCATAGTGAAACATTTAGGGCAAGTTTCATTGACGAATATAGGGGTCTTCGAGGTTCCATTTTGGTTCCAAATTTCCGACCTGTAAAGGAGGCTTCACGAAGTCCTCAACCTGGTGAGTTAACCCAAATACACAATGTATTTTGTAAGAAACGCGTGCGTTGAATGCTCTGTACGGCATTTCAAACACCCTACAAGACAGATAAGCTCGCAGAATTTGTTGCCCATGCAAAAATAAAACAAATCTCTTGCTGTCAAGAGACTCCTGCTTCGATGCACGCAACTTGTGAGGAGGTCTGAGGCCAGAGGCGTGCCGGCAAGGAATATCGTGATATGAGGGATGGCGAACCACTGTTAGAAGAAAAGGTATAGAAGAGGTATAACGAAGGTATAAAGCAGGGCTAAATTACCATATTTATACCTCACCACCAACGTCTATACCCCGTTTAAACCATGTGGGAGGTATAAATCGCCGTGGCTATACCTTCCACGCCAGTTGAAGGTATAATAAGGTACTTCTCTCTTGAGTTTATACCTCCGGTATTTTGTATACCTTATATGAACCTGTGGTGCCACATTAATTTGTGGTGGAGACAGTACCATCTCAGCTAAGCAGTAATTTAATTAAGAAACACAGTCAGTAATACAGCTGCATCATAATTAATAGGCGGAGTAGTTTATAGCAGCATCCTATATGTTCCTGAAATGACCAAATCTACGCGTCCTCACTCATATAGTTGCTCGCCGGGCGAAGGCGGCCCCGCATTTTGCGAAGCCACGATGTATTATACCAGCATCTGTACTCCACTAAATCCTCCCACGTTGCTTCTTGCGTGGCGAGTAATATGCACGGGCTCTCCTCTACGTTTTACACCTGCACTTTGTGAATATGAGTCTGTGGGTATGTTTGTGTGCGTGCGTGTCCAAGTATTTTCTTTCTCTCTTTGCATCTCGCGGTATTTGTTGTTATTAAATCACTTGTCGCTCAATGTTATTTTGTTCTAATTTTGTTACTGGCTGGATCAGGAAAGTGCCACTCCTATATAGCGCCGCAATAAATCGAATATTCCAGTTTTCCAAGGTTACACCCCGGGTTTGAAAATATACCTTCAGGGAGATATGTGCTTATACCATGTGATGCAAACGATATACGTTCAGGGAGGTATAATGTTACTATACCTCGAAGGAGATATTGCGTTTATACCTCAAAATGTATGCGCTCTGGGACAAGCTGCTTATACCCTAAAAGGTATACATTTTTCTAACAGTGAGCACATATATTAGAGCACTAAGTTGACTCCTTCGCCTAATTTCTAATGCGATTAGTGCTGTTAAATGTAGATTTATGTGTTAATATTGTCAGGTTCGTTTGAGGTTCTAGACTTTTCCACTCGGTTGGTTTGGGAGCCCCACACTCCGCACACATCCGCATATACTTCGCGTGCTGCAAATGCCGCTTGCTTGAATTCGAAATATGAAACAGGTCCAGCTCCTTGTACAGCCCGAAGTCCTGAATAGGCTGTGAAAAGGACAACGAAAATCAGGTGAGATGATGTTGATATTCAAAGGGTAATGGTAATATCCCAGCAACGAACATCTGTTTCCAAAGTCCCCCAAACGTATAGAATCGTCCTCGCCTCCGTTAATCTTCTCTATGAGTAGTCCTAGAAACAGCCATATTTGCATATGGATGACTTTATCTGCGCAACTTTGATACGCGCTTTTCGGATCGTTTTTCCTCTGTTAGGTTGGTAACAGGTATTACCCAATATTTATTTAAGTGTAATTTGTCATCCAGTGTCCATTCTCCCGTCTCATTTCTACAAGCCTGACATTATGCTGCAGCACGAAAAAAAAAAAAAGAAAAGAAAGAAAGAAAGCTTTGCAGACATAGTATGTGCGCAATTGGTACAAGCGGAAGACCAGCTGTCCAGCACCGGACCAGAATCTGTAAAAGTCAAGCACAACCCCGAGTTGTGCTTTACTTTGACTCAACAACTGTTGAGTATACGGTCAGCGTAGTGCAGCGCGCACTTCTAGCAATTTTCGTTGAAACATTTATGTACATGAAGCTGACATCAGACGCTTTTACAGCACCCTGCTGTGTGTGATGAAGAGGTTCCAAGAGAATATACAATGTTTTGTGATAGGTGTGAAAGATGTCATCTTTAGTTCACCAGTAAAGTATCAATGAGAAAACATACAACGCCCTTGTACAGTTATCGCTTGTCGCTACTTCAGAGACACATAAGAGAGAAGCAACGCTTCCTCTGACACCCCCAAATCGCACAATATCTTCTGTTTTATCTTCAGATTGATGGAACTACAGTTGAAGCACACTGGTCTCAAGCAATGCAAGCTTTGTGAGCAGCGGCTGTACAACACCTGCGGTCTGTGCATCAGCATCGTGATAATATCATGTAAAGGTTTATTTTAAGCTCTGTACGAAGAGCGGCCGGAATTTCCGATATACATATTACATGATAACTTGATAAGCCAATCGCCGTGCTTCTTTGAAACGGGTGACATGACATTGCTAAACTTGGATTTGATAACTTCCTTTATCGTATCGTTTTCGTACAATTCTTCCGACGTACTAAAACACGCGATAATAGAGCAATTTATTCGTGTAGATAATACAGAGCTTTAGTGAATCGTATCCCTACGTAAGGGATAGCGTGGTGGTCCTGCGCAGTGCGCGAAGCGCTCTTTATGTTTTGCGCGTGCGCAGAACCAACAACGCTACCTTTTACGTGCGCAAAGGAGATAGCGTACGTAAGGAATAGCGTTGGTGGTTCTGGGCACGCGCAAAACATAAAGAGAGCTACAGAAGATACGCAGCCAGAGACAAGGGACGACAGACGAGCAACAACTTCTTGCTAATAACTGACATAATTGAATACAACAAAAAATAAGGAAAACACAAGGGGAAGTGACAGGAAAAAACTGGCTTTGTTAGTCAATATCTTCCTGTTCGGTTGTCTAACAGCGCGTGTCGCACAGGTAACTAATCTCTTGGCGATGAGTCAACCGAACAGGAAGATAATGGCTAACAAGCCAGTTTTCCCTGTCACGTCCCCTTGTGTTTTCCTTAGTTTCGGTTGCATTAAATTCTATCAGTTATTAGCTAGCAATTGTTGGTGAAGTCTGCCATCCCTTGTCTCTCGCTGCGTATCTTCTGCAGCGAATATGTACAAACTACCCCACATGAACTCGTTAATAAAGAGAGCTTCGCGCGGGGCGCAGAACCATCACGCTATCACTTACGTACGCAAAGGCGATAGCTTACTTTGCACTAAAATTCGCTGTTGGAAACTCCGGTAAATAAGTTACTCCTAACATTGGCGATTGAGTGAACGATAGCGAAAAGGTAAAGCAGCAAAAAGGAGAAAAGAGGATATAGTGATGTTTTTTGACACCCGGAGTGTTGGCTGATTGGATTACAAACAGCTCAAGAAGTACGTTCTCGTATATGTCTTCCGCATAACACCAACAGCAATTTACCTGCCGAAGCGTGATGTAGAGTACAATTATGGTTTTTCGTTTTTATTTCTTTTTTTACGTCTGAGTGATCTGGAGCACCACACTATTGAGGCGCCTCAGTCCACATTTTGGGTTGGTATGGTAGAAAAAAAAAAAAAAGAAATTTCAGTATGCAGAAGGTCACTAAGACAGAAAAGCACAAGACGTTTAAACCATAGGCGCCGACTGCGGGGGGGCGCGGGGGCCCTTGCCCCCCCGGAACATGAACTAGGGGGGGCGCCGCCTCCCCCGGGAAGTCCCGCTAAGAGACTGACACCAACCTTTGGGGCTGGGAGCGCCCGGGTCAAAAGAGCGAAGAGGCACCAACCCCAAAAATGCATCTTGCAATTTGTAAAATACGTATCCGCCCACCATACTCATTATCACAGTAGAAGGTGAGGCGAAGAAACACAGAGGATGACATAACACATTGACTGAATTTCGCCCAAAGCAGTCAGATAAATGAAACGAAAGCAGTCGAAAAGGTACCTGCAGCTGCCAGTGAGGTGCAACGGTAGAATCTTCGGAACGCATATCCGTTGGGAGCTGGTTCAACTCCTGCTGGTCCATTTCATTGACCATATTCATTATATTGCGCGCATTTCGGGTCAAACACCGAGGATTCAATGCATTTTGTTCCTTTCACTCAGTTTTCAAAGGCGTAATGCCTTCAGTTGTGCACATGTTCACTGTTTACGTTCTCTCTGTTTTTCTTTTTTTCTGTTCTTCCTTCCCCTTATTTCTATACCAGTTCTGCATACATCATAAGATCCCGCCAGAGTGTGTGATTAGTTTTGTGTTCTTCATTTCTCTTTCCTTTCCTTCTTTTTGTTTTCTTTTGCTTTTTTTCTTTTCCTTTTTTGTCTTCCCCTTTCACATTTTTTGGAATAACACGCCGACATCCATCTGGCTTACCTTTCTTCTTTTTTGTTAATAAACATATCCCCCCCTCCCCGCCAGGGTACTTGTTTCGCGGTGCGCCCTTGCCCCCCCTGGGAAAATGAAAACTCTCCGCCTCTGGTTTTGTGTTCTTCATTTCTCTTTCCTTTCCTTCTTTTTGTTTTCTTTTGCTTTTTTCTTTTCCTTTTTTGTCTTCCCCTTTCACATTTTTTGGAATAACACGCCGACATCCATCTGGCTTACCTTTCTTCTTTTTTGTTAATAAACATATCCCCCCCTCCCCGCCAGGGTACTTGTTTCGCGGTGCGCCCTTGCCCCCCCTGGGAAAATGAAAACTCTCCGCCTCTGGTTTAAACAACAAATCAGCGTGATGGGCTGCGTTGTTGTGAATGTACGATGTAATGTTGCGCTGTACGTTGAGGAAAAGCCCTTGGGCTGTTGCTCAACGTACATCGCCACATCTGCCTGAACTTCCTTATGTCCTTCGAGGTGTCACCATGACATTTGCCTCGAGCTCCGTGTGCAGTTCAGCGTGCGTCATGGAGTCCACGGAAATGTGGTTCGATCAACCTGAAAAAAAAAAAAAAAAAAACAAGAAGATATTGTGCGATTTGGGGGCGTCGAAGGCAGCGTCGCTTCCCTCTTACGTGTCTCGGCAGTACCGATAAGCGATAACTGTACGAGGGCGTTGTATGATATTGCTTTTTTATTTTTACTGGTCAAGTAAAGATGACGCGGTCCTATCACAGCAAGCTGTATACACTCGTGGGGTTCTTCATCGCATACAGCAGGGTGCTGTAAGAGCGTCTTGATGTCTTTTTTTTTTTTTGATTGGGTGTTAGCGCCGCGAAGCAACTATGGCTATGAGCGACGTACAGATGTGAACAGACGGAGAGAGGATAGCAGGAAGGAGTGGGGGACAGGGGGGGCTAGTATGCGTCCTGGGCCGACTTCAGGGGGAACTGTAACGACATTCGTCTGGAAAGTCTTCGGAAAACCCAGGGAAAACCTCAGACAGCACAGCCGGCGGTAGGATTCGAACCCACCACCTCCCAGTCTTCAGCACGATCTTGGTTACCACCAACGAGCGGACGCCTTAGCCCACTCGGCGATGCCGCTGGTCGTCTTGATGTCACCTTTATGTATGCAGATGTTTAAACAAAATTGTTTGAACAGTGCGCTGCACTACGATGACCTTATACCCAACAAAGGGAGTTGTACTTTACTTTTATGAATTCTACTCCACTGCTGGACAGTTGGTCTTCCGCTTGATGTACAGCTTGGGACAAAAGTTTACGGAACACCGTGGTGTCGTATTTCTAAATTCGAGCGATAGCTCTGCAACAAAGAGGAGCGGACACACACCCTGACATGGATAGAATAGCCGGTCACTTGTTTCTTATTCGATCTCTTCCTCATAGAGGGCCGCTTCGATGAATGACGTCCGGCTTGACAAAGCGAGACGCGATGATGAACATTGGATGACGAAGGATACATAAACAATTGTTTCTTTTTTTGAATTCCGTGTTAGCGCCGCGAAGCAACTGTGGCGATGAGCGGTGTACAGACATGGGCGGATGGAGAGAGGACAGCAGGAGGTAACCGGGGACAAGGAGTCAGTACGCGTCCTCGGCCGACTTCAGCGAGAACTGTGCCGACATTCGTCCGGAAAGTCTGCCGTAAAAGCCAGGGAGAACCTCAGACAGCACAGCCGGTAATGGGATTCGAACCGGCGGAAATCAATAATTAGCTAATTAATAGCTATACCACGGTAGTTGGCATAATAAATATTGGGTAATACATGTTACCAACCAAAGACAGGGAAAACGATCCGAAACGCGCGTATAGCCAAGTAGCGCAAACAAAAAGTCATCCATACGCAAATATGGCTGCATAAATCAGCTGTTTCATGGACGAATCATAAAGAACAAAGGTGGCGAGGCCGGTTCTGTACTTTCGGGACTTTGGAAACAAATGTTCGTAACTGGGATGTTACCATTACCGTTTGAATATCTAGCATTATTTTATTTGTGCATTAGCATTATTAGCGGTATTTGGAGCATGCGAAGTTCATGCGGAAGTGTGCAGAGGAACCACCCACATTGGGGCTCCCAAGTGAAGCTCCCTCAACAAGCCGAGCTCAAAAGTTTGGAACCTCAAAGCAACCTGACAATATTCACCCATAAATCTACATTTAAAAGCATCGCCATACGCCATCGCCATCGCCAAGAAAAACAACGCACTACACGCGCTCTTTGATTTTCAATACGCGCATCCGGCGGTAAGTAGATAATGCCTGCTTCACGAGGCGAAAGGGATAGTGCTCTAATATCGGCCTCTGTGCTTGTGTACCACCGCTCATGTCACGATATTCCTTGCCTGCGCGCCACTGGCCTCAGACCTCCTCACAAGCTGCGTGCATCGAAGCAAGTGTCTCGTGGCAGGAAGAAATTTGTTTTGTTTTCTTTTTGCGTGCGCAACAAATTCTACGAGCTCTATGTCTTGTAGGGTGTGTGAAATGCCGTACAGAGCATTCAACTCACGCGTTTCTTGCAAAGTACATGGTGTATTTGCGTTAACCCATCAGGTAGAGGGCCTCAACCAACGCTTCAGTGCACTTCGTGAAGCCTGCTTTACAGGTCGGAAATTTGGAACCAAAATGGAACCTCGAAGACCCCAACATTCGTCAATGAAACTTGCACTAAATGTTTCGTTATGACACAGGCAACGTTTCACTAGAGAACGAATGCAAAGCGGTAACAACCAAACGTGCTGCACGCGCTTTTCTATTCCTAATACATGGCTTCTATGGGAGCAGTATCAGGTGAAGCCTGCTTTACGTTTTGTCCCGAATTGCTGGGCATGCACAACAGTGAGTATATGTCATGTCATGCAACTCTGACACACGTGACTCACAAAAAATTGGGTTCCACTTAGTAGACCACACCACCTATGTCGCAAAGTGTCAACCATCCCAAGCATTTATATAGGATTATTTTGTATGGCACTCGGATTAATTTAAATGGCACCTGGATTAATTAGTTTCGCACTGGGATTAATATAGCTGGCACTTGGATTAAAATCGCCAGGAAAACCTGTAGTTGAATCAAGAAAGCTACCTGTGGCACGCATGTGTTGGAGGGTCCAGCAGCGTCAATACTAGGGTGCAGAACCAAGGGAGGTGTACAAGCCGGCAGCAAGTTCTGAGGTGGATCCTCTTCACTCTGCGGAAAACACATACTGAGAAATATTTGCTCTAAGTAATTTTTACCACTGCTTGGCACGAAGCCTTCCTGGGTGCCGTCTATTGCAAGTAAGCCAGGGAAACTCTCTTGAGCTGTTGGTACAACTGGAGCAGCATCAAAAGGCTACAGAAAGGGCACACATTTAGCAAAACAAGCAGAATCTTCTGAACAACTTTTGAGCAAATATCACAGGGCTTTGTATGCATGCACACATACACAAGGGTTTTACATAATGTTTACAACAGAA
Organism: Ornithodoros turicata; assembly: GCF_037126465.1. Classification (NCBI taxonomy): domain Eukaryota; kingdom Metazoa; phylum Arthropoda; class Arachnida; order Ixodida; family Argasidae; genus Ornithodoros; species Ornithodoros turicata. The sequence goes on from NW_026999342.1 coordinate 3,222,352, forward strand.
TGTTAATGTTACAGTAAATGGAACATGCATGGTATTCTGACCCCAGCACATTCCGACATGGAAACTCTTTTCTCAGTGGCATGGTGCCCTGCATAAGAAATGATCACATATGTCAAATTTCAGCAATGTTGTTGAGTAAGGGTGGTATGAAATAAAAGCTGTTAATGTGCAGATTTTATTATATTATGTACTAATAATATTTCACTATAGTGTTGTCATATATATATATATATATTACTTATACCATAGATACGTCGGATATGTACACAGTTCAAGAAAAAGAAAAAAAAAACACTGCAAAATGTACGGTAGCCACGCTCACAGGGCCGCTCGCAGTGGCTGGCGAGCTTCTTTCTCTTGTGGGCTTCCTCCGGGCTTCAGTTTTTGTATGGAGTACACTGTGGGGACAGCATTTGGTTTGAGTTTTTTCCAGCCATCCACACAATGCTGTTCGAATTGGCTTTAATCAAAGTGCACCTGGAATGATATACTTATTTACTTATGTGCATGCGCAAAACAGTTGTTACAACGTACGCATCGCAAATACGCGTATCCCGGGCAACCAGGTCTAAGCTGCTTATTGCCGATAAGTAATTATTCCGCACCACGGCAGACACAACTTACCTCACAAAGTTGGCTTTTGGGTGTTGGTTTCTAACTGCCGCCACGCTTAGTCTTCAGTTGCCACAGACGTCGCCTTTTCGAGTCGGAGGGGAAAAGAAACACGCGGAAACCTTTTCGGTCAGAATTACTGCACCCAACGGCGCTGCAGCACCCCATTTTTTTGTTGAATTCCACGTCAACGTGCGCCGTTTAAAGTGTACGCCGGTCTGGTCTACGGCATTCTAGCGTAGCCAGCATAGACGGCGAGGATCAACATGGCGGGAACCGACGAGGGCTTCGTCGGACTCCGCTTGCATGCTGGGAAATTGGGCGGAATCAGCAGAGCTATGACGCGTATTATGTCACGGCGCGCTGGCGGCAAAAGATCACAGAATGGCCAAACTATCCCTATATACTGCTCTGCTCCCTAGTGGAGAGCGACGCCTTGCGCCCTCTCACGGCCATTGAGTGAAACTCCGCCTAGACATAGAAAAGTGCTGTAGCAGCTGTTCTATCCAAGGTATCGTAATATTCCCGAGGATACACGTTCTGACATCTATTCTAAACTCATACAACGGAAAATTATCGTTATACATTAAATACCTTTGGTTCCCCAGACATCCCGCTTTTCGGACCGTGAATACATGGGAGGTATGGGGATTTTCACGCAGGAGACGATTTAATCGCTTAATATGTCTGGTAATGTATGATGCAGTGTAATATTCCCGTGGATATGCGTTGTAGGGTACCTCTAGATTCAACATTCAGAAGAAGTGTCAGAGTCACTCAATCGTCCGCGGTTCCCTTGTGTGGAAAACTTGGTCCAGATACCAAATTTCGGAAACAGTCAAAGTGGCTTCTCCGCGTTGCAAAGGTGTGTACCAGGGAAGTTACCTCTACGTCAGTTGAACTTTCCTCTGCTTATTTAGATTTAGTAACTGCTTTTGACCTAATTTCTTGAGTTAGATATAATTTTGAGGGCACGGTTGGTACATTATGCGCCCGCGGGTGGAACACGAATTTTGAAGCGTTATCTCTTGTCAGATTAATTATTAAGATATCGCTGTTCGATGAATTCGTTTGTGTTAACGTATTTGAGAAAAGTTAAGTAGTAGACTTTTTGTTTATTGCCAATTGCCGTTCGGTTTTAAAAACATCTGACAGCACGACAGTGCGTGTTCACGTAACTATATTGCGCACACTGATAATAACTTCCCAAAGCATTCTTAAGCATGAGGGGACACACCTTCTTAAAGTTGGCTTGACCGGCGTACACGCTGCCCTCCATTGAAGCAATGCATCCCATCTGGTTTTATTAGAATATCTGTCGACCCTGAGCTTTAGAAAGAAATGCCCACACATGGATGTTGTTGTGAGAGGCCCTTCGATGGCGTACAAGTGGAATAGAAGCGCAAGAACGTCACAGTTTTGTTCCTGGAGGACTTATTTCCGCCGTGTTGGCTTCGTGGCAGAATGCATTGCTGTGCTATTTTTCTCGTACTTGGCCAAACCAATGGGTTCTGCAGAAAATGCCCATGTCAAACATGAAAGGTGGAGTTGTCTCTTACGCTTTGCAACTTTGTGCGCAACTGTGGGTCTCTCCAATGTTGTTACCACGGCAGAAGAAGTGTTGACAAGCTCAGTGTGGCCTGAGAAGCGTCTGTAGCTTCATTCCCGAAGGTGACAGCAACGGGCGGTGTTGACCCACTGGTGACAATTTTGCTTATAGCTTTCAATGGCCGTGGTTCGATCCGCACCCTGCTTAATGTTTTTTTATTATTATTACAGTCATGTATTTTTTTAGAGGGAGTTATGAGAGTAACGGTAGGGCGAGAGCGTCAGAGTTTTGGCTTAATAATGCCGTACTGGCTCTATGTCATACTGCATGCTGTTCGGTTTGATTTAGTTGCGGTAATGCTCTGCGATCGCCTGGGCACTTAATATGTGAATAGCAGATGACTTTCCATTGCACTCCGACTTACATCACCGTTACAGGAATCTCCGCTTTGCAGAGTGCCGCGCGTGTTTGTTATGATGTAGATGATTGGCAATCCTCTAACATCAATTTCGAACTTGTGGCTTAAACGTCCTTTGTTCTCTGTGAAGGGCAACTCATCAAAGTTTCATTCGAGATCGATGTGACGACGGAACCAATTATGCTGGTCAACTTTGACGCGCTCTAGTGGTAAAGGGAATTAAGATGAACAAATTACCACGAGTGTTTCTTGCAGTGTAAATACATGTCAATCATTTACCATAAATTTCGGACATGTGGCGTAAACTTGCTTTATTCTCCAACTCACCAAACTTTCGTTCTCAGCATTGTGCAAGGCCGTAATCTCTTTACGGGTTAACTAGTTCTAGGTACCAAAATAATGAATATGTTAAAAATACATGCGTGCTTGTTGTCATATATACAGGGTACGTGACGTAAGACCGACTAAATTTTATTAAATCCGCGATTGACTTTTTTTTTCGCCAAAGTCATTGAATATATTCCTGACGGGATCTACTCAATGGTGGTGGTATATAAGTAAATAACACAGCCGTTAATTAACTTTCGTAATTAATCTTTGTAATTAGTAAAAATACGTTTACTGCGTAATTGCAAAGACGTAGAGTACAACCCTGGAGGGTCTACCCCACAGGAACCGACGCCACAGCGCCTTTTTGCGCTCTATTAAAAAATGTGCGAAAATACAAAATAATTGAGCACTGTGCGGGTTTTGCGGCCAATTTCTCCTCTCCCCATCTCGGTGTCACCCCTTTTCAACTGACATGAGGTTGTTCCTGAAATCATGGAACAGCCCGCTTTGTCCCCAGAAGTAAGCGTGAGGGGAATTAGTGACGCCGTTTCTCAGTCTACGTTATCATAAAACATGCCGTCTTTGATCTTCTTTCCGTCATTACCTCCAACGCAGTTCGCGATTTGATGTGACAAATGCACGCAATAAAACTACCAATGTATCACCTCGGAGATAACAAAAATAAAATCACCGATTCTGCTGCTCGATAAGTGTGTACGTTCTATCAGAAAAGAAAAAACGACGATATCGACCAGGACGCTAGGAACCGGGGGTGCCCCATGTTTTGAGGAACAGCGTGATGTCAGTGTTGTCAAAATTTTGAGAGTGAGAGAACGACAGGAAAAAACGGCCGCCGAACTCGCCCCACGCTCGACGATAGTGCATTTTCGCATATTCTTTCAAGGCACAGAAAGCTGCCACTCTTTCGATTCTTGCTGACTACACTTATCAGGGTTGTGCTCTACAAATCTGGAATTGTGAAGATCCATTATAAAAGTAGTTTTTTTTTTTTTTACACCACGAAAGAACTAACGGCTGCTGAGTGTGCGTTCCAAAGCGGTTGCGTCTCGGTCCCTCACGATGACAACATTCTGGGCTGGTTGTTGAGTGATGCAGATGTCGATTCTAGCTATCATGTTCCCTGGTTCGATCTGAGGGTCATGCATTTCTTCTTTTTTATGAAGAGAGCTTTAAGATTACGGCAAGGCAATAGCATCGAAATTTTCATCCTGGATGGCCTATTGTTAGACACTATGACATAACATGACTAGTATGTGAAAGGTAGACCACTTTTCATTGCATCCGAACCTATTACATCGTTATAGGAAGTCCCCTTATGAACAAATTATGAGTTGACCTTTCATGTCAACTACACTTCACCCCATCCTCGTTATCTTATATTTGGTTTCGCTTCACCTTTGTGCTGTATTTTTGTTTCAGGAATAACAAGCCGACCTTCGGTCAGGCTGAACTTTTCGAAATAAAAGTATATCCCCCCCCCCCACACACACACACACCGCTTTGCAGAATGCCAAGGTGTTAACATTGCAGAACAACAGCAGACAGAGCATCTTTAACCGCCATCGTTACAACAGCAAGGCGCGTGGGGTCGAAATTCTTGTTTCTCTTTTTCAATTTTATTTGTTAATCCTTAACAATCTACTCTCGTTCGCACTCACAAGGCTTCTCATATACTTTAATCAAACTGTCATATCAAGTAATGCACGTCCCACGGAGACGGAGACGGTGCTTCCGAGGGGTGAGAAAACTTGTACTTGCATCCGGTGTTTTTTTTACCGCTTCTAGCATATCACAAAGTGTCTTCATATGGGACTGCGATGACTGTCGTTGCTTGGTAGTTGAAGTCTCTTATTTCACGTTATCAATAGCAAACGCATAAAAGCAGATGAAAGATGAAAGTCACTGAAAAGGTTAGCCAGCTGTAGGAGTCGAACCCACATCTTCTGGATTGCCGGTCCAGGGCTCTACCAATTGAGCTAATTGAGGCTTTGTATGTATTTGTCCCTTCTATGTTGTTCCAGCCTCAGAACATCAGTTCTCTCATGCATAAAAGCAGGTTTAGCAGACCGTTTGTAAGGTCATCATGCTTGTCGGTGCCAATTTGCAGTTATGTATGACTCAGAATCTTATCCACTGTAAAGCCACGTTCAGGCAAGCCACGTTATGAACGGTTTCAGCCTTTCCATCATCATCACTTTCTCATCCCTTCCAAACGCGCTATGGGGCAGTGTACCGGCATAACGGCGGAGAATGACCCACCACCACATCATCCCATTTATGTGTGTGGTTTGCTAAAATTTTCTGTCATGTTCACCCCATTTCGCAATAAAGCGAATTAGAGGCCCGCAAAAATTCCAGAAGAATGGCGATTATCTGCGGGAAACGTCACGGACGTTTGCGCGACTCTACTCTTGGTGCGATGAAAGGAAACTTTGATATGACGTCCGTTGCTCCATACCATCTTATCACCGCAGCTTGTGATTGCGCCTTTCTTCCTTTTTCTCGGTTTCTCTGACTCGCTTTCTCGGTTGAGCAGAGTTTACCCAACACATCCAAGATAAGGAGAAGGCCCGCGCCCTACGTCACACAGGAAGGCCCGCTGTTACTATTGTGGATGCTGCTATGAAGTAAATGAAAGAGCGAACCAGAGGAAAGCTCGAAGCAGATCGCAAAGCAGGAAAAGCCCCCATAGGTGACGTAAGCGCGCAGGCCCGAGGCTATCTAGGAGGTGTTGGTTTACCAATCACTTTTTGTGTCGAACTTGACTCTGCTGCCACCTATAGATATTCTGAAAATAAGCACTCTTCCGCTTGTTTGTTTGTTTGTTCATTTTTTTAGGGGAGGGTGCTGGTAACCTACAAACCTTCTTGATGGTGGCGGGAAGAGACTGTGACACGCAAAATTTGGAATTCTGCGTTTAAATATCCCCATAATAAGGCCAAGTAACAAAGCGAAGTGCAGGTACTGAATTCATCTTCGTAGCCTATACAGTATATTTTTTTTTTCATCATCATGTCGGGTAATTTCTGAGGTAAGGTCTGAGGTTTTCCTCCGACGCTGTCACGCATGCACTGGCACAGTCCCCTCAGAAGTCGTCCCTGGACGCACATTTCTCATCGTCGACGGCATCCCCATTTCCCAAAGAGAGAACAAAAATTGTTATTGACCAGAGTAGCTTGATGGGCTTGTTGGTACATGACTCAGAGAACAAGGAGCAGTCAAAAACAGGGACAACGACACAAGAAGACACACAAACAGAGGCTCCACTATCAACAAGTTTTTACTGAACTACACAAGCACATTTACAACCAATGGTATAGAGGGGAAAAAAGGGGGGGCAAAAACGGAACACACGTGGGGGCCATAAAAACACGAGGAACAACCGGATCTAACTACTCACATCCAGCTTTTAGTCTGCATTCCAAGAACCCAAACTCTTCCCTTGCTAGCGATATCGACGGCTCACTGACACATTTATCAGACCCATACTTCATTATCAAAAAGGCCTCGAAAATTTCTCTTTCATTCTTGGATTTGAATCGTCCTCTAATCTTTGTTCTTGGAAACTCTGGAACGCAACCGCAGACCCTTACGTGTTCGTGCAAGGTACCCCCACCCGTTTTATTTACACAATTCTTATGTTCCATTAAACGTTCATTTAGGTACCGGCCAGATTGGCCGACATAAACCTTCTCATCTACATCTAAAATCATCTACAAATCTAAAAACCTTCTTTACACCTAAATTCTGCAAAGATTCATTAATGCTGACATCAAATTGCCCCCAAAAAGCGTTGGCAGTACAAACAAAGGTCCAGAAAACCTGTGTTACCCTTTGGGTCGAACCATTCAAAAGTAGTAAAGAATGGGATAGGATTGAACTGTGTTAGGAAGGCCCTCCAGAAATCTTGTGTGCATACCATGTCTGAAAGCGTTGTGCTACAGTTAAACCGCCTTGAAGAAGCTGGTTTTCCTCGGCAGGTACTGCTGATGATCCTCCGTAGGTTGCTTACAGAGGTTAAGGGTCTAAAGAGTTCCCATGTAAGATTGGAAGGTAGACCGGTGGTGATTCCATATATTAATAAAACGTCGCATCATTTAAAAAAATTGGCAGGAAGGTTCGGTGTACCTGTAGTTTTTAAGTCTTTTTCTAGGCTATCTTCTCTCGTTAGGTTAACGAATCAAGAACAGGTATCACTAGAGTGCGAGAAGAACAGGAAAAGATCTTCCCGGAACAGCACCGCAAGCGGTACTGCCCCGACGACCTTGTTATCGGCCGCGCGTTCAAGGACACGGCCCACCCAGGGGCGGACCGCGTTATCAAGGGGCCCTTCTCGAAATATAAAGGCCAAATATGCCAGAAGAAGCATAGGTGTCCCCTTGTGGAATGTAAACGGTCTATTGCTTATGAAATCCCACTTTCGTGTGATAAGGTTTATGTCGGCCAATCTGGCCGGTGCCTAAATGAACGTTTAATGGAACATAGGAATTGTGTAAATAAAACGGGTGGGGGTATCTTGCACGAACACGTAAGGGTCTGCGGTTGCGTTCCAGAGTTTCCAAGAACAAAGATTAGAGGACGATTCAAATCCAAGAATGAAAGAGAAATTTTCGAGGCCTTTTTGATAATGAAGTATGGGTGTGATAAATGTGCCAGTGAGCCGTCGATATCGCTAACAAGGGAAGAGTTTGGGTTCTTGGAATGCAGACTAAAAGCTGGATGTGAGTAGTTAGATCCGGTTGTTCCTCGTGTTTTTATGGCCATCACGTGTGTTCCGTTTTTGCCCCGCCCCTTTTCTCCCCTCTATACCATTGGTTGTAAATGTGCTTGTGTAGTTCAGTAAAAACTTGTTGATAGTGGAGCCTCTGTTTGTGTGTCTTCTTGTGTCGTTGTCCCTGTTTTTAACTGCTCCTTGTTCTCTGAGTTTGTTATTGACCAGCCTTACGAGTGCCGGTCATCCCGTTCCACACGCTACGAGTAGCAGCCCAGAATTCTGAGCAGCAGTACAGCGAAGAAAGGCTTGGCAAAAGTTATCAGAGCTGATTGTCACGTTTTCATTCTGCGTTAGGCAATCCGCCACTTTCAAAAAAACCTATTGCGCATGCGTCATCCTCTCCTTCTCCTTGCTACCCGCGGGGTCTCGAAGTGGTTGGAAGCAAGCGCCATTGCTGTGCAGCCATGCCGGTGAATTGCGTGTCATTTGGCTGCAAACACTACAACGTTAAGGGCAAAGCGTTGTGATTTTTCCGATTTCCTTGCAAACGGCTATATCCTGATCCTGAGAGACGCGAAGCGTGGATTCGCGCGGTAAAGAGGCTGGGTAAGGACGGAAAGCGTTGGGAGCCGACGCAATGTTCCAGGCTATGCGGTGCGCACTTCGTAGCAGGTAAGGAAGTTATAGCACATTTTCATTAAGTAATTGTGTGCTATTTTTATGACTCAGTCACTCATTGCTGCATATTTGCGTTTCCTAGGCGAGCCCACCAACGACAGAAATCACGTCGATTACGTGCCAACAGTTTTCACCTATCGAAAACAAAGCAGTAAATCCGTTCTGGACAGATACGAACGGCTCAGTAGGAGGTTGACGGTGAAAGGTACGGCGCTTGAAAAATACCGCATTCCTTATGTGCGTTTTCGTTACTTTAGGCTGTATTTGATTTCAGGTCAAAGCACAACAAAACGTGACTATCAAAAGAGTCAGCTCTACGGCGTGGATGAGGACTGAGTTATAAATATCGATATAGTATACACGCGATTGTGTGAGTGGAGGGAAAACACGCTGACCAATCCTTATATTTCACTTGTCTTGCCTATTTTCTGACCAAGGAAACCAACTAGCCAAGGCATCAAGACACCATCAGACTTCGTGACGTCCGCTGAACAGACACAAGGGGCTGTGCAACCTCGCTCAGGTCGGTGTTTACAGACTCCCATATCAAACCACTAATACAGCAAAGCTGAATAATATTACAATATGTGAATATATGCCACATAAGGGGATGACATAGTGCATGTGTGTAATATTGTGTATCCACACTGTGCAGATCACTGTGAGGATACCAGCACAGTTGAAGTAGAAGACGCAGTATGTTCTGCAGTGAATTCGGGTTAGTGCACATGGCCATTTATGTGTCAAATTCTTGCAATTTCAACTGTTGGACTATATCATCGTTTACTATTCAGACCTCAGCAGCAGAGACCCAAACAACGACAAAAGTGTGCAGTCACTACATCCTGGTGACCATGAGGAAGCCTGTTCCCTAAAAGTGGCACGCCTACAACAGGAAGTGATGGCACTCACAGGCAGGACCACGTATCTTCAGGCTGAAGTGAATGATGCAAAATCTCGCTTTCTGAGTGTGTCGCTAATCCAGAACAGTGTTGAGTGCCGCTACTATACGGGACTTCCAAATTTTGGAGTCTTTCAAGCCCTCTTTGACATGCTCTCGCCCCGTGCCTCGGTGATGACGTACTGGTGCAGCTCAGAGAAGAAACAAGATGAAAGGCGGGGAAGGATTAGAGATAGACATCTCGTGTGGGGGGGGGGGGGGGGGGAATTCTTCATGGTGCTCGTAAGGCTAAAATTTGTGTGCCTGGGAAGGAGATAGCACGAAACTTTGGGATATCGGAGGATAACTTCAGCAAAGTATTCACGACTTGGATAAATTTTCTTTGTCGTGAATTAAAAGATATCACGAAACTTCCTACAGTTAGGCAAATACAGACACACCTTCCGAAAGCATTCCACAAATTTCCAAACACAAGGTTGGTGTTAGACGCAACAGAAGTGCGAATCCAGAGACCATCCTCCCTAAATACTCACATGCAGACATTCTTAAATTATAAGCACTACAATACGTACAAAGTAGTAGTAGGCTGTACGCCAGATGGATATGTAAGCATTCACAGCTTTCAATATGGCGCCTAGGTTGGAATCATGCGCTGTTTGCTCTGAGAGGATTCCCAGTAACCAACAGTCCCTGCGTTGTTCCGAGTGTGCACTGTATTTTCATGTGACATGCTTAAACTTCCTGAGCGCCGAATATGAAGAACTGCCCGCCGATAACGCACCATATGTCTGCGAAACTTGCTCTACATCGGCTTCCGACGTTATAGGGTTAAGAATGCCCCGACCCCGAAAGGTTCTGCCGCTGATGACGATCTTCGCACCTTGCTGTTGGATCTGTAGGACAGGACAACCAGAGACCAGAAGAGAAGAGTGTTTATTCTGGCAGGGTGCTGCCGGTGGACTGACGGCCAGAGAGCCGAGAAGCGCGGGCCGAAAAAGGAAAGGGGGCGCGCGATAGATGGCACGGCTGGATGTCGTCGTTGTCGTCACCACATGGCTCCCCCGCTTAGACCGGTGGGAGCTGGGATGTGCCGGACGGCAACGAGGTTAGGTGACCAGCGGACACAGGAGGGCTTGCAGTTCATGGAAGGCAGGGCTTGAGGGTCCGGTGGGGGTGGGGGAGCTGGAAACGGTACGGCAGAAACTGAGGCGACGGTGAGGTAGGCTGGCTTCAGCCTGTCGACTGCGATGACTTCATGGCGCCCCTTGATGTCAACAACGAAAGTCTTCTGGCTGCGCTGTACCACTTTGAAAGGACCATCGTAGCGGGGGTCGAGAGGTTTACGCACCGCGTCACGCCGCACGAACACATGGGAGGACGAAGACAGGTCCTGGCTGATGAAGACGTGGGAGCCAGGCGGTGTGCGGGGAGGAACGGGACGCAGCTTGCACATGGTGTCGCGGAGCGTCTGAGCAAACTGCTGGATGTCTGGAGCACTGGTGGTAACCGATGAGGACGATGTGCGGAAGAATTCGCCAAGCAAGCGAAGGGTGGAGCCGTAAACCAGCTCTGCCGACGAGCACTGAAGGTCCGACCTTAGGGCTGACCGTACGCCGAGGAGGACGATCGGCAGGGAGTCTGTCCAACGGGTGGAGCCATGGGCCCGTAGCGAGGCTTTCAACTGCCGATGAAAACGTTCCACCATGCCGTTAGATGCCGGGTGGTACGCCGTCGTGCGGGTTCGAATTATACCCAAAGTGGCTAAGAGGTCCTGGAAAAGGCGCGACTCAAACTGACGACCGCGGTCAGTAGTGATGGTCGTAGGCACGCCAAACCGCGATATCCATCCGGTAACGAAGGCTTGGGCGACGACAGATGCAGTGATCTGTGGGATGGGGAACGCCTCGGGCCAACGCGTATAGCGACAAGTTAGCAAGTAGGTTGCTCCGTCAGATGGTGGAAGGGGGCCGACGAGATCGAGATGTACGTGATCGAAGCGTGAAGATGGCAGGGGAATGGAGGCAGTCGGCGTTACTGTGTGTCGGTGTATTTTGGTCCGCTGGCAATGGATACAGGACCGCGTCCAGGCCCGGATTTCAGCGTTCATCTTGGGCCAGACAAAGCGCGTGGTAATCAGCTTCTGAGTGGCCCGCACGCCGGGATGGGAGAGTCCGTGTAGGGCGTCGAAGATGGGACGACGGAAAGTGCTCGGCACGAGAGGCCGAGGTGAGCCAGTGGAAACGTCGCAGAGGAGGCGGACGTTGCAAAAAGGAACGGAACGCTCTTCGAAGCGGAGGGAGGACGTTGAGAACAGGTCTGCGAGCTCTTGAGTGTCTTGCTGAACGGCCATGGCAGAGAAATCTATTCGGAGGAGTCCAGGGACGTGGAGTTTGTTGAGACTCTCACGAGAGAGAGCGTCTGCGACAACGTTGTCCCGTCCTGGAAGATGACGAATATCCGTGGTGAATTCGGATATAAACGCGAGTTGCCGGAGCTCGCGGGGAGAGTAAGATGTGCCGGTTGTTGACAGGGCGAAGGTCAGCGGCTTGTGGTCGGTAAGCACGAAGAAGCAGCGGCCTTCCAGGAAGTACCGGAACTGCTTGATTGCAAGGTAGATGCCCAGGAGTTCTCTGCCAAATGTGCTGTACCGAGCTTCTCAAGGTGACAATGGCTTTGAGAAGAACTCGAGCGGCGCCCAATCGCCTTCAAGGTGTTGCTGAAGGACTGCGCCCACCGCGGTGCTCGAGGCGTCCACCATGATGCTGGTGGGAGCATCGGGCTTGGGGTGGACCAGGAGAGTTGCGCGCGAGAGTTTTTCCTTGAGTTCGACGAAAGCAGCCGCGGCGGAATCCGTCCAGGTGAACGACGGTGTCGAGTTGCGCTTGTGACGTAGGAGGCCGTTGAGGGGCTGGGAGGCTTGCGCACATCCAGGGAGAAAGCGGCGGTAGAAATTTACCAGCCCTAAAAATGCGCGCAACTGCCGAAAGTTGGTTGGCTCGGGGAACTTCTGTATGGCCTCAACCTTGCTCGAAAGGGGACGGATGCCATGCTGGTCCACGTGATGCCCGAGAAATTCGAGTTCGGGGACGGCGAACTCGCACTTGGCCGTGTTGATGACTATTCCGTGAGCATCGAGGCGCTTACAGAGCAGGCGGAGGTGCATCTCGTGTGCCGCTTCAGAAGAGCTTGCAATGAGGATGTCGTCCAAGTAGGCGAAACAGAAATCTAGCCCGCGAAGTACTTGGTCGACAAAGCGTTGGAAGGACTGTGCCGCATTACGGAGCCCGAACGGCATGCGGACAAACTCAAATAGTCCAAAAGGGGTGATTATCGCCGTTTTTGGGATGTCCTCCGGAGCCACAGGGATCTGATGGTATGCTCGAACAAGATCGACCTTGGAGAAACATGTTGCCCCATGAAGGTTGGCCGCGAAGTCCCGGAGATTGGGGAGAGGGTAGCGGTCAGGTATGGTGACTTTGTTGAGGGCGCGATAGTCACCACACGGGCGCCAATCTCCGGTCTTCTTTGGGACGAGATGAAGCGGAGACGCCCAACTGCTGGAGGAAGGTCGAATGAGGCCACGGTCGAGCATATGTTGAAATTCTTGACGGGCAACGCGGAGTTTTTCTGGTGCAAGGCGGCGGGCTCGAGCATGTACAGGTGGTCCTGTGGTGGCAACATAATGTAGGACGTCATGCTTGACAGGCCGTTCGGTATTTGGAGAAGGCGACAAGTTCGGGAAGCTACGGATGATGGCCTCAAAACGGGACTGAGGGCTGGAGCGTATGATCATGGGGCTCAAAAGTGCAGGCGCTGAAGGAATGCCCTGTACCGTGAGGCTAGTGCGGGTGTCCAGAAGTCGACGTCTGCTCATGTCTACAAGAAGGCCGAAGTGCGCCAAAAAGTCGGCGCCAATAATGGCATGTTTGACGTGAGCAACGACGAACACCCAGGGGAAGCTTCGCCGAAGTCCAATGTCGACGGTGTTCAAGCGTTCGCCGTAAATGGGGATGGAGGTTCCGTTGGCAGCTTCGAGGGAAGAGGAAGCGGATTGGCGCTTCTTGTCGCAGCTTGTTGGGGGAATGACGCTAATTTCGGCGCCGGTGTCGATGAGGTACCGGACGCCTGTGCGGCGGTCCATAATGAAGAAGAGAGAAGGAGGGCGACAGAGGGAAGTGCCAACAGAGCCGGTCGCCATCAGTTGTTGGCAAGACGGTTTCCCGGAAAAGAGCAGGGAGGGGTGCACTTGTGAGCGCGGTCGCCGAAGGTCTCGTGGTACCAACAAAGGGTACTGTCTGGATCGCGAGGTCTCGGACTGCGACGCCGGCGGCGGAACGATGAGGATCTAGTGCGCGGGGGTGCAGGACTGGGGCTTCGGGAACGAGGAATTCGAAGGCTAGAGATGACGAGTTCCGTAAGTTTGGCGACGTCTGCTCGAAGTCTAGCCAATTCGGATTGCTCTTCGGGCTGCGCAACCACGGCGGACAACGCCGGAGTGGCGATGGAAAGGCTCATGCTGTCCATAATCTTGTCTGCTAGCTGCGCCAATTCGTCGAGAGGGATACTGTCTGAGCTGGACAGGATCATGCGAACGTTCGATGGAAGACGCCGGAGGAAGAGCTCGCGCACGATGGAAGCATCGACCGATGACGCACTGTTCCCCAAAAGTTGCTGCATCCGGCGCAAGAGTTGGGACGGCTTGCGGTCGCCCAGTTCTTCTGAGGTGATCAGTTGTTGCAAGCGCCGTTGCTCAGAAGCCGTTGTGCGCCGGACGAGCTCTTCTTTCAGCCTGTCAAAAGGTCGTGATGCGGGTGGGGTCATAATGATATCGCGAACTTCAGCCGCTTCGGCTGGGGAAAGCGCTGAGACCACGTAGTGGAATTTCATCAGTTGGCAGCTGACCCCACGGGTGGCAAACTGGGACTCGATATGGGCGAACCATAGAGCAGGATCGGACGGCCAGTACGGGGGAAGCTTGACGGCAACTGCGCCCAGGCGTGGAGGTGCGGGATCGCCAGAGCCGGGAGCTTCCATGGTGAATGCGGCAGCGACAAGGATAGGTGTTCCAGTCCGGGTCACCAACTGTAGGACAGGACAACCAGAGACCAGAAGAGAAGAGTGTTTATTCTGGCAGGGTGCTGCCGGTGGACTGACGGCCAGAGAGCCGAGAAGCGCGGGCCGAAAAAGGAAAGGGGGCGCGCGATAGATGGCACGGCTGGATGTCGTCGTTGTCGTCACCACAGATCTAAACAGATGTCGTTCCTGACCGATGAAGTGATCTTCCTGCGCGAAGGGAATCGCACGCTCAAGAAAGCTATGACTGAAGGATTTACGGCGACCACTATACAGCTGAACGGTGTCCGGCGTGAAATCGGCAAGCTGCCCTCCGCAATGCAAGTGACCTTACCTCAAGGAAGTTCAGTGCCTTCCTCTAAACCACCGATGTTGATGTCGAGAGAACCCGTCGCATGTGAGGACCGTCGAGTCCTGCCCGAAGCCAGTGCTTCAGCCTGGAACAGCCGCCCCTCTAACGACGATTTCGGTCGCCCAAACATTTTCCTCCTTCAGTGCCGTCTATTCCTCCTGTCGGCTTTTTTTCTGCACATCCCAATATGACCCGCCAAAGTGAAAGGAAGGAGGTCACACGAGGGAAGGCCACCGCCTCGCTACTCAAGGCCGCGTCCCCAGCCAGCGCACACAAAGGTAAAGCGGTCTTTGTCACCCGTCTCTGCCCATCGACTAATCCTGAAGACGTCGCGTCCTACTTGCGAGACAGTGTAGGTGTAGTGTCTCCCGTGTGCACCAAGCTGATTACCCGCAGCCCGGCGTATGCGTCATTCCACGTTACTTGCAGCGACGCCGACATCACGAAGTTGCTGGATAGGAACGTTTGGCCAAGCGACTGTCTATTCCGTGAATTTTCTGGCGTTCTCCGACCTACCATGATTCAAGCGGCTCCCCGCGATGCCGCAGCCATCTCCCCTCAACACGATGCAGTACCTGCATAACGGCAGAAATAATGTGTTTGACTGCACTGTATATTATCAGAATGTCCGCGGCCTTCGTACGAAAAACGTTGAGTGCTTCCACAATGTCATTGATCTTGATTCTGATTTCCTTCGTTTGACTGAGACGTGGCTGTGGCCAGGCATACCAAGTTCCTCGTGTTTTCCAGAATATTACACTGTCTTTAGGTTCGACCGACCGTTGTGAGACGCAAGCCCAAAGGGGTGGCGGTTCGCTTATTGCTGTGCGGTCCCGTTATAGCTGTCGCCGTCGTTCCGGTCTTGAGCTTGTGCCCGATTATGTTTGGGTTGAGCTCATCCTCAGTGGCAATGACCGGGTGCTAATAGGCGTGTACTGCTTTCACCCTGGATATAGCCCAGATGCCCTTGAAAGGTACTTCTTACTTCTGGGAGAAAAATTAATTCGACTACAATGTAAAATATTAATTTTGGGTGACTTCAATGCTCCTGGCGTTGACTTTACTAGCAATAACGTAACAGCGCATAGCTCCTGCTCAGTCCGTTTCTGCCATTCACTTCTTGACTTTGCTCACTTTCATCAGCTCATAAAACTGAATAATGTCCCTAACAAGGACGGTTACACGCTGGACTTATGTTTTTCAAACTTCAGTGCCTCTGTCGAGCGCGCTCGATTGCCTATCGTTCCTATTGATGGTTATCACCCCTCCTCTGACCATTGTACTCCCACACGTACGGGCCCATGTCACGCGTCCCCAATCCTCGAGGTTGGCTCTCGATAGAGGAGACTATGTCGGCCTCTATCATCTTGATTCGTGTGATTTCTCGTCTGTACTTAGCTGTTCTGACCCCAACGACGACGTATCCCGCTTTACCGAAATTTTTGACAGCATTACTAAGTATGCTCCGCAGTATACACCTCGTCGTTCAAAGTATCCACACTGGTTTTCCCCTGAATCGCGTCGCTATCTCAGTAAGAAAAAGTATTTTCACAGGAGGTATAAAAACATGGGAACGCGCCTGTCTACGAACAATTTGTTATTTTTCGCGCACGTTTTAAAAAAGCCGTTGTGCACGACCGCAGGTTGCACTTGAGCACCGTTGAAGCGAATGTAAATGATGTAAGAATAGAGCAAGTACACTGTTCCCTGGTTACGAACCGAGTGAGGCTCGTGCCCCGTTCCTCGGCTTCTTTATTGTCTCCCCTGGTACCCTACATAGGCCCCGGGTCTTGAAGCTCATCCCTCCTGGGATGATATTTTGAGACGTTCCTTATAGCGGCTATGTGCATATGATTGTCTGGTGTAAGGTATCCGACAGTTTTTAAGATACCGTTCTTTGATGCCGTTTGTACGACGGTGTAAGGCCCTTGTGGTAATCCTCGCGTACCAGGCAGAGGTTTCTGCACGAGAATAAGATCTCCTATGGCGATGGCTGGGATCTGGCGACTGTGACGGCGGTCAAAGTCTTTCTCCATGGCCATCCTATACTTTTCTGTTTCAACAGTGGTCTTGCGTTGTTCTTGTAAGGTGATGTGATCAGCAATGTTGAGGTACTGGTCGGCATGGAGAATGGGTGGTGTACCATGCAGAGCAAAGTATGGTGTACATCCTATGGCTTTGTTCTGGGAACGGTTGTGATGGTGTGTGGCTGCTTCTAAGCATGATTTCCAGCCGCCAGGGAAGTCCGGGTACATGTGTATTGTGAGGCAGACGATCGCCAACGTGGTCATCGGTTCCGGCACGCTCGCTCGCTCGCTCGCTCCCGCTTCTGGAAGTTCCAGCATCAACCCGAATAAACCTTGCCAAACCTGTTTCCTTGCCACATTTGGTGGAGGTGCTACCGTTCCCTGCCTACACTCCCACTCTGGAGCTACGTTCTGGCCGCTTGCTCGCCAGAATGTCAACTGACGCCGTTATTGGGGACGTTCGTCCTGTCCTTGCGCCTGCTCTCCGTCAGCGGGACACGCCATCATTCTCTGGTACGGACGGCGCTGACATCGACGAGTGGCTCGACACTTATGCTAGGGTGAGCGCCTACAACAAGTGGGACGAGCTACCAAGATCAACAATGTCATTTTCCATCTGTCCGACTTAGCCAAGACATGGTTCTTGAACCACGAAGCTGATTTTACTGACTGGGTCGCATTCACCACCAGTGCCCGAGAGCTATTTGGCCGCCCAGCCCACCGGAAAGTGGATGCTGAGCATAAACTTTCCCATCGCGTGCAAGCTCCCGAAGAACCCTACCCGTCGTACATTGAGAACGTTCTTTCCTTATGTGCAAAGGTAGACCAGAAGATGTCAGAGAGCGACAAAATCAAACACATTCTCAAAGGCGTTCGTGAAGATGCGTTTCAACTTCTCGTCAGCAAAGCTCCCACGACCGTCGCTGACGTCGTGTCTCTTTGTCGCTCACTTCAGAACGCGAGAAATGCACGAATACCTTCCCTCCTTGCGTTCTCGTCAACGGCCACTCATGCGTCGCCCACTCTAGACACTATCCGTAGCATGATTCGTGACGTGCTGCGCGAAGAACTCGTGCGTGCAGGGATCCGTGTCGCACTGTTACCAGGCCCTGCTCCCACGCCCACCCCGCCTCTTAGTCATGATACCCTTCAACATCCTGTGCGTGTAGAAATTGCCCGTTCCCTCACAACGCCAGAGACTACGCCCATCTCTCGCCCCACGTACGCTGATGTCGTTCGTCTTCCGCCTCCTCAACCACTCGGTCCTCCCGCTCCTCCAGAACCAGCTGTTCTCGCCCCCTTTGCGGGGTTTTACGACTCACCTGGCTCTGGCGCCCCGATGGTCAGCACATCCTTTTATCGGCAGCGCGAACAACGAACCTGCTTCTATTGTGGCATTCGGGGACACCTTGCCCGATTTTGCCGTAAACGCCGTCGTGATATCCAATCAAGATTCTGGGGCGAAAATAAATCATGGTTAGCCATAGGAAGGAAATGTTTCGTATGATAGTTTAAGGGCGACACGATGTTATTTTCGACGGAACATGCTATTTTGATGCTTCTCACTCATGTGTCTTCTGTTATCAATTACATTTCTTCACATAACAACTTAGGATTTCGAAATATCCAGTATTCCAGTTCAAACGTGTTCTCTAGCCTAGTTCTTCGACGGAGAGGAGCTGGTGTAGTCGGTCGCGGTCGGAAGACGATGTGCGTTTGAGCAAGGCTGACTTGAGCTCATCGTATGGATTTTCCGGCGGAGGGGTGGTTATGAGATCATAAACCTCGGCGGCAGCGGTGGGGGACAGGGCGGAAATTACGTGGTAGAACCTAGTCAGCTGGGATGTAACGCCAGACAAGTGAAACTGGGTTTCGGCTTGGGCAAACCAGACTGCCGGAAGGCAGTTCCCGAAAGGAGGCAACTTGATAGCAACTGCCGTGAGCTGAGGTTGCGCAACGGGCGGAACTGAAGGGTGAGACATGACCGTGGAAGAGCGAGGTAAATGGAACGTCCGGGTCACAAGGTGTTGGCTCAGCTAGAATAATGACAGACAACAACCGTTCTAGTTGGTAGCCAGAGCCGAACTGCCTGAGCTGCTGTTTAATATTGCGCGCCGCGATTCCGGGTGCGCTGTCGATGGCGGTAGTGGTGCCGGTACAGGACGATGCGCGTATAAATAGAAGACACCCGCTCTTGACCACTGAGCCAGCTGAGCGCTGTGAACGAGGTTAACACGGGGGAGGGAGAGAAAATGGCTATGGCGGTGTTGTGGACGGATTGCGCGGCGACGGCCATTCACACCGGTAAAAGGAAGGCCAAGAAAGCGCGCACACACACGAAAAAGAAAGAAAGACAAAGGAAGCCGGCCAGGATACACGACCCCCCCCCCAAAAAAAAAAAAGAAGAATCGCCAGCCGCCAAATGAGAAACATTCCCCTCACTAAGTTGGCAACACTGGCCACGAATAAAATCCATCCATCAACAGAAACGGTACCGCAAGAGGCCACCTACTTGTGATGTAGAAAATTCCTTGTTCGCAGTTCTAGACCCGGCTATAGCCCCAAGCGCGAGAAGTGCGCTCCCCCCACATGACGTTATGTCACAGATAACACTTGATGCCAAACACCGATATCACCCGAACCAACAACCTTTCTTTATCACTTCTTCTGGCTTCTTTGTAAGCATAGCGGTGGGGGCACTAACACAATCTCTACCTTGTTCTACAATGAGTTGCGTTTTCACAATCTGCCTGAGATCCTTTGACCTAAACTTTATCTCAGTCGCTTGAAAATCCGGCTCGCAACCGCAACCCATTACATGCTCCGCTAAACGGGGAGAGCCGCCCTCAGCATTTGATACCTTATTAGCATGCTCTCGTGTAGGAATGGAATAGACCATCCCCACTAAGTAAGGGACCTGTTTATTCCTATGCCGAACCGTACGGACACCTTCCCTCCTTCCACTATTCACAACGGCAGGAAGGGATCCCAATTTCCTCTTGACAGACACAACCACCTTTATACCATTCTTTGCTGCGACTTTCTTTAACCTGTGGGTGGCAGTATGGATATAGGGTAAGGTGACTGTCGGCTGACTTGTACTAATACATTTTCCTTCCCCGGTGTCGGGAAATATGCGCCCCCATCGTCCGGCAGCAGCCGCAGTACCCACCTCCTGCGCATTCACGGTTGGGTCGCCGCAGGAGAGAGACCCCCACGTATAGCTGTGCGTGGCTTTCCCGTGTCTGGGGAAAGGGGGATCCTGGCAGTTGAGTGGACTCGGAGGTTGGTTTGGACCCTTCGGGGCCCCTCCGGGAAAGCAACACACTGCTTTGGCCCCTGCTTCCCATAGACGGGTGGTCCTGGAAGGCCCGGCTAGGACTATTCAGCTAGTCGCCGTCTCACTTTTCATTGCTTTCTCTTTATCTTCTCTCCTCCTCGCTCCCTTCCTCTTTTCACCTTCTTTTGCGGCAAGGGTCAACCTTGGGCAGTTCTTTTCACTCTCCAGAAAGCTGCACTTGGGTATCATGCAGAGGTACCTGCTACTGTGTGGTGTGCGGTCCCCTGGTTGGGCTCCGTGGTGGGCGGCAGGACGTATGCACCGAATGTCATTCATTATTTCCTATGGACACAATAACCTAAAAAAACCGATCGGCGCCCGAAGAGGAGCCGCACCGAAGAACGAACATTGAATTTCTCTGACCTAAGTTGTCCGGAACCTTGGTTTCCCAAGTTCCTGATTCTTCACTCAGATGACGAGACTAAACAACTATCTATAGTATCTCCTTTTCTTGTTGCTAGGGCACTCGAACACTTAATAGGAAAGTCGTTTCAGGCCAAGAAACTGAGCTCAGGAGACATTCAGGTAGAGGTCAATAATAAACAACAAAGTACAGCACTGCAATCTCTAAGGAACATCGGGGAGATATACCTGTTTCAGTTACACCCCACCGAACACTGAACACCGTTAAGGGAGTCATTTCCGAAGAAGAGTTAATCGGGTGCAGCGAAACTGAAATCGAAGAGGGCTCGAAAGAGCAAGGCGTCGTCTCTGCCAAACGGATAATTATGCCGAGAGATGGCAAGGAGATCCCGACAAAGCACATCATCCTGTCGTTTAAGCTGCACACACTTCCTTCTACCATCAAAGCCGGTTATGTCAATTGCCATGTCAGACCATTTATTCCTAATCCTCGTCGCTGTTTCAAATGCCAGCGGTTTGGGCACAACTCCCAAGTCTGTCGAGGGCAGTTGGTGTGTCCCAGATGTGCTCGCAAAGAGCATACTCCTGAATCATGTACAAAAGACTTCCACTGTGCTAACTGTGAGGGGGGGGGGGGGGACCCTGTCTATTCTCGGTCCTGCCCACGGTGGAAAGAAGAAAAAGAAATATTGAAAATAACAGAACAGAACTTAAACTACAAAGCTGCACGAGCACAGCTCGAGTTCAGGAAGAAAGGAAGTTTTTCCGACGGGGTGCGTAGGGGAGTGCGTAGGGGAGGGGGGTTGGCGCCACCGAGGAAGTCCGTGGAGACACAGACCTGTTTTTCGGGTTCTGAGTCCCCACTATATACTTCCCAGCCTGAGAAGGCTGGAGACACTCTGGTGTCTTCTGCCGTGACGGAGGCCAGCCGTTCAACTGGCCACAAAGAAACAGCCACGGCCTCCTCTAGGGTCGGTGGCACACAGTCAGTTTGGGACGGGGTCGTAAAAGCCCCTTCCCCAAAAGGCACCCAAAGTATAGAGGTCGACGATGACGACTGCATGTCGCAGAAGTCATCGTCGAGCCTCCCCAGCATTCCTTCACAAGGGAAGGAAAAACGACAAAACGGACGAGGAATGGGTTTCAAAGGGAATGAACAACAGAAACAACCCCCGCGAAGGGTCCAACACCCCTAAATGGTACAAGTCTTTTCTAGTCGGCGTCACCAAGTGCTGCGCTTTCTTTTCCTCCTTTTTAGTCTGACCGTTATGAACCACTTCCTCCAGTGGAACTGTCGTGGTTAGCTTTCTAACTTGGACGACGTTAACGATTTCTTCGGCAAGTACAATGGCGATGTGGCTATCGTCACACGAGGAACTGTTCCGTCCAGAGAAGTCCACTTGGTTACAGACTTGGAAGCCGTAGCTGTGCAGATGCGTCTGGACATAATTGTCACCATCTGCTCGGTCTATGTGCCACAATCAGGAAGTTTTGCACAGAGAGATATAGAACACTTAATCAGCCAACTTCGAACTTCATTTATACTCCTAGGCGACTTTAATGCCCACAATCTGCTTTGGGGCAGCGCAAGAACCGACAGCCGAGGGAAAATGTTGGAAAGGGTCTTGTTATCAACTTCCATCTGTCTTTTAAATACAGGAGCACCGACGTACGTCCACTGTTCAAGTCAGTCCTTCTCGGTCTTAGATTTATCGCTTTGCAGTCCATCTCTATATCAAGATATAGAATGGAGCGTGGAAGAAAACCCACTTGGGAGTGATCACTTTCCAGTGGTCCTGAAATATATGTGTGCAGTCAATAGGCTGACAGCATGCCCCCCTAGATGGAAGCTCCAACATGCTGACTGGAATGCTTTCTCTAAAAAATGTGACCTGTCGTTAATCTCTGTGGTGAGGATGACAATTGAAGAGGCCAAGAATGTAATTACCAACGTCGTCCTCGACGCAGCAACACAATCCATTCCCCAGACTTCCGGTCGTCTACCGAAACGACCGAAGCCATGGTGGAACAGCGAGTGCAAGGAAACTCGTAAACTTCAAAATCGTGCGTGGGGTACATTTCGGAGGTACCCCACACCACAAAATATTCTTTTGTTTAAAAAGGCGAGATCCAAGGCTAGATGGACGCGGAAACAGGCAAAGCGATCATCTTGGCGCAACTTCGTGTCCTCCCTATCTCGCAGTACCCCATCCAAAGTGGTGTGGGACAGACTTCGCAAAATCATAGGAGAACACCGTAGTTATACAATCCCTCTTTTAGAAGTCAACGTGCAGGTGTGCGGAAGCCTACAAGAACAGGCGTATGCGCTCGGACAACCGTTTTGAACGCATATCTGATTCATCCCATTACAGTCCCGAATTTCTTAGAGTAAAAACAAACGCTGAGAAACGAAAAATTCCAATGAGTGGTGGTGATGAGTACGTATTCAATCAGCGGTTCGCGATGGTGGAACTTCAGCGATCTCTATTCGCTGCTAAAGCAACTGCCCCGAGCCCAGACAGAGTAACCTACTCTATGCTGTGCCACTTGTCTGATGACTCAAAAAAATTGTTGCTCCTTTTCATTAACCGCGTTTGGGCAGAGGGAACGTTACCATTATTATGGAAGACTGCGACTGTCATTCCCCTTCTCAAGACAAGAAAGGAAGCATCGAATCCAGCCAGTTACAGACCTATCGCCCTTACGAGTTGTATTGGGATGGCGTTTAAGCGAATGGTCAATAACCGGCTGGTTCATCATCTGGAAGAAAATAATTGCCTTTCTGAATTTCAATGTGGTTTTCGAATGGGGTGCTCCACTATGGATTACCTTGTTCGGCTAGAAACCACTATCCGTGAAGTGTTCGTCAGAAGATAACATTGCTTATCAGTTTTCTTTGATTTAGAGAAAGCGTATGACACCACGTGGCGACACGGTATTCTGCAGGATCTTTACTCTTTTGGCGTGGAGGGCAGACTACTTAGATGCATTTCAAACTTCCTCCAGCACAGATCCTTTAGAGTGTGACTGGGAACCACTCTATCCCGCCCCTTCCTACAAGAGAATGGTGTCCCGCAGGGATCCGTTCTCAGTGTTGTCTTATTTATTGTGAAAATCAACTCTGTGACCAATGTCATCCCACACTCCATATCTTTCTCCTTGTACGTGGATGACATTCAAATATCTTGTTGCTCCACGAACCTGTCAATATGCGAACGACAGATGCAGATGGCCATATCAATAATATGACCAAGTGGTCTTCATAAAATGGATTTAAATTTTCAGCTGAGAAAACTGTGTGTGTCAATTTCTCTAGGATTAGACGACTGTTTTCACCACCTACGCTGCAGATTAACCGACAAGATGTCCTTGTTCAACCAGAAGCCAAATTTCTTGGCATCACTTTCGACTCGAAACTGACCTTCAAGGGTCATGTCCAAAACCTAAAGATAAAGTGTGTCGAGTCATTAAACATTCTAAAAATCATTTCTCACAGATCATGGGGTGCAGACGAGGAAACACTGCACCAAGTGTATTCTGCATGTATTCGCTCGAAACTTGATTATGGGTCCTTTGTCTACGGCTCTGCTCGCGAGTCGGTGTTGAAAGCCCTGGACCCTGTCCATCACCAGGGGCTCAGGCTCGTGCTTGGC
Organism: Ornithodoros turicata; assembly: GCF_037126465.1. Classification (NCBI taxonomy): domain Eukaryota; kingdom Metazoa; phylum Arthropoda; class Arachnida; order Ixodida; family Argasidae; genus Ornithodoros; species Ornithodoros turicata. The sequence continues at coordinate 3,246,383 of NW_026999342.1, forward strand.
GCCTTCCGAACGTCTCCAGTACAGAATCTGTATGTTGAATCGAAGGAATGCTCCTTGAAATGACGGCGTTCTTACCTCGGTACGTCGTACGCACTTATAATATGTAGTCTACCCCAAAATCCAGCCTCGACTTGCGTCAAGCACACACGCTTTAAACGGCTGTTTATTAACAAGCTCTCTGTCGTCCCTCCATTCTCTTTGCGAATTACATCAGAGTTTGATTGCCACGGTTTCGCGTCCTGTGACCTACAAAGTTGTAGAGTGTAGCAGAAAGCTCCCACCCTGGGAACCACCTCGAAGGTCTGACATCTCTTTGGCAAAATACAAGAAACAAGACAGTGCCTCATCAGTACTTCAACAAGAGTTTGCACACTTGAAAGACAGCTTTGATAACCATACTGAGATTTACACAGATGGGTCCAAGTCTAGTGCAGGAGTGACTTGTGCCATGATTTGTGGCGCACACACAAGGTCTCATCGTATAAAAACATTTGCATCAATTTTTACTGCCGAGGTTTACGCTATTATCTTGGCTCTCAACTACATCCTTCAAGATTCCATAAAGTCCTCTGTTATATATACAGATTCCTTCAGTTCCATTAACGCAATTTGTAGTCAGCACACAACAAAGAACTTTCTTGTGCAGCGAGCAAGATCTTTAGCCTGTTTGATAAGAACAAAGGGGTACTCCGTCATCCTATGCTGGGTGCCCAGCCACGTAGACATCAAAGGCAATCAGTTGGCAGATCAAGCAGCTGCAGCTGCTCTCCAAAATGACACCACACCTTTTGACATGTGCAAGACATGAGATCGGCACTCAAAAAATCACTGCACAGATTGTGGCAAGCCTTTTGGAACACACAGACAAACTGCAAGCTCCACGTGGTTAAACCTCACATTCAGGATACAGGAGAGCGGCTGGAAAACCGACTTTTGGGCACTTTACGAGCAAGGTTACGTATAGGCCATACGTACCTTACACGTGGGTTCTTACTTCGGGGATAGGAGCCACCTCAGTGTGCGCACTGTGGTCAGCTCTTATCTGTTGTACACATACTCATCACTTGCACACATCATGAAATACGTCGCAAACATCACTTCAAGGAATTTTATAACCACTTATTACCTCTTCACCCAGCCCTATTCCTTGGTGACGAGGCTCTCGTCCCTTTTAGAAGCGTCTGTGATTTCCTGAGAGACGTTGGCGTTATTAGCCTTTTGTAGTCTTGCATGTATACACTCATCTTTTATTAGTAATCGTGTTTACTCTGAAATAACCGTAACATCACCACTGTCTCAACCATACCTTAGTTTATGGCGCATTATGATCCTTGTTGCCAATGCGCCATTAAACTCCCAATCATCATCATCATCATTAACATTTTCCTTCCTCTGGGGTCCTTTTACTCCTCAGCAGCCTCCTGACTACCCCCCTGACAAAACCCGGGGGATAACCCGTTCTCGTTAACCTTAGTATCTGATCTTTAATGCTCATCTCAACCTGGTGCGAACAAGACTTCGCCAATGCGTTGCTCAACAAACTCGACACCACCCCAAATTTTACAGTCTTGGAGTGACCAGATCTGAACGGGAGAACTGCCTCCTGCATCTTCTGCCCGTAACACTAACATAACTGGGTCCCCCTTTCCCTGGGAGTAGTTTATAACTTCAAATCAAGGTAGTGGAGCATTCCTTCGTGCGGCCTTTCTCCCGTGAACTTTAACTTGAAGGGATTGCTTGCAAACACCTTGACTAACTCATCCCACCTTACACCGTTCGTGGCAAAAGACTGTGTCCTCATGCTGGCGGACAAAGAGACGCGCTTCGTGGTCGCCTCGCAAGACGTGTTCGAACAAAAAGCGCTGACTGCGCTAAAGAAAAACTTCGTGGAGATTCCAGAGAGGGACACAACGGAGTTGAAAAGGGAGACTGTTTGTTTGTTAGAAAAGGCTGGAGCTCAGTCGGTGGCGAATAGGGTCAAGCGGACGACGAATAAACATCTTCAACTTTTCGCCATGAAAACCCACAAGTTGGATAAGCCCCTCCGCCCCATCGTTTCGGAGAGGAATGCGTGGCAAGAGTTGGCGGCGGCTTTTCTACATCGGGGCTTCAACGAATTGAACATTGAAGATCCTGTTATGGTCATCAAGTCGGATCAGGTGGTGGACGATCTGAAAGGCCTGGAGTGTGACAAAGTCGACTTGTTGTCTTTGGACGTTGAAGATTTGTATTTTAACTTGGATATAGATATTTTGTTGGACATGGTCAATGGGTCCATAGGAAGGGTGAACCAGGTGAAGTTTTCCTCGGAAACTGGATGCTCACCGGATCTATTTGTAAGGTTGCTTGCCACCTACATAATGTCTACCTCGGTCGAATTTCAGAGCAGATCATTAAGGCAGGGGAAGGGAGTGTGTATAGCCTCGTCGGTCGCCCCAGCTTTAAGTAATGTGCACATGGAGGTAGCAGACAAGTGGTTAGAAGGACAGTTGATGGGGGAGGGGTCTCAGGTGTTACGCATTTACAGGTTTGTTGATGATTTCTTGATTGTGGGAAAGGAAGGTGTAAGGTGGGATGAGTTATACCCTAGTCAGACAGCATTTCAAATGTCAATTGCGAGAAATGGCCTTCGGCCTCTCAAATGACCTTTGTTCGGGGGCGCCTGCCAGACAGGCGGGAAAGGAGTGCTCCTCAACTGACTGCCCTCACCGGCTCCCTTTTGCGGTTTCGTTTTCCCTGTCTGCTGTGGAAATTTGAAGTTGGTCTGTGCGCCACAAATCAAGATGCAGAAGTCATATGCACTTCTCTAAATAGGATCTAAATACGTTTACACAGTTTCACTCCATTATCCGCATTTTATAGGTTTTCCTACATTCAGCTGCGAAGGTAGCGAGGGTACAATGGCATAACACTGTTGTCGAGATTGCTCCTTCCTACACCTCAAATGTCGTTGGGGGCCTCCTTTCGCATTGATGGTCATTTCTTAGAAAGGTCCTTTGAGCTGCCGTCTGACACGGCTCTGAGAGGTCATTTTTTGCAAATGAAAATTCCCCGAAGTCCTTCGAGCATGCCGTCTGACTAGGGTATAAGTAAAAGTGTTTGCAAGGAATCCCTTCAAGTTAAAGTTCACGGTAGAAAGGCCGCACGAAGGAATGCTCCACTACCTTGATTTGAAGTTATCAACTACTCCCAGGGAAAGGGGGACCCAGTTGTGTTGGTGTTACGGGCAGAAGATGCAGAAGGCAGTTCTCCCGTTCAGATCTGGTCACTCCAAGACTGTAAAATTTGGGTGGTGTCGAGTTTGTTGAGCAACGCAGTGGCGAAGTCTTGTTCGCACCAGGTTGAGATGAGCATTAAAGATCAGATACTAAGGTTAACTAGAGCTGGTTATCCCCCAGATTTCGTCAGGGGGGTTGTCAGGAGGCTGCTGAGGAGTAAAAGGACCCCAGAGGAAGGAGAATGTATCAGTACAAGTCAGCCGACGGTCACCTTACCCTATATCCATACTGCCACCCTCAGGTTAAAGAAAGTGGCAGCAAAGAATGGTATAAAGGTGGTAGTGTCTGTCAAGAGGAACTTGGGATCCCTTCCTGCCGTTGTGAATGGTGGAAGGAGGAAAGGTGTCCGTACGGTTCAGCATAGGAATAAATAGGTCCCTTGCTTAGTGGGGGTGGTCTATTCCATTCCTCTGGGATGCGGGAAGTGCTACATAGGCGAGACGGGCCGATGCATAAATGAGCGCTTACGAGAGCACGCTAATAAGGTATCAAATGCTGAGGGCGGCTCTCCCCGTTTAGCGGAGCATGTAATGGGTTGCGGTTGCGAGCCGGATTTTCAAGCGACTGAGATAAAGTTTAGGTCAAAGGATGTGTATCTCAGGCAGATTGTGGAAACGCAACTCATTGTAGAACAAGGTAGAGATTGTCTTAGTACCCCCACCGCTGTGCTTACAAAGAAGCAAGAAGAAGTGATAAAGAAAGGTTGTTGGTTCGGGTGATGTCTGTGTTTGGCATCAAGTGTTATCTGTGACATAACGTCATGTGGGGGGAGCGCCGGTTAGAATGTTCGCTTGTTTTCAGTCTCAGTAAACGGTTGAAAGTTGCGTCGTCGCTGTCTCGTTCCTGTCTTTTGTCGCCTGGCCAAGGGATATGTACCAACCGGCCCCATACACTATGTGTCTGCTAGACACAGGTGTGACGTTGAGTCGTAGACGCCGGAGAAGTGACGCAAACCTGCGAGGGAAGCCACCTGGCATCTTAAAGGAACTGTAAAGTGAAATTTGCCCCCTGTTTCTGTGTGCGACCCGGTAGTGTTTATCTGTGTGATGCCGCACACAGAGCCTAAGCACTCAAGTCGCGTTAATTATTATACAGCAAAAATTAGAAAAATTAAATCGGACGGTAGGTTGCGCCCCGCAACAGCTAAAAAACTCATGGTCGGAGTACTCCTGTCATGTGATGTCTAAGTAATACACGATTAACATACGACCGGCTACTAATTACCAATAAACACTACTTTTAGAATCACAAGAATTACTGGGACAATTCTTCAAAATATCGAAGAAACAGAATCCCAAAATACTGTCGGCGTCCTCTATTTGCTCTCCTTCCAACCATATCGCACGCCGTGTATTGCGTCCGGCGAGGTTTGTGTATGCAAAAAAGTTCCTTTCCTGCTGAAATTGAACAGAACTTCACCTGACAGCGATGCCAGGTATCTACTGTAATGTTCGGGGACACACCAGGTGTGCTCTTTCGACCAGGGAGGCTGTGTACCACAAGATTCCAACAGGAAATGCTAGGTCAAGACATTCGTGATCCACGCCGTATTTTCTCAACCCATTTCTCTGACGAGTCGTACGAAATGGTAGCAGCGGACGGTCGAAAATGTCTCAAACGGACCGCACTCCCGACACCAGTGTTTCTCCTTGTTACGTCTGACGATGCGAACACCAGTGCACACGTGGTATGTATTTACCGATACACAGGAATAATACATACAGGGTGTCCCAGAAAACGTGTCTTTGAATTATAATAAAAGAAACTACGCCACCTAGAATCATGCGGTTAACGGCATTTGTTCTCATTAGGATTTTGCCACCTCCTGATGTGAATGTCATGTATCGTAAGTTTAATTATGTAAATATTTGCGAACTGAACACGGAAATTTGCCAAGTGAAGGTCACTTTTTTACCCCGCCAATATGAAGAGCGTGCCGAATTCACTCAAATTCATGGTAATTGACAGTGATGTTCATGAGCTATCCCATAAAAAAAAATTGCCGAACATCATGCTTTTCGGAGCACCGGACCGTAATGCGTGATAACCTTTTGAGCGCAATCGCTCACAGTCCGACGAAAAGAGGTCCCAAAGCAAGCCCACAGAGTAATAGTAGAAACAGTAGCAGTTCCTAAAATTGGGAGAAGGAAAGCATTATCCCAGCGAAAGTCGGACGCGATAAGCCATGCCTGTGTTATCTCTTTCTGCGATGCCGGGGTGGGCTGGGTTTCCAACATCCTTTCGTCGGATTGACACAGATTGCGCTGAAAAATTCATCGTGCGCTATCCTGTGGGAGCTCCGTAGAGCATGATGTTCGGCTATTTTTTCCGATGGGATAGCTCCTGAATATCTCTGTCAATTATCATTAATTTGTGTAAATTAGACACGCTCTTCATATTGGTGGGGTAAAAAAGTCAGCTTTACTTGGCAAATACCCGACTTAAGCTCGCAAAAATTTACATAATTAAGCTTACGTTACACGACATTCACATGAGGAAGTGACAAAAACCCAGTAAGAACAAATACCGTTGACCGCATGACTCTAGGCAGTCTAATTTTTTATTATAATTCAATGGCACATTGACAGATTTCTTTAAATTCAACCGCTGCGCTGCTTCAGTAACCGTCTTATTTCGCTGCAACAAATCCATTCGTCTGCCGTCGGCATCGGCACGCATTTGCCGCAAGGACACCTGAATCGAAGGAGCAATACCATATTTCCGCTGTGAGGCTCTCAACATTTCCATTACACATGAAGACTGTTTCCCACGCGGCTAGATGACGGCGACGACGGCAATTCATCCTCCGTCGACGATTCTGCGGCTGACATCGTGTCATGCTGTGTCTCGCGTAAGAACAAAAGTGTTGCCGGCGTGACTGCTGGATTATTCGAAGCTCGAGTGCATTCAGGTTTGGAAAAATCGACATCACACGGCGTGGACAACAAAATATTTCTGCAATTACGGCTTCGCCACAGACCGGGACGCGGATGAGAAAGGCGAGACTAGCCATAGCCGACACGAGCAAACCCAGTGTTGTTGCTGAGGGAGTACTCAGCTATGCACTCGAATGCAATCTTCGAAATTCGATTACTCAAAGAAACAAGCGATTCAAAAAGAAATATTTCGTAGCTGAGATGTACTCTTCCTAGGCTTTCATAAAATCATAAGGTTACCATGGGTTGAAATTCACTCATAACACAGCGTCATGTGTTATGAGTGAATGAGTTCCTTCAAATGGTAATAACGAGTACACGACCTGGAGGAGTCACCAATGAGTGATGCCATGGCGCCGTTGCTGGCTGGTCAAGGGTGACTCCAACGCAGAAGAAGCGTCTATCTCCGTTAGAGAGGATAATGGGCATGGCTTTGGATATACGGTGGGCCGCAGCAGCCGCGAAATCTGCCTGGTCGTTTTCCTGAATGCCAGTGTGGCCGGGGACCCACTGTTGAGGCAACCTGTGACCCTGTTTCCCAAGAACATTGACCACCGTCAGGATACTCACTACCACCGGTACCAAAGAGCCAAGGATGACCATGCTTCCTACATATTGCAAGGCTGATTTTGAGTCAGTGTATATCACCCAGGAGCGAGGAGGGTAGTTAAAGACAGACTTTAGAGACAGCAAGGTGGCATACAGCTCTGCAGAGGACGTCGAAGTGCGATGTGACAAGCGAAACCCACATAATATTTACTCCTCCGGTATGACATCCGACGTGAGCGGTTTGTAGACAGCTTGAATATCCTTTCTATGATCCTTTAAGAAATGAACCGCCAACCGCTTTCGTAACGTTCCCCTCCCCAAAGAAAACAAACAACCTGCTAGCCAAACAAAACCCGAAATGACATTGTTCGCTCCCGTGCTTTCGAAAGCGGGAGGCGTACGCCTCTACGTGACACATAATGCCGTTAAGTCACTTGTAAAAGAGAGTGCGCGCCCCGCGATTTCCACAGACCACGCGTGGGAACGATATTGTTCTGTGCAAGTGTCGTCCTTCAGCGTGTTATATGGTGAGTTCTGTTTTAAGAGTGTACCCAAGAGTACCTTGTGGAGTACGTTGGCTTACTGCTAATTTCCATATTTACAACGGTAGCTGCATGAGGGCAGATTTGTCAAGGCGCGTTGTTCCTAGCGTTTCATTCGTCGCGCATTAGGTTGGCGCAGCACCAAATCGGAGAGCAGACAAAAAAAGCATTGAGGTTCGAGCGCAGTCAGTGTACCATACCCTATGTGACGGTCACGGAGAGTTACACTACAGAGGGAAGTGGATTCGAAGACAAATAACAACATCAATAATATACAAAGAATGTGGAACATTAAACAAAGAAATGTCTTGGTAACTGATCTATGCAAAGAACAACAACCACTAAATAATGATGATGTGAGATGCCCTTTGAATGAAATTGTTATGTTGTACACGCAAAATGGTCAAGTAATATCCACGTAATATCCAGTAATATCAAAGGTTACCACAACTGGCGCCCAACGTTTGGGGTTCGAGCCCGTCTGTTCCGTGGCGGGGAACACGCTGCACTGTTTGGTTGTACTAGTTTTTGTGTAGTTGAGTAGTTTGTTGTAGTTTGTAGTTTATTGCTGTTGTTTCTTTGTGTGTGCGTTTTTCGTGTGTTTCTTTGAGTTTTTCAGCTCCCACCCGGTGGACGAGCCCTCGGAGCTGATGGCTGACAAGGCGAAGGTGCCCGCGCCGCAGTCAGACGCCATCGCAACGGCAGAACTCCTGTCACGCATGACGGAGTTGTGCTCGTTGGTGGTACAACGCATGGATGCCGGGTCGGTTTCGCCGCCGCAGGCACAAGCGCCTCTACGACTCAACTTACCGGTGCCTACCTTCTCAGGTTACACCGATAAGAAGTCTGTTGCCGATTTCCTGGATGACCTCACCGCCTATCAGACGGGTATGGGAATTTCGGACGAAGTCCTAATCCAACGTATCCTGCAGGTTGCTTTGGTCGGAGACGCCGCCCGCTGGCTTCGGTTGCAATCGGAGTTTACGTCCTTCCAGGACTTCCAGGAGCGGTTTAAAAACGAATTTCTTCCCCCGGATTACGAATACCGTGTCCTAGAGGAATTGCATAAGCGTACTCAACATCCTGAGGAAAGCTTATGTGAATTCGTTCGGGCATTGCAGGATCTGTACAGCAGAGCGGATCCCACTGCTACGGAAGAGCAGCGCGTCGCACGGGCGATCCGTCAGTGCCACCCGCGCTTCCGGCCCTACTTAAGAGCCCATCGCTTTAAAACCCTTGAGGCGTTGGCCCAGGAGGCTCGTTCAATACAAGGCGACCTCCTGGCAGAGCTTCAATACCGGCCCCCTCCGCCCCCAGAGCAAGCGTTGGAACCGCGCTGCGCGTGGTCGGGAGGAGCCGCCTCGGTCGAACGCCTGCATGCAACAGGTTTGGGTGACAACCCCCGTAATTCAGACAATGCGGAGTCATCCCACCGAGCCCTAGATCCGTTCCTCTATGACCAGAGGACGATCCCCGCAGGAACGAGCCTTGACAGACCCGTCCCGCCCCGAAGTCGCGGTCAACCTGGCCTTTCAGCTAGCGAAACCCCACGGCAGCGGGAGCGGCACCATCCTGCGCCCCCGCAGCCACGAGCGCCCAACGGCTGTTGGAATTGCGGCAGCCCTGACCATTTTCGTCGGGAATGCCCGCGACAAAGACCGAACACCCGTAATGTGCCATCGGGAAACTGTCGCAGCCGGCGTCCATGAATGCTCGCTCAACGACGTCGGCAAGTTGCGAAAAAAGCGAGCAGACGGTTACTATCCGTGGCCTTGATCAGTCAAAAACTAGCTTTGCAAGCGGTAAGATAACGCAAAGAGATGCTTTGGCTCCTCTTGCTTTTTCTGTCCGAGATTACATCGAGGCTAAGGAACCAAACATCGCCGTTCGAATTTTGGGTATTGATTACATCGCCCTTATCGACACGGGAGCTACGCTTTCCCTTATCGGGGATAGTGTTTACGAACATTGCGTATCACGGCATGTGGAATTGCAATCCACAGATGTCACTCTTCGTCTTGCTTCCAATGACGCCGTTCCAGCACAGGCTGCAGTTGTGCTCTGGGTACGTTTGGATGGGAGACGACGAAAGCAGCGCTTCGTGCACCTTCCTGGCCTGGCAGTTCCTGTTATTCTGGGCAGAGACTTCATCATCCGGCAGAAGTTGGTGCTGGACCTGCCCAATGGAGGATACGTGTACCACGGCTCGTCGGGATTTTTCCGCTTCGCCGCAGCACGGGAACACTGCACAGCACAGCAAGCTGTTGCAGCGTCCGTTGAAACGTCTGGGCTGCCGACTGTCTTGGGGTCATTCCATGGTCCTGAGGAGCAACGCCGTCAGCTTGAACAAGTACTGCGGCAGTTTGACGGAATCTTTACCGAAAAACCGGGTAAGTCGTCTGTGTTACAGCATAGCATAGACACCGGTAACGCTAGACCCTGGCGTTGTAATCCGAGACCATTGAGTGTGCATAAGCGTGCTTTATTAGACGCTGCTCTTGACGAAATGCTCCAAACCGGTGCAGTTCAAAGGTCTCGGAGCCCTTGGGCATTTCCTGTTGTTCTGGCTCCCAAACGTGATGGTACGGCTAGGTTATGCGTCGACTACCGTCGACTTAACGCAGTAACTGTAAGGGACTCTTACCCCTTCCCGTCCATTGAGTCAATCTTGTATTCCCTGGGCAATGCAACTGTGTTTTCAACGCTTGATTGTAGTAGAGGATTTTTGCAAATCCAAGTTGCCCCGGAGGATGTCCCAAAAACAGCCTTTACGTGCCATAGAGGTTTGTTTGAATTTGTACGAATGCCTTTCGGACTGTCTAATTCACCCGCCAGTTTCCAGCGGTTGATGGATACAGTGTTGGGAGATGCGAAGTACAATTTCGCAATGGCATACATGGATGATGTCGTAGTGTTTTCTAGAAATTTTCAGGAACACTTGGAACACCTATCAATCGTCCTTGCAAGGATGAACGAAGCGGGCATTACTATCAACCCCCGCAAGGTGCAGCTGGCATCGTCTAGGATCAGCCTCCTCGGCTTTGTGGTGGACAGAGGGACCATCCGTCCTAACGACGACAAGCTAAAGGCGATCACGAACTTTCCGGTTCCCGGTAACGTCAAAGCCTTGCAGCGCTTCCTAGGTATGGTTGGTTTTTACAGACAATTCATTCCTAATTGTGCCGAGCTAGCGCAGCCGCTTAACCAGTTGTTGCGCAAGGACACGCGCTGGAATTGGGGAGAAGGGCAGGAACAATCATTTCGAGCTCTATCACAAGCAATCGCTGATACGGCTAGGCTTTATCTGCCCGACCTCAACAAACCATTTGTTGTGCAAACAGATGCAAGCGATTATGGTGTTGGCGCAGTTCTCTTGCAGGAGCATGACGCTATTCTTTGTCCAGTGGCTTTTGCAAGTCGCACGCTGAATCCGGCAGAACGGAACTACTCCGTGACGGAAAAGGAGTGCTTGGCGATCATCTTCGCTTTCAGGAAGTTCGACCTTTACCTGGATGGCAGTACCTTCACTGTCCAGACTGACCACCAGGCACTTTCTTGGCTGCAGCGGCTCCATAACACGTCTGGACGACTTGCCAGGTGGGCCCTGATGCTACAAGGCTACTCCTTCAACGTGGAGTACAGGCGGGGCTCAACGAACGTGGTAGCAGACACACTGTCCCGCGCGCCTCTACCGGAGGGGGAAGAGGAAGGCACCGAGGCGCCTTCTCAGCTCCTGGCAGCAGCACAAGTGGCACGAGACGTATCTTCGTCTTGGGGCACGGTCGTGAGCAGAGAGCAGCTCCTAGACGCTCAGAGAGCGGACGGCCTTTGTCAGCGGGTGTCGCAGTGGATAGCTGAGCAAGACTCGGCGGACACCGGAACGACTGACGGACGGCACGACTCCTATCTGCTGGGCGAGGATGGCATCCTGTTCAGATACATACCCCAGGCGGATGAGGACGACGGCTCATCCCCGTTCAGAGTCGTGGTGCCACGGAAGTTGCGTAAGTCTTTCATACGTTACTTTCATGACTCGGCCTTGGCAGGTCACAGCAGCGGCAGGAAAACTTATGAAAAGTTGTGTCGTGTTGCAACATGGCCAGGAATGAGGCAGGATGTAACAAAGTATGTTCGTACTTGTCCCGTATGCCAGAGAGCGAAACCTCGTGGTGGTTTACCCCCTGGGCGCTTACAGCCTGTTCAGAGCAATAGACCCTGGCAGATAGTTGCTTGTGATGTGATGGGACCATTTCCCCGTAGTCCTAGAGGTAACCAGTATTTGTTCGTGGTTACTGATCATTTCACGAAATGGGTTGAGCTGTTTCCTCTCAGGACACTGACTTCCCAGAAAGTGTGGGAAAAGTTACTCGACACCTTTTGCCGGTTCGGGTTTCCCGCACAGCTGATCACCGACAACGCAGCCTACTTTACAAGTAAGGTGTTCTCAGATTCTTGCGCTGTCTTAGGCATTCAGCATAAGAAGACTTCCCCGTATCACCCTCAGGCTAACATTACCGAACGTGTTAATCGGAACCTGAAAATGATGTTGGTTGCTTTTACTAGCCAGCACCACCTTGATTGGGATCTTCGCCTGGCAGAACTGGCGTTCGCTGCACGGACGACGGTCAACAGATCTACAGGCTTCACCCCGGCGTTCCTGAACTTGGGACGAGAGGCCCCTTTTCCTGTGGAGAATGCTCTGGGCCTCCGGGATGGTGCTACCCGGCCTCCTTATTCAAGGTTTGCTGAGGACCTCCGGAGTCGACTGGACGATGCAGCCCGGACGGCTCGGGAGAACCTGGACGTAGCAAGGTTGGACCAGGCTTGCCAGTACAACCGTGGACGTCGGAACCTCACCTACAGCGTCGGTGACCTCGTCCTTCGACGGACTCACCCGCTAAGTGATGCGTCACGAGGCTTTGCAGCTTCACTCGCAGATAGGTGGGATGGCCCCTTCGAGGTAAGTGCGTGCTCCTCCGGCCTCACTTACAGGCTTCGTCGCTGCGACACCGGCGAAGAGACTGGGCCAGTTCACATCTCGGACTTGAAGTCTTACCATCTCCGAGACCCGGACGGAGAGGAGCCCGATTTGCAACCTGCCTCCCTCCAGGACCTGGACCCGGATCTCGGACCTGCGTCCAGCCGCTACAACTTGCGTCCCCGCAGGCGGCGCATGTAGCTGCCACTATCTCCATCGCTAAGCATAGTGCTTGTGATTTAGTGTTTTCTTAGTGTGATTTCTGTTGCACAGTTTTCCGCTGTTTGTCCTAGGGAGTGCCCTTCCGGCGCTTACGGCTTGGGGATGCCCTCTTACCGTGTTCCCTTTTTTCTCTCCTCGCATACAGATGCGTCGACGTTCCCGGCCCCGCCAGCCCTGGAAGACCCCGGGGTTCTGCGCGCAGCCCCCCCGGCCAGACTCCCGCTTCCGTTCTCAGGGAAGTTCCGCACGCGCACCTGGTCCTGCCTCCTCCCAGTGTCACTCCGTGGCAACGTGGACCATCGTTGCAGACGGGCAGCCAGTGTCGTGGGCATCCCGGTCGCGTTGGACCAGCCAGCCGCGGCCTCTCCGAGGTGATGACTTGGCCCTCACCCCAGCTCCCTTCCGGGGCCACACCCTGACAGAGCGGCACCCCGCCGACCCACTCCAGCCACTCACGGCAGATGAGAAACGACTGCTCTGCCCAACCTGCCACGTTCCCGAGTTGCACCGTGCCACCCATCGCAGGGGTTCCCTCCACCTCGCCCGTGTCGAAGCCGCCCGCAAGGACAGCGATGTCAGCGCGGCCCTATCAACCTTAAGACGACTTAAGCCAGAACTACTCGCAGAAGCAAGGCCTCCTCCACCCCAGACAGCAGCCCCGCGGTCACCATTCGACGAGGCAGTCCTGGAACTGACGGACGACCTGATGACCCTCTAAGGGGAGGGGAGTGTCGGATCCAGCATCCGGATACCCTCCGACAGAGGGCGCGCTGGGCATCCGACGAAGGCGATGGGGGCGTGACCAAATGAGATAAAAGCGGGGGGTTCGTTATCTCGGGAGGCTCTTTTTGGTTTGGATTGCGAACAGAGACAATAAACCTGGTATGTGGTCTGTTTGAATCTGTTGTGCTGCTTGTTCTTTTGCGCGCGGAACGGACGGGTTGACGCCCCGAGGTTGTGGGAACTTAGGTTTCCACAATCGTTAAATCGTTAACATCTGTAATGCAAACGATACTACGTACAAACTGAGGAGAGAAGGTGATTCATCTACGGTTGCGTGCCTTATCGAGGTGGACGGTACACCGGTGAAACGAACGAGAATTTCAACTGTATCCCAAGCAGCACCCCAAGCAGCACAATGTACTGAAAGTCGAGTGCAATAGGGGTGGTGGACGGTATGTGTGTTATCAATGTTCTTTAGTTTCATCAGTCTGTTGAAGGCCTTCCACCTAGCCGTCCACCCCTATTGCACTCGACTCTCAGTACATTTTGCTGCTTGGGACAATGTACTGAAAGTCGAGTGCAATAGGGGTGGACGGGTAGGTGAACGGCCTTGAACAGACTCGTGAATCAACAGAACATTGATAAGACGCATACCGTCCACCCCTATTGTACTCGACTTTCAGAACATTGTGCTGCTTGGGATGATGATGATGACACGACAACACTAAAGGAACTCAAAGAAGCTGTGCACATCAACAACAACGTGTCTGCACGGATTATCTGATTCGAGGTATCGTTCTTTGCTCTTATTGTCATTATTCTGACGCTGTGGCTATAGTCGCCGAGCGTCATGGCGTCGCAAGCAAGTTTTCACATAACTAGTAAGAGTGTTTAATGAAAATGAACTAGGGCGCACCAAAATACAGGGGCTCCACCTCGAAAAAAGAAACGCATGGTGTTCCCCGAGAGTTCCACGAAAAATGCCGACATTACTTCCCCCAACGACCCCTTCCCCCCCCCCCCCCCCCCCCCCAAAAAAAAGAGAACGGCTTCCCTTTGAAGTAAACGTCCTCAGCGCATGTTTCATCAACAGCATAGGTCTAGAGGTGTTACACATATTTGCAGAATATGCACACCACGTTCTTTACTGCTTCGTTAGTCACTTTGTTTCTCGGTAGTAATGAGTCGTCGGTACATTTGCAGCCATACGACAGGATTTCCAGTGTTTTCTGAGCCTTGTTGGCGATGACAAACTCCTGCCCTTGTAATCTGTACGGTTGTCCGCAAGCAGTACTATGTAGGGTGACGCAACTCAGGTGTTTTACTGCAAATGGGGTATGTGGCGTATGAACTTAAACATAAACAAATGCAAAGCAATGAATGTTACAAGAAAAAAGAGTAAGATTCCGTTCTGTTCTAAGTTGTGCTCTTCCAACCTAGAAATTGTTTCGGAGTATAAGTATTTAGGTGTTATTTTTAGAGATGACCTCAAATGGAACTCGCATGTAAGCTATGTTTCTGCAAAAGCTATAAAAATGCTTCAATTTGTTTATCGCAACATCAGGCAGGCTAATTTCGAGGCTAAAAGCGATTCTTATACTACAATGATCAGGCCGATTTTAGAATACGCCTGTACAGTGTGGGATCCTCACGAAGTTACAGTGATTCAAAAACTTGAAAGGGTCCAAAACATAGCTGCAAGAATGGTATACAACTGTATGGGTGCCCAAAATAGTGTGACTGAATTAAAGGCAAAGTTGGGGTGGGATACCTTATCACTGAGAAGAAGGCAATGCGACTTAAGTTTTTGGGTGATCTAAATGACAGGACTGGTATTTCTAAGGATTTGTATCTGAGACCTCCTACATTTATCTCACCAAGATTAGACCTCCACAGGAAGTTGAGGCCCTATCATTGTAAAACAGACGCTTTTAAGCATTCATTTTTTCCGAAAGCTATATAAGACTGGAATTACAGTGTACAGGAAAGCTCATAGACTAAACTTCTCTCCTCGTTCATTCACATACAAAAGACATATTTTTACTTTTAATAATGCAAAGAGTACTGATTGGGTTAATGAAAACTGTGTTCGGAAGTGAAGTGTATCAGTTTTAGTTTGGTTTTCTCAGCTTTGACGCGTGTGATATTGCTGTGATTGCTGTAATGTTATGTTCATGTTCATTTGTTTGTTTTTGTACCCCCGCTACTCTATGCCGCAAGGCGATGTAGCGTAACAAGCCTAAATAAATAAATAAAATGTATTTAATCACCTGCTGGCTAAAACCCGTGTTATCTTTTCTACGATCCAGTTTCGAGGCAGGTTGCATCATTTCCTGATTACCAGGTTGTATAGTGACTGCATTATGACGCACAGGTAGCGAACCTTATCCCCTCTCAGGGACAATGAAATCAGATTACATTCATAGATAAGGCACCCTGATCGTTGGTGGTAGCCAAGATCGCGCTGAAGACTGGGAGGTGGTGGGTTTGAATCCTACCACCGGCTGTACTGTCCGGGGTTTTCTTTGGGTTTCCCATGTACTTTGCAGACGAATGTCGGCACAGTTTTCCTTGAACTCTGGCCAGGAACGCACACGCCTTCCTGCCTGTCCTGTCTCCATCTGTCGACAACCCTACACCGCTCATAGCGACAGTTGCTTCGCGGCGCTAGCACGGAAAAAAAGTATATCAATATGGATGAGTTCTTCTAGCCCGATGCCACTTCTTCCAATGCAGTCTATCCCAATGTGGGATATCATTTTGCAATGATCATTGCAAAAGGAGGGAAAAAAAAGAAAACAAAAGTACTCGTCTTGCCAACCAGAGCTGTTGGTTGTTGTGCCCATCAGCCGAATGGAATGCGGTAGTTATGTAGGCTTCGTCACATGAGTGGTGTTTTAGAAGGTCTTTCCCATTTTTGTCGAGTTAAATAACATTTCATTTTCCAGAGTTGATGACCACGACGACACGGCTTAGACGCTTCCTGACCTTAGTGGGTTCTATGCACCAAGCGAAGCTGTTATTACAAAAGGACAGGCTCTTAAATTCTCTCGAAACTTCGGTAGTATCAGTATGGGGTCAGTATAACACTGTAAGTATGTCTTGAAATATTCTTTTGGAGTTTTACATTCATTTGTCACAGGGATGTTCACGATCTCATACATTAGCTAAACTCGATCCCTAGACGGATAGAGGTTAGACCTGCCAACTTGTTGCAGGAAGGTATAGGTAGGCGAGCGAGTGATAATTAATTTAAACAAAACGGTTTACTCGGTCGTTACGGTGCTACACTGAATGCACAGGCGATCATCCAAAACAATTAATATTGAAGAACAAATGCACCGCACTTTAGATTCGTGAAAATCAAACACATACAAGTGCTACACGGAATATACTCCAGTTAACGCACAAAACTGCAACGCGCAGGCAATACGCGAAAGAACTTAAAACGGCCATACAGGCAGTGTTCGCAGTAACTCTTACGATGGCCACTCAGGCTGTAGAAACCATTAGACTACAGGAGAACCGCTCAAGATGATGTTTAATTACAGAATGAAATTGTTCGCGATGCGAGATGATGATGCGCGTGATGATGCGTCTACGCGCAGTCTTCCTCAGTGGTTCATGGCTCATCTGTTGCGATGAAAGAAGTCACTAAAAAGGTAAGAGGTAGGTACAGGTAGCTGTAGGACTCGAACCCACATCTTCTGGGTTACCGGCTTTGTATGTATTTGTCTTTTCTATGTTGTTCCAGTCCCATAACATCAGTTCTCAAGTTCGGTAAGACGGCCTCGCGATCTTCTGCGTCTACTGGATACGCAGGCAGCACACGAAGAATGGACCAATATTGGCCAATTATGGCAACTGCAACACGGCCCTATATTGGCAAGCCAATATCGCTGTTATGGGTCCAATATTGGCAGGCCAGTTTTGCCGTTATCTCGTATATACCTTCATTGCATCTTTCAGATTACTCTATTATCTCAACAAAAATCGCAAAGGTCATGTACGATTTGTGATTTTTTGCTAGAACACTTGGGTTTCTAATAAATTATTTTTCACCTACCCCTTATTATTACCACGTTGAAATATTCCGGCAACATGTTAACGTCGCATTTTGTTTAAAAATGAATACGCATTCCGAAAGCGCAACATCAGAAATCCGGGTCTTCGTTCTGGTATGAAGGGCAGGAGTGATGCATAAGTTGGCAGTTGTCTTGCGCTTCTGCCTGCCGCTGTCTCTGTCACCCAAGCCAAAAGATGTAAAGAACCTTGTACACAGCTGGCTCCTCGTGCCGTGGCGACCGCTGCACCATTGTTACTGAAATGTAAGCAGTATATGATGAGTAGGGCTTGTTGGTATAATTCCACATTTAATAACAGATTGCAGACGAACAAAGAGGAAAGAACATTTCTTCGCATGACTGTATTTGTGACTTATTGCTCGAGGAAGATCCTGTGCGGCTGTCTATAGCCAATCAAGTGCATGCTAAAACCACAGCAGATATGTCTGAAAAAAAATTTGATGCACCTGGGAAACCTTATGGCAAGTGGAGGAACGTTAACACCATACACACACTCTATTTCAACGTGCCACTGCTATATCTAGAGTCGGAAGTAAGACAACTGTAAACAGCATTAGGATTATCTACCAACCACAACAGTGTAGGGATTGGACACCGTGAACGCAGACTTGCTACCTTTCTTCCCCTTCACACTGAATTCGGCCTGCACTGATGGGCGCGATACCCTGGATACAACAGCCCTGACTACAGGGTGGAGAGCGGTTCTTCCCAAAACCAGCAAGGTATTCTTTCTGAAAGAAATGCATCACAGACCATATAACTTTTCCTAAACCAAAATGACCTATACGATACTTATGTTTACTTGCTTACACGAACGTTAAAATGGCTATTTACGAAATGATATACACCACACGTACATGAAGGTCATTCCATGAAAAATGTTCCAGGTTGTAACCAAGCAGATTTGGGGACTTATACAAAAATGTCGAATGAGAAACACGAGCATAAAGAGCACCTGAGCATGAAAAAAACTGAGAGTCACTGTCAGTTTATTACATATAATCATTGTTCTCTTTTCCTTCTGTGGTTTGCGATGATGGCCTTCGTGATTCATCTCCTGTGCTAGTGGAAGGAAGTCGTCAGTAGGGAGGTTGACAAAATTCAAAATGATAAAATGTGATGAAATGGTCCTACACCTGAAAAAATTCAAGATCAACCCACATTATTTGCTAAACATTGCGTGCAAGGTTATTGCACCGCTGTGTGCCATTGCATGCATTCTGCGCCGCTCTCTATGTAGAAAGAGGATAAGCTTGCAAGGGAGAAAAAAAAAACTTACTTACTTACTTAAAAAAAAAATATAGGACTGAGCATAAAGGCTATGCAAAAACTTGTACTGTGATAGCCCCTGAGCATTTCACACAGAACAAATACCAGTACAATGAAAAACCATTGGAATGAGATACTGAAAAAAGTTGCAATGCGACAGACCCAAAGCATTGAACACAATGCAGAAACTTACCATGAAAGTCCATGAAAGGCTGCAAGGATGTATGGTTCTGCCAACATTGCACTATAATAGGTCGTGAGGGTCAAAGACAATTCAAAAGCCGTACGGAAGAATGGTGCAGACACGCCAGTGGGTTCGAACCGAAAAACACGGTAACGGTCGCGGAACCACCACCTTTATGTCCCGTAGATGAAGACGTCTCGTAAAGTCCGCACGGTGTATGCACGAATCTCTCCGTCTTGCCCGTAGTGTCTGCATTCAATTCTGGCAAGTTACAAGAACGCCCTTGGTCTCCGATCTTGCAGAAAGACGACGTCACCCACGGGACATCATTTTCCCCTTGCTTTCCCTGTGTGGTGGTGAGAGCGAAGCTCCAATAAGTAATGTTTTTTTTTTTCGCCATGCTTCTTGCAGCGCGATTGTACGCTTCTTCCACGAGCCGTGGCAGTCTTCCACGTCGTTTTCATGTATTTTTGGTGGAATTGTTGTAAGCCACCTTCCTGTGATGAATTCTGTCGGTGTTTATCGCGCAACTTCTTGGGGGTCTTCGATACGTATGATAGTGGCCGAGAGTTTATGACAGCTTCCGTTTCTGTCACAAGTGACACTAGGTCTTCATATGTGAAAGTTCATCTGCCCATTGGCTTTCTTAAGGCTTGCTTGACAGATCTTATCAGCCCTTCGTAAAATCCTCCCCACCGCGGTGCGTTTGTTGGAATAAACTTACAAGCGATGCTGTGTGTTCCGAGTCAACTTAGTACTTCATTATCTCGGATGTGACGCCATAGTATGCTCTAGTATGCTCAGCTCTTTGTTCTTTTGAAAGTTGGGGAGTTATGGCTGTGTATGATGCTCGGTAGGCCCCGCGTAGCGAAGAATCTTCTGAGGACATGCACAAAACATTCTAGTGACATGTCCCGTGACACCTCCTAATGCACAGTCCTTATCAGCCCGCAGCCATTTATTTTTCTTTAGTTCACTCACATCTAGTGTATTGTGTAGAGGCGTGGGGCACCGCTTAGAGCTGTTATCTGGAACCTATACACGTGTTGCAAAAACGGTGTCCGTATTATGACATTCAGTAACCGTAACGTCTATTCTCGTCACCTCTTTTTAAATCTCAATATACTTCCATTTAACCAAATTGTTGTCCAACGTATCTCTTTGCTAATGCATGGTATCGTTTTACGACACTTTCCATTTGCCATTAACAACCAGCAACTTAAACAAAGGTCGTCCAGGGCAACGGTCATGGGTAACCTGAATTTACGGAAGGTCAACAATGTCTACGGCAAAAGATCTGTTGGCTTTCAAGGTGTGAAAATATGGAATTCTCTTCCCCCAATGTAAAACAGTCCAACAACTTTAAATCAGCTGTTACTAAATTTTGCCTTACCAGGTTGGGTTAGGCTGGGCCGCACTCCGGCAATGTTCTATTTGATGTGAATAAGTATCTGCGTGTGACATGTATTTTTTATATGAATGTGTTTGATATATATATATATGTTGCTAGTAATGCTGCTAGCTATTAATTGTACACTTATGTTAGCAGACCCAATACTAGCTGTAGCTATGGGTCTGCACAGGGTTCATAGTTCATTGTATTAATTGTATGTAAATAAATAAATAAATATCACTGCACATGTGAAAATAACGATGTAAACTTTCACCTTCCTTCCGTTGTTATTGGGACCTTTCACGTAGAGAGGTCTCGTGAAGCCCATCCCTGGCACACCGGAGGCGTGACATTGCCGCACTATGTCAGCAGAAAGTGGTGAAGTCTCCTGCAGATGACGCATAATGCAGAGTGTGCTCTTGACCACCTGCCTGTCTCTGGCTATCCAGTAGTTCTCTTTGATCTTGCTAAGCGTATCTGCGACCCCTCCGTTACTCTCCGATGGGCCTGTCCAATCAGTAGGAAGACGTAGTGGGAATCTCGTGGCATGATGATGGGGTGCTTCTCGTCAAATGTCAGATTGGCCATCTGTAGTCGCCCATCGATCCTGATGATCATTTTTGAGCGACATTCCCTCTTTGAGGGTCCGGTACTCTTCTCGAAATGTGACCTGTATGTATCCCGTCCAATATGTCTTCGCCTTTTGTTATTTCGTCCTTAATAAGAAGTCCGCCGATACAGGTACCTTTACAGTTGTCACAGAAGCGGATTATCCATGCCGTCACTCTGTGGAACCACATCATTGAACTGACGTTACGACAGTTCACCACTGGGTCTGCCGTCCTTGTAACTACTGCTAACTTCGTCTGCTGCTGTTTCCTTTCTTTCTGTTGCTGTTTCCTTTCTTCTTCCAGGCCATTATGCGTACTGTTGTACTGCTGGAAGTGCTGTTTAGGCCATTCGCTTTTGATCTCCTGTACCCTCCGTTCTACATAGCCCTTCCAGTTGTCGGCTCTGCCATGTATCCAATGCAGCACGATTGTTGAATCTGTCCAGAAGAATACATACTGAATATCTGAAAATGTGTCCAGCAACATTCCGTACATTTGCACCATACACCGCTCCATATCCTGTCCATTTGCCATAATGGTTTGCGATGTTGATGTGAACCAAACTGTCCTGTTCATCGCACCATCTCTCCAAGGCCGCCTGAAGTTCCTGCGCAATAGCCTGACCACAAGTGAGATTTTCCTTCAACATTCGCTGCATATATAGCTTCGCGACGATGGTGTAAGGTAACAGTAGCCCTAATGAATCATATGCACTCTGAACCGTTTGCAGCACTTTCCTCTTCATCTATGTACCAGATTTTGTGTGCTGGAGAACGTTGGAAGCATTCTATAAAAGTACGTCCCGTTCGGTGTCCCACGTCATACCTAGAGCTTTTATTACTCGGGACTCTCCTGCAAATGGTGGGATCACCTCCGGATCTTGCGTGTACAGCTCGTTCAATATTGTTGAGTTAGAGCCCCATTTTCTCGTATTTTCCGTTGTGCATGATGCGCTTCACATCGTTGTACGTTCCAATTACATCTTCCTCACAATCAGTGCCTGTAATGAAATCGTCGACATATGTTCATTCCTTCGAGAGCTATGTGGTCTCGGGGTATTCCTCTTCGGACTCTGCAAATAAGATCTTCAAAGTTGCCGCTACTAAAAAAACTGCTGGGGCTAGTTCCATATGTGAGTGTTATCATTCTGCACACTACTACCTTGTCATCGCTTCCTGTGAGGGCATCAAATGTCTCCGTACAGCATCATCGTAAGTTTTGGGCAAGCCCATGGTAAAGAGCAGTAAGCCTGATAATGTCTTCAGCCGATTACGTGCAGTGTGTGTGCTTTGCCACGGTACTATTGAATCTGCTCAGTACCTGATCATCAATTAGGCCACCGTTGTCTGTTAACTCTTCGAGTCCCCAGCTGTCGTGCACGACCTTATTTCCTATGTTTTGCTCGATGGAGGGAAGCATTGCGTTCATCCCAGATTGGAAAGCGTACGTGTCCCTCAGCACACCGTGAGCCAACCATCCTATGTCAATGGGAACAAGTACCAAATTATTACCGAATCTTCGAATATCATGTCGTAGGAGTCGCCAGTACTAATCAGTTCCAATGAGCACGGAGACAGGGAGCTCGTGATCTGCTGTTGGAACGCTCATTATTCCTTCATGCTGTAAAATGCTCTGTATACGGTCCTTACTGTCAGCAGGGGGTACATCGTTGCATATCTGACCCGTTTCCAAGACGTTAATTGCGACTGTGTCACCCTGTAGAGTCTCCAGGTTCACCGTGGTTTCCTTGAACGTCCGTGCTACTGTACTTCCATCAAACAAACCAAGAGTTATTGTGTGGACGCCGGAAGAGCAGCATCCTATTTGTTGAGCTAGATGGTCAGTCATGAAACTTCGCTGACTGCTGCTGCCAAATAAGACCCGAACCCAACACTTCATGGGTCCGCTCACAGTGGCTATCGTTGTACATAGAAGAATTTTGCCTGATTGCTCAGAAGGAGTCGCTAAGGCAGCCAAAACAACATCGCTGGTCGAATGCACGGTATTGCTTGTGACTGCAAGTTGTTGAGCTTCCACATCTCGAGCGTAGTTCGGATCACATAAAGCAGTAGCGTGTCGGCGACTGCACTTACGACACCGCATCTACGACCGAAGCGATTGACAATGTGGTTCTTTAGTACATTTTAAACAGCACCTGACCTCAATCAATAATCTCTTCTTCTCCGGCAATGGGATATCGCTGTCACAAGAAACCGTGGGACGTTCCATAACGCTATACATTATTTAGACGTCTACGAAGGGGTGGTCTGCGAGACATGCCCGAGATATTTCGCAGTAGACGTCTACGGTTAGATGTCTAAAAGCAGGTCACATGTTGGCCACATTCAGACTTGCATCACAAACTTATGCAACCATTTTTACAGGAGCTATAACACAGGGTTGCCTCTCTGCTCTGAGAAAAAAAATATCAAGGTAGTTTGCTTTGCTGCTGTCATGACAGAGCGACTACAAACTGTGTGTCTTGCAACCGTGAGGTTCAACGTGATTAAATTAAATTTTTATTTGCACTGACCCCATGAAGAACCTAATAAAGTTACAGTTAAAGATCGTTAGAAGCAGGCAAAATAAAATAAAAGTGCGCAAGAGTGCTGCAATGAGACGAAAATGTAAGTGCGAAGAAGCCCTCGGCGCTGGCTGCGCCAGCGGCTGCAACTGCAACGCCAGCTGCCGCAAACTGGCCGCGCCAGCGGCGCAGCGGTAGCGCAGCGCAACGATCAGTGTTCAAACTCGTTCGCCTGCGTTCGGTGCACAGGGGGAGGCAGAAAGCCGTCCATTTTGTAACCACCCCAAGCGGTCGCTTTCCGCAAAACCGCCATCTTGTAGTGTTCAACGTCACGGAACTATCGCCCAATCACATCTCGGCTTGGCCTGTTTTCTTTATTATGGTTTGTTTCTCCATCTCAGCTGATCCGTGTCATCTGCTTCGCCGCTTTCAACGTCCGCATTGACTTCGCGTGTTTGGCTACTGCGTGTGCGTGCCGCACATGGCACTTCTGTGACAGGCCATGGTAGTGTACTGTTATTCCGGTTGCACTAATCGTTCAGAGTTTGCAAGTAAAGAATCTGGCATAACGTACCACCAGTAAGTATGCTCCTGTGCTCTCGGTTTCGATTCGTCTCACATTGTTGTCCTTGTTTGTTCTCGGCGGTACGTTTTAGCTTTCCCCGAGACGAGTCCTTACGACTGCAATGGGTGAATGCGATCGGGAGACCGGACTGGGTGCCAACGAAGTACAGCCGAGTATGCTCAAAACACTTCAGGAACGAGGACTTTGACAGAACGTCGCTAACACGCGTGCGCCTGCGGGAGGGTTCTGTTCCTGTCGCACATCCATCGGTTCAAGTTCACCAGGTACGTTTCACCATAATTATGGTAGATGGTCAATTGCATATAGCCACACTATGGGCCCAGAGCTTGGGTACAAAGGGAATTAATGCCAGGGACATGTTAGCGGTCAAATTTGCAAAGTATTTGCTCGAGGTCAGACCCTTTGACCACAAAATACGTCTGTGGTGTTTAAAAGTCTGGTAAATACAACTCGTTCGTTGTCACGTCAGCAGGAGCATGACTTGCCAGGCAGACGGGAACCTAGCGGGCAAGAACCAATAGACGTGTGCACGCCTGAAACCAGCACACAAGAGCAAATTCACGTGAGCCTGCCTGAGCCTGACACACAGGAGAAGATTGACGTGAGCATGCCTGGATCTGACACTCAAGAGCCAATGGACGTGGGCCTGCTCGAACCCAAGACACCAGGGCGAATCCATATGAGCACACATATGAAAGCCTTTTAAATGTGATGCCTAACAATAGTGTGCCGTTACAGGTAGACAGAACTACAAGCACACCTCTTGTGTCTGCTGTGGTAGGTATCATTTTTTTAGCATTAACCGCACAGTTTGTTTCACCAGCAAATCTTTATGGGTTTGTGCTGCTTATTTGTTTTATACGATTCATCAATTTCTCAGTATTGCTTACACGTAGTGGAGTGAAAGGTGAACTGTATTGCATGCTAGTCCTTGAGTTGGCTAGCAAGCTTCCTATTCATTGTCATCCCCAGTTGGCCATTAGGTCTTACTCAGCATTGAGCCACTTGCTCTGTGGCAGTGGCCGCCCAAACATTGGCATCCCTTTGTCTTCTCCAAGTGCGTCATGATTCGCTTTGTCAGGCTGTACAGAAGTTAGACCCGAGGTGTTATGCTCTTACTCATAGTCACGTGTAGGGAATCAACAACTCAGGCTTCGCTGCTAAGCCATTTACCACTTGTTGCAAACTCGCAGCCTCGTTAAATGGCGCGAAGCACAGAAGCAAGAAGCGTCTTCACCAGTTGGGGTCTGGGTTAGAACTGTCTTTATTTACAAAGAGTAAAGACTGTACACAGAGGAAGAGAACTGAAACTCGATACACGTATACACAAGACACGGCGTTATACAGTGAGGAGCGAGCGTGGGGGATCGACCCGAAACGGTCGGCCATAAATTGTCCACTGTCACTGTCCGCTCCTCTGTTCGCGTTTAGTCCGTGTTCTGTTACACCACTGCATCTCAGCTTCAATGTGAAGCCTCAACAGCACAAACAAATGAACCACAGATGTATTGTGCCTGTCATGCACTTACACATTCGGTGCCTGATTTGCACTGACTGAAAACTGACCAGAGCTCTTCACGAAGAGAGCGATAATCCTAAACCAGAAAGTATATATGTTGCACTTGAGTTACAGCCAGGTGCTACTTTCGATGTGGCACCTGTTTGTAACCCATCAAGTCCCACAAAGGTAGCCCCCGATTTCCGTTTATCACCCTCACTGTGACGCACTCTGTTCAGTTCTTAGTTGTGCACCCTGTTTACCAGCTCCCTGCAACATATCTATGGCATGATGGTCACACAGAACAGTAAAAATCATGAGCTCCAATGTCAGTAATATGTTTTTCAGGGCAGCACAGCAGATAGTCCCGTCAGTACTCCTGCAATTGATGAGTGGGCTGTAATGTCGGCACTGGTAAGAAATGCTTACTTTTGGTTACTTCATTGGGGCTAGTTATGTCAAGTGCAGCAGCATCGACAGTGTAGTATTTAGTAAACACAGTAGGATTTAGTTCGGACACGTATTTGAAAAGCATTCCCAACGGCATAAAGCCCACTGCTGCACAGGTACCCCAAACAGATCTTGTGCAGATTTAAACATGCGTAGGCTACGCATGAAAACAAATCACTGTTCACTTTAATGCCCACCAATCGCATTTTCCGATAAAATTTCGCACACTGGGTCACTGCTTCGAAGTCTATTCTCACACGGTGCGAACCGAGGTTGTTCGTTACCACCCTCATACCTTGTCTTTAACATGGTGTTCAGTGGACCAATCCCAGCATGTGCAAGGCATTTGTGCATAGTGGATTCCCACCGCGAATAATCCTGGGTCCGCCCCAGCCTTCCACGATACAGCAGAAAACTCCATCTACAAGTGCTTCAGGACTTTTGAATCTTTATTTTGAAGTTTTCGTTTTGTTCCGATTATCAAGGGGTCCTGAATGAAACAGTGTTTTAATGATAATGGTTCTTGCGTGCACTC
Organism: Ornithodoros turicata; assembly: GCF_037126465.1. Taxonomy (NCBI): domain Eukaryota; kingdom Metazoa; phylum Arthropoda; class Arachnida; order Ixodida; family Argasidae; genus Ornithodoros; species Ornithodoros turicata. The sequence continues at coordinate 3,272,746 of NW_026999342.1, forward strand.
TCCTTCCAGTCCATCCTTGCACCAGCCAAGGCTTCTGGCAGTATCAGTTCCGACACACCTAGGCCATCTGAACATTCGCGCACGGTAAGCCTTCGGAAATATTGACACAATGGGCTTCTCTATATCTCTATGTACTACACAAATGAAATCCAGCCTTCCTCTTTGCCTCTGAAGTATAGGGACTTTGCACTGCGGTTGTGTACTTATTTTAATTTCTTTTCGGGGCTCTTCTGTTTCCCTGTTCACAAGCTTGACTCCGAGCACTAGCAGGCCTGACCCCATGGTAAGGATTGTGCTCTCAGTGGAAAGACTAAGGTGTACATCACTAATGCACAGGGGCTATGATTATACTGAAGATCCTGTGTGTTACATTTGTACTGCTATTTCCACGTTTTTCTAGGGCACAACCACCAATGCCTCAACTCCAAGCACCAGCAGATGTGACCCTTTGGTAAGAATTACACTTGAGGTGGAAAAGAATTGCATGTTCATAACTAATGGATTAAAATTCCACTTTAGCTGCTGACTGCACCATTCAAGTACATGTTCCAGGAGCAGGCTTTCAAATACCTTATTCCATAAAGTACAGTTGCACAAGGGAAAACCAATTAGAGTTGAGCATACAGTTTAAACATATTATTGCCCCTTTCACGTCTACATTTCAGTACAGTGCAGCCCTGTCAATTTCTTATTTTCTGCCAATAAATCCCCCCCCCCCCCCGTGTCAGTTGCAGTGTGTTGTATAGTTACTGGCCTGAGGAAACATTTCTCAAATTATCTGTTGCCAGCACTCTTTGTTGTTAGCAATGGGTATAAGGGTAGTGTGAGTGAACTAAGAGAGTCAGTCTTTCTGTTGCAGCGATGCTGTCAACACGTTAATACACACCTAATAGTTATAGTTACAAAGCTCAGAGAGTGATCCATATCATAGAGGGAATTCCCAGCTTGGTATGCATGCTGCTGATTATTACCAACCCCAATACTTGTGACAATGAATTGTACTGTTTCGATCAATATAGATGGATTCAATCAAGCGCAATGGCGTGGAGAACTTCCTGTGATCTGCATGGCTGACGTTTTGTCATCTACTGTGACCACTGCAATTCAAAAGGGGATCTCTCCACTAGTGAGTACATCCACAGTGTGCCAAAAAAGGAGCACTGTTGTGCTACTGTGTCTCGTGATACTAGGCCGTAATTCACAAAGCTATAAGGGTGCGATTGCTTCCATTCAGTGCTAGGTAAATCAAGCGTGCTCATAGTAAACTGTTAAGTTCGAGACATCCAAGGTCTCTGTATCTGTACGAGTGATACACCGAGCACGGGCAGCTCGATATAGGCAGGCTATCTGCTGCATCAGATGTCTTTTATTTTAGTAAAGATAATGTTAGGACAGTAACTGTAGGCTTGCATATTTTCTTCAAATAGCCATCATATGAGTCGTTCCTGTACCAGACAGGCAATCATGATTTGTTGTAAAGGAGCTTTGAGCAAGCAGCTCTTACATGTATCTGACCAGAGGCACAACCCGTGCATGTCTGCATGGCCTTGCATGTGGCTGCCACGTACTATCCAAATTGTTCACAGCTGAGTATTAATAAAGTTATTGGTGCCTGTTGTCTCAGGAGACATCCTATGAAGACAGGCCAGTAAAGGCCTTCCTCAGAAAGGAAGTCAAACGCATAGGCAACCTGCATACCCTTAGCAAAAAGCGATTCAAGGCCTTACAGCAGGCACAAAGACGCATCAAGGAGAAAGTTGCAAAGCCACAGCATGCGATATCCGATCTCACGTCTCAGAACATTTTACTTCAAGAACATGCAGGCTGTCTCGAAAACATTGCTGGTGCAAACAAGGACTTGGTGATGAGGCAGTCAGCAAAAAGAGAGGGGACAAGCTTGCCGCATAAGTACAGCCCAGAGTTACCTGCGTTTGCGCTTACCTTAGATTTCTATTCGCCACGTGCGTATAACTATGTGAGGCAGGTCTTTGACACGTGTTTACCCCACCCAAGTACGATACGGAAGTGGTACCAGTCAGTCGACGGTGAGCCAGGGTTCTCAAAAGAAGCGCTGTCAGCCCTGCAGATGCGTGTTACGGACAACAACCAGAAAGGACTGTCAACTGTATGCAGTCTTATGGTTGATGAGATGGCGATTAGGAGGCATGTCGAGTGGGATGGGAGAAGGACTTATGGCTTCACAACCTATGGGCCAACCTCGGAGGATTCTTGTGCTGTAGCGAAGGAGGCATTTGTCATCCTACTTGTTTCGTTACATGAGCAGTGGAAGCTGCCGATAAGATACTTCGTTGTAGACGGAATAACTGGCGAGCAAAGAAGTAACCTTGTCCTTCAAGGCTTGTCTCTCGTGTACAATGTCGGAGTGGAGGTCGTATCTTTTACCTGCGACGGTGCTGCAGCAACCTTGTCAATGTTGCAGAACCTAGGATGTTCGCTGCAGTTTGCAAATCTAAGGACCAGCTCTCCCCATCCTGACACAGCCGAGCCCATAAGCGTATTTCTTGACGCTTGCCACATGCTGAAGTTAATACGAAATTCAGTTTCTCACTTCAAGTCATTCATTGATGAAGATGGCAAGGAAATATCATGGGACCACATAGAGGTACTCCACCCACTTCAACAGAAAGAGGAGCTCCATGCCGCAAATAAACTACGGAGGGGGTGCATGTACAGTGGCAACGGCAGCCCATGAAAGTCAATCTTGCTGCAGAGCTTTTAAGCATGAGCATTGCAGATCCCATACACGACTGTCGTGATCTAGGTGTATCAGGGTTTGAGGACTCGGAGGCAACTGAGAGGTTCCTAAGAGTTGTCAGCAATGTCTTGGATGTGTTGAACTCCGTCGATATGCACCAAAAGTCGTGGAAGAGGCCGCTTTGTCCGAAAAACATCGAAAAGGCACGCACAATGTTTCAAATAGCAACAACATACATTTGCAGTCTACGGAGGAGCAACTCTGGGCCACTTCTTGTGCAGACTAACCGGAAAACTGGGTTTCTTCGTTTCATCACATGCTGCAAGAGTGCCATCGAGCTCTACGACTTTCTCCACTCTAAGAACCTTATGACATACTTCCCAACAGACCGCGTCAGTCAAGATCATCTGGAACTGTTCTTTGGTTTAATATGTTCGTAATGAGGATATAACAACAATCCCACCGCAAGGCACTTTGCAGCAGCATACAAAAAATTGTTCATCAACACGGAAGTGGAAGCATCTCAAAAAGGACATTGTTTACCACTCGAAAATGTCTCCATACTGCACGTCAGCAGCGCCACACAGCCCCTATCGGAAGACGTAATTAACTAGACATCAAGAGGAAGAAGCATACCCACTGAAGAAGAGACTGTACAGGAGGATCTACGTGAGCATAACTACTTCTCAGACCCAATGGAGCCATCAACTTTTGGTGAAAGAGTGACAGTGTACATTGCAGGACGTATAGTGTACTACCTATGCGAGTATCTGAAATGTGACATCTGCACCTCCCACCTGACAGTCCGTACACCTTCCCTCCACCATTCACTGATACAACAAAAGGATTACTTTCACAGACTTCCCTATCCATCTGATGATGTGATCACAATTTGCAGGAAATCTGAGAAGCTGCTGCGTGCAGCTCCTTTCCAGGAGGGCATATCATCAGCAACACTTCTGCAAAGGTTAATCTTACAAGTGCTGGAGTCCATGGTGGACAGGGGTGTGTTCAGCCCCATACGTAAGGACCACATGCTCGAGCAGACGTCACTTGAAAATCACTACTTTCACCTAATACGATGTATTGCTCACAAATACTTAAAGGTCAGCTACGCCGATTTCCCGATGTGTTAAAACGGTTGTGATATTCAGAACGAGCACATCCAACTGCCCCCGAAACGCACCTTCGTTTCTCAATTTTGTCTTCGTATTACGAAAATTAATTAATCAAAGAAACCAAACCAAGCCATGGGCGCAGCCATTTTTGTGACGTAGATGGGATAAACCTGCTCCATCTACGTAGATGCCTACCCAGGCTTGCCTAGTGGTACTGTTAATTACATAGTTTTTGTATAAATGATGACAGAAAGAAAAAATAAAGTCTGAAGTCTGAAGATAGAGAATCGTGCTTCTGATTGGATGAAAGCTGAGGCTTTCTCTGACTTCCCTGGCGTCTTCTCCCGTTTGCGAGGAAATCCAGTTATGACCGCCGGCTACGATGAGCGTTTCGTCCGAGGTAATCCCGAAAACTATTGAGCGATGGAAACAGCAACCGCGAACTCACCTCAACAACATTTTCGGCTTGAAATTGTGATTATGTACTCGAGAACTTCGCAGTTCAACAGTTCAGCTGCCATTCACGTCAACCCGATTGCTGCTTTTACTACAAGTGCAGGAATGGGGGCGATTGAGCAACAACGTGAGACTTGGTGGTCGTTTGAGCATATACCTGCAGAGGACTGGTCTTCAAAGAAAGAAGACCGTATTTCTGTCCATACACATCGTGTGATTGCCAGGCTCGTTACACGGGATACATATATTGTGCAGCATCATAGCGCGACCGCAATGAACGACGTAGGAATATATCGTGACCACTCGAACTGCATTCGTTGAACCATTCGTCGATTATATGAAAGTGTTCATTAGAATTGCCCCGCACAAAAAGTGTTGGATGTAGTTTCGTAGTGCGTTCTTTATTTCGTAGAGCACATCGCGGCATGTAGATCGATAGCCCTGATACGTATTTTTTGTATTACATTTTGTATTTTGTATTTAACTTCGAGGGGCGCATGGGGAAACTCAGATTAAAGGGTGAGAGAAAAAAGACAAACATTCCAGTGTGAAGTCTCCCTCACAAATGCCCATAGCACGTTCGCGATTTGTCGTGTCAGTTTAAGCTAAGTTAGGTTGGGTTACGTTAAGTTGGGTTAGGTTAGTCAAAACAAATCTGAAGATGACCTCACACAGATTCCAACGCTGTCAGAAAAAAGAAAAAAGAACAGAAGCGAAAACTCCTTACATCAAGAGGCAACTTTATCATAGAATGAACATCGCGATAATCGTATTCGTACGAGAACGTTCCCACCATCTGAGTCCGTCACGCGCTGCAGAGAGAAACGCGAATGGCAGATTCCAGGAATACATCGCATTCCATAAGGTGTTATAAGAAAATGTATTTTCGAATTTAGATAGCTTAATAAAGAAAGTACGCGTTTAAGAAGCAGATAGTTCGTGGACGCGTGTCCGGAACAGCCAACTAAAACGACTGTATCAAGAAATAATGCTACATCTGGTTGATTTTCGCATTTCTGAATTGGTTCATTCACGAATCAGGCGTGGACCAAAGGGGGAGGGGGCATGGTTTGGTCCCCTTCAATTTCTGTAAATAGCGCCTCAATTGGCTTTAGGTAGCACATGTGTATAGCATATTGTCCAAGGTCGGAGCCCTACCCTGAGAAAAAATTCTGGATCCTATTCGTCTACCGTACAGGATACATGTAAAGGACAAATCAAAACAATATACGGGTTTACGGTTCTAAAACGTCGTGTACGGAATCAAGAAAGCACAACATGACAGCACCAGCTACGTTATTTTTTACGTCAGCTGAAATGCGACAATCCTGCATGGAAACATTTGTCCTAGAGCGGCTTCGAAAAACCACGTGCAAAAACGAAACTCTCATATTTCCGATCTAGAGGGAAAAAGAGGAGAGCTAAATGTGTCGAATAGTGGGCTTAATGTGCATGGCGCCGCCGCAGTGGTGTACGGAATGAAAAAGTGTAAAATATGACAGCATCAGCTACGTTATTCTTAGCGTCTGCTGAAATGCGACAATCCTGCATGGAAACATTTGTCCTAGAGCGGCTTCGAAAAACCACGTGCAAAAACGAAACTCTCACATTTCCGATCTAGAGGGAAAAAGAGGAGAGCGAAATGTGTCGAATAGTGGGCTTAATGTGCATGGCGCCGCCGCAGTGGTGTACGGAATGAAAAAGTGTAAAATATGACAGCATCAGCTACGTTATTCTTTGCGTCTGCTGAAATGCGACAATCCTGCATGGAAACATTTGTCCTAGAGCGGCTTCGAAAAACCACGTGCAAAAACGAAACTCTCATATTTCCGATCTAGAGGGAAAAAGAGGAGGGCGAAATGTGTCGAATAGTGGGCTTAATGTGCATGGCGCCGCCGCAGTGGTGAACGGAATGAAAAAGTGTAAAATATGACAGCATCAGCTACGTTATTCTTTGCGTCTGCTGAAATGCGACAATCCTGCATGGAAACATTTGCCTAGAGCAGCTTCAAAAAACCACGTGCAAAAACGAAACTCTCATATTTCCGATCTAGAGGGAAAAAGAGGAGAGCGAAATGTGTCGAATAGTGGGCTTAATGTGCATGGCGCCGCCGCAGTGGTGTACGGAATGAAAAAGTGTAAAATATGACAGCATCAGCTACGTTATTCTTTGCGTCTGCTGAAATGCGACAATCCTGCATGGAAACATTTGTCCTAGAGCGGCTTCGAAAAACCACGTGCAAAAACGAAACTCTCATATTTCCGATCTAGAGGGAAAAAGAGGAGGGCGAAATATGTCGAATAGTGGGCTTAATGTGCATGGCGCCGCCGCAGTGGTGTACGGAATGAAAAAGTGTAAAATATGACAGCATCAGCTACGTTATTCTTTGCGTCTGCTGAAATGCGACAATCCTGCATGGAAACATTTGTCCTAGAGCGGCTTCGAAAAACCACGTGCAAAAACGAAACTCTCATATTTCCGATCTAGAGGGAAAAAGAGGAGAGCGAAATGTGTCGAATAGTGGGCTTAAAGGGGCCGTAAACAGGACGACTAACATTAAAAAAAAAATGGTACCCCATGAAAGAACGCAGGTCATAATACCCAAATATACATTTCGTTCGGCTCGTGCCAGATCAGTGACCCATATAAATGCTTTCAAAGATGAGTAACCAGCGCGCCTCTCTCCACTACGCATACGTCATAAGGGCTACGTCGCATTTTGCCGTCCAATCGGTGGGCCGAGCTCCGAATATGACGTTCCGATTTACCAACCAATAAACAGGCTTCAATATCAGCTGTGCGGCGGAGTGCTCCGTGTGTTTGTGTGGAGCTACATTTTGCGCTCCGTGGTTCCGAGATCCAGCGCCATGGCATTTCCGAGTGAACTGAGTGATACTGAGCGCCTAATGCTGATGCGAACGTCAACAATTGGGCTGTTATCATATGACGCGACGCCCCGTGGTTCGCACCAAAGTACGTCGACAACCCAGTCATCGGCAACCCAGTCGTCGGAACCATTCGCAGATGACGTGCAAGACCACGCTGCACGGATCGGAAACACAAACTGGTGAGTGCATATAGCTAATACAGCTCGTTGTATTACGTGCAAAGACAAAGCTTGCCTTGTGTTGCAACTGGTCGGTAGTAACATGAACAAAAGGGAGTTTAGGCTCTGCGCCGGCTTCAATATTCCCGGCACCTCCAGCGTGCATACTGGCGCATCTTCTCCCAATCTTATGGCACCACATTTCTTATCTCTACTTGACTACTATATGTGAGACCGCACCGCACACGTATGGTAACTTTAATCCTAATTTTATAGGTGCCGATGCGGGCTCTGCATCAACATGCCAACGTCCACGGAATCCGTGTGCTGCTTCGATTACCCGACAACCTGCGAAATGATCGAGGAACACGAACTCAAATGCATAACGGAACACGAGGAATTCGCTACCGCGTGTCTAAATGAGGTTGTGCTCCGTCTGGCGAACCGAGATCTTCGGCAACGCGGAGTAAAGACGGGGAAAGCCAGGAACGAGTAAGTATGCATAGTACAAAGCGCAGGAACTCTTACTATGACGTTATACAGCACGAAGACAAGTATACTCATATAAAACTGCATAGTACACCCTGCACTCATGTGGTACGTTCATCAGTTGGTTTTGACATTCGGAGATAATAATGCAGCCATACATAGGATTCCTCCAGTGATGAACAGTAGGTCAACCACGTTTATAGCTAAACTACTAATTACAGTACATTACGAATAATTGTGCAGCTACTGCATTTACCTTACAAGGAGTAATTGGACGTGTGTAGCTACCTTATTTTTTGGTAGTTCAACTGCATGTGAAGCTGAGGTTTGTTTGTCATGCTGTCAGATAAAACTTGTGCATCAAAATAATTAAGAGTGGAATTGCAAATCTAGTTCAAAGTGCTTGCAGTAGTTGTGAGTCTAATGTAAAATGTAGTTACTCTGTAGCTATAATTATACTCTGCAGAAGTAATTGGTAGTTGTAGATAAAAGATCTATCAAAGTAGTTAGCACCCATTGCAGGATTCTACTTTATCTATTATCATGCCATCCACAACATTTTTTTTCAGGCAGTACCGATACACATCCTACCGACAGTTTATTCTGTGGGTGTGGGAGTACTTGGGAAAATTCAATAGGAAACCCGTGCCATCATGCGTGGTAAATAAAATAAGGAAACAGTTTCCTTCGAGAGCTTATAGAGGTTTTCGCTTTCCTAGAAAGGAAAATGTAGCTGAATAAAGAGTCTTGCATATCACCGTATTCATTTCTTTATTTCCACGATTGAAAAAGGTAGTTTCCGTGTACAGTGTAGGGTCTGCAGATTGAGCAGAACATTGCAACATTGCACACACTAAGTGTAGCTGGCAAGAACTTGCTAATGCTTTATTTACAGCATTTTTTTTTATATCTGAAACAGAGTGTTTGTGGAAATGGGTTGCAGCAACTAACAAGTACTACTTGTACAACTGACAGAAATGTGTAAGTTGCGTGCATCCTTATATTTTTGATTGTACTGCCAATAGTCTTGGAAATTACATGAATAAAACAAATTGTCACACAAGTCAAGTCTGTGTTTGAAACAATTCTGGATGCCAGTATGAGACGTGCACCACCATTGCTGTTGCCGAGAGCAAACCCCAAGTGATATGTGTGACATGCCTTTTGTTTAATGAAAAACTGGTAGCATACGCGTTCAGATATGCAGCAGAAGAGGAAGCGGTCTGATGTAATGGGAGCATGTTGACAGTGACAGTGCAAGCACCCTCTCCATAACAGTTTGCAGCTTATTCCATATGTACGTGATCAATGGTCTCAGGGCACTTCTGAGGGTGATGTATATGGTAGCTCCCAACAAATATCATCGAATGGCAGACTTATGCGAAACCATGCACTGTTTATCAATATATGTACTAAAGCACCTGATACGCATTTTCGTGCATTTCGAATGCTGAACTATGGTATTTGTATAACCATAAAACATACAGAAAACAACAGACCTCCCTGCTTGTAAACAAATGACATCCTAGTGTTCGACAGCGCTACAGCTACGCTCAGAGCTAGGGGCGAACATGGATGCACCTGAAAGCCATGGTCTTGAGGGTGTTATGATGGTCCCAGAAAGGGACGCAAGCTTCAGTCCTACTTTCTTTCAGTAGCAAATGCCCATTCGTAGAACCCAGCCCTCCTCCTCCAATTTGTTTCGGTTTCAATCTGTCTACCTACGTCAGGACGTTTCTTGAGTAGAGGTCTGTTTTGTGCAGTATCTGACATACCATGTACCCTGATGGTAACCCGGTACAGTAAGCTCCCCAATGAAGGCTAGCTGAGGAATGATCATGTGTTTTCTGCAGTCGCCAGTCAGTACCAGAGAGCAAAGGGAACTGCATCTCCCTCCATCTCCTGTTCCACGACTTCCTCTATTTTACCATTGTGCAACGCGCCGTCATCTCCAAGCAAGCCCCCCCTCCCCCAAGTCTGTCTCCGAGGCCTGTGTATTGGTTGTGTCTGCTTTTATAGCCACCCTCAGCTGTTCTTCGTTGTTGTAACAACACTGAAACAAAAATATGACAAAAATGACATATCCTCTGCACTACAGCTGCAACAGAAAGCAAGATAGCCCTAATTACAGAAAAGTGATTACCACAATTACTTTACATAAGCATAACTCACCCACAAATCTGAGCCTCAAACAGACAACAAGCTTGAAAGCAGCAGATATGCAATGTGATCATGACCAGGTGCCTCTATCAGGTGCCTAGTCTTGACACCCTGGCAGCCACGATGACTTCTTTAGGCAGTTGTTGCCTCGAGTGGCTCATCGGCGCTGGGAAGCTCCGTGTCTGCTTTTGCTTGCTTGCCTCCTGAAATGACGCATGCGACCTGCACTGCACTTCTGCTTCAGCAAGCAGCTTTGCAATGTAGGCTGAAGGAAAAGGAGAGGACAAATGACATATTAGAGAATCTGAACGTCAATGTAAAACAAGGTGTGTACCAAATGTAGGGGCAGTCTTGACAGGACAAGCCACTTGGTGTCCCTGCTTCGCTTTGGAGTTCTTGATTTTCCAACGTAGGTCCCCACGTAGTGTCTCCGCTTGGCTGCGTTGGGCATTTTCATTATAATGCAGAGCAGCCAGTCTAGTCCTGTTAGAATTTGATGCTGGTCACTTTCTTCTCCTATGAAATAATAGATGCCAAATGACTCACCTGCAAAGCATGCCCTCGGGAGAAAACGCCACAGATTTTGGCGCGAACCTGATCAGGAGGCTGTGGAAGCTTTCAAGGGCATAAGTTTGAGTGTTGGCAGACATCTGGGCAACATCTTTGAGAAGGCGTGGGTTCCCAGTCACTTCTTTGAATTTTTTGTAAGCCAAAGAATCTGCAGCAATTATTACATATTGTATTATGATTAAACATCTACCATTGCAGTATAACAAGAAACCAAAACATAAAAAGCAATACTGTTTTTTTTTTTTTTTTTTCTTACCGGGGTCAAGCCAGTCTCCATCTGTGATTGGACCATGAAGGCAGCGTGGGTAGGATCCATTATGGTGACTGTGAATATCCACAACATGATTCTGGATGCTTAGCCATGCATCTGTTGTCAGCCGAGCATCTCCTCCACTGGCTTTTGCACACCAGTACAGGTGGTTAGACGTTGCCTGGATCCACCTCTCTAGGCTGTGGCAGTTGGCGCTTTTGCTGATCGCGGTCAGCTTTTTTTTCACACCTGAAACAATGCACTGTGAAGGACATCATACCGCACAACGTGATTCAACTAACTTTTTGAGATATGCCAAATGTCGAAAAAGTGCCTTATCGCTGGTTCTTCCTTCTCAAGGTACGTTCTTATGGCAGGGTGACGGTCTGTTGTTATGGAGTTCAGCTTTATGCCTGCTCGAACAAACAAAGCATAAGCAAGAAAATTCACACTGTAGGTAATCACTACACCACAGATTTAAACGCACTAAAAATTGATAAAACATGTAGGCATTTATGCAACAAAAACTCAGAAACATGCAGGGAAATATGCAGCATTTATATCGAAAAGCATTCATCTTAGCAGGCCTCGACAGGTAAAAGCCAGTAAGAAATGGCTTGGGAATGGAAAATAAGGTTTAGCATAATTCAACATTCTGGCGTACGTGAAATGTGAGAGCAATTGCAGATTATGTGCACAGTGAATGACAACCGGACACAGTATTTGTGACAGAATGAGCTCCTTGGAACACTGGTACTGTGGGGTTTTACTCGCAAGCATTACATTGGTTTCTTTTCGTTTGCTGCCTCTCAGCTGTGATGCTTTGATCTCATTGCGTGCTACAACAAAGCCATACAGAATGGAAGTATAGATAGAGCGAGAGCTCGTATAAGCTCCTAAGAATTAACCTGCTCATTGACCGGCAGAGTTGATATCGTCACACATGCTTCCACGGGACCTGTACACTATTGCATTCATACGACATCAACACATAAGGAAAACGTAAACTGCACGCAATGTATGCAAATGAACATTCAAAGCATTCACCTCGCTCCTTTAGAAACTGAATACTCCTGATGAGCGCCTCTTTTTCCATGTTGACACTTGCTGTCACCCTCTCGTTCTGCATGTGAAAGTGGTGAAAATAAAAAGTATGATGCCCATGTTCATGCTTCACCAAAGCATACATTCCAAACAAAGATCTCGATGGTTATATCTATACTTCCAACCTGCTGAAGTCTAATAAGTTGGAAAGACAATTTATACACGTACCTCTGCCAGTTGAACTTGGACGGAATGAATTATTTTGTTCAGTTGATCCACATGGATACTATATGTCATATATTTTGCACAGAACCCAGGAGAGTCACACCTCCCATCTGCCGATACATCTACTGCCTGGTCATCCAGCTGGTCTAGAAGTTGCCTCTGCTCCAATGACCAGACCTGTAAAAAAGCATATTTACAGTGCATATGGGCGTAAAAGTGATAAAGATTTCTTACTAACCTTCTCTACGGCTGGAACAAGAAAGCAGCTTTGGTATCTGTAAAATGTTGTGAGGCTGAACGTTTGCACGTTTATGTGCTTCAGCATTCGCAGAGTTGGTGCTGCATTTGCTCCAGAGAAGAATATGGAACCTGACAGCAGAAGGTTTCCGGCTGGCCTTCCATTGACCACAGGTTGACTCTCCCATGTCAGCTCATGTCCATCGTGGCACCGGGTTTTCACACTTATCATTGTGCCTGTAGCTGTTACCTCGGCAGAGCAACGGGATAAGCATTTCCGGCAGTTTTGGAATAACTCCAGGAGGCACGTCTCAAACACCAAAAACTTTCTTTCATTCTGAAGCGTAAGTGGCGGGTGAACATCTTCCTCACTAGGAACAAACAAGGGAGTACATGAAGATACAAAATATACATCATGTCACACTTTTTTACTTGCACTCCAACTTGTACTCCGTACTAGTGTCTACGGCTTATAGACTAAAACTCACCCACTACTACTCTCTTCCTGTGACGGACTGTAGTCGTCGTCATCTTCATCATCATCGTCATCATCAGTTTCAGCAGGCTGGCTTCCTGTGTTTGAGTTTGCGGGAGTCGGGGCTGTTGTGCAGCTCGTGTTGACAGTGGCGTTTCTTTCAACTGGCAGTTCCCATGGCTCTGTCTGACAACCCCGTTCCTGCAGTGCTTTCGCAGCTACGTCTGTCTGTGTATCTGCAATTTCAGGTGGAGATCTAGTGAAATGGCTGCATGCTTATTATATTGGAAAGAATGACATGGAAGCAGACAAGTTGGTGATCACAAACATCTGAGATGCAGGAACGTGAAAAATACATGACAACAATTTCAAGTGCACACAACAGAACAAGAACAAGGCTCACATTAGCAAAAGGTTCTTTATTAGACAAAACCAAAGGATCAAGGAAAATGCAAAGGGAGCAATGAACATACTCTTGGCAATAGCCAGGAGACAGTGGCAATGTTGTCATAAATTGTGAGATGTTATGGCCATGTTGTCAACGTCTCTGACTTTCTGCTTACAGTATTCAATTCTCCCTCCACGTTTCCTCTGACCTCTTGTTTTTGCAATATAGGTTTTTCCGCTCGTGTGAATCGTGTTCTGTTGTGTGTATTGCTTCTGTCTGAATCCAAAACTCCCTGAAGCTTTTCCAAAGAAGACCTGTTCCCTACAGTTCCCACTTTGGAGTTTGCTACGTAACATGCTTGAGTTGTACTTACATGTTGATCGGTGCACCACAACTGGTTTTGTTTTTGTCATGCTTGTAGGTGAACGATACTCCTGTAAAAACACATGAGGTGATATTTTATTTCTTTAACAATATATTTCAATTCCTATAGCTTTCAAATGTGTTCTGTCACAGGCATGTGCTGCCACAACATCTTGAAGCACATTATTTTCAGCTGTGTCACAATAATTGCATTACAGGATGCTGGTACCCTTTTTTCTGGTTAACCTTACACCGACTAGCGGCTTTAATTGTAGGGCTGTACTAGTTCACTCAAAGCTGAAATTAACGTGTTTACAGAAATTTCCCAATGTCTATGATGCATATGTGAGCATATTCAAATGACAAAGCCAAAGCTCACCAATTTACGTGGGACCACCACAAACATGCGTGGTGATGATGGGATGGCGTTCTCTTGCAGCACTGGACTTGCTGGCATTTGAGGAGGCTGAAAAAGAATAATGTGATTTATTATTATGTGATTTACTGAAATTCAGTGAAAGAAGCAGTCTTACTGTTTGCAGAGAACACACGGGTGGATGCCGCAACAGTGGTGAATGTTGGCTGAGTTGCACTTGTTTTGGGGCCTGGATAATGGAAGAAACGAGATTACCTATGGTTCTCACGAAACAGTAATTTCAACGCACCCTCACGCGGTCATGTTAGAAAAGTGATATGCTGCTGCTGCTTGGTTTGCCCTGCTATTTCCAGCAGGGTGCACCAAAACTACAGCTAGCTAATGTACAACTACCGTGCAGTAGAATTACAGCACATGTTTTGACAGGGATATGCGAAACTGAGTTGTAGGCAGGCGATATTTTCTGAAGCACCTGATTTCTAGAATGAACGATACTCACTATAAACAGGACTTACCAAAACAGCACGGCGTTTCGATGGACCGTCGTCGGCATCCTTGGGCAGTTGTAGTGATGGGACAGCATCATCGCGAAGTTTTTTGCTGACAGGTCCCATTATGGCCATGCGGTACGCTTTCGCATCGAAGTGGTCCTCGCATACAAACATTGTCTTTGGCAGGTTCTCCACAGACACATTCTGCTGTCCAGTAAGTTCTAACCATGACGACCTACGAGGTTCGTCATTCGGCACACGGTGAAATCTCAGCTTCGGCGGTTGATTCTTTACGCGTCGGTGGGGGCACGTTGCGACTATGCACACTGGAGGCATATTTCGCAAATGCTAACTACAGAAAAACAGCTATATACAAGTATTACTTACAATTAACTTTGAAATTTATATATTTACACGAAAACAAACAAAACAAGACACCACAGAGGAACTTAGAGCAGAACGAGCATGAAGCGAAAGCAAACTAGAACTCACAACTCCACAACGCGCACGTGAGATTCCGCAACTGTGGCGTCGGCTCGCGCTGTGCTGCGTGCTGTTGCGCGGAAAACGTAGTGCGCGTGTGATATCCAAATTGAACGCATTTCTTTTCCAGTTTGAGTCTGTAACTGGTCAGACTTTGAATGGAATAAGACTCACGATCATCTAATCAATTTCCGCAAGCAAAATAAAATCATACGTTGATTTCTTGATTGTAATTGGTGAGAAAAGTGCTACGTCAAAATGACGTAAAGTTAGAGCACAGGGCGGAGCTAACAAGCGAAAGAGTGCAGTGAATATTTCATCCGTATTCAAGTGCCTTTTGAATTTGAGCGCTAGTAATTACAAGGAGCTTTCACTGTACAAGTTTGAATAATATGACTCAGAGAAATGCGCACCTTGCATACCTGTTTACGGCCCCTTTAATGTGCATGGCGCCGCCGCAGTGGTGTACGGAATGAAAAAGTGCAAAATATGACATTATCAGCTACGTTATTCTTTGCGTCTGCTGAAATGCGACAATCCTGCATGGAAACATTTGTCCTAGAGCGGCTTCGAAAAACCACGTGCAAAAACGAAACTCTCATATTTTCGATCTAGAGGGAAAAAGAGGAGAGCGAAATGTGTCGAATAGTGGGCTTAATGTGCATGGCGCCGCCGCAGTGGTGTACGGAATGAAAAAGTGTAAAATATGACAGCATCAGCTACGTTATTCTTTGCGTCTGCTGAAATGCGACAATCCTGCATGGAAACATTTGTCCTAGAGCGGCTTCGAAAAACCACGTGCAAAAACGAAACTCTCATATTTCCGATCTAGAGGGAAAAAGAGGAGGGCGAAATGTGTCGAATAGTGGGCTTAATGTGCATGGCGCCGCCGCAGTGGTGTACGGAATGAAAAAGTGTAAAATATGACAGCATCAGCTACGTTATTCTTTGCGTCTGCTGAAATGCGACAATCCTGCATGGAAACATTTGTCCTAGAGCGGCTTCGAAAAACCACGTGCAAAAACGAAACTCTCATATTTCCGATCTAGAGGGAAAAAGAGGAGAGCGAAATGTGTCGAATAGTGGGCTTATAGTGCATAGCGCCGCCGCAGTGGTGTACGGAATGAAAAAGTGTAAAATATGACAGCATCAGCTACGTTATTCTTTGCGTCTGCTGAAATGCGACAATCCTGCATGGAAACATTTGTGCTAGAGCGGCTTCGAAACACCACGTGCAAAAACGAAACTCTCATATTTCCGATCTAGCGGGGAAAAGAGGAGGGCGAAATGTGTCGAATAGTGGGCTTAATGTGCATGGCGCCGCCGCAGCGGTGTACGGAATGAAAAAGTGTAAAATATGACAGCATCAGCTACGTTATTCTTTGCGTCTGCTGAAATGCGACAATCCTGCATGGAAACATTTGTCCCAGAGCGGCTTCGAAAAACCACGTGCAAAAACGAAACTCTCATATTTCCGATCTAGAGGGAAAAAGAGGAGGACGAAATGTGTCGAATAGTGGGCTTAATGTGCATGGCGCCGCCGCAGTGGTGTACGGAATGAAAAAGCGTAAATTATGACAGCATCAGCTACGTTATTCTTTGCGTCTGCTGAAATGCGACAATCCTGCATGGAAACATTTGTCCTAGAGCGGTTTGGAAAAACCACGTGCAAAATCGAAACTCTCATATTTCCGATCTAGAGGGAAAAAGAGGAGGACGAAATGTGTCGAGTAGTGGGCTTAATGTGCATGGCGCCGCCGCAGTGGTGTACGGAATGAAAAAGTGTAAAATATGACAGCATCAGCTACGTTATTCTTTGCGTCTGCATGAATGCGACAATCCTGCATGGAAACATTTGTCCTAGAGCGGCTTCGAAAAACCACGTGCAAAAACGAAACTCTCATATTTCCGATCTAGCGGGAAAAAGAGGAGGGCGAAATGTGTCGAATAGTGGGCTTAATGTGCATGGCGCCGCCGCAGCGGTGTACGGAATGAAAAAGTGTAAAATATGACAGCATCAGCTAGGTTATTCTTTGCGTCTGCTGAAATGCGACAATCCTGCATGGAAACATTTGTCCTAAAGCGGCTTCGAAAAACCACGTGCAAAAACGAAACTCTCATATTTCCGATCTAGAGGGAAAAAGAGGAGGACGAAATGTGTCGAATAGTGGGCTTAATGTGCATGGCGCCGCCGCAGTGGTGTACGGAATGAAAAAAGTATAAAATATGGCAGCATCAGCTACGTTATTCTTTGCGTCTGCTGAAATGCGACAATCCTGCATGGAAACATTTGTCCTAGAGCGGCTTCGAAAAACCACGTGCAAAAACGAAACTCTCATATTTCCGATCTAGAGGGAAAAAGAGGAGGACGAAATGTGTCGAATAGTGGGCTTAATATGCATGGCGCCGCCGCAGTGGTGTACGGAATGAAAAAGTATAAAATATGACAGCATCAGCTACGTTATTCTTTGCGTCTGCTGAAATGCGACAATCCTGCATGGAAACATTTGTCCTAGAGCGGCTTCGAAAAACCACGTGCAAAAACGAAACTCTCATATTTCCGATCTAGAGGGAAAAAGAGGAGAGCGAAATGTGTCGAATAGTGGGCTTATTGTGCATGGCGCCGCCGCAGTGGTGTACGGAATGAAAAAGTGTAAAATATGACAGCATCAGCTACGTTATTCTTTGCGTCTGCTGAAATGCGACAATCCTGCATGGAAACATTTGTCCTAGAGCGGCTTCGAAAAACCACGTGCAAAAACGAAACTCTCATATTTCCGATCTAGCGGGAAAAAGAGGAGGGCGAAATGTGTCGAATAGTGGGCTTAATGTGCATGGCGCCGCCGCAGTTGTGTACGGAATGAAAAAGTATAAAATATGACAGCATCAGCTACGTTATTCTTGGCGTCTGCTGAAATGCGACAATCCTGCATGGAAACATTTGTCCAAGAGCGGCTTCGAAAAACCACGTGCAAAAACGAAACTCTCATATTTCCCATCTAGATGGAAAAAGAGGAGGACGAAATGTGTCGAACACTGATCTCGATTGTAAAAGGCTGGATCGCTGATAGGGAGCGCGAGCGTGAAGAAACCGGCCGCCATCTTACGGTGCTCACAACAGTCGCCGCAGCGATCATGGCAACTTCTTGCAATTACGGTCGTACCAACCGTACTGGCAAGGTTACAGGGCCTAAATTTATACAGGTGAGTCACTCTTTATCGAGGAATAAATAGGCGTTCATTCTGTATATTTAGTTGACCATTATGAAGTGTTTTTTTGCCCAAAACGAGCACTGGATGCAGGTTGCTTGATCGCTCTTCCGACGTTCAATCGAGCACACTTGCATTTTATCCGGCGGCAAATACAGTTTGAGTGCATAATATGCTTGAAAGAACACGTTACACTACACAGGTAGTGTTGTCATCAATATATGTGCGAGCACTCGAGCGCTGTTTTGCATGCATTGCTAGCACGGTACACGGTGTTCTCTGCGGAAGCAAGTGCCACATTCATTTCTTTGACTTACCTTCGCGCACAAGTTCGGTATTACGTCATAATGAGACCACGATTGTCACCTTTTTTCATGTATTGGTATTGTTTTGTGCCTTGGTTTGATTTGTGACAAAGAATCCTACGTAACGGTGGTGTGGCGCGACTTGAATAACGCCTTTGTCTGAGCTGTATCGTCAGCTTGTTACGATCGTAATAATTTGTAGCGTGTCGTGCTATTTGAAGCAGTTTTTAAGGGTGGTCTCTCAATACAGGTTTCGTCATGAGGGCTACCCAGTGAATAATCTGTGTAGTGTGATACGGCTGGGTGTACAGGTAAGTATCACGTTCCTCATCCATTGGTTTCTACTTTACAGGAAGGAACAACCTCAGTGCACGCACTGTGGTTAGCCTCTCTCAGTTTTGCACATTTTCTTACATGTTCACATCAGAAACACACCTTACACTTTAGGCTCCTTCACCCAGCAATATAATAATTATAATTCTTTTTAGAAGAGTTCCCCATATTCTTTTTAGAATAGTTTTTCATCTTTTTAATTTTTAGGAGATACAGGGATTGTAAACCATGTTTTAAACTGATGTTTTAACATTTGTCCAATGCATTTATTAAACAACATATTCATTTTTAACTGGTTGCACCCAAACCAATGTTCTGATGTATTATTTCCTTTGTTGTCGATGCACCATAAAAATTGGAATAATCATCATCAATGCAGGTTACTTCACAGCTGCCTTGACATACTCAAGAAATGGGTGCAGAACCTGCATAATGCCCACAAACTTTGATTACCACAGCACCTCCAAAAAGTATGTGTCACATGGAATTTTTAACATGGGATTCACAGTATATAATACCTTGTATTAACTGTTGTAGATCTAAGCCGTCTCTACAGTACACTCTCAGAAATTAAAACCGTGAGAACCGTGATAATTGTTTCAGTTAATAGGCATGCACATATATGCTATAAGAAGAAAATTATTTCTTGAGAATGCACTTCTCTGGCTACTGGTGTTGTTTACATCTACTGTTGATCACATTCATTTATCACATATTATATTCTTATATATATTATTATATTAACACATATTTGATCACATTAAATTCAAAATTCATCATATATAAGAAAATACCAGGAGGGAAGTTGCTATTCATTGCTCATTCTAACCTAAAATTGAGTGCTACAAATTTAGAGAGAGTACCTGTCCATTGTCATTCCTAAAATATATATTGTCATTGTAGCAAGGTCATAAAACAATAAATGTAGTCTTTTGTGACCTCCCTGGACATTCATTGTATCCTGAAACGCATAAGTGCAAGAAATAACTTGAATAAACTTGATGTTGTATAAACTTGATATAAAATGTTGAATAATATAATGTATGATATAAAATGTTGAATAAACTTGAACTTGTATATTCTCTTTACTCACCATCAGTGACCTTCTTTACAAAAGCATATCGTGTTAGATTTTTTTTGTTTACGTTTCACAGACGGTGTACACGAGGGCCAAAATGACAAAATCACAACTGTTTCAAGCTCCAAATCGTCCTGCTGCAATTATCCTGTTGCAGACCATACGTGTGTAGTGCAAGAAGGCCCTTGCACATCAAAATGTAAAATGGGAGTCACAGTTAATGCAAAGTGGTTCCTATGAGAGACTTCGATGCTGAACAAAATTGTGCAAACTGCGGAAGGTGCCATAGAAGATATTCAGAAAGCGTGTCTGGTCTCACAACGGTGCTACGGCGCTCTCTTTTAGATGACGATGATACTCATTGGAGTTTCAGATGTGCAGCTGCATTTTTTCGAACGTGCTCCACATAACAAGCATGACAAAGTCAGCACTGGGTAGCAGGCCCCGTTCCTAAGCAGCTTTGCTCACGCTGCAGTTGTATTCAGCAAAAGCATGTGAGTACTCGAGAAGGACATTCAGTTTGGCACAACCGCGCCTGCAAATAATCAGAACAAATGAAGGAAGAAACAAACAAACATAGAAGGGCTGTACTTCAAAAAGAGGTAAATCTTGTGTCTCAAGGAGGTGTTACCACTTTTAAGTAACTTAATTGATTAAGCTTACATCACTACCTCATTAACTGTCCCAACGAGCGTGTTCTAATTGCGTAAAGCAATTAAATCACGCTCACAACGTATTTGGGCTGCTTCGGTGTGTCCATATTTGCGAGGCAAAGCACCGCAGTCGTTCACTAAAAGACACTTTCTGCGGCGGTGCTTGATATAAATCATACGAAACCGATACACGGCTAAAACAACGGCTGTGATTCTACAGAACGATCTCTTTCTGCCATGCGAGTATATCCTTTCCCGGACCGTTCTTTATGGAACAATTTTTGTCCAGAACGCAGCACGGGATATTACATACATGGTGGTTGTTAATCTCACATCGTTTCTTGTTGAAATATTGGCTGGGAAACGTACTGTAGTACAATCCCCAGCGCTGCACTGCTGTGACGGTCTAGTTTCGGAATGCAAAACATAACGTAATTAAGAATCGAACGGCAGGACACCTGTGAAACACTGTTAGGATACATCAGTATACTGGCACCTTACAAAATTGTGTGATGACAAGCAACGATCAACGCCTGCAGCACTATAAATACTCACAATCTCCGTTGCCTCCCATTGTTTTCTATGGGCGCACACTGCGCTTTAGGGCCTCCCAACATGGCGGCCCGAATGCACGCCTCTCCCCCGCGAGCCCCTCTCCCATGCGCCATCCAGCCTTTATACATAGAGATCAGTGGTGTCGAATAGTGGGCTTAATGTGCATAGCGCCGCCGCAGTGGTGTACGGAATGAAAAAGTGTAAAATATGACAGCATCAGCTACGTTATTCTTTGGACGTTTATGTTTATTCGCTCGGAGCAGAGCCCGAGCTGAGCGGAAGTGCGTCACCGAACCGGAAATCGATCGGTCGGGTGTAAAGCGAGGAGAAAATTAAATTCCATACGCGACCGAGCGACAACGGCTTTGCGCTTGCGCAGTATCTATTGCTGTGTCGTCTGCTTCCGTTGGTGTTCGTCGTAGGGCACCGTTTATGCCTTAGTGGCTTGAAGGTTTCGCTTCTGTCAGTTTTTCTGATTTTGTGTTCCTTCTTTTTTCTTTTTGTACATCATTTCATGTTTCATTCCATGTTGCACGTAGTGTGTGGAAGACGACGACGACCGATTTGCTTGCCGTTCACGCGGGGCCACTCGCGCGTTCGTCCATCACGACGCTGGCTGCAAACTCTGCATCAAAGCCTGTGTTACATAAAGTTTATCGACATCTGTCAGAGAGTTTTGCATTTTCAAGCACTAATTCCACAACTGGTTCGTGTGGTACGGCGGTCTAGATTGTCTGGATGAAAGTCATCTCAAAATTTCAAAATAGCCGCCATCTTCTAGCTCAGGAATTGTGGGAAGGATCTGCGAGCTCGCCCTCCAAGCTCCGAGCGAAGCGAGCTGCCTCGGAGGTTACTCTGAGCGAATATCCAAACACAAAGCGGGCGGATCTGAGCCAATTCTCATACGCTCTCGAGCCAGATCTGTGACGACATATCCGCACCGAGCGCCTCCGGGCGATTAAACATAAACGCCCTTTGCGTCTGCTGAAATGCGACAATCCTGCATGGAAACATCTGTCCTAGAGCGGCTTCGAAAAACGACCACGTGCAAAAACGAAACTCTCATATTTCCGATCTAGAGGGAAAAAGAGGAGGACGAAATGTGTCGCATAGTGGGTTTATTGTGGGGGCGCCGCAGTCGAGTACGGAATGAAGAAAGTACAACATGACAAGATCAGCTACTTTATTTTTTACGTCAGCTGAAATGCGACAATCCTGTATGTAAACATTTGTCCTAGAGCGGCTTCGAAAAACCACGTGCAAAAACGAAACTCTCATATTTCCGATCTAGAGGGAAAAAGAGGAGGACGAAATGTGTCGCATAGTGGGTTTATTGTGGCGGCGCCGCAGTCGAGTACGAAATGAAGAAAGTACAACATGACAAGATCAGCTACTTTATTTTTTACGTCAGCTGATATGCGACAATCCTGTATGTAAACATTTGTCCTAGAGCGGCTTCGAAAAACCACGAGCAAAAACGAAACTCTCATATTTCCGATCTAGAGGGAAAAAGAGGAGGACGAAATGTGTCGCATGGTGGGTTTATTGTGGCGGCGCCGCAGTCGAGTACGGAATGAAGAAAGTACAACATGACAAGATCAGCTACTTTATTTTTTGCGTCTGCTGAAATGCGACAATCCTGCATGGAAACATCTGTCCTAGAGCGGCTTCGAAAAACCACGTGCAAAAACGAAACTCTCATATTTCCCATCTAGAGGGAAAAAGAGGAGGACGAAATGTGTCGAATAGTGGGCTTAATGTGCATGGCGCCGCCGCAGTGGTGTACGGAATGAAAAAAGTATAAAATATGGCAGCATCAGCTACGTTATTCTTTGCGTCTGCTGAAATGCGACAATCCTGCATGGAAACATTTGTCCTAGAGCGGCTTCGAAAAACCACGTGCAAAAACGAAACTCTCATATTTCCGATCTAGAGGGAAAAAGAGGAGGACGAAATGTGTCGAATAGTGGGCTTAATATGCATGGCGCCGCCGCAGTGGTGTACGGAATGAAAAAGTATAAAATATGGCAGCATCAGCTACGTTATTCTTTGCGTCTGCTGAAATGCGACAATCCTGCATGGAAACATTTGTCCTAGAGCGGCTTCGAAAAACCACGTGCAAAAACGAAACTCTCATATTTCCGATCTAGAGGGAAAAAGAGGAGGACGAAATGTGTCGAATAGTGGGCTTAATATGCATGGCGCCGCCGCAGTGGTGTACGGAATGAAAAAGTATAAAATATGACAGCATCAGCTACGTTATTCTTTGCGTCTGCTGAAATGCGACAATCCTGCATGGAAACATTTGTCCTAGAGCGGCTTCGAAAAACCACGTGCAAAAACGAAACTCTCATATTTCCGATCTAGAGGGAAAAAGAGGAGAGCGAAATGTGTCGAATAGTGGGCTTATTGTGCATGGCGCC
Organism: Ornithodoros turicata; assembly: GCF_037126465.1. NCBI lineage: Eukaryota > Metazoa > Arthropoda > Arachnida > Ixodida > Argasidae > Ornithodoros > Ornithodoros turicata. The sequence goes on from NW_026999342.1 coordinate 3,296,191, forward strand.
GCCGCAGTTGTGTACGGAATGAAAAAGTGTAAAATATGACAGCATCAGCTACGTTATTCTTTGCGTCTGCTGAAATGCGACAATCCTGCATGGAAACATTTGTCCTAGAGCGGCTTCGAAAAACCACGTGCAAAAACGACACTCTCATATTTCCGATCTAGAGGGAAAAAGAGGAGGACGAAATGTGTCGAATAGTGGGCTTAATGTGCATGGCGCCGCCGCAGTGGTGTACGGAATGAAAAAGTGTAAAATATGACAGCATCAGCTACGTTATTCTTTGCGTCTGCTGAAATGCGACAATCCTGCATGGAAACATCTGTCCTAGAGCGGCTTCGAAAAACCACGTGCAAAAACGAAACTCTCATATTTCCGATCTAGAGGGAAAAAGAGGAGGACGAAATGTGTCGAATAGTGGGCTTAATGTGCATAGCGCCGCCGCAGTGGTGTACGGAATGAAAAAGTGTAAAATATGACAGCATCAGCTACGTTATTCTTTGCGTCTGCTGAAATGCGACAATCCTGCATGGAAACATCTGTCCTAGAGCGGCTTCGAAAAACCACGTGCAAAAACGAAACTCTTATATTTCCGATCTAGCGGGAAAAAGAGGAGGGCGAAATGTGTCGAATAGTGGGCTTAATGTGCATGGCGCCGCCGCAGTGGTGTACGGAATGAAAAAGTGTAAAATATGACAGCATCAGCTACGTTATTCTTTGCGTCTGCTGAAATGCGACAATCCTGCATGGAAACATCTGTCCTAGAGCGGCTTCGAAAAACCACGTGCAAAAACGAAACTCTCATATTTCCCATCTAGAGGGAAAAAGAGGAGGACGAAATGTGTCGAATAGTGGGCTTAATGTGCATGGCGCCGCCGCAGTGGTGTACGGAATGAAAAAAGTATAAAATATGGCAGCATCAGCTACGTTATTCTTTGCGTCTGCTGAAATGCGACAATCCTGCATGGAAACATTTGTCCTAGAGCGGCTTCGAAAAACCACGTGCAAAAACGAAACTCTCATATTTCCGATCTAGAGGGAAAAAGAGGAGGACGAAATGTGTCGAATAGTGGGCTTAATATGCATGGCGCCGCCGCAGTGGTGTACGGAATGAAAAAGTATAAAATATGACAGCATCAGCTACGTTATTCTTTGCGTCTGCTGAAATGCGACAATCCTGCATGGAAACATTTGTCCTAGAGCGGCTTCGAAAAACCACGTGCAAAAACGAAACTCTCATATTTCCGATCTAGAGGGAAAAAGAGGAGAGCGAAATGTGTCGAATAGTGGGCTTAATGTGCATGGCGCCGCCGCAGTGGTGTACGGAATGAAAAAGTGTAAAATATGACAGCATCAGCTACGTTATTCTTTGCGTCTGCTGAAATGCGACAATCCTGCATGGAAACATTTGTCCCAGAGCGGCTTCGAAAAACCACGTGCAAAAACGAAACTCTCATATTTCCCATCTAGATGGAAAAAGAGGAGGACGAAATGTGTCGAATAGTGGGCTTAATGTGCATAGCGCCGCCGCAGTGGTGTACGGAATGAAAAAGTGTAAAATATGACAGCATCAGCTACGTTATTCTTTGGACGTTTATGTTTATTCGCTCGGAGCAGAGCCCGAGCTGAGCGGAAGTGCGTCACCGAACCGGAAATCGATCGGTCGGGTGTAAAGCGAGGAGAAAATTAAATTCCATACGCGACCGAGCGACAACGGCTTTGCGCTTGCGCAGTATCTATTGCTGTGTCGTCTGCTTCCGTTGGTGTTCGTCGTAGGGCATCGTTTATGCCTTAGTGGCTTGAAGGTTTCGCTTCTGTCAGTTTTTCTGATTTTGTGTTCCTTCTTTTTTCTTTTTGTACATCATTTCATGTTTCATTCCATGTTGCACGTAGTGTGTGGAAGACGACGACGACCGATTTGCTTGCCGTTCACGCGGGGCCACTCGCGCGTTCGTCCATCACGACGCTGGCTGCAAACTCTGCATCAAAGCCTGTGTTACATAAAGTTTATCGACATCTGTCAGAGAGTTTTGCATTTTCAAGCACTAATTCCACAACTGGTTCGTGTGGTACGGCGGTCTAGATTGTCTGGATGAAAGTCATCTCAAAATTTCAAAATAGCCGCCATCTTCTGGCTCAGGAATTGTGGGAAGGATCTGCGAGCTCGCCCTCCAAGCTCCGAGCGAAGCGAGCTGCCTCGGAGGTTACTCTGAGCGAATATCCAAACACAAAGCGGGCGGATCTGAGCCAATTCTCATACGCTCTCGAGCCAGATCTGTGACGACATATCCGCACCGAGCGCCTCCGGGCGATTAAACATAAACGCCCTTTGCGTCTGCTGAAATGCGACAATCCTGCATGGAAACATCTGTCCTAGAGCGGCTTCGAAAAACGACCACGTGCAAAAACGAAACTCTCATATTTCCGATCTAGAGGGAAAAAGAGGAGGACGAAATGTGTCGCATAGTGGGTTTATTGTGGCGGCGCCGCAGTCGAGTACGGAATGAAGAAAGTACAACATGACAAGATCAGCTACTTTATTTTTTACGTCAGCTGAAATGCGACAATCCTGTATGTAAACATTTGTCCTAGAGCGGCTTCGAAAAACCCACTGATCTCTATGTATAAAGGCTGGATCGCGCATGGGAGAGGGGCTCGTGGGGGAGAGGCGTGCCTTCGGGCCGCCATGTTGGTGGGCCCTAAAGTGCTGTGTGTGCCCATAGAAAACAATGGGAGGCAACAGAGATTGTGTGTATTTATTGCGCTGCTAGCATTGATCGTTGTTTGTCATCACACAATTTTGTAAGGTGCCAGTATACTGATGTATCCTAACAGTGTTTCACAGGTGTCCTGCCGTTCGATTCTTAATTACGTTATGTTTTGCATTCCGAAACTAGACCGTCACTGCAGTGCAGCGCTGGGGATTGTACTACAGCACGTTTCCCAGCCAATATTTCAATAAGAAACGACGTGAGATTAACAACAACCATGTATATAATATCCCGTACTGCGTTCTGGACAAAAATTGTTCCATAAAGAACGGCCCGGGAAAAGATATACTCACATGGCAGAAAGAGATCGTTCTGTAGAGTCACAGCCGTTGTTTTAGCCGTGTATGCGTTTAGTATGATTTATGTCAAGCATCGCCTTAGAAAGAGTCTTTTAGTAAACGACAGCGGTGCTTTGCCTCGCAAATATGGACACACCGAAGCAGCCCAAATAATTACTTCACGCAATTAGATCACACTCGTTAGGACAGTTAATCAGGTAGTGATGTAAGCTTAATCAATTAAGTTACTTAGGAAGTGGTAACACCTCCTTGAGACACAGGACTTATCTCTTTTTGAAGTACAGCCCTTCTATGTTTGTTTGCTTCTTCCTTTATTTGTTCTGATTATTTGCAGGCGCGGTTGTGCCAAACTGAATGTGCTTCTCCAGCACTCACATGCTTTTGTTGAATACAACTGCAGTGTGAGAAAAGCTGCTTGGGTATGGGCTATCCAGTGCTGACTTTGTCATGCTTGTTATGTGGAGCATGTTCCAAAAAATGCAGCTCCACGTATGGTCTTCAAATTGCAACAGGACTATTTGGAGCTTGAAACAGTTGTGATTTTGTCATTTTGGCCCTCGTGTACCCAGTGTGTGAAACGCAAACAAAGAAGTCTAACACGATATGCTTTTGTAATGAAGATCACTGATGATGAGTAAAGAGAATATACTAGTTCTAGTTTATTCAATATTTTATATCATTCATTATATTCCGCACCAACAAGCTAACTATTAATAATAAAAAAACTGAATTCATTCTCTTCCATAGCCCTCAGAGGAAACTACCGCTGCTGACAACTTTAACGCTAAATGGTAGCTCTCTTTTACCTACTGGCAAGGTAACGTTCCTGGGAGTAACGTTAGATACCCATTTCAAGTTCACAGCACACATCTCAAACATATGTCAGCGTGCGGCTTACGGCCTTCATGCGTTATCCAAGGTCAAATATTTTTTTCCACTCCATACACTTGTGTCATTATATTACGCTTTCATACATTCCCCACCTCTCTTACTGCATCACATCATGGGGATCCACATATATCTCTCATCTCTAAACCGCTTACAAAGAAGAGCTATTCGCATCATTACATTCACTCCCACAGTATGCAGCAGTCGCCACCTCTTCATATCACTGCGTATTTTGCCACTCATGCAGCTGTTTCATTTCCGCGTTCTACTGCTTCTGTACAAGCATTTGTCAGGTGTCTTCAACTATCAGTGTCTTGCAGTAGTCGTTCCATCTAGATCACCTTGTAATTTTCTCCTGCCACGCACAACAACCAACTACGGGAAGCAAACATTCACCTTCGTTGCTGCCAAACTATGGAACGCCTTGCCCGATAACCTAAAGTCAGTACGTTCGTTCCAACGTTTTCGGATCATCTTACGGAACCATTTCATGAATTAGTTACTCATATTCATACACATTCTTTTCATGCACGCTTTTTCAACTACAACTGTATTTGTCTTCTTTCACCCATGGGCTTTTTCGCCTACGCTGTTCACCTTCATAAACGTCACATTTTTGCTCAATCTCAGTTGTTTTTATTTCTTATATTTATTTAATTTGTTTGTTCTTTTATTTTTGTGCGTATTGTGCTTTGTCCCATACTGTGACAGTACATCGTTATATTGGATACCATGTTCTGATGTTGTCGCCACATACATGATATTCAGATTGTTTCCGGGAGGCCCCACCTCTAGCTATGCTACGGGGCCCCCACTGTGTACTATGTATTGCAAATACTACTAACAAAATTGAAATGGAATTGAAATTATTCAATATTTTATGTCAAGTTTATACAACATCGAGTTTATTCAAGTTCAAGATTTATTTCTTGCACTTATGCGTTTCAGGATACAATGAACGTGCAGGGAGGTCGCAAAAGACTACATTTATTGTTTTGTGACCTTGCTACAATGGCAATATATATTTTAGGAATGACAATGGTCTGGTACGCTCTCTAAATTTGTAGCACTCAATTTTAGGTTGGAATGAACAATGCATAGCAATTTCCCTCCTGATATTTTCTCATATATGCTGAATTTTAAATTTAGTGTGATCGAATATGTGATAATATAATAATAATATATAAGAATATAATATGTGATAAATGAATGTGATCAACAGTAGATGTAAACAACATGAGTAGCCAGAGAAGTGCATTTTCAATAAATAATTTTCTTCCTATAGCGTATATGTACATGCCTATTAACTGAAACAATTATCACAGTTCCCTGACAAGTTTTAATTTCTGAGAGTGTACTGTAGAGGCTCTACAACAGTTCATACAAGGTATTGTATACTGTGAATGCCTTTAAAAATCCCATGTGACACATATGCCTTTACTTTCTGGAGGTGCTGTGGTAGTCAAAGTTTGTGGGCATTACGCAGGTTCTGCACCCATTTCTTGAGTATGTCGAGGCAACCGTGAAGTAACCTGCATTGATGATGATTATTCCAATTTTTATGGTGCATCGACAACAAAGGAAATAATACATCAGAACATTGGTTTGGGTGTAACCAGTTAAAAATGAATATGTTGTTTAATAAATGCATTGGACAAATGTTAAAACATCAGTTTAAAACATGGTTTACAATCCCTGTATCTTCTAAAAATTCAAAAGATTAAAAACTATTCCAAAAAGAATATGGGGAACTCTTCTAAAAAGAATTATAATCTCTAATTATTATATTGCTGGGTGAAGGAGCCTAAAGTGTAAGGTGTGTTTCTGATGTGAACATGTAAGAAAATATGCAAAACTGAGAGAGGCTAACCACAGTGCGTGCACTGAGGTTGTTCCTTCCTGTAAAGTAGAAACCAGTGGATGAGGAACGTGATACTTACCTGTACACCCAGCCGTATCACACTGCACAGATTATTCACTGGGTAGCCCTCATGACGAAACCTGTATTGAGAAACCACTTTTGCCTTAAAAACTGCTACAAATAGCGCGACACGCTACAAATTATTACTATCGTAACAAGCTGACGATACAGCTCAGACACAAAGGCGTTATTCAAGTCGCGCCACACCACCGTTACGTAGGATTCTTTGTCACAAATCAAACCAAGGCACAAAACAATACCAATACATGAAAAAAGGTGACAATCTTGGTCTCATTATGACGTAATACCGAACTTGTGCGCGAAGGTAATTCAAAGAAATGAATGTGGCACTTGCTTCCGCAGAGAACACGGTGTACCATGCTAGCAATGCATGCAAAAAAGCGCTCGAGTGCTCGCACATATATTAATGACAACACTACCTGTGTAGTGTAACGTGTTCTTTCAAGCATATTATGCACTCAAACTGTATTCGCCGCCGGGTAAAATGCAAGTGTGCTCGATTGAACGTCGGAAGAGCGATCAAGCAACCTGCATCCAGTGCTCGTTTTGGGCAAAAAAACACTTCATAATGGGCAACTAAATATACAGAATGGACGCCTATTTATTCCTTGATGAAGAGTGACTCACCTGTATAAATTTAGGCCCTGTAACCTTGCCAGTACGGTTGGTACGACCGTAATTGCAAGAAGTTGCCATGATCGCTGCGGCGACTGTTGTGGGTACAGTAAGATGGCGGCCGGTTTCTTCACGCTCGCGCTCCCTATCCGCGATCCAGCCTTTTACAATCGAGATCAGTGGAAAAACCACGTGCAAAAACGAAACTCTCATATTTCCGATCTAGAGGGAAAAAGAGGAGGACGAAATGTGTCGCATAGTGGGTTTATTGTGGCGGCGCCGCAGTCGAGTACGAAATGAAGAAAGTACAACATGACAAGATCAGCTACTTTATTTTTTACGTCAGCTGATATGCGACAATCCTGTATGTAAACATTTGTCCTAGAGCGGCTTCGAAAAACCACGTGCAAAAACGAAACTGTCATATTTCCGATCTAGAGGGAAAAAGAGGAGGACGAAATGTGTCGCATAGTGGGTTTATTGTGGCGGCGCCGCAGTCGAGTACGGAATGAAGAAAGTACAACATGACAAGATCAGCTACTTTATTTTTTACGTCAGCTGATATGCGACAATCCTGTATGTAAACATTTGTCCTAGAGCGGCTTCGAAAAACCACGTGCAAAAACGAAACTCTCATATTTCCGATCTAGAGGGAAAAAGAGGAGGACGAAATGTGTCGCATAGTGGGTTTATTGTGGCGGCGCCGCAGTCGAGTACGGAATGAAGAAAGTACAACATGACAAGATCAGCTACTTTATTTTTTACGTCAGCTGATATGCGACAATCCTGTATGTAAACATTTGTCCTAGAGCGGCTTCGAAAAACCACGTGCAAAAACGAAACTCTCATATTTCCGATCTAGAGGGAAAAAGAGGAGGACGAAATGTGTCGAATACTGGGCTTAATGTGCATGGCGCCGCCGCAGTGGTGTACGGAATGAAAAAGTGTAAAATATGACAGCATCAGCTACGTTATTCTTTGCGTCTGCTGAAATGCGACAATCCTGCATGGAAACATCTGTCCTAGAGCGGCTTCGAAAAACCACGTGCAAAAACGAAACTCTCATATTTCCCATCTAGAGGGAAAAAGAGGAGGACGAAATGTGTCGAATAGTGGGCTTAATGTTCATGGCGCCGCCGCAGTGGTGTACGGAATGGAAAAGTGTAGAATATGACAGCATCAGCTACGTTATTCTTTGCGTCTGCTGAAATGCGGCAATCCTGCATGGAAACATTTGTCCTAGAGCGGCTTCGAAAAACCACGTGCAAAAACGAAACTCTCATATTTCCCATCTAGAGGGAAAAAGAGGAGGACGAAATGTGTCGAATAGTGGGCTTAATGTGCATGGCGCCGCCGCAGTGGTGTACGGAATGAAAAAGTGTAGAATATGACAGCATCAGCTACGTTATTCTTTGCGTCTGTTGAAATGCGGCAATCCTGCATGGAAACATTTGTCCTAGAGCGGCTTCGAAAAACCACGTGCAAAAACGAAACTCTCATATTTCCCATCTAGAGGGAAAAAGAGGAGGACGAAATGTGTCGAATAGTGGGCTTAATGTGCATGGCGCCGCCGCAGTGGTGTACGGAATGAAAAAGTGTAAAATATGACAGCATCAGCTACGTTATTCTTTGCGTCTGCTGAAATGCGACAATCCTGCATGGAAACATTTGTCCTAGAGCGGCTTCGAAAAACCACCACGGGCAAAAACGAAACTCTCATATTTCAGACCTAAAGGGAAAAAGAGGAGGACGAAATGTGTCGAATAGTGGGCTTAATGTGCATAGCGCCGCCGCAGTGGTGTACGGAATGAAAAAGTGTAAAATATGACAGCATCAGCTACATTATTCTATGCGTCTGCTGAAATGCGACAATCCTGCATGGAAACATTTGTTAGAGCGGCTTCGAAAAACGACCACGTGCAAAAACGAAACTCTCATATTTCCGATCTAGAGGGAAAAAGAGGAGGACGAAATGTGTCGCATAGTGGGTTTATTGTGGCGGCGCCGCAGTCGAGTACGGAATGAAGAAAGTACAACATGACAAGATCAGCTACTTTATTTTTTACGTCAGCTGAAATGCGACAATCCTGTATGTAAACATTTGTCCTAGAGCGGCTTCGAAAAACCACGTGCAAAAACGAAACTCTCATATTTCCGATCTAGGGGGAAAAAGAGGAGGACGAAATGTGTCGCATAGTGGGTTTATTGTGGCGGCGCCGCTGTCGAGTGCGGAATGAAGAAAGTACAACATGACAAGATCAGCTACTTTATTTTTTACGTCAGCTGAAATGCGACAATCCTGTATGTAAACATTTGTCCTAGAGCGGCTTCGAAAAACCACGTGCAAAAACGAAACTCTCATATTTCCGATCTAGAGGGAAAAAAAGGAGGACGAAATGTGTCGAATAGTGGGCTTAATGTGCATGTCGCCGCCGCAGTGGTGTACGGAATGAAAAAGTGTAAAATATGACAGCATCAGCTATGTTATTCTTTGCGTCTGCTGAAATGCGACAATCCTGCATGGAAACATTTGTCCTAGAGCGGCTTCGAAAAACCACGTGCAAAAACGAAACTCTCATATTTCCGATCTAGAGGGAAAAAGAGGAGGACGAAATGTGTCGCATAGTGGGTTTATTCTGGCGGCGCCGCAGTCGAGTACGGAATGAAGAAAGTACAACATGACAAGATCAGCTACTTTATTTTTTACGTCAGCTGAAATGCGACAATCCTGTATCTAAACATTTGTCCTAGAGCGGCTTCGAAAAACCACGTGCAAAAACGAAACTCTCATATTTCCGATCTAGGGGGAAAAAGAGGAGGACGAAATGTGTCGCATAGTGGGTTTATTGTGGCGGCGCCGCTGTCGAGTGCGGAATGAAGAAAGTACAACATGACAAGATCAGCTACTTTATTTTTTAACGTCAGCTGAAATGCGACAATGCTGTATGTAAACATTTGTCCTTGAGCGGCTTCGAGAAACCACGTGCAAAAACGAAACTCTCATATTTCCGATCTAGAGGGAAAAAAAGGAGGACGAAATGTGTCGAATAGTGGGCTTAATGTGCATGTCGCCGCCGCAGTGGTGTACGGAATGAAAAAGTGTAAAATATGACAGCATCAGCTATGTTATTCTTTGCGTCTGCTGAGATGCGACAATCCTGCATGGAAACATTTGTCCTAGAGCGGCTTCGAAAAACCACGTGCAAAAACGAAACTCTCATATTTCCGATCTAGAGGGAAAAAGAGGAGGACGAAATGTGTCGCATAGTGGGTTTATTGTGGCGGCGCCGCAGTCGAGTACGGAATGAAGAAAGTACAACATGACAAGATCAGCTACTTTATTTTTTACGTCAGCTGAAATGCGACAATCCTGTATGTAAACATTTGTCCTAGAGCGGCTTCGAAAAACCACGTGCAAAAACGAAACTCTCATATTTCCGATCTAGGGGGAAAAAGAGGAGGACGAAATGTGTCGCATAGTGGGTTTATTGTGGCGGCGCCGCTGTCGAGTGCGGAATGAAGAAAGTACAACATGACAAGATCAGCTACTTTATTTTTTAACGTCAGCTGAAATGCGACAATCCTGTATGTAAACATTTGTCCTTGAGCGGCTTCGAGAAACCACGTGCAAAAACGAAACTCTCATATTTCCGATCTAGGGGGAAAAAGAGGAGGACGAAATGTGTCGCATAGTGGGTTTATTGTGGCGGCGCCGCTGTCGAGTGCGGAATGAAGAAAGTACAACATGACAAGATCAGCTACTTTATTTTTTAACGTCAGCTGAAATGCGACAATCCTGTATGTAAACATTTGTCCTAGAGCGGCTTCGAAAAACCACGTGCAAAAACGAAACTCTCATATTTCCGATCTAGAGGGAAAAAAAGGAGGACGAAATGTGTCGCATAGTGGGTTTATTGTGGCGGCGCCGCAGTCGAGTACGGAATGAAGAAAGTACAACATGACAAGATCAGCTACTTTATTTTTTAACGTCAGCTGAAATGCGACAATCCTGTATGTAAACATTTGTCCTAGAGCGGCTTCGAAAAACCACGTGCAAAAACGAAACTCTCATATTTCCGATCTAGAGGGAAAAAAAGGAGGACGAAATGCGGGTTTATTGTGGCGGCGCCGCAGTCGAGTACGGAATGAAGAAAGTACAACATGACAAGATCAGCTACTTTATTTTTTACGTCAGCTGAAATGCGACAATCCTGTATGTAAACATTTGTCCTAGAGCGGCTTCGAAAAACCACGTGCAAAAACGAAACTCTCATATTTCCGATCTAGAGGGAAAAAAAGGAGGACGAAATGTGTCGCATAGTGGGTTTATTGTGGCGGCGCCGCTGTCGAGTACGGAATGAAGAAAGTACAACATGTCAAGATCAGCTACTTTATTTTTTAACGCCAGCTGAAATGCGACAATCCTGTATGTAAACATTTGTCCTAGAGCGGCTTCGAAAAACCACGTGCAAAAACGAAACTCTCATATTTCCGATCTAGGGGGAAAAAGAGGAGGACGAAATGTGTCGCATAGTGGGTTTATTGTGGCGGCGCCGCTGTCGAGTGCGGAATGAAGAAAGTACAACATGACAAGATCAGCTACTTTATTTTTTAACGTCAGCTGAAATGCGACAATCCTGTATGTAAACATTTGTCCTAGAGCGGCTTCGAAAAACCACGTGCAAAAACGAAACTCTCATATTTCCGATCTAGAGGGAAAAAAAGGAGGACGAAATGTGGGTTTATTGTGGCGGCGCCGCAGTCGAGTACGGAATGAAGAAAGTACAACATGACAAGATCAGCTACTTTATTTTTTACGTCAGCTGAAATGCGACAATCCTGCATGGAAACATTTGTCCTAGAGCGGCTTCGAAAAACCACGTGCAAAAACGAAACTCTCATATTTCCGATCTAGAGGGAAAAAAAGGAGGACGAAATGCGGGTTTATTGTGGCGGCGCCGCAGTCGAGTACGGAATGAAGAAAGTACAACATGACAAGATCATCTACTTTATTTTTTACGTCAGCTGAAATGCGACAATCCTGTATGTAAACATTTGTCCTAGAGCGGCTTCGAAAAACCACGTGCAAAAACGAAACTCTCATATTTCCGATCTATAGGGAAAAAAAGGAGGACGAAATGTGTCGCATAGTGGGTTTATTGTGGCGGCGCCGCTGTCGAGTACGGAATGAAGAAAGTACAACATGTCAAGATCAGCTACTTTATTTTTTAACGCCAGCTGAAATGCGACAATCCTGTATGTAAACATTTGTCCTAGAGCGGCTTCGAAAAACCACGTGCAAAAACGAAACTCTCATATTTCCGATCTAGAGGGAAAAAAAGGAGGACGAAATGTGGGTTTATTGTGGCGGCGCCGCAGTCGAGTACGGAATGAAGAAAGTACAACATGACAAGATCAGCTACTTTATTTTTTACGTCAGCTGAAATGCGACAATCCTGCATGGAAACATTTGTCCTAGAGCGGCTTCGAAAAACCACGTGCAAAAACGAAACTCTCATATTTCCGATCTAGAGGGAAAAAGAGGAGGACGAAATGTGTCGCATAGTGGGTTTATTGTGGCGGCGCCGCAGTCGAGTACGGAATGAAGAAAGTACAACATGACAAGATCAGCTACTTTATTTTTTAACGTCAGCTGAAATGCGACAATCCTGTATGTAAACATTTGTCCTTGAGCGGCTTCGAGAAACCACGTGCAAAAACGAAACTCTCATATTTCCGATCTAGGGGGAAAAAGAGGAGGACGAAATGTGTCGCATAGTGGGTTTATTGTGGCGGCGCCGCTGTCGAGTGCGGAATGAAGAAAGTACAACATGACAAGATCAGCTACTTTATTTTTTAACGTCAGCTGAAATGCGACAATCCTGTACGTAAACATTTGTCCTAGAGCGGCTTCGAAAAACCACGTGCAAAAACGAAACTCTCATATTTCCGATCTAGAGGGAAAAAAAGGAGGACGAAATGTGTCGCATAGTGGGTTTATTGTGGCGGCGCCGCAGTCGAGTACGGAATGAAGAAGTACAACATGACAAGATCAGCTACTTTATTTTTTACGTCAGCTGAAATGCGACAATCCTGTATGTAAACATTTGTCCTAGAGCGGCTTCGAAAAACCACGTGCAAAAACGAAACTCTCATATTTCCGATCTAGAGGGAAAAAAGGAGGACGAAATGTGTCGCATAGTGGGTTTATTGTGGCGGCGCCGCTGTCGAGTACGGAATGAAGAAAGTACAACATGACAAGATCAGCTACTTTATTTTTTAACGTCAGCTGAAATGCGACAATCCTGTATGTAAACATTTGTCCTAGAGCGGCTTCGAAAAACCACGTGCAAAAACGAATCTCTCATATTTCCGATCTAGAGGGAAAAAAAGGAGGACGAAATGTGGGTTTATTGTGGCGGCGCCGCAGTCGAGTACGGAATGAAGAAAGTACAACATGACAAGATCAGCTACTTTATTTTTTACGTCAGCTGAAATGCGACAATCCTGTATGTAAACATTTGTCCTAGAGCGGCTTCGAAAAACCACGTGCAAAAACGAAACTCTCATATTTCCGATCTAGAGGGAAAAAAAGGAGGACGAAATGTGTCGCATAGTGGGTTTATTGTGGCGGCGCCGCTGTCGAGTACGGAATGAAGAAAGTACAACATGACAAGATCAGCTACTTTATTTTTTAACGTCAGCTGAAATGCGACAATCTTGTATGTAAACATTTGTCCTAGAGCGGCTTCGAAAAACCACGTGCAAAAACGAAACTCTCATATTTCCGATCTAGAGGGAAAAAAAGGAGGACGAAATGCGTCGCATAGTGGGTTTATTGTGGCGGCGCCGCAGTCGAGTACGGAATGAAGAAAGTACGACATGACAAGATCAGCTACTTTATTTTTTACGTCAGCTGAAATGCGACAATCCTGTATGTAAACATTTGTCCTAGAGCGGCTTCGAAAAACCACGTGCAAAAACGAAACTCTCATATTTCCGATCTAGAGGGAAAAAAAGGAGGACGAAATGTGTCGCATAGTGGGTTTATTGTGGCGGCGCTGCTGTCGAGTACGGAATGAAGAAAGTACAACATGACAAGATCAGCTACTTTATTTTTTAACGTCAGCTGAAATGCGACAATCCTGTATGTAAACATTTGTCCTAGAGCGGCTTCGAAAAACCACGTGCAAAAACGAAACTCTCATATTTCCGATCTAGAGGGAAAAAAAGGAGGACGAAATGTGGGTTTATTGTGGCGGCGCCGCAGTCGAGTACGGAATGAAGAAAGTACAACATGACAAGATCAGCTACTTTATTTTTTACGTCAGCTGAAATGCGACAATCCTGTATGTAAACATTTGTCCTAGAGCGGCTTCGAAAATCCACGTGCAAAAACGAAACTCTCATATTTCCGATCTAGAGGGAAAAAAAGGAGGACGAAATGTGTCGCATAGTGGGTTTATTGTGGCGGCGCCGCTGTCGAGTACGGAATGAAGAAAGTACAACATGACAAGATCAGCTACTTTATTTTTTACGTCAGCTGATATGCGACAATCCTGTATGTAAACATTTGTCCTAGAGCGGCTTCGAAAAACCACGTGCTAAAACGAAACTCTCATATTTCCGATCTAGAGGGAAAAAAAGGAGGACGAAATGTGTCGCATAGTGGGTTTATTGTGGCGGCGCCGCAGTCGAGTACGGAATGAAGAAAGTACAACATGACAAGATCAGCTACTTTATTTTTTACGTCAGCTGAAATGCGACAATCCTGTATGTAAACATTTGTCCTAGAGCGGCTTCGAAAAACCACGTGCAAAAACGAAACTCTCATATTTCCGATCTAGAGGGAAAAAGAGGAGGACGAAATGTGTCGCCACTGATCTCTATGTATAAAGGCTGGATGGCGCATGGGAGAGGGGCTCGCGGGGGAGAGGCGTGCATTCGGGCCGCCATGTTGGGAGGCCCTAAAGCGCAGTGTGCGCCCATAGAAAACAATGGGAGGCAACGGAGATTGTGAGTATTTATAGCGCTGCAGGCGTTGATCGTTGCTTGTCATCACACAATTTTGTAAGGTGCCAGTATACTGATGTATCCTAACAGTGTTTCACAGGTGTCCTGCCGTTCGATTCTTAATTACGTTATGTTTTGCATTCCGAAACTAGACCGTCACAGCAGTGCAGCGCTGGGGATTGTACTACAGTACGTTTCCCAGCCAATATTTCAACAAGAAACGATGTGAGATTAACAACCACCTTGTATGTAATATCCCGTGCTGCGTTCTGGACAAAAATTGTTCCATAAAGAACGGTCCGGGAAAGGATATACTCGCATATGGCAGAAAGAGATCGTTCTGTAGAATCACAGCCGTTGTTTTAGCCGTGTATCGGTTTCGTATGATTTATATCAAGCACCGCCGCAGAAAGTGTCTTTTAGTGAACGACTGCGGTGCTTTGCCTCGCGAATATGGACACACCGAAGCAGCCCAAATACGTTGTGAGCGTGATTTAATTGCTTCACGCAATTAGAACACGCTCGTTAGGACAGTTAATGAGGTAGTGATGTAAGCTTAATCAATTAAGTTACTTGAAAGTGGTAACACCTCCTTGAGACACAAGATTTACCTCTTTTTGAAGTACAGCCCTTCTATGTTTGTTTGTTTCTTCCTTCATTTGTTCTGATTTGCAGGCGCGGTTGTGCCAAACTGAATGTCCTTCTCGAGTACTCACATGCTTTTGCTGAATACAACTGCAGCGTGAGCAAAGCTGCTTAGGAGCGGGGCCTGCTATCCAGTGCTGACTTTGTCATGCTTGTTATGTGGAGCACGTTCGAAAAAATGCAGCTGCACATCTGAAACTCCAATGAGTATCATCGTCATCTAAAAGAGAGCGCCGTAGCACCGTTGTGAGACCAGACACGCTTTCTGAGTATCTTCTATGGCACCTTCCGCAGTTTGCACAATTTTGTTCAGCATCGAAGTCTCTCATAGGGACCACTTTGCATTAACTGTGACTCCCATCTTACATTTTGATGTGCAAGGGCCTTCTTGCACTACACACGTATGGTCTGCAACAGGATAATTGCAGCAGGACGATTTGGAGCTTGAAACAGTTGTGATTTTGTCATTTTGGCCCTCGTGTACACCGTCTGTGAAACGTAAACAAAAAAAAAACCTAACACGATATGCTTTTGTAAAGAAGGTCACTGATGGTGAGTAAAGAGAATATACAAGTTCAAGTTTATTCAACATTTTATATCATACATTATATTATTCAACATTTTATATCAAGTTTATACAACATCAAGTTTATTCAAGTTATTTCTTGCACTTATGCGTTTCAGGATACAATGAACGTGCAGGGAGGTCACAAAAGACTACATTTATTGTTTTATGACCTTGCTACAATGACAATATATATTTTAGGAATGACAATGGACAGGTACTCTCTCTAAATTTGTAGCACTCAATTTTAGGTTAGAATGAGCAATGAATAGCAACTTCCCTCCTGGTATTTTCTTATATATGATAATTTAATGTGATCAAATATGTGTTAATATAATAATATATATAAGAATATAATATGTGATAAATGAATGTGATCAACAGTAGATGTAAACAACACCAGTAGCCAGAGAAGTGCATTCTCAAGAAATAATTTTCTTCTTATAGCATATATGTGCATGCCCTATTAACTGAAACAATTATCACGGTTCTCACGGTTTTAATTTCTGAGAGTGTACTGTAGAGACGGCTTAGATCTACAACAGTTAATACAAGGTATTATATACTGTGAATCCCATGTTAAAAATTCCATGTGACACATACTTTTTGGAGGTGCTGTGGTAATCAAAGTTTGTGGGCATTACGCAGGTTCTGCACCCATTTCTTGAGTATGTCGAGGCAGCTGTGAAGTAACCTGCATTGATGATGATTATTCCAATTTTTATGGTGCATCGACAACAAAGGAAATAATACATCAGAACATTGGTTTGGGTGCAACCAGTTAAAAATGAATATGTTGTTTAATAAATGCATTGGACAAATGTTAAAACATCAGTTTAAAACATGGTTTACAATCCCTGTATCTTCTAAAAATTAAAAAGATGAAAAACTATTCTAAAAAGAATATGGGGAACTCTTCTAAAAAGAATTATAATTATTATATTGCTGGGTGAAGGAGCCTAAAGTGTAAGGTGTGTTTCTGATGTGAACATGTAAGAAAATATGCAAAACTGAGAGAGGCTAACCACAGTGCGTGCACTGAGGTTGTTCCTTCCTGTAAAGTAGAAACCAGTGGATGAGGAACGTGATACTTACCTGTACACCCAGCCGTATCACACTACACAGATTATTCACTGGGTAGCCCTCATGACGAAACCTGTATTGAGAGACCACCCTTAAAAACTGCTTCAAATAGCACGACACGCTACAAATTATTACTATCGTAACAAGCTGACGATACAGCTCAGACAAAGGCGTTATTCAAGTCGCGCCACACCACCGTTACGTAGGATTCTTTGTCACAAATCAAACCAAGGCACAAAACAATACCAATACATGAAAAAAGGTGACAATCGTGGTCCCATTATGACGTAATACCGAACTTGTGCGCGAAGGTAATTCAAAGAAATGAATGTGGCACTTGCTTCCGCAGAGAACACCGTGTACCATGCTAGCAAAGCATGCAAAAAAGCGCTCGAGTGCTCGCACATATATTGATGACAACACTACCTGTGTAGTGTAACGTGTTCTTTCAAGCATATTATGCACTCAAACTGTATTTGCCGCCGGGTAAAATGCAAGTGTGCTCGATTGAACGTCGGAAGAGCGATCAAGCAACCTGCATCCAGTGCTCGTTTTGGGCAAAAAAAACACTTCATAATGGTCAACTAAATATACAGAATGAACGCCTATTTATTCCTCGATAAAGAGTGACTCACCTGTATAAATTTAGGCCCTGTAACCTTGCCAGTACGGTTGGTACGACCGTAATTGCAAGAAGTTGCCATGATCGCTGCGGCGACTGTTGTGAGCACCGTAAGATGGCGGCCGGTTTCTTCACGCTCGCGCTCCCTATCCGCGATCCAGCCTTTTACAATCGAGATCAGTGTGTGTCGCATAGTGGGTTTATTGTGGCGGCGCCGCAGTCGAGTACGGAATGAAGAAAGTACAACATGACAAGATCAGCGACTTTATTTTTTACGTCAGCTGAAATGCGACAATCCTGTATGTAAACATTTGTCCTAGAGCGGCTTCGAAAAACCACGTGCAAAAACGAAACTCTCATATTTCCGATCTAGAGGGAAAAAGAGGAGGACGAAATGTGTCGCATAGTGGGTTTATTGTGGCGGCGCCGCAGTCGAGTACGGAATGAAGAAAGTACAACATGACAAGATCAGCTACTTTATTTTTTACGTCAGCTGAAATGCGACAATCCTGTATGTAAACATTTGTCCTAGAGCGGCTTCGAAAAACCACGTGCAAAAACGAAACTCTCATATTTCCGATCTAGGGGGAAAAAGAGGAGGACGAAATGTGTCGCATAGTGGGTTTATTGTGGCGGCGCCGCTGTCGAGTGCGGAATGAAGAAAGTACAACATGACAAGATCAGCTACTTTATTTTTTAACGTCAGCTGAAATGCGACAATCCTGTATGTAAACATTTGTCCTAGAGCGGCTTCGAAAAACCACGTGCAAAAACGAAACTCTCATATTTCCGATCTAGAGGGAAAAAAAGGAGGACGAAATGTGTCGCATAGTGGGTTTATTGTGGCGGCGCCGCAGTCGAGTACGGAATGAAGAAAGTACAACATGACAAGATCAGCTACTTTATTTTTTAACGTCAGCTGAAATGCGACAATCCTGTATGTAAACATTTGTCCTAGAGCGGCTTCGAAAAACCACGTGCAAAAACGAAACTCTCATATTTCCGATCTAGAGGGAAAAAAAGGAGGACGAAATGTGTCGCATAGTGGGTTTATTGTGGCGGCGCCGCTGTCGAGTACGGAATGAAGAAAGTACAACATGACAAGATCAGCTACTTTATTTTTTAACGTCAGCTGAAATGCGACAATCCTGTATGTAAACATTTGTCCTAGAGCGGCTTCGAAAAACCACGTGCAAAAACGAAACTCTCATATTTCCGATCTAGAGGGAAAAAAAGGAGGACGAAATGTGGGTTTATTGTGGCGGCGCCGCAGTTGAGTACGGAATGAAGAAAGTACAACATGACAAGATCAGCTACTTTATTTTTTACGTCAGCTGAAATGCGACAATCCTGCATGGAAACATTTGTCCTAGAGCGGCTTCGAAAAACCACGTGCAAAAACGAAACTCTCATATTTCCGATCTAGAGGGAAAAAGAGGAGGACGAAATGTGTCGCATAGTGGGTTTATTGTGGCGGCGCCGCAGTCGAGTACGGAATGAAGAAAGTACAACATGACAAGATCAGCTACTTTATTTTTTAACGTCAGCTGAAATGCGACAATCCTGTATGTAAACATTTGTCCTTGAGCGGCTTCGAGAAACCACGTGCAAAAACGAAACTCTCATATTTCCGATCTAGGGGGAAAAAAAGGAGGACGAAATGTGTCGCATAGTGGGTTTATTGTGGCGGCGCCGCAGTCGAGTACGGAATGAAGAAAGTACAACATGACAAGATCAGCTACTTTATTTTTTACGTCAGCTGAAATGCGACAATCCTGTATGTAAACATTTGTCCTAGAGCGGCTTCGAAAAACCACGTGCAAAAACGAAACTCTCATATTTCCGATCTAGAGGGAAAAAAGGAGGACGAAATGTGTCGCATAGTGGGTTTATTGTGGCGGCGCCGCTGTCGAGTACGGAATGAAGAAAGTACAACATGACAAGATCAGCTACTTTATTTTTTAACGTCAGCTGAAATGCGACAATCCTGTACGTAAACATTTGTCCTAGAGCGGCTTCGAAAAACCACGTGCAAAAACGAAACTCTCATATTTCCGATCTAGAGGGAAAAAAAGGAGGACGAAATGTGTCGCATAGTGGGTTTATTGTGGCGGCGCCGCAGTCGAGTACGGAATGAAGAAAGTACAACATGACAAGATCAGCTACTTTATTTTTTACGTCAGCTGAAATGCGACAATCCTGTATGTAAACATTTGTCCTAGAGCGGCTTCGAAAAACCACGTGCAAAAACGAAACTCTCATATTTCCGATCTAGAGGGAAAAAAAGGAGGACGAAATGTGTCGCATAGTGGGTTTATTGTGGCGGCGCCGCAGTCGAGTACGGAATGAAGAAAGTACAACATGACAAGATCAGCTACTTTATTTTTTAACGTCAGCTGAAATGCGACAATCCTGTATGTAAACATTTGTCCTTGAGCGGCTTCGAGAAACCACGTGCAAAAACGAAACTCTCATATTTCCGATCTAGGGGGAAAAAGAGGAGGACGAAATGTGTCGCATAGTGGGTTTATTGTGGCGGCGCCGCTGTCGAGTGCGGAATGAAGAAAGTACAACATGACAAGATCAGCTACTTTATTTTTTAACGTCAGCTGAAATGCGACAATCCTGTACGTAAACATTTGTCCTAGAGCGGCTTCGAAAAACCACGTGCAAAAACGAAACTCTCATATTTCCGATCTAGAGGGAAAAAAAGGAGGACGAAATGTGTCGCATAGTGGGTTTATTGTGGCGGCGCCGCAGTCGAGTACGGAATGAAGAAAGTACAACATGACAAGATCAGCTACTTTATTTTTTACGTCAGCTGAAATGCGACAATCCTGTATGTAAACATTTGTCCTAGAGCGGCTTCGAAAAACCACGTGCAAAAACGAAACTCTCATATTTCCGATCTAGAGGGAAAAAAGGAGGACGAAATGTGTCGCATAGTGGGTTTATTGTGGCGGCGCCGCTGTCGAGTACGGAATGAAGAAAGTACAACATGACAAGATCAGCTACTTTATTTTTTAACGTCAGCTGAAATGCGACAATCCTGTATGTAAACATTTGTCCTAGAGCGGCTTCGAAAAACCACGTGCAAAAACGAAACTCTCATATTTCCGATCTAGAGGGAAAAAAAGGAGGACGAAATGTGGGTTTATTGTGGCGGCGCCGCAGTCGAGTACGGAATGAAGAAAGTACAACATGACAAGATCAGCTACTTTATTTTTTACGTCAGCTGAAATGCGACAATCCTGTATGTAAACATTTGTCCTAGAGCGGCTTCGAAAAACCACGTGCAAAAACGAAACTCTCATATTTCCGATCTAGAGGGAAAAAAAGGAGGACGAAATGTGGGTTTATTGTGGCGGCGCCGCTGTCGAGTACGGAATGAAGAAAGTACAACATGACAAGATCAGCTACTTTATTTTTTAACGCCAGCTGAAATGCGACAATCCTGTATGTAAACATTTGTCCTAGAGCGGCTTCGAAAAACCACGTGCAAAAACGAAACTCTTATATTTCCGATCTAGGGGGAAAAAGAGGAGGACGAAATGTGTCGCATAGTGGGTTTATTGTGGCGGCGCCGCTGTCGAGTGCCGAATGAAGAAAGTACAACATGACAAGATCAGGTACTTTATTTGTTAACGTCAGCTGAAATGCGACAATCCTGTATGTAAACATTTGTCCTAGAGCGGCTTCGAAAAACCACGTGCAAAAACGAAACTCTCATATTTCCGATCTAGAGGGAAAAAAAGGAGGACGAAATGCGTCGCATAGTGGGTTTATTGTGGCGGCGCTGCAGTCGAGTACGGAATGAAGAAAGTACAACATGACAAGATCAGCTACTTTATTTTTTACGTCAGCTGAAATGCGACAATCCTGTATGTAAACATTTGTCCTTGAGCGGCTTCGAGAAACCACGTGCAAAAACGAAACTCTCATATTTCCGATCTAGGGGGAAAAAGAGGAGGACGAAATGTGTCGCATAGTGGGTTTATTGTGGCGGCGCCGCTGTCGAGTGCGGAATGAAGAAAGTACAACATGACAAGATCAGCTACTTTATTTTTTAACGTCAGCTGAAATGCGACAATCCTGTACGTAAACATTTGTCCTAGAGCGGCTTCGAAAAACCACGTGCAAAAACGAAACTCTCATATTTCCGATCTAGAGGGAAAAAAAGGAGGACGAAATGTGTCGCATAGTGGGTTTATTGTGGCGGCGCCGCAGTCGAGTACGGAATGAAGAAAGTACAACATGACAAGATCAGCTACTTTATTTTTTACGTCAGCTGAAATGCGACAATCCTGTATGTAAACATTTGTCCTAGAGCGGCTTCGAAAAACCACGTGCAAAAACGAAACTCTCATATTTCCGATCTAGAGGGAAAAAAGGAGGACGAAATGTGTCGCATAGTGGGTTTATTGTGGCGGCGCCGCTGTCGAGTACGGAATGAAGAAAGTACAACATGACAAGATCAGCTACTTTATTTTTTAACGTCAGCTGAAATGCGACAATCCTGTATGTAAACATTTGTCCTAGAGCGGCTTCGAAAAACCACGTGCAAAAACGAAACTCTCATATTTCCGATCTAGAGGGAAAAAAAGGAGGACGAAATGTGGGTTTATTGTGGCGGCGCCGCAGTCGAGTACGGAATGAAGAAAGTACAACATGACAAGATCAGCTACTTTATTTTTTACGTCAGCTGAAATGCGACAATCCTGTATGTAAACATTTGTCCTAGAGCGGCTTCGAAAAACCACGTGCAAAAACGAAACTCTCATATTTCCGATCTAGAGGGAAAAAAAGGAGGACGAAATGTGGGTTTATTGTGGCGGCGCCGCTGTCGAGTACGGAATGAAGAAAGTACAACATGACAAGATCAGCTACTTTATTTTTTAACGCCAGCTGAAATGCGACAATCCTGTATGTAAACATTTGTCCTAGAGCGGCTTCGAAAAACCACGTGCAAAAACGAAACTCTTATATTTCCGATCTAGGGGGAAAAAGAGGAGGACGAAATGTGTCGCATAGTGGGTTTATTGTGGCGGCGCCGCTGTCGAGTGCCGAATGAAGAAAGTACAACATGACAAGATCAGGTACTTTATTTGTTAACGTCAGCTGAAATGCGACAGTCCTGTATGTAAACATTTGTCCTAGAGCGGCTTCGAAAAACCACGTGCAAAAACGAAACTCTCATATTTCCGATCTAGAGGGAAAAAAAGGAGGACGAAATGCGTCGCATAGTGGGTTTATTGTGGCGGCGCTGCAGTCGAGTACGGAATGAAGAAAGTACAACATGACAAGATCAGCTACTTTATTTTTTACGTCAGCTGAAATGCGACAATCCTGTATGTAAACATTTGTCCTAGAGCGGCTTCGAAAAACCACGTGCAAAAACGAAACTCTCATATTTCCGATCTAGAGGGAAAAAAAGGAGGACGAAATGTGTCGCATAGTGGGTTTATTGTGGCGGCGCCGCTGTCGAGTACGGAATGAAGAAAGTACAACATGACAAGATCAGCTACTTTATTTTTTAACGTCAGCTGAAATGCGACAATCCTGTATGTAAACATTTGTCCTAGAGCGGCTTCGAAAAACCACGTGCAAAAACGAAACTCTCATATTTCCGATCTAGAGGGAAAAAAAGGAGGACGAAATGTGGGTTTATTGTGGCGGCGCCGCAGTCGAGTACGGAATGAAGAAAGTACAACATGACAAGATCAGCTACTTTATTTTTTACGTCAGCTGAAATGCGACAATCCTGTATGTAAACATTTGTCCTAGAGCGGCTTCGAAAATCCACGTGCAAAAACGAAACTCTCATATTTCCGATCTAGAGGGAAAAAAAGGAGGACGAAATGTGTCGCATAGTGGGTTTATTGTGGCGGCGCCGCTGTCGAGTACGGAATGAAGAAAGTACAACATGACAAGATCAGCTACTTTATTTTTTACGTCAGCTGATATGCGACAATCCTGTATGTAAACATTTGTCCTAGAGCGGCTTCGAAAAACCACGTGCAAAAACGAAACTCTCATATTTCCGATCTAGAGGGAAAAAAAGGAGGACGAAATGTGTCGCATAGTGGGTTTATTGTGGCGGCGCCGCAGTCGAGTACGGAATGAAGAAAGTACAACATGACAAGATCAGCTACTTTATTTTTTACGTCAGCTGAAATGCGACAATCCTGTATGTAAACATTTGTCCTAGAGCGGCTTCGAAAAACCACGTGCAAAAACGAAACTCTCATATTTCCGATCTAGAGGGAAAAAGAGGAGGACGAAATGTGTCGCATAGTGGGTTTATTGTGGCGGCGCCGCAGTCGAGTACGGAATGAAGAAAGTACAACATGACAAGATCAGCGACTTTATTTTTTACGTCAGCTGAAATGCGACAATCCTGTATGTAAACATTTGTCCTAGAGCGGCTTCGAAAAAACACGTGCAAAAACGAAACTCTCATATTTCCGATCTAGAGGGAAAAAGAGGAGGACGAAATGTGTCGCATAGTGGGTTTATTGTGGCGGCGCCGCAGTCGAGTACGGAATGAAGAAAGTACAACATGACAAGATCAGCTACTTTATTTTTTACGTCAGCTGAAATGCGACAATCCTGTATGTAAACATTTGTCCTAGAGCGGCTTCGAAAAACCACGTGCAAAAACGAAACTCTCATATTTCCCATCTAGAGGGAAAAAGAGGAGGACGAAATGTGTCGCATAGTGGGCACCACTACGGCGGCCATAGCACCACTGATCTCGATTGTAAAAGGCTGGATCTCGGATAGGGAGCGCGAGCGTGAAGAAACCGGCCGCCATCTTACGGTGCCCATAAGAGCCGCCGGAGCGACCATGGCAACTTCTTGCAATTACGATCCTACCAACCGTACTGGCAAGGTTACAGGGCCTAAACTTATACAGGTGAGTCACTCTTCATCAAGGAATAAATAGGCGTCCATTCTGTACATTTATTTGACCATTATGAAGTGTTTTTTTGCCCAAAACGAGCACTGGATGCAGGTTGCTTGATCGCTCTTCCGACGGTCAATCGAGCACACTTGCATTTTACCCGGCGGCAAATACAGTTTGAGTGCATAATATGCTTGAAAGAACATGTTACACTACACAGGTAGTGTTGTCATCAATATATGTGCGAGCACTCGAGCGCTTTTTTGCATGCATTGCTAGCATGGTACACGGTGTTCTTTGCGGAGGCAAGTG
This sequence comes from Ornithodoros turicata, assembly GCF_037126465.1. Lineage (NCBI taxonomy): Eukaryota > Metazoa > Arthropoda > Arachnida > Ixodida > Argasidae > Ornithodoros > Ornithodoros turicata. The sequence continues at coordinate 3,320,844 of NW_026999342.1, forward strand.
CCACATTCATTTCTTTGAATTACCTTTGCGCACAAGTTCGGTATTACGTCATAATGAGACCACGATTGTCACAATTTTTCATCTATTGGTATTGTTTTGTGCCTTGGTTTGATTTCTGACAAAGAATCCTACGTAACGGTGGTGTGGCGCGACTTGAATAACGCCTTTGTGTCTGAGCTGTATCGTCAGCTTGTTACGATAGTAATAATTTGTAGCGTGTCGTGCTATTTGTAGCAGTTTTTAAGGCAAAAGTGGTCTCTCAATACAGGTTTCGTCATGGGGGTTACCTAGTGAATAATCTGTGCAGTGTGATACGGCTGGGTGTACAGGTAAGTATCACGTTCCTCATCCACTGGTTTCTACTTTACAGGAAGGAACAACCTCAGTGCACGCACTGTGGTTAGCCTCTCTGAGTTTTGCATATTTTCTTACATGTTCACATCAGAAACACACCTTACACTTTAGGCTCCTTCACCCAGGAATATAATAATTAAAGATTATAATTCTTCTTAGAAGAGTTCCCCATGTTCTTTGTAGAATAGTTTTTAATCTTTTTAATTTTTAGAAGATACTGGGATTGTAAACCATGTTTTAAACTGATGTTTTAACATTTGTCCAATGCATTTATTAAACAACATATTCATTTTTAACTGGTTGCACCCAAACCAATGTTCTGATATATTATTTCCTTTGTTGTCGATGCACCATAAAAATTGGAATAATCATCATCAATGCAGGTTACTTCACAGCTGCCTCGACATACTCAAGAAATGGGTGCAGAACCTGCGTAATGCCCACAAACTCCACAGCACCTCCAGAAAGTAAAGGCATATGTGTCACATGGGATTTTTAAAGGCATTCACAGTATATAATACCTTGTATGAACTGCTGTAGATCTAAGCAGCCTCTACAGTACACTCTCAGAAATTAAAACTTGTCAGGGAACAGTGATAATTATTCCAGTTAATAGGCATGCACATGTACACTATAAGAAGAAAATTATTTATTGAGAATGCCCTACTGTTGATCACACTAATGCAGCTGTAGGTTTACCTTCGGCCTCTTGGAACTCTTTGTAGTTGCCTTAGCTGCAGGGGGAGTGTCATCCAGCATGTCAACTACTTGCAGAAATATTGACGTATTTAAGATTATGACACAGTTTGAAGGGTTTCAATTCAGGAAATTTGCAGTGGCAGGGCCTGCCAGAGTGAAACCTACTGAATATTTTATGGTGTCGAAGTGGCAGTTCCTCCAGGATAGGAATATCTTAGATGGGAGCAAAAAGCTTGAAACTAACAAAGTGTTGTTTGCATTAAGCAATTTGTAATACACTGAACACATAGGCAGCAAAACAAAAATTTAAAATTCAGCATGTATGAAAATTGGGTGCAACAAATTTGCGTAATGTACGTGTACATTGTCATTCCTGAGATATATATTGCCATTGTAGCAAGGTCACAAAACAATAAATGTAGCCTTTTGCGACCTCCCTGCACGTTCATTGTATCCTGAAACGCATAAGTGCAAGAAATAAATCTTCAACTTGAATAAACTTGATGTTGTATAAACTTGACATAAAATGTTGAATAATATAATGAATGATATAAAACATTGAATAAACTTGAACTCGTATATTCTCTTTACTCATCATCAGTGATCTTCAGTACAAAAGCATATCGTGTTAGACTTTTTTGTTTGCGTTTCACAGACTGAGTACACGAGGGCCAAAATGACAAAATCACAACTGTTTCAAGCTCCAAATAGTCCTGTTGCAATTTGAGCCCCTCTGAACACGAGCCCCTCTCCCATGCGCGATCCAGCCTTTATACATAGAGATCAGTGGTGTGCACTGATCTCTATCTATAAAGGCTGGATGGCGCATGGGAGAGGGGCTAGCGGGGGAGATGCGTGCATTCGGGCCGCCATGTTGGGAGGCCCTAAAGCGCAGTGTGCGCCCATAGAAAACAATGGGAGGCAACGGAGATTGTGAGTATTTATAGCGCTGCAGGCGTTGATCGTTGCTTGTCATCACACAATTTTGTAAGGCAATACAAAATTGTAATACAATTTTGTATTTTACGTATTTGTACTTGAGTGTGCACATTGTTCTATATCACACAGGCCATATTTCATTCATAATAGTTTCGCAAATAAACACGTACGGGTCGATCTCATATTGCTTTTGAGTTAGGCATAGTGTCTTCGGATCAGAAGAAGAATTAGAAGCTGCTCTGTAGAGCTGACAGGAGACTTGCAGAGTAGATAGTTTTTTTATTTATATTTTCCAAAGAACATTTAAAAAACAATGTGCTGTACCAACTGTATTCACAGAAATACAAATATACTTTGTTTTTTGGCGATGTGCATGTTAGCAGATTACAGGAGACCGATGACACACAATGGGCGTCAAGGGTGAGAACACAAGAATACTACCACCATTTCAGAAGTCACCATTTGTCAGGAAGAAATAACCACGCACAGCCTAAGGATCCTATTGAGCTCCTTCTATTATTCTTTTGATGGACAGCACGTTGGCTGCCATCCAGTTCATGAAAGTGACCTTTATGGTTGAAAGAACGGTTCCAACAATAGCACACAAGATGCTGCATATGTTCTGCAGGAATGTGTCTGTACTCACAATATTAGTACAGCATCTACAGAAAGGCATAAAACAAGTTTTTGTATACGTGATACCACTTGAATGCAACACAAGCTTCTGCTGCAATGCCAGAACACAACAGCGCACAGATTTACTTACTTTACCTGAGAAAAAGAATGTATTGTTGCACACATGATGCTGTTTGAATGTAATCATGAAACTTCTCGTAAAAGATAATTTATGACCGAAACACATCAACTGAAACATTTCGATATACCTTACTCAAAACTGAGAAAAGGTATGTGCTGTTGCACACATGAAACAGCTTGAACTGCCTTTGAGGGCTCTGGAAGAACACCTTATTTGTGACCACAACACCACAGCTGAGTCAACATTTTAAGTTATACCTTACTCAAAATACACAAGATGTGCTGCCGTGCATATGATACTGCTTAAATGTACTCTGAAAGCGCTGGAGTAAGAACATAAACACCTCAGGCATGGTTGCTTGCGAGCAACAGCAAGGGTATACGAAGACAAGAAACCGAGCACAAGTGATGTAATGCACTTGATTCATCCATTCCCAGCTTTCGTGGACAGCGACGCCTTGCGCCCTCTCGCGACCCTTGAGTGAAACTTGCCGCCAAGACAATAGAAAAGTGCTGATAGCAGCTGTTCTATCCAAGGTATCGTAATATTCCCGAGGATAGACGTTCAGATATCTATTCTAAGCTTATACAAACAAAAAATATCGCTATAGATGAAATACATTTGGTTCCCCAGACATCCCGCAATTCGGACCGTGAATACATGGGAGGTATGAGGATTTTCACGCAGGAAACGATTTCATCGCTTAATATCTCTGGTAATGTATGATGCACTGTAATATTCCCGTGGATATGCGTTGTAGGGTACCTCTAGATTCAACATTTAGAAGAAGTTTCAGAGTCACTCAATCGTCTGCGGTTCCCTTGCACGGCAAACTTGGCCCAAATGCCAAAATTCGGAAAAACTCAAAGTGGTTTCTCTGCGTTGCAGCGGTGTGTAGCAGGGAAGTTACCTTTACGCGTCAGTTGAACTTTTCTCTGCTAATTTAGATTTAGTAACTGCTTTTGACACCATTTCTTGAGTTAGATATAATTTTGAGAGCATGGTTGGTACATTATGCTCCCGCGGGTGGAACACGAATTTTGAAGCGTTATCTCTTGTCATATTAATTATTAAGATGTCACTGTTCGATGAATTCGTTTGTATTAAAGTATTTGAGAAAATTTTAGCAGTATACTTTTTGTTTACCACCAATTGCCGTTCGGTTTTAAGAACATCTGACAACACAACAGTGCATGTTCACGTAATTATATTGCTGATTATAACTGATAATAACTTCCCGAAGCATTCCCAGAAGTGCGGGACACAGCTTCTTAAAGTTGGCTTGACCGGTGCACTCGCTGCCTTCCATTGAAGCAATGCATCCCATCTGGTTTTGTTAGAATATCTTTTGACCCTGAGCTTTAGAAAGAAATGCCCACACATGGGTCTTGTTGTGAGAGGCCCTTCGATGGCGTACAAGTGGAATGGAAGCGCAAGAACGTCACAGTTGTGTTCCTGGAGGACTTATTTTCGTCCTGTTGGCTTCGTAGCAGAATGCATTGGTGTGATATTTTTCTCGTACTTGGCTAAAATGGTGGGTTCTCCAGAAAATGCCCATGTCAGACATGAAAGCTGAAGTTGTCTCTTAGGCTTTGCAACTTTGTGCGCAACTGTGGGCCGCTCCTATGATGTTCCCACGACAAAAGAAGTGTTGACAAGCTCAGTGTGGCCTGCGAAGCATCTGTATCTTCATTCCTGAAGCTAACAGCAACGGGCGGTGTTGGCCCACTGGTGACGATTTTGGTTATAGCTTTCGAGGGCCGTGGTTCGATCCGCGGCCTGCTTAGTGTTTTTTTTGTTATTATTATATTCATGTATTTTCTATATTTTATTTTGTTTGTAGAGGGAGTTATCAGAGTAACGGCAGGGCGAGAGCGTCAGAGTTTTGGCTTAATAATGCCGTACTGGCTCTATGTCATACTGCATGCTGTTCGTTTTGACTTACTTCATCGTTACAGGAATCTCCGTTTTGCACAGTGCCGGGCGTTTTTGTTATAATGTAGATGATTGTCAATCCTCTAACATGAATTTCGAACTTGTGGCTTAAGCGTCCTTTGTTCTCTGTGAAGGAGAAACTCATCAAAGTTTCATTCGAGATCGATGTGACGCCGGAACCAATTATGCGAATCAACTTTGACGCGCTCTAATGGTAAAGGGAATTAAGATGACCAAACTACCACGCGTGTCTCTTTCAGTGTTAATACATGTCAATCATTTAGCATAAATTTCGGACATGTGGCTTCAACTTTATTCCCCAACTCGCCAAAATGTTTGTTATCAGCATTGCGCAAGGCCGTAATCTCCTTGCGGGTTAACTCGTTCTAAGTACCAAAATGATGATGATGATGATGATGATGATGATTGGGAGTTTTGTGGCGCAGCGACAACTGGGATCATAATGCGCCAAAACTCACCAAAATAATGAATATGTTAAAAATACATGCATGCTTATTGTCATATATACAGTCTACGTGGCGTAAGACCGACAAAATTTTATTAAATCCGCGATTGACTTTTTTTTTCGCCAAAGTCGTTGAATATATCTATTCCCGATGTGATCTACTCAATGGTGGTGGTGTATCAGTAAATAGCGCAGCGTTAATTAACTTTCTCAACTAATCTTTGTAATTATTGAAAATACGTTGACTGCGTGATGGCAAAGATGTAGAGTACAACTCTGCAGGGTCTACCCCACAAGAACCGACACGACAGCGCCTTTTTGTGCTCTATTAAAAGTGTGCGAAAATACAAAATAATTGAGCACTGTGCGGATTTTGCGGCCGATTTCTCCTCTCCCTGTCTCGGTGTCACCCCTTTTCAACTGACATCAGGTTGTTCCTGAAATCATGGAACAGCCCGCTTTGTCCCCAGAAGTAAGCGTGAGAGGAATTAGTGATGCCATTTCTCAGTCTATGTTATCATAAAACATGCCGTCTTTGATCTTCTTTCCGTCATTATCTCCTTTGGTCTGCTCAGCACCTTCCAAGGCAGCTCGCGATTTCATGTGACAACTGTCACGCAATAAAACTACCAATGTACCACGGAGATAACAAAATTAAAATCACTGATTCTGCTGCTCGATAAGTGTGTACCTTCTGCCAGAAAAAAACAAAAAAAAAAGAAAAAAACGACGATATCGACCAGGACCTAGGAAGCGGGGGTGCCCCATGTTTTGTGATGTCAGTGTTGTCAAACGTTGACAGTGAGAGAACGACAGGAAAAAGCGGCCGCCGAACTCGCCTAACGCTCGACGATAGGGCACTTTCTCATATTCTTTAAAGGCACAAAAAAGTACTACTGTTTCGATTCTTGCTGACTAGACTTCTCAGCATTGTGCTATACAAATCTAGAATTGCGCGTTCAACTTGTTTTCGGGAATTGTGAAGATTCATTATAAAAGTAGTTTTTTTTTTACCCTTTCTTTTTTTTACCCTTGTAGTTGTTTTTGGGTACCCGAACAAAAATAAAGTTATTATTATTATTATTTACACGACGAAAGAAGTAACGGCTGCTGAGTGTGCGTTCCAAAGCGGTTGCGTCTTGGTTTCTCACAATGACAACATGCATTCTGGGCTTGGGGTTCAGTGATGCAGATGGCGATTCTAGCTTTCATGTTCCCTGGTTCGATCTGAGGGTCATGCTTTTCTTCTTTTTTATGAAGAGAGTTTTAAGGTTACGGCAAGGCAAGATCATCACAATTTTTATCCTGGATGGCCTATTATTAGGCACTATGACATAACATGACTTAGTCTGTGAAAGGTGAACCACTTTTCATTGCATCCGAACCTACTACAGTCTACCCGCGTTTATCCGGACGGTCTCGTTTCCTGTGAAAATGTCCAGATTCCGGGGGATCCGGATAAGTGAAACACGAAAATCCAGTGTGATCCTAAAACGACATTCACCATTGACACATCTTTATTGACCATTACATAGAAAACTATCCATTGTCATCTGTTTCATTCTAATACACGCATCCAGTTCTTGCAAACCTTTGCTAATGGCATTAACTTGCGAAATATTGTTTTGATGCTCCGAAAATAGCAGCGCTGTTCTCAGTGCCGCCCGCGGATTTTCTACCGTCACAGTTGGTGCCCCCCCACATTTCATCATCAGATTCTTCTTCAACACAATCGGAAGCGACGACACCGACGATGTCGTCATCTGTGATTGCAGCGCGCAGGGGTCCTCGTTGTGGGCCTTCTCACTCTGAAATGACCAGACTGCTTAGTGGATTACTTTTGTGTAACGTGCAAAGCCGGAAAGGGAGAAAATTCTTCAAAGGAACACCCTCTTTGTGTCAGTAAAAAGGAGGCCACGACCAGGGTCCTCGACATCCCTTGACTAGGTGTGGGCCAAGTGTCCTTCCTGGACAATGACCGGAAAACTGCAGCCGATTGTTGGGTATAGTCACTTCTGTTCCCTGGAATTCTACTCCGAGTCCAAAAGCTGAAGTCCGGATAAACGAGGGCGAAATACATGGGGAGAAATCTGTCCCCATGCTTTTTTGTCCAGCTAGCCCAGGATCCGGATAAAGTCCGGGTAAACGCGAATTGACTGTACATCGTTATAGGAAGTCCCCTCACGAAGAAATTATGAGTTGACCTTTCATGTCATCTACACTTCAACCCACCTTCGTTATTTTATATTCAGTTTTGCTCCGTCTTTGTGCTATATTTTTGTTTTAGGAATAGCAAGCCGACCTTCGGTCAGGCTGACCTTTCCGAAATAAACGTATATCCACCCCCACCCCACCCCCTCTGCAGAATGCCAAGGTGTTAACATTTCAGAACAACAGCAGACAGAGCACCTTTAACCGCCATCGTTACAACAGCAATGCGCGTGAGGTCGAAATTCTTGTTTCTCTTTTTAAATTCTATTTGTTCACCCTTAGCAATGTGCTCTCGTGCGCACTCACAAGGCTTCCCACGCATTTTAATCAAACTGTCAGGTCAAGTCATGTTTTTTCGGGTTTTATGATTTTTCTAATTCGGGGAGAAATCGGGCTCTACGATCTCTGTTTCATAGGTAATCGGGGAAGTTTCGGGTGGAACAAAAGGCATATGAAACAAGCCACTGCTGTCACACTGGGACAAGAAACAAGAATCTTTATATTTCCGCTCGGAACTAGGGCAGTTAATGACAGCGGTATTCAAATACTTGCCCGAGCTCCACAAAAGCTCGTCTTTGACCCCTGCAGGAGGGGATTATAAAAGGAGGACAAGTAGGTTGTTACAAATAGCTCTCTTCGCTGATATCATGATCCATTTTTTGGACGATTTACCTAGAACGACAAGTTGAAGGACCCCAAGGGTTTCGGGTAGATATCGGGTTTTACCCGAATTCTGGAAAACTTGTTCGGGGGGGGGGGAGGGAACTATGGTGAAAAATCGGGTTTAACCCGAAAACGAAGAACTCTAATTAAGCATTACAGTGCTTCCGACGAGTGAGAAAACTTGTGCTTGAATCTGCGTTTTTCCTTACCGCTTCATATGGGACTGCGATAACTGTCGTTGCTTGCTAGTTGAAGTCTCTTATTTCAGGTTATCAATAGCAAGCGCATAAAAGCAGTTTTAGCAGACCGTTTGTAAGGTTATCATGCTTGTCGGTGCCAATTTGCAGTTATGTAAGACACAGAATCTTATCAACTGGCAAGCCACGTTCAGGCAAGCCACGTTATGAACGCTTTGCTAAAAGTTTCTACCATGTTCACCCCATTCTACAATAAGTGTTTCATGGTCACATCATTAATAGTATTCAGTTAATACCTGCCAGTAGAACATAAACATCATGTAGGAGTTCTCTAGTAATAAACTACACAATCACGTGCAAAAAGAATAATTTTTTTATGATAGAGGAATAGCACAAATGCTATACTGTTAGGATAATACTTGTACCTGGTTAACAGAATCCTCTGGAGTCTGTTCCCAGCAGCTTGATTCTTGAGCCAGTGTTGGGTCGTTTGCAGGAAGAGAACCCAAAAACCTTTTTAGTTCCCAAAAGTAGGGCCACTTTACACCTGCAGAGCCCGTGCCCAATCTGTTGTGCTTTCTGGAAGGGAACACGTGTAGACGATTTGACAAGCTGCATGACAACAACAAAGATAAATGAAGGAGAAGTGATGATGACATAGGATGTTCCCGGTGATAGCCACAGGACCCTACCCCACTTCACAGAGGTTAGTTTGAGGGGATGAATTATGATGAACGCGATGCGATGACAGGTCGGTGTTCAGCATGAACATACACCGATGCTTTGTGAAAGCAGGTGATGAGTTGTGTTTTCGGCTATACCAAACTAGTTACAATGTATGTGACTGTATGGAACGTATCTGCTTACCTGAACTCTTGCGTCATGTTTTCTATTTTGAAGTGAACCTGGTTTCGCGTCTTGTGGATGCCGACTGACTCCAGTTCCCGAACCATACTTTCGTAGATTGCGGCGTTTCGCTTCTGGCTCCTTAGATCGTCTATTTTGTCACCCCACACGCGCACTAGGGCCATTATTTCGTCGCCAGTCCACATCGTACGGGCAGCACGGGCGCGTTTCTCAGTTGCGTTCTCCATATAAATGCTTCCAGGTACACAGACGACTACGATCAGAAATCAATCGCAAATCAAGCAGGCACTGAAATCAAACGCTATTTCCAACGAACAAAGTTTACAAATACAGCGCGACGGCTACAACAAACATGGCGAAAGCAAGCACAACGGAGAGAAGAGTTCCTGTCGTTCCCGTTTCGAGGGTATACGTGCGTAAGACCTGCTGTCGAGGCTCGCCATTTGCGCTCTAAAGGCCGCTAGCAACCTCATTTAGCCCCAAATGCAACTTATCGCTAAAGGTCATTTCAGTTGTTGTCTGGCATGAACACAAAATGTCCTTTAGCTAAATGCTATTTTCGTAAATGACATTTATCGTGTCGTCTGACAGGGGTATAAGACGCCCGCAAAAATTCCACCAGAATGGCGATTATCTGCGGGAAACATCACGAACGTTTGCGCGACTCTACTCTTGGTGGGGTGAAAGGAAACTTTGATATGACGTCCGTTGCTCCCTACCATCTTATCGCCACAGTTTGCGATTGCACTTTTCTTCGTTTTTCTCGGTTTCTCGTACTTATTTGAGCAGAGTTTACCCAACACCTCCAAGCTAAGGAGAAGGTTCGCGCCCTACGTCACATAGGAAGGCCTGCTGTTACTATTGTGGATGCAGGATGCTGCTATGAAGTAAATGAAAGAGCGAACGAGAAGAAAGCTCAAAACAGATCACAAAGTATAGGAAAGGCCTCCATAGGTGACGTAAGCGCGCAGCCCGACGCTATCTAGGAGCTGCTGCTTTACCAACTTTTTGTTTCGAACGTGACTCTGCTGCCACGTATATATATATATATATAGATGTTCTGAAAATAAGCACTCTTCCGCTTGTTTGTTTGTTTATTTTCATTTTTTAACGGGAGGGCGTTGGTAGCCGACAAGCCTTTTTGATGGTGTCGGGAAGAGACTGTAACACGCTAAATTTGGAATTAAGCATTCAAAGGTCCTCATCATAAGGCCGAGAACAAACTGAAGTGTATGATACAATGGTAATGGAGTAACAAGGTACAAGTAACAAAGTGAAGTGCAGTTACTGAATTCGTCTTAGTAGCCTATGGAGTATTTTTTTCCCCATCATAATGTAGGGTAATTTCTCAGGTTTTCCTCCGACGCTGTCACACATACATCGGCAGAGTCCCCTTAGAAGTCGCCCCAGGACGCAAATTTCTCATCGTCGACGGCATCCCCATTTCCCACAGAGAGAACAAAAATGTATATTGACCAGCCTTACGAGTGCCGGTCATCCCGTTCCACACGCTACGAGTAGCAGCCCAGAATTATGAGCAGCAGTACAGCAAAGAAAGGATTGGCAAAAGTTATCAGAACTGATTATCGCGTTTTCATTCTGCGTTAGGCAAGTGCTGCTGATAGCCAGGCTCCGCGCGCGATATCTGATGTTCCCTTTCTCGTGTGCCCACGCCTCTTTCCATCTTCCTTCTTCCTCACCTCATACTTTTCTTTCAAGTCGGCTTTCCTACATGTTCTTCTGCTATCAGGCAGAACCTGCATCAAAGGAGGTGTCCCTGAATTCTGGTCATGAGAAAATGAAATGTCTCAGTACCAGGTGCACTGTAAAAACAGATGAACTTTGAAGGGGCGTCTTGTTGTCACTGGTGACAGCCTTGAGCTTGAAACCCAGACGGTGATATATAGTTGAGACGTGGAGTGCAAGCTTTTCGGTGGTGCCAGATTGCCTGCGAAATCATTTAACAAATAAGGCAATTCCAAATATGTACTGAGAATACACCCGCTGGGGCCTAATCTCTAAAGGAGGACGCAGTAAATGACAGATGGCGTATTCTTTTCTGTGTGATTTGCACCGCATGACTGACTTGTCAACATTACGCGTCTTACCTTTAGCGGATGCCGAGTCAGCCTCTGCAATCTCCTGCTGCAGATAAGGTTGGTACAGCATCCGGACGAGACATCTTCGGCTTCGTGTGAAACAAGTTGCGCATTGCTTCCGTAACATTTGTATGAGCGAAATGAACAAATCAAATCGCTGCTTTCGAAGGTAGCACCCAGTCGAAGTTGTAACCGATTGTTGAGTCAATAGCTTTTTCGTTCGCCTTTCGGAAAGTTGTGGTTTGAAACATTGGAACTGCATGCTGAAGTGTTCTTGCAGACGGGAGCAAAACGCTCACGCATTCTCGGCACGCAGCACAGAACACGAAACACACCAGGAAGTCTGTACTGGCCTAGCAAATGCTTTGCAGTCGAAGGAAGCAAAACTCACGTTCTTCGTGGGTTCAGTGAAGTCCAGAAATATACTGGCTCCCTAATAGCGAATTGTTTGTCCTTTCCCCAATGTCAATCTGCGCAGCAGACGGCTCAGCAGAAGAAACCGGACGACTTGGCGGAAGAAACCTATCCAAATGTCATGCCGGAGCACGGGCAGACCACGAATGTGTCGTCGACACAGGGTTTGCGGGCCAGAAGACGGGATGTCATTGAAACTAAAAATTCACATTTTCGAAAAACCGCGAGGAGTTTGGGGTAACAATTTTTTAGACATAATCAGTGTTCCCTTATGAACACATCGTGTGAGTACCATTCCATTCTGTAACACTCGAAAATCGGCGTAGCTGAGCTTTAAGCATACGCATTCATCACGCTTGCAGACTACGTACAGAAGAGATGCACAAGAGCAGATGCCAGCAAATGTACACTAAGCTTACCCAGTTCAAAGGACAATAGTTGCCTTAGGAGCAAACAACAACTTTATTTCAGGATGATGGGTGGGGAGTTTCATCGCCGGGGGCGATACTCTACCCTATTGCTGGAGGTGAAGCGGGGAATGAAGGAATGGGTCCCGTTACAATGAGGATCCAAGGACTATTCTCTAGAGAACTAGCCTAGGATTTTCCCTCTCCCTCGCGCGCCCCGCCCACCCGGAGCGCGCCAATGGGAGGACGCGTGGGCGGAGTCGACTTTCATTGCCATCTGGGGGCAGAGGTTCGAACGTAGACGGAGACGTGCTTTTCGCGATGCTATGTCCACTGGGTCGTTCCATTCACCATGGCCCTGAGTTGGCCCGTGTTCCAGAGATGGCGCTGCTCGATCTGTGAACCCTAGGGACGCGCGTTCCTTGGGACCACGAAAATGGTCGGCGATAAGTACTGTGTCTGAGCGATGCTCGCGTTTGTCTGTTTGTTTGTTTTTGCTTTTAATGAACGTTTTATGATGGCTTGTTTTTGCTTTTAGTAAACGCTTCATGATCGGCGTCTCTGAGCGATGCCCGAGTTTGTTTGTTTTTGCTTTTAATGAACATCTTATGATGGCTTGTTTTTGCTTTTAATAAACGTTTCATGATCGGCGTCCCTGAGCGATGGCCGCGTTTGTTTGTTTTTGCTTTTAATAAACGCTTCATGATCGGCGTCTCTGAGCGATGCCCGCGTTTGTTTGTTTGTTTTTGCTTTTAATGAACGTTTTATGATGGCTTGTTTTTGCTTTTAATAAACGCTTCATGATCGGCGTCCTTGGGCGATGCCCGCGTTTGTTTGCTTTATTAAACATATGGAACACGCGTTGTTAGAATGATCTTGATAAGACGTCCGCGTTCATTAAAAGCAAAAACAAACAAACAAACGCGGCCATCGCTCAGGGACGCCGATCATGAAACGTTTATTAAAAGCAAAAACAAGCCATCATAAAACGTTCATTAAAAGCAAAAACAAACGCGGGCATCGCTCAGAGACGCCGATCATGAAGCGTTTATTAAAAGCAAAAACAAACAAACAGACAAACGCGAGCATCGCTCAGACACAGTACTTATCGCCGACCATTTTCGTGGTCCCAAGGAGCGCACGTCCCTAGGTTCACAGATCGAGCAGCGCCATCTCTGGAACACGGGCCACCTCAGGGCCATGGTGAATGGAACGACCCAGTGGACGTAGCATCGCGAAAAGCACGTCTCCGTCTGCGTTCGAACCAGGTCCGCAGCTCCCCATAGAGCCCATAGTTTGAGATAATTCAGGCAACACTGGACATGCAACCAATGAAAATGAACTATGATGCCTACCTTTCGGCCAATCAGGAGTCTCTCAGTTTGGCTCGCCTTTCGGCCCGGTACTGGCCAGTACTGGCTACCATCGGCTTTTACTTTTACTGGTTTTCATGCCCGACGCTTGTTACTCCGTATTCCAGAACAACTAGGCAAATTTTTGACAAAATAAACATTTATTTGAAACATCGTACTGATTCAATAGTCTGACACAAATATTCACCGTGCCTACAGAGTCCAAATCGTTGCGTTCGTTGACCAAGTTCGAACTAGAAAAACACACACACACTCTACTCCCAGAAGTAAGCGACGCTCACACGAGTGCACGCGATTTCACGGTGATGATCTCCTTCCGTTGGTTGCAGTGCGAAGGTTTCAACGAAGCGGGCAATGCTTGTCGCACGGACACCGAATCCTGTCTCCGTTGTGACTGCATTTGAAAATGCGACGGCGCTCACAAGTGTTCCTCAGGCGTGAGCTCACCACTGCATTCCAGTTCTGAACTCGAGAGACTGTTCGTACGTAGGATACTTGTGTCGGGAAACATCACAACACGCGCTGAGTCACTTTGACACACGAACAAATCTGCGACTTCTCTTTGAACAATGCCATCATACCGTGGTGTCAACTAACATCGTCGAGACGCCGCTGCCACTTCTCTCCCTTCTCTTCTCGTAACTGCCCGCCAGACAGGCAGCCCGCGAAAGAATGCTCTTTTGAAACTTTGCCAACCAATAGCGGAGAGCGCAATGTCCTTCGGCCAATGGGTATCAACTATGATGCCTGACGGAGTAATATCACGTGTTTATGACGTGCAAACATTTTTTTAGAGCCGCGAAGAGGGGGAGCTGTGGGGGCCTGGTTCGAACCTCTGCCCCCTGATGGCAATGAAAGTCGACTCCGCCAACGCGTCCCCCAATTGGCGCGCTCCGGATGGGCGGGGCGCGCGAGGGAGAGGGAAAATCCTAGGCCAGTTCTCTAGAGAATAGTCGCAATTTTGTGAGGGAGAGGGGACGGGGGTCCAGCTCGTTGAGGGAGGCGGAGAGTACGCAGCGGGAAGGGTGGTAGTGTGGGCAATTGAGAAGAATGGGCTCGAGATCTTCAACGGTACCGCAGTGACTGCAGTGGAGAGAATTAACTTGTCTCAAGCGGTAGCGCCACTGTGCTGTGAAGGCCACGTCGAGGCGCATTCGATGAACTAATGCGGCGTCTTGACAAGGCCTTAGGGGCAAAAGTACATGCCACTGTGGTTTGTTAATATATGTGCCCTAATAAGTTGCTGCTCCCAATGATAAATGTGTACTAATACCATACTGGGTCATTCCAGGCGAAATGATCCAATGTGTGCGCTCGACCCCCCATAATTTTGGTTCAAAAAATTACCACCCATTCCTTACGACAGGAAAAGGCATGTGTCCGAGATTTACTCGAAAATATTTGCCCGCTCAGAATTTACGCCGGGTCAAAGTTTGTAAGAATGACGTAAACCATACCGGGAAGTAAGTAGACTAGTGGGCAGAATATTGCAGCTGGACAGGTGTTTGTGGTGCAGAACGAGAGAGCAGGGTTCAAATAATGTGCCAAGGTTAAAATATTCCCGCTTGTTCCACATTTGGCCAGTCAAACGGACCCCATTCGCCGGGCTATTTCGTCCTATTTTGGGCCTCGCTAAGGATACTTTCCAGATGAGTGGGAAATCCAGGAAAAATTGAGCATATTATCCACTTCCAATACATTAAGTTCGTTTATTTTGAAGATTAAATTCGCAGTAGTTTTTGCTACATTTAATCTCAAAGTTCGAACTTTACTCAAAGTCCGGTGACTTCGATGCCAATTTTGAAAATGAAGCGGTCGGCGCGCAAGAGTAAAAAGGTATGCAGATGATAGCTCGAAATGGAAAGCAAGACATATAAAAAAACTAAAGAAGTACTTTTCCTGATGCGCGAGAAAATATTTTTTATGTCGGACATGGTACATGCGGACCGTGCGGGTATACTGACGGGCGGCTCCCGTGGCTGTGCTTTGCAGAAGATGCCTGCCGGCAGGGTGACAGCTGTACCATAGCGGTTCTGGACCTTTCTTTTTGAGAATCGAAATGGTCTGTGTTGATGATGTGGCGGCCCGTGGAAGACGACGACGACGCGCCTCTGCTGCCGCGCGCTACTGCGCCTGCCAGCCAGTTCTACCGGCACCGTCCTAGCGTGGGGCCACGTCCATCTGCCGGCTGGGACATTCCATCATCGCAGGTCAAGATTCATGTAGAGGAATCCCCCCTCCTCTACAATATCATTTGTAATTCCCTCTTCAGCGTTCAATCGTGGCAGTAAAACAGGGGTACGACGGTCTGTGAAGTCGTGAGGGCGGTGGCTTTGCGCTCTGAGGGGCAATAGGCTGCTTTCGCCCTTCCACAGCATCAACGTGCATTCACAGATAACGTCGGCACAAATTACCGCATCGAGGTGGTACTGCACAGGCAAGCATTTACTCGTGACACTGGTAGTGATTAGCACTATGCGGCCCACTTAAGCGGCCTTCTGAGGGGCCCATGTGTATCCAGCCCCATCGGCCCACCGGGAAATTTCGCGGTGAGTCCTATGGCCAGTCTGCCCCTGCCGCTGATGCTGTGGAAACGGGCGAAAACTGCCTATTCCCCCTGTGAGCGCAGCGCCACCGCCATTACCACTTCACGGACCGTTGTGCATTTCTCTTACTGCGACGACTGAACGCCGAAGATGGAATTACAAATGATATCAACAAAGACAATTTAGGTTTTTAAAAAGGAAGGTCCAGAACTACTACGGTACAGCTGTCACCCAGCCGGCAGGCGTCTTCTGCAAACCACGGCTACGAGAGCCGCCCGTCAGTATACCCGCACGGTCCGTACGTACCATGTCTGACATAAAAAATATTTTCTCGCGCTTATGGAAAAGTGATTTTTTACTTTTTCTATATGTTTTGCTTTGCATTTCGAGCTATCATCTGCATACCTTTTTACTGCTGCCCGTCGACCGCTTCACTTTCAAAATTCGCATCGAAATCACCGAACTTTGAACAAAGTTCAAACTTTGAGATTAAATGTAGCAAACACTACTGCGAATTGAATCTTCAAAATAAATTAACTTATGGTATTGGAAGTGGTTAATATCCTCAATTTTTCTTGGATTTCTCACTCATCTGGAAAGTGTCCTTAGCGAGGCCCAAAATAGGACGAAATAGCCCCGCGAATGGGGTCCGTTTGACTGGTCAAATGTGGAACAAGCGGGAATATTTTCACCTTGGCACATTATTTGAACCCTGCTCTCTCGTTCTGCACCACAAAAACCTGTCCAGCTGCAATATTCTGCCCACTAGTCTACTTACTTCCCGGTATGGCTTACGTCATTCTTACAAACTTTGCCCCGGCGTAAATTCTGAGCGGGCAAATATTTTCGAGTAAATCTCGGACACATGCCTTTTCCTGTCGTAAGGAATGGGTGGTAATTTTTTGAACCAAAATTGTGGGGGGTCGAGCGCACCCATTGGATCATTTCGCTTGGAATCATCCTACTGTCATAATACTGTCATCTTCATTCATAATCCAATACTGTACCTATACGTTGCCCCATTCCCTGAGGCAGTGTCATCAAAAAAGGATTTCTCAGCACGACGAGAGAGAGCAGCCCTACAGCTATAATTCCAGGGAAAAGCAAGCACTGAAGCTGATAGACTGGAACGAATGCTGGCATGCTGCTGGAGGAATGATTGTGTGTGTGCGTGAAAGTGAGATTTTGGTACCTGATGCTGAAAACTGCCACAAGCTTTGTTGCTTTCGGGGTGATTTGGAGGCAAAAATTTTAAACTTTGAAAAAAAAAATAACACAGTGGGAATACGATTTATTGCTTAGAACGTTTTGTTAGTTGCAAAAATGCATAAGTCACACGGCCTCCTTCCTTCGGTTGTATTTCCAGCCCGACTTTTGCAAGCAAAACAAAGCAGTCTGTCGAGAAATCAGCTTTACAGACACAGTATGAGGCGATAGAAATCAACAGAACTAGTATGAAGCAATGGCTGCATTTCATGGCTGCATGGCAGGCTGCATTTCATGTACCACGGCAACTCTTCATCGGTGATTGTGCCTTATAAATAATGTGAGGTGAATTAAGGAATTACGGTTTTACCCAACAAGTAAAGGGGCACAAGTAACAAGCTCTCCTACACTGTTATGCCGTTTTTCAGACATCCCACCGTCTTCTAATTATATTACGCTTGGAGACATACTTTTCTGCTACAACGCGACAGTAATAACCAAGGCTGGATGATCTTATAAAATGAAACAGACAAAAAAAAGACGAACGGCATCACAATGTTTACATCGACCCGGGTCGCGGTTCATGGGCGCCGCCATGTTTATGGTGACGTTTGAAAACGACAAGATGGCGTCCACTGGCACGATATCGTGTATGGGCGATTGCATTGAAGGGCCGCCCTGTGGTTCGGTGTGTTGTTGGGAGCTCACGCTCGCTACAGAAGTGTTTCGAAGTTTAGTAAGTTTATTCCTTGCCCAGCCTAGCGCGTATTTTTTCTTGCAATCCTTAGGTCAACGAGTTAGTTGCGGCATCCTGTCGAATGCAATGAACGATGGCATTAAGCGTAATAACGAGCGCTGTTGTAGCGTCCCTTTGTTCTGTGGTCTTCAGGTTTCAGGAATGAGTTTTGTTTCTTTCGTGTCCTTTGCTTTCAGCTTTGTGCCTGCTTGTGTTCACAGTCGCGTGCGGTAGAGCTGTGGAGCACAGCAGCTGAATCTTTCTCCACAGAATGTGATTGCGTATGAGTGACGAACACAATGGAGATGTGGTACTCACCCAAATGTGTGTTAATATTCTGTCGTATAGTTACGTTCAACGCTGTCTGTTTAATGTGGTTGCGATGAACAATATGGAGATGTGGGACAGGACCTATGTGTGTGTCAAGATTCAGTCGTTTGGATACGTTGTTGGGGGAGTACCCATTGGCTTCATGTCTTTATTATTTTTATAGTGCCTTGCACCGGCATGGAATGAAGGTGACGAATACTACGCCTGCCCTGTGAGACAGCTGTTGGTGCTTCAGCTCAGCTAGAGGTACGATCTCATTTTAGGTAAACAAAAACCGTTACCATTTCAGATCTGACAGTGCTGTTTAATACCCCTTGTTTTCTATCTGCCCGCTAATCTGACGCTTGCTCTCACTGCTCTGGGCGGTTGTCCCAGATCTGTGCTCTCTGTGTTGAATTAAGTTATGGGTTCGGTGAACATTTTTCCATAGGCAACATATAGTTAAGATTGTTGCATTTGTTTTGAAACAGTGCGCGCGTACTTCAGAAGTAAGAACTTCAGCTATTGTTGGGGTGTCGGAACTGCATCGGATTTATATGATTGATGCCGTGTGAGTGCAGGATGTCAGAATGATTCTTTTTCAGATTCCGTCACGCAGTTTCCTTTTTGACATGTGCGCATTTTGATTTGCAGAGTAGGATGTGTCATGTCAGAGTCTTTTTAGTAACTTCAACTTCAGAAATCACAGAATGCTTAGCACTGCTTCGGACCTTGGCCACTTGCGTTACATCAAGGCAGGAGAAGGTCTGGAAACTACTTCAGTTTCTCGTATTTCAGCCCATGATCCATGCTGTGTCAAAATCAACAGAAATAATGCACGGACTACTACGCAAGGAGTGCTGAGATTACCTGATGTCGCCCATTGTCTAATTTTGCCATGGTGCTATGCCAGTGTATAGGAAAAAGTTTTGTTTTTGAATTGAGTGGAGTCAAACGGGTTCTGCACAAGCAAAATAAGATCTGACATGTATGGATAGCGATATACTTCATACTTGCAAAGTGCCTGAGTAAAAAATATGCATACATTTCAGTTCCGCAGTAAACAAGCTGCATCCAACGTTTTTAAAGTCATACAGGCATTTATAGTGATACCACATATTATCTTTTCTAGTTTAAGTGTATCTCAGAAACATTAATTCCTGTCCTGCTACCCACAGCCGTCTACCATCCCACACGTGTGTAAAGTACTGGTTGCCTTTGAAGCAATCAGGATGCGAGCACCGACCCGAAGACAGAGGCATTGCTTTCAACTATCAGTGATACAAGTACTGCGATTTGTGTGCCTGTACATTACTATCTACTTTGGAAGAGTACCTAGATTTATTGGTATGTCATTCTGCAAAGATGGGAAGTCCGGTAATTTGTCCACATGTTTGGAAGTCAATGTTTACCCAGTATGTTAATAGAAATAAATCTCAATCCCAATATCCATACTGCCTTTGTATTCTGTGAATGAACTACACATACCTGCATGTACGTGCGAGGGACATATACCTGGATGAACAAATACACAGGCCACTAGTGCCAAAATACAGGTTTATTATTTATTTATTTATTTAAATGCATGCATGCATCCTAAATGCAATGCATCGCTATATTATGTATAATTTTAGGCATCATAGCTCATACATGTCTATTTGACCACTCCGTGGATATATAAATACTGTCCCATTTTAGACGTTTGGTCTAAAAAAGGTCTAAATCTCTGCAATTATCCGGCTATTAGCTGTATTTTAGTGTAACGTTAGCCGGGCTAGGGGAAGGCTAGGGGACAGATACGGCGCAATAGCGCTACTTTATTAGATGTCTAATAGACGTTCCCAAAGTCTACATTTAGACGTCTTAGACGTATACTAGCGCACCATGTGTTGCCTGGGGAACGGCACAAAAGACAGGGTTCGTTATTCCTGCCTTGACTGAGCCTCCTTCAGTTCCTCAGTTCATTGGGGGGGGGGGGGCGCTGGGCGTTTTCTGTTACGCTAGTATTTAAGGGATAGACAGAAGGACAGCGGTGGGCGAGCTTGATCTCCGGCAGCTCTTTTGGGAGTGTGGTCTGATGCGTGGCACGGAATAAACCAGGGGCCCTATCCTCGTCAAAACTTATCGACCTCGATTACTTAACGCCACAAGCTGTAGGGCGGGGCTGCCAGGCAATACTCCGCCCTTAGATCCCGCCCGTTTCAACTGAAACTTATACCTACACTCTTAAAAATGAACTTCACCACGTAGCACGCTCCTAGCCAACCATCACCCCGAATGACAACGTTCTCGCCCTAGATTTGTTGAAAACGGGAGGAGGAGCCTATTTTGTTACCATTATGCACGGCACAAAATAGGCTCCTCCTCCCGTTTTCAACAAATCAGGGGCGAGAACGTTGTCATTCGGAATGGTGGTTGGCTAGGAGCGTGCTATGTGGTGAAGTTCATTTTTAAGAGGCCGACAACGGCAAGCCCTATCACCACCACCACCACCACCATCATTTTTAAGAGTGTAGTTTTCCTTCGCAGCCTCTCGGCCCTAATCTCGGACCGTGACCCTACGTCATTTTGACGTAACAGTGACGTAAAAGATTAGTTTCAAAGCTGAAAAGTAATGTAGCGAAACAGGATCGATTATTTTGAGCGGCGACGGGTTTCGTGATGGATCCGCATGTGCATTTCCATCTATTGTGTTGTATAAAGTCTGTATGTGCTCGTCACAACGAAAAGTTCCTTTCTTCGTTTTTGTTTAATAATGATAGAAAAGCACCGCTGCACAACGCGCTTCACCGCGTGACACAGTTCTTCTGCGCTGATCGCCGCCTCGTATGCGTGAGAATGGCGCGCTTTTCGAAGCGTCGTCAGAGGCACCATACGACCAATGTTCTTGTAACATAGGGGTGTGCACACAGAAAACTCTCCAAAGTTCACGTTGTTGAGTAAAACTATCAACACTCATTTGCGGTTCCATTACCACCCCCACAGCTCACGAGCAAAAGAAGCATAAATGCCACTTATCATTTCGTATATCCAACACACGAACACACACAGAAATATATCAAAAAAGCTCATAAATAAAGCTCAAGATTTAAAGCACGAACCGATTTCTCATAAACGCGTTTACGGCTCGCGCCACATGTCCGTTCGACCCTTTGCATCATTTGCGGTTTTATCGTTTTGTTGCCTGCCATCAGCGCCATCTCACGGGCACATACCGCATTATGAACGTCAAGTCTGTACGTCATGAAAAATGACAAACAGCAAAAAAGGAAATTACGAGCGTGCTTTGTCGTGCATTTTCCACGAAATTTAGTTTTACGCCGGTAGAGTTTTCCGTTTACAACACCAAAGAACTGAAGCAACAAGGCAGGGCGGGCAGATCACAGGTGTGGCCTTCGGATTCTCAGGAGGAAATACCGATAAGGCGGGTCGCTTTCCAAGACAACACGTTGGGTCATTGGTTGATAAAAGGTGTCAACCACTTTTAATATTCACGCCTTTTTCGATTGTGCACCAATAACAGAAGACATTTAAAGTAATCGAGGTCGATTACTTTGACCAGGATAGGGCCCCACACTCTTAAAAATGAACTCGTAGTGAACGATGGTTCCCACAAGTTGTTGGCGTTTATAAGTGTAGATGCTGTGGAAATGTCCACACTTTGGGATTTTCGACTGGCAGGTTTATATTCTTGCTGGTCTTCATTTGTATAAGCCGCAGGGAATTCTTTAGACACAATCTTGACGTGTAGATAGTCCATTAATGCTTCCTGACTGAATTTGAACTGTACCGTCGCCGACGTTATCCGTTCTACCAGGAGTGGCATCAAATTCCAGCCGTTCTTGGTGTTCAGTGAACATGTCTCGGTGGTAACTTGTACAGAATTATTGGCCGTACTGCATGCGTCGGTAGAAATACTCAGGACCTTGAGACTACGTATCAGGGACTGAATTTCATTGCAGATTTTACGTAGTTTTGAAGTAGGTGTAGTATCCGTCAAAAGCGGGATATTGGTGAGCCTCCTTATGTGGTCATCAGCTATACGGGTGAAATATCCATACTCCTTTTTTAGAAGTTCAGTGACTTCTTGATAACAAGCCACATTCAAATTCAATCCGTGTATAAGGTCAGCAGCGTTTCCAACGAGCAATGATGCAGTAGCGTAGCCAGAACTCCAAGGTAGGGGGGGCTCGATACGAAAACTCGCCCCCCCCCGCTGGTCCTGGGTGCGACAACACACACATACTCGTGCACGTCGCAAAATGCGGTTTAAAAAACAGAACGAAAATAATTGATTTGGACGTGCACAATACGATTACGTGTATAGGCTGTCATGTCCAATGAGGTGGTGTCACGAGATTGGAAGGATTTTGAAAAGCTCATACTTTGAAAACCATTCAAGAGTGCTGCTTAGATGCCATGAATTGTAAGAACTTTCGCGATCGTCACACTGTCACCCCCCCTTCCCCCATACATTATTTTCTCCTCGGATTTGCACGATTTCCGTGGATCGGTCCGAGGCAGGTAGGGGGGCTCAAGCCCCCCCTAGCCCCCCTGTGGCTACGCCACTGCCCAACGATGTCAAATAACAAAATTTCTCATAGGCCGTGAGAGTGTTGTTATCGTGAACGGCAACTTCATACCGGCTCCAAAAAGGAAGCCACCTATCACGGGAACCGTCAAATTTTGGAAGTTTCAATTTTGGTAGCTTTATCTTGCAGTTTCTATTGACTGAAGCAGCTGTATATGCGAGTTAGGTATGGAAGCGGTAGCCATACCAGCAGACGCTGGTTGCAAAGGAAGGTTTAGCCTAATTATGGTTTCCAAAATCTGATGATGGTATTTGGTTACGCTTGTCATTTCTCGGTCTTATTCTTCATCAGGGAATTTATATCCTTCAGTTCGTTATCCACAGTTTTTAAATCTGTAAAAATATCCTGAAGCTCCTCTAGTAGAATAACAAAGCCATGTTCGCTTGTCGTTTCTGCTTGTAGCTTTTCAGCTATGCTATTCCTTGTGTCTCATGTAAGCGTAAAAATCATCTATCTCTTCGTTACTTGTCGATGGCCGACATGAGCCTTGTATCCTTGGGACTATAGAGAAAACCATAGGTCTCACCGTGGTCGATGAAAAGATCACTACCTGTAGTCAACACTTGTGATAGCGGTAGCCCCGTAACCTTAATCCTTGTAGCCTTGTAGTATCACGGTCACGGCTGAATCCTATAGAAACTATTACACTACAGGACAACCACTCAAGATGATGTTTAATTGCAGAATGAAATTGCTCGCGGTGCGACTGATAATATGCGTGATGATGCATCTACGCATAGTCTTCTTCAGTGCTTCATGGCTAATCTGTAGCATTTGCAACACAGGCAAAACTCGCAGTATCTCTTACAACGGCCACACAGGCAATACTCGCATTACCTCTTACAACGGCCATACACTCTTACCTGAGTTACTTTTATTGTT
This sequence comes from Ornithodoros turicata, assembly GCF_037126465.1. Classification (NCBI taxonomy): domain Eukaryota; kingdom Metazoa; phylum Arthropoda; class Arachnida; order Ixodida; family Argasidae; genus Ornithodoros; species Ornithodoros turicata. The sequence goes on from NW_026999342.1 coordinate 3,344,496, forward strand.
ACTTTCAGACCGTTGTTACGTGTATTTAGAAGTAACATCGGCTCAAAGGAAGAGGTAACAGAGGAAATTGCAAATTCTAGAAGTAAATTGGGTCTCGAAGAGCTTGGGCAGAGGTAACCTGTGGGGAAAACCCCTGTCTTCTCCTGGTTACTTGTAGGTGTTACTTCTAGTGGGAGTCCGTTACTTCTACGTCGTAATGCGTTCGCAAACAGTCACGGCCGCTTTTGATCGCTTTTGGTCGCTCATCTGGCAACAGTTTACAGTATCACACAAGAAGGCAGTGTTGCCAAATTTGGGGAAAAGTCGCTAAATTTAGCGGATTTCAGGGTCTGTTTAGCGACAAAACTTTGTATTTGGGATTAGCGGATTTGTTGGTGACTTTCTGACATGTTCAGCGATTTTTTAGAGACACAAATATTCCTTGATGAAGTCAGGAAGAATCGCGATTTTCCTGTCACATTTCAGTGGCCGAGAAGCTCTAGCGAAGAATAATATGAAATCGCGCCACTTTTCGCTGGCCCTAACTCCCAGGGCCAATCACCTGTAAAGGAGGTCTCTCAGCGTGCTCCCTGCAGCGTGCAGTTTCGTTGTTGTTCGTTTCTTCAGCGCTAGTTTCTTTGAGCTGTTTCCAGTTTGCCCCATTTCTGACGCGCCACGTGGCCTAGGCGCAAGCGCTTTCCAAAATACCTCTTAAGTAACATCAGAAATATCGCAAGAGCTGGGTGATGCTGCCAGTATTCAAGGGATAGCTTCGTCCAGTCAAAGACTCACACAAGGGTGCTTTGCACCTACAGGGTGTTCAAAATTAAGCATTCACTAGCACTTTATAAATAGGCGAACAAAAGAAAACTGGTGCTACTTTTTCTGTTCCTTGAGTAAGAAACAGGTGCTACATAATTAGCAGCGCCTGTTTCGTACACAAGTAGCGTAAAGTTTACATCCGGTTTCCTGTCATCGCTGTGTTTGCGTAGCGCTCGTGAAAGCTTAATTTTGAACACCCTGTATATTGCAAGCGTGAGATTTATGCGAGGTTGTCAGACAAGCAGGTCGCAAAAACACGAGAAGGCATCATAACTTTTTCTAAGCAATAAAGAAACCGTGTTCAGTGCCTCCGGTGACAAAACGAGAAAAAGCTCTGCAGACGATGTTCAAGATGCCGAATTTCATTTACTTTCTCTCATTCTTATCCACTCATGCACATTTTTTCATGTTCTCTCTTGGCCATCCACTGCGCTCATTCGCTGAATCATCTTGGTACTTAATTTACTTGGCTGAATTAATACTTGGCTCAATCATCTTGGCGACTTTTAGCGACTTTTCGGGGCGCCACTAGCGACTTCCTGTGAATGAGATTTGGCAACACTGCAAGAAGGGACACCACATCGCGTCCTCGTGTTTTGTCGGTTGCATCTTTTGAAATGTGACGCCTCTGTGACAAGTTAAATCACGCTCGTGGTTGTAGATGTATTGTGAACTGCTTCCAAATGACGTTTACAAACAAGGACTTCTGGGGAGTGCCGAGAGGCAGATACAAAGAGTGCGAGGACTGCAAGAAATACATAGTGGAGTCCGGCAGTCGTCATCTAAAATATGAATACTGTGCGCACAGCCCGGTTTCACATAACAGGATACGTGAAATAGGTAAGTGCGTATTTCATCATGATCGTTCTACGTAGATTCGCTGTTGGTTCCTGTCTTATGGTAAGTCATACATGATGTGCTGTCTGCGCATATGTAAGCTGTTGGTCGCAGTGTCAACGCTCGGCCTTAGCCCCTTAGCGCATTCTGCTTTCTCTTGACAGCTTTGCTCTCTACATCGACTTTACTTTGTATCTCTCAGTGTCGCCTTCTTGTCCCAGCACCTTTCATACGCTGAAAGGTATACGATACCTATAGAGCCATTTTGACATTGGGTTTTGTGTAATGAAATTTAACTACGAGCAAATTGTTTCCATTCAGCGTTGAAGAAGAGTGATAAGCGCTATAGTCTGTGTCGTACACTCTTAAACCCGTACCTTTTATTGTAACTTTTAGAAACATGTAACTTCTATATAGACGTAGATTTCGAGATTTCTTATAGGTTACACCACTGTAACGTATATTTAGAGGTTAAAAGCGACCAGTCATGTCTTTACAACACGAATAGAAGTTACATCTCGGAAAAAACAAAAACAGCTTGTTGTAACTTATAAATGTACCCTCTACTCCGACACTGTAACTTCTAAGCGAAATCTCCAACGATAATTTCTTTGTTAGTTTCTTATCGTTTGTTTTCCGGTGCATGTCTAGTTTAGCGGCGCCACTCGATTTCAAACTTCTAATCTACATACCTGGATATAATTTTGCATGGTGCATCGTAATCCAAAATAATCAAGCGGCGGTCGGTTCCACGAATTCCTCCAGAGATCAGTTTCCCCGGGAAAGTTTCGGCAGCGGCGACCATGTCATCTCCATGCGCCCATTGTTTACCTATGACAGCTTACGCACACCTTGCACTCTTCCCAGCATGCCTTTCGCCTGTTCGTTGCTAAGACGCACAGCAACTCCGCTATCGGACGACAGTCGGCCTCATCCTCACGCAATTGCTCCGCGCCAAAATTGGCACTGTCTTCTGTCGGCACAGTCTCGAACAACTGCGGGGGGGGGGGGGAGGGCGGACCCCCCCCTCCCCCCCCGCGTGTAATATGTACTGACCTGGCCTAACCCAACCTCACTATACTTAGTTTAGTGAGGGAAACCAAGCTCTATGGCTGATGCGTAGGAGTACCACAAATGATACCCGTCGAGATCTAGTGCTTTCATTGTGCATTCTTGGCAACGAGCGAGAGGGAACAGGCGAAATGCATGCTGGGAAGAGTGCAAGGTGTGCGTAAGCTGTAATAGGTAAACAATGGGCGCATGGAGATGACATGGTCGCCGCTGCCGAAACTTTCCCGGGGAAACTGATCTCTGGAGGAATTCGTGGAACCGACCGCCGCTTGATTATTTTGGATTAGATGCACCATGCAAAATTCTATCCAGGTATGTAGATTAGAAGTTTGAAATCGAGTGGCGCCGCTAAACTAAACATGCACCGATTTCCGATTTCGCTGCGTAGCCGAGCCTGGTCTAGGTCTATCCGCACTGAGAGCGGTTTCCTTGAAACGCTTAACGCTCGTCGTCCGTCCGTTAACAAGTGTAATCTGTTTTAATCAGTGGTTTTCCTCGCATTTATCATAGTAATCGTCAGGAACAACGGAAAAGCTAGATGTCGCTAGCAAACAAGGATATTTTCGGTGTTCTCAGGGGAAAGTGTAGTGAGTGCGAAGATTGCAAAGAATATATAACCGAAAACGAACGTCACCACCGCAGCCCTAATTCACACACTTCATACACTGGGTAAGTGTACATTTTGTGCTAGGTACGTGCGTTATTTTGATAGCAAGAGCTCTTAGCGCATGTTTGTTGCGATTATGGCAAGCGTTTTGCGGTCCTGCATATGAACGCCACTTACGCTTGCTACTTTTCTGCTCTTACTTGGTCGCCAAGTCAATACACCGGCGTGCATTTTGCGAGCTGCATCGAGATATATAATTCGCAGCTTCCTACTGGTTGTATTCTTACGATATTCTAAGACTCAATCGCGGAGTGAACGCCTTCCCGCATTTATGCTGCTTTGTACCTTGTGTTTGTACGGATTTGAATGGTTCCGTAACTCTCATTGCCCAAACTTTTGTTCCCAGGATCCCGCATGCAGGTTCACATACCGTCACCAGCGCAATGCAGTACCTCACAAACTCGTCCCAGAGCGCCTCCAACGCTGATAACGCAGTAATGTAGTGTCTCCTGCGTTACTGTACACTCATATTCCTCAAGGTCGTGTGCGTTTTATGTAATAATGTATTGCCATTTGCGCTCGTCTCTGCAACACGAATGTGGAATAATTTTTTTTCTGCTGCAATTCTCCATTTCGTTGGGTCTGTTCAGCTTAGCAAACATAGGTCAGTTGTTTTGACTCGCTGGCTTCCTCGCACTTTTATGCATTGCTTCTCACTTAGAAGATAGTTCTTTTTTCCACATACATGGTAAAGCGACCATGGTTTCTCCTCACATCAGAATCGCACTTGTGCACAATGTGTCACCTCTCGACAGACTTCTGTTTTTGTAATATACATATGTTCAAGATCTCCTTTTCTGCTGGTTCATTTTGGTACCTTGGTGTGTTCTGTAAATATCTGTCCATATCCCACGCACAGGGTGTTTGTTTTTATTCGCATCACACCAGCGCTCATTTGACAGGTGGGTTGTGTTAATTTTCGCAAATTAACCCATCCGTAGTTACAAACATTTCCGACATTTCCTGACGCATGTGTTTGTAGCTACGGATCGATTAATTAGCAAAAATTCACATAACCCACCTGCCAAATGAGCGCTACTCTGTTGCGAATAAAAATGAACATCCTGTATAAAAAGCCGCACGTTGGCGTAACCTTTACGGGCAGGTGCTGGATTGAAGGCCGTAACCTCGAATTAGTGGGTTTGCTTGTAACTTTTATAAAAGGTACTGCTCAGAGGGTACCTGGTAGCTTCTGAAATAGAGGGTAAAATATTGCGATTTTTTTCCCTTTACTAAAGGGTACCGAGTTAAGAGTGCACCAATGACAGCGAAAATAAACTGGATTTTTCGTAGTACGTTGTTCTGAGAAGTATTTAGTTCTCTTATCGTGGGGTTATACTTTTCATTTCATTTTTTTTTCTGACGGACTTAATCGATTTTGGTGTATGGGCTAATTGCTAAATAACTAAAGCCTAGTCGACTCACTAATGAAACGATGCGCGATATGGAATTCCTCATGAATAGGCAACTGATTGACCACTACAGTAATTTTATGATTGTGTTTCTTTATGCCCAGGTGTGTGTGTGCGGGCGATTAGTATTTTCTTTACTTCTTGATACGGCTTGATTTTGACTTGTTCAGGGTCGTGTTGTCAATGACAGGTTATTTCGTCATCTTACTGGCTGGTTGACGAATTGACTCAGTCATTTTCTGGCTGATTGCCTTCCTAAATTTCACTGACTTCGTGGTGAATGGGTCGACTGATGACTTGAGCCACTGTGATTGGTCGATGTGGTTAATTGACTGGAATGGTTGCCCATATTGATGCCTTATTTGGTTGTTATCAGTGGTTTTCTAGTACACCACTAGATACCACTGTGACCACTAGATAGCATCTCGCGAATTATACCAATGAAGAAAGTCAAGACAATCAATCAGTCAATAACACCGACTAGTCAGTAAACTGTTAAAAAATAAGAAATCGATCACATCTGCTACTGAATTACATTCAGATGAATTTATCTACCAGGCAACCTAAATCCCCATCCCGATGAGTCATGCAGTGCAGGAGCGGGTGGGCTGGTGGTAATTAATATGTCAAGGGCCTGCAAACTAATGTCGACTGATTTCCCTCAGGTGGTGAAGAACATGTTCAGGACGTGAACTTGCAGCCCCAGGAGGAAACAGGGCAAAGCTGTAACGTTTTCCATGGTATTTATTTTCTTACATATAACGACCCGCCATCCACAAAATATTTTGCCATCTGTGTTTGTTGGAAGTTAACATTTCAGTACTCTCTTCTTTTTATGTGCATGTATCGCTGGACTCACAATTATGCTGCATTACACCTTGCCTTGAGGAAGTTCAATGTGAACTCCATACTGTGGCTGGTTTCATCACTGCCGCTACGTGTACAAATATGGAAGCTCTTGAATTGGAAAATCCCCCATTTTCGGCAAACGACGCTACGATACCGAACACAGAGTCTTCCAAGATATCAGGTATCTACATTTTTTGCATTCATTACTCGTGCTTGCATAAGTGTAATTAAGATCTGCTTTTGCTATTAATGATGTACCCAAACAACGTGAGAACGATAAATAAGGAGTGCCCATTGCATTTTAGATATTTATGGTGGTGAAAGCGGCACCGTCCCCACAGCAACAAGCAAGAATGAGGACAAGGTTCGTATGCATGCATGCCGCCCCTGCAATTTTACAACACAATATTTCACGCGATTCAGTGAACACATCAAAGCCCCTTTGGAGCTGTGTTCATTCTACATAGTCTCACATATGCCACCACATTGAGAAACGATATCTTAGTAGAGTATCGCCTGTGGCGATGAAACTCCCCACTCTCCAAGGTCAAAAATAAAGTTGTTGTTGATATCTTCGTTATCTTACGTTGCCAATGCTGGGTTGTGTTTTCCTGATATTCACAATAAAATACGTGCCCAGGAAAGCCCATGGTCATTGTATTTTGGTATGTCTCCCGTGTCGTGTTTCGTGTGTGCCTGCATGCAATTTGCTGCATGCATGCACGGACGCGAGGAACGGGCGGGTGCAGCCCCGGAGCCCCCGGAACGGTGTTACTTCTAAATACACGACGCATCTGGTTACTTTTAGAGAGGTAACCCCGGCAGAGGTAACGCTGTACCCATCTAGTGTACAGGTAATAATATTGCAATTTTTTTACCTTTACTAGAAGTAACCGAGCTAAGAGTGTACAGGCAATACTTGCGGTAACTCTTACAACGGCCACACAGGCAATATTCGCGGTCACTCTTAGAACGGCCACACAGGCAATGCTAGCGGTAACTCTGGAAATGGCCACACAGGCAATACTCGCAATAACGCATACACCGGTCACACAGGCAATACTCGCAGTAGCTCTTACAACGGCCACACAGGCAATACTGGCAGTAACTCTTACAACAGGCACACTGGCAATACTGGTAGTAACTCGTACAACACGCACTCAGGCAACACTCGTGGTAACTCTGACAACGGCCACACAGGCAATATTCGCGGTCACTCTTACAACGGTCACACAGGCAATACTCGCAATAACTCTTATAACGGTCACACAGGCAATACTCGCAGTACCTCTTACAACGGCTACACAAGCTATGCTCGCGGTAACTCTGACAACGGCCACACAGGCAATACTCGCAATAACGCCTACACCGGTCACACGGGCAATACTTGCAGTACCTCTTACAACGGCTACACAAGCAATACTCGCAATTCTTACAATGGCTACACTAGCAATACTGGCAGTAACTCTTACAGCGGCCACACAGGCAATACTCGCAGTATCTCTTACAAGCCGCTGGGTGCGATGTCGCTGAAGGTCAGGTGCCGAGATAAGGAGCAGCACCTAGTTTCTTCGTAGTGAAGAACAGGCACGTCGCAGTCTTAGGTCTTCAAGTCTGCCAGCAGTTTGGAAGTATTTCCAGTATTCGTCAGGTGACAAACAAAGCTGATTTGAAATCTCAGATCATTGCAGAATTCCCAGAGGTGTTCTGTGTGACGGTCGTGCTCGCCGAGAGTACAGGAAGGAAGGGAAGGAAGTTGGCCCGTGCTACAGCCGGCACGACGAGGACCCTATGGACTGAGTGAGCCCCTGAAGGCGGAACTGACACGTCAAGAGAGGACTGGCATCATCGCGAAGGTGGACGAGCCTCTTGTGGTTGTCCGGAAGGCTGACGGCAAGCTTCGAGTGTGCAAGGACCCCGACATATTAATCGTTGTGTGAAACGCGAACATTTTCAGATGCCGCGGAGGGAAGACATCGAGGCGGACTTGTCGTGCGCGAGATACTTTTCTCGGCTCGATGCAAATAGTGGGTTTTATCAAATACTGTTGGGCGACGAAAGCTCGCGCATTTGCACAATCGGAACGCCCTTTTGGAGGTACAGATTCTTGAGATTGTCATTTGGAATATCTTCGTTGCCGGAAGTTTTTCAAAAAATGCTACATCAACTTCTAGATGGCCTTGAAGGGCTACGTGTGTACATTGACGATGCTCTAGTATGGGGCAACACCCAAGAGACACACGACGCCCGTCCTAGATGTGTGCCTAGGGAGATCATACGAGAAGGATTGACGCTTAATGAATTGGAGTGTAAGTTCGGCACTTCAGAAGTGACTTTCCTCGAAGATTGCATAATTGCAGAAGGTATACAGCCCGACCCTGTACTATAGTGAAGGCTATCATTGGTATGCTAGATCCTAATGGTGTGCGGCGTCTTTTAGGAACTGTGAATTATTTTGGGATGTACATCACGAATTTGTTCGATAAGACTTAAGCTCTGCCTTAGTTGCTTCAGAAAGACATGGTGTTTGAACGGAGAGAGGCTCACGCTCGAGAATGGAGCCAGCTTAAGTCAGTGCTGACGCAGCCTCCGGTGTTAGCATTTTACCATCCAGGGAGACAGGCTAATGTGTAGACAGATGCTTCGGAGTACGCTCTCGGCGCGGTGATCCTCCAGCTGCATGATGATATGCAGGGGGGTTTTGCATAAGGGGGGGGGGGGGTGCTTCATGAGGGGTTGCGGCGCCCTGTTGCCTACTCAGGATAAAGACCTGCAACAGGTGATTAAGTGCATCGAAAACAACGTTCCCGTAGAAGAGGAATATAAGTCATGCCAACCTCAACTTTCGGTTATTAATGAACCGCTCTTCAAAGGAGCGAAGGTTGTGATACCAAAGACTCTTCCAAGGGATATGTTAGACAGGTTGCACATCGTGCATTTGGGACTTCAGAAATGTAAAGCCAGAGCTAGTTTACTAACGTTCTGGCTTCGTATGGGAGCGGATATTCAAACCCTAATTGGACAGTGTGAAACGTGCAATCGGTTAGCGTATTAGCAGCCTGCCTGTGCTGGTAGACTTGTTCACCTGTTCCGGACAGCAATATCTTGTTATGACGCGTACTCAGACTATCCGGGGGTGGAACTGTTATCTGAGCCCAGCTCATGAGCTGCAATTTTCATACTTTCTAGTATTTTTGCCCACGATGGCATTCCCCTCGAGCTGTGCTCGGATAATCACCCACAGTTTAGTTCTGCGGAAATTCGTGATTTTGTATGAAGGTAGGATTTCATTCATACCTCCTCTTGCCCGAGGTTCTCAAGATCGAACGGACTAGCTGAAATGGGGGTTCAGGCCGTGAAACGTCTGTTAATGAAGACAAAACATGCTATGAATATTTCTGGATAGGTCTTTTGAATTACAGAGTATCCCCCCTAGAAGATAGGCGTTCACCGACGGAGCTACTGATGGGCCGCAAAGGTGGTGCCCTTTTACCAGACTTCAACAAACATGAGAAGGGTTGAGGATTGGGCTAGTTGCTATTGAGACATCTGAGCTGAGAGTGCAAGAACCACGGACGAAGAATGGAGAAACAGACAGGACGGGCGCTAACTTCCAACCACGTTTATTGAAAAAAAGGAGCAAAAAAGAAACCACCTTCATAGCACACGTGTCACCGTTCTGGGCGCACCGGTTCTGAGCACCGGGTTTGGTATATATAGTTACCACTGACTTGTGGAAAATGCTATATAGGTCAAACTGGGCGATGCATTAATGATCGCTTGCGTGAACACTGAAACCACGTGAACAACAAGAAAAAAGAGGGGTGCTTGGCTTGTCATTGTAACAGTCGTGGATGTGAACCTATCTATCGAGATTGCCATATCATCGCAAGAAACAAGACTAAACTAACAAGGGAAATAATAGAAGCAAAAAAGATAAGACCTCCGGTGTGGATGCACCGCTTCTAAGTAGAAACGGAATCGTTTCGTGGCTCTTCCTAAGCAGTTTTTTATCGCATCTTCCCATGACCTATGGTAACGAGTACAAAATCCGACCCCGTGTCGTGACCTCCGGCGTCGACGCACCACTTCTAATGGCTTTTTTAAGTGGACGGTCCTGTGTCGCGAACGCTTTGGCTTATCCCCACTGCAATCAGTTATCTTGCCTTATTTCCCGACTTCTTTTTCCTATACAGTCAGACAAACGGACACCAGCGTTGATGAAAATATTTATTTCTCACTTCAATTGGGTTGCTTGTCAAAGTCGTCTTTTCTTCTTCTTTTCCTCCGTCTGCCACCGCCGCCAGCGAAATTTTTTAAGACTTGCGCCTTAAGCTCGGATACACTGCTTCTAATGGCTTCTTTCAAATGTTGACCATCTGATAGTTTTTGTGCCAGTGTTTTTGCTGCATTCATTGCGGTCTTAGTAACGTATGGATGTGCTCGTCGCAGGAGTGGTAATACAAACTTGCGCAATGATTTAAAGAATACACTGCCACTCTGAAACATTTGTCCCGAGTATGGTGTAAGGTTACCAAGTCCATGACCGTAGTGAATTTCCGGGATTTCTTTAAGATACATGTCTAAAATGTAGAGCTAGAGCTGTTGTGCCTGCTCCTTTGAAGTGGAGAGGTCGACCAGAGTCATCACACAACTTAATTGAAATGAAATTTATTTCATTATGCAATAGCTTAAAATATTGCATGTTTTGGAAAGCGTAATGAATGATATTGTCTTCCTTTGCAGAGTATGTGACTAATTTTAATATTGGAAACTTCTTTGCACCCAAGTGTGATGATTCGATAATGTCGCAATAAACCATAAAATGATGGAATAATGGTGTAAGTCTGAGGTGCATGTTTCCACTTGTACTGCTTGCAAAAGTTGTAAGTGGTGCAAAACCCAACATTAGAGAGGTATTCTGATAGATGAATGGTAACACCATCAATTGGGTTGATAGTGCAGAACTTTGTGCCATTACTATATGTGAGTAGAGCTTTGCCCTCTAATTGATTGTTGATTGTATGTAGCAGTAATTTTGGAGTTTCATAATGATCTGGTGGAATAGTTATTATTTTTGTAACATGTACTTCTTTCTCTATAATCAAGTCATAAGTGCATTCAAATGGATCTCCATAGTAGTAGGCTGTAGCATCTTTTATATTAAAATTATTTAATCTCAGGAGATTCTTGAGCAATTCTGGAATAGCAAAGAGACTGTGTAATCACTGTGACAATCTATAACTATTCTCTCGAAATGTTACACTTGCTTCAATTTTGTGTGTTCTAAAAAAACGATTTAATGTGGTCTTGATAGAACAACCTGGAATGAATGTGATCAAGCCAGTTGAAGTAAGAATAAAAATTTCTTCTAGTATGCACAGCTGCGAAGCGAATTCTTCTTGAAGGAATGTGTCCTGACAAGGCACCTTAGAACCTATTATAGTATTGCCTTGAATGGATGACACTCCAATAGCGTCTTGTAAGTTTTCATCTATAAGTTTAATTGACCGAATAGAATGTGGCAAACGGAATACATATCTCCCATCAATATAATTGAAAGAAATGTTCAAGTCTTAAAAAAGCTCTAGAAGGGCCATTTCTAGGGTTCTTTTAACGACGATAGTCTTGCGAACCTCTGCAAAGTCTTTGTAATCAACCTGCATGACAAAGTCATCACTCCGCGGTATATTATAGAATAGATTACAGATGGATAGTTCATGCAATCCAGCTTCATACTTTCCACTCAGTTGTAGGGGTGCACTCAAAGCAACAGTAAAGTTGTCCAGTGTATTTGTTGGATATAATTCGGCACAGTCATTGGATAAGAGGTACATATAAAACTCAGAGCCTGGCAACATATTGCACTGGAACCCACAAATTAAATGAATCGTCCTAACCAGCCCACTTCACTTTATAATGAGTGACTCCATCAATTTTCTTACTGGATATAATTTTTTCAATTGGATATGGGTCATCAGCCTCTTTGATAATGCTTGCAATTCACTTGCATAATATGTGCCCTCTTCTTCTACACCATGTGGGCCTGCAATGTAAAAGACAGGGGGATCTGTTTTCTTATACCTCACAATTGTATAGATAACGTGAGACCAGTGTCCTGTGTACCCCTTGTCAAAGATTGATCTATTCAATAGAATACGAACTTGCTGGCCAATTTCGAATCGTATTGTGATGTCATTATCTTTTTTACTATTGAGTCTATTCAAGAGTTCAACCTCGTTACTTTCATTCACTTCATTCGGAGCCATTTTAATAGTTCTATGGTAAGAATTGTTATAATCCTCCATAATCTTTGGAAGAATTTTAAGGTATTTGTGATGTCCTTTACTACGGAAATAGCGGAACAGGCGACCTTTAATTGCCCTAATTGTGCGTTCAGCCAAAAACGCTTTTTGGCCAGTTCTAGTCACATACATATGGATGCCATGACGCTTACACAAAGCCTGCACAACGTTGTTGAAGAACTCACGCCCTTGATCTACATGGATTAGCCGGTTTTTTCCCCCTATTTCGGTATAGCTTCATAAATCCTTTCTTCACGTCTTCGCCTCGCTTGGTCTTGAGAGGTGTGGCCATGATTTGCCTCGACAAACAGTCTATCACAAGCTGTATGTAGGAGGATCTTTTATTGTGTTTCTTGTATTGAATGAATGAAATGAGGTCTGCTTGGTGGAAGTCGTTCAGATGGAGTGAGATGACTTTCCTTCTCTTAAATCTTCGTCTTGCATCTTTGTGGAGAGTATAGACGTTGTCGCGTTGTAATTCTTGCAGTGCTTCTTTCTTTGTGATTTTCCGTGCCTTTTGATAACGTTTGACCCCTCCAAGCCCACCGTCAGGTGACCTGTAGCTCATTCTTCTTCTGAGAAATATTATTCGTCCGAAGATGAAATCAACTTTGTTCTTTGCGGCGACTTGTAGGTCTCCCACAATATTTTCTTCTTTGATTTTCTTTTCTGTCTGATTTTGTGTGATGGTAGAAGTTTTGACACCTTTAGAAACCAAGCGGGCCTCACTCGTTTATGACCGGGTAGGTACAAGACCAATTCCATTATACTAGAGCCGTGAATGGTTTTGTTATGAATCATTTCTCCTCTTTCATTCCATGACAAACTCCTTGGTATCGCTGACACTATGCGTCTAACTTTTTTAATATTTATGTTATCTGGTAGAGCATCATAATCGAATTTTCTGCTGATACTTTCCTTCATTTGTAACGGTTTTATTATTGCCGGATCTGATTCTATTGTCGGTTTCAATTGATTTTTTATGGTGTAGTACATAGCTGTTAGCATACGTTTTACCTTTACGTCTTCGCTTTCATTAGATTCCAAAATAATGTCCACTGGATTTAATACATCGATTTTCGTTGCCATTTTCAAACACCGGCTACCTTAGCTATAGCCCGTCCTGCTACACCACCTAATATACTAGTCAAGCCCGTCAGTAATAGTGGGAGTAATGGGACCAAACATCCTCGTTGTCGATATAAAAACTTTTGTAGCTTCTTTGGTGATTTGTGCAATGTTTTATATGTGATGTATCGAATTGTAGCTTTATATTTCTTTAAAGGAACTGTAAAGTGAATTTCAACCCAGGGTTCCTTTTGATTTTATGAAAGCCTAGGAAGAGTACATCTCAGTTACGAAATATTTCTGTTTGAATCCTTTCTTTCTTTGAGTAATCGAATTTCAAAGATTACATTCGAGCGCAAAGACCAGTACTCCCTCAGACACAACACTGGGTTGGCTCGTGTCGGCTACGGCTAGTCTTTCCTTTCTAATTCGCCTCCCGGTCTGTGGCGAAGGCATAATGTTGTTTGAGGTCCACGTCGTGTGATGTTGATTTTTCTAAACTTGAATGCCCTCGAGCTTGCGATAGTCCAGCAGTCATGCCCGCAAAACGTTTGTTCGTACGAGTGCACGCGGTAGACGCAGTATGACACGACATCATCCGCAGAATCGTCGACGGAGGATGAATTACCGTCATTGCAGTCACCCAGCCGCCGTGGGAAACACTCTTCATGTGTAATGAAAATGTTGAGAACCTCGCAGCGGAAATATGGCATTGCATCTTTCGGTTCAGGTGTCCTCGTGGCACATGTGTGCCGATGCCGACGGCAGAAGAATGCCTTTGTTGCCGCGAAATGAGACATTACTAAAGCAGCGTAGCGGTTGCATTTCAAGAAATATGTACTTTAAAATACTGTGGCTGAAGACTGAGTTGCTCCAGGTATCCTACTGCTACGCGAGAGAAAGCGACGAGTACGCTGTTAAGAGGAACAGCTAAGTGAACAAGTGAGTTCCTCCATGTGTGCGTTCGGTTTGTTATTAGTAAAGTTACATATCATAATTTTACGCTGTCCATGGTACATGCAGGAAGTTTCAGTACGTTGCCTACAAACAGTTTACCAGGTGGCTCTGGGGACCATTAGGAAATCTGAAAGCACTGCAGAAAAGTCCTCGGAGCATGTGCTGTACATGCCATAAGGGAAAACTTTCCTTCTGAAGCACACAAAGGTTTTTGCCTTTTTGACGTGTGATGCAGTAGATGCTGTCTGACCATGTGCATGTCTATTCGCTTTCACTGAGATGAAGCTCTCACTTTTTTTTCAGGTGCTTGTACACTGCATTGAATGCCTCCCATCTTGACAGCAGTACACTGGATGGCTTGAACACTGTTTGATCACAACAGTATACATTTCATGGACAGTAGAGGTCTGCCATATACCCTTCTGGAATAAATACATTCTACAGACATCAAAGCTTGTAATGTTGCTTTATTGATCACTGTGTTTATGAATGAGCATACAAGTGATGGCAGTAAACAAGCAAACAATGAAGGAGAGCATCCCCATACTGTGTTCATATCAATTTGCAAGTGCTACTTCGCACCAACCAGTAACGCAATGTATGTATGCTTTTTTTTATTCTGTTCAGTGCACAGGTGTTTGCCACGAACACGTTCCAGTCCATAAGCTCTAAGAGAACATAGGCTATCACCTTGCCTATACAGTCGCCGACCGTTAATTCGGACTTGTAATGGTCACGGGATTTGTCCGAATTATCGAGCAGTCCGAAGTAGTAGTTAATCATAAAAATCCACTGTTACACTGGCGTTTATTACAAAAAAATTTACACGAGACGGATGAAAGTGTCGATACGCGTCTGCTGCCTAGCAGCGCGCGCACAAGACAGAACGTCACGCTGCATTTCTGATAATGTCACACTGTCGGAATAAACTCGTCCGAGCGTATCGATGACCGCGAGGATCTGCGCAGTAGACGGAGGTTCGCCGACGTTCTCGTCGTCATCCTCGTCGTCGTCCGATCCATCCGCAGGCAGGTTCAGAACTTGGGCGACGATCTCATCATCGGTGAATTCAGCGCAAAATTCTGTGCAGCGGTCCACCTCAGCGTAATCGTCAAACGATGTAGAAGCGGGAACCGCCATTCCCGAGCCGGGCAGATCCTCCACTGATCGCATTGTCATCACTGTCAGTTGACGGAGACGACATTTCCACAGTTTCGATTGTCGCATCCGAAGTGCGCGTCTAAACAGCAACGTCGATCACATGAACGCGAACTTCGCGCGGGCGCGCGCTTCTCCTCCCCGCAGGCGGCGCTCTGCGGGAGCTACTGGCAGCCCGGCGGCGAGTGGGAGTTTTGTACGCCTTTTCTGTGACACTTATGCTGTTCATAATTGTCACAGAAAAGGCGTACGCCTCCCGTTTTCAACAAATCAGGGCAGATAACAATATCATTCGAGATGATGGTTGGCTAGGAGCGTGCTATGCGGTGAAGTTCATTTTTAAGAGTGTAGTTTACATCGTTATGGAATAAGTATTGACAAAGAAAAATAATTGATGCATTCTTGTGATGGGACGCTCTCGTATAGAGATATGTACCATATCTTGCATAACATTATTTTCAGTCATGAGATCATCAACTATAATCAGTGTTGGTATGTTCTCATCCTATGTCGTTGGTAATTCTTTACTAAATGTAATTTTAGTGAATTCATTCTGCCAGCTAGCATCATATTTACTAACATAAA